>NC_069678.1:65930613-66555613 GCF_023699985.2 Odocoileus virginianus | reverse complement strand
ATGCTGAAATCCATGGGATCACAAAGGCAGACATGATTTAGGACTGAACAAAGTCTGAAGTCAAGGAACCCCTCTTGAGTCATCATTATATTGCCAAACATTTGGGGTGAGAAACTGGTGATAGGAGAGGTTATGTGACTGCTGCAAGTCAGTCCAGCTGGTAACAGAGGCATAATTTGAAACTAGGTACTTCTCATTCAAAACTCCAGGCTTTTTATTATACTATGATGACTATGATGTACTTAACTTTACCCCATTGCTGTCAGAATGCTAAGATAGTTAAGTCTTAGCCTAAGGTTGGAAGCAAGGGAAATAAACTCTGGTCAGTTAAAGCTCCTAAGATAATAAACACAGGTGAAAACAGGACATAAGTGCACACTGGTTGGAAATAGACATCTTTGCTGATTAGAATTTTTTAATTAATTTATTTTAATTGGAGGCTAATTACTTTACAATATTGTAGTGGTTTTTGCTATACATTGACATGAATCAGCCATGGGTGTACATGTGTTCCCCATCCTGAACCCCCCTCCCACTTCCCTCCCCATCCCATCCCTCAGGGCATCCAAGTGCACCATCCCTGAACACCCTGACTCATGCATCGAACCTGGACTGGTGATCTATTTCACATATGATAATACACATGTTTCAATGTTATTCTCTCAAATCATCCCACCCTTGCCTTCTCCCACAGAGTCCAAAATTCTGTTCTTTACATGTGTGTCTTTTTTGCTATCTCGTATATAGGGTCATCATTACCATCTTTCAAAATTCCATATATATGCGTTAATATACTGTATAAGTGTTTTTCTTTCTGACTTACTTCACTCTGTATAATAGGCTCCAGTTTCATTCACCTCATTAGAACTGATTCAAATGCATTCTTTTTAATAGCTGAGTAATATTCCATTGTGTGTATGTACCACTGCTTTCTTATCCATTCATCTGCCAATGGACATTTAGGTTGCTTCCATGTCCTGGCTATTGTAAACAGTGTGCAATGAATATTGGGCTACACATGTCTCTTTCAATTCTGGTTTCCTCAGATGTGTATGCCCAGCAATGGGATTGCTGGGTCATATGGCAGTTCTATTTCTAGTTTTTTAAGGAATCTCCACACTGTTCTCCATAGTGGCTGTATTAGTTTGAGTGATGTTGACCATCTTTTCATGTGTTTGTCAGCCATCTGTATGTCTTCTTTGGAGAAATGTCTCATTAGTTCTTTGGCCCATTTTTTGATTGGGTCACTTATTTTTCTGGAATTTACCTGCAGGAGCTGTTTGTATATTTTTGAGATTAATTCTTTGTCAGTTGTTTTGTTCGCTGTTATTTTCTCCCATTTTGAAGGCTGTCTTTTCACCTTGCTTATAGTTTCCTTTGTGCAAACGCTTTTAAGTGTAATTAGGTCCCATTTGTTTATTTTTGCTTTTATTTTCATTACTCTGGGAGGTGGGTCATAGAGGATCATGCTGTGATTTATGTCAGAGAGTGTTTTGCCTATGTTTTCCTCTAGGAGTTTTATAGTTTCTGGTCTTATATTTAGATCTTTAATCCATTTTGAGCTTGTTATTGTGTATGGTGTTAGAAAGTGTTCTAGTTTCATTCTTTTATAGGTGGTTGAACAGTTTTCCGAGCACCACTTGTTAAAGAGATTGTCTTTTCTCCATTGTATATTCTTGCCTCATTTATCAAAGATAAGATGTCCATAGGTGCATGGATTTATCTCTGGGCTTTCTATTTTGTTCCATTGGTCTATGTTTCTGTTTTTGTGCCAGTACCATACTGTCTTGATGACTGTAGCTTTGTACTATAGTTAGAAGTCAGGCAGGTTGATTCCTCCAGTTCCATTCTTCCTTCTCAAGACTGCTTTGGCTATTTGAGGTTTTTTGTATTTCCATACAAATTGTGAAATTATTTGTTCTAGTTCTCTGAAAAATACTGTTGGTAGGTTGATAGGCATTTCATTGAATCTATAGATTGCTTTGGGTAGTATACTCATTTTCACTATATTGATTCCTCCAATTCATGAACATGGTATATTTCTCCATCTATTTGTGTCCTCTTTGATTTCTTTCATCAGTGTTTTATAGTTTTCTATATATAGGTCTTTTGTTTCTTTAGGTAGATTTATTCCTAAGTATTTTATTCTTTTTGTTGCAATGGTGAATGGAGTTTTTCCTTAATTCCTCTGTTTTCTCATTGCTAGTGTATAGGAATGCAAGGGATTTCTGTGTGTTAATTTTATATCCTGCAACTTTACTGTATTCATTGATTAGCTCTAGTAATTTTCTGGTGGAGTCTTTAGGGTTTTCTATGTAGAGGATCATGTCATCTGCCAACAGTGAGAGTTTTACTTATTCTTTTCGAATCTGGATTCCTTTTATTTCTTTTTCTTCTCTGATTGCTGTGGCTAAAACTTCCAAAACAATGTTGAATAGCAGTGGTGAGAGTGGGCATCCTTGTCTTTTTCCTGACTTTAGGGGAAATGCTTTCAATTTTTCACCATTGAGGATAATGTTTTCTGTGGGTTTATCATATATGGCTTTTATTATGTTGAGGTATATTCCTTCTATGCCTGTTTTCTGGAGGGTTTTTTTTTAAATCATAAATGGATGTTGAATTTTATGAAAGGCTTTCTCTGCATCTATTGAGATAATCGTGGTTTTTTATCTTTCAATTTTTTTTTAATGTGGTGTATCACATTGATTGATTTGCTAATATTGAAGAATTCTTGCATTCCTGGGATAAAGCCCACTTGGTCATGATGTATGATCTTTTTAATATGTTGTTGGATTCTGTTTGCTAGAATTTTGTTAAGGATTTTTGCATCTATGTTCATCAGTGATATTGGCATGTAGTTTTCTTTTTTTCTGGCATCCTTTCCTGGTTTTGGTATTAGGGTGATGGTGGCTTCATAGAGTGAGTTTGGAAGTTTACCTTCCTCTGAAATTTTATGGAAAAGTTTGAGTAGGATAGGTGTTAGCTCTTCTTTAAATTTTTGGTAGAAATTAGCTGTGAAGCCATCTGGTCCTGGGCTTTTGTTTGCTGGAAGATTTTTGATTACAGTTTAGATATCTGTATTTGTGATGGGTCTGTTAAGATTTTCTATTTCTTCCTGGTTCAATTTTGGAAAGTTATACTTTTCTAAGAACTTGTCCATTTCTTTCAAGCTGTCCATTTCATTGGCATATAGGTGCTGACAGTAGTCTCTTATGATCCTTTGTATTTCTGTGTTGTCTGTTGTGATTTCTCCATTTTGATTTCTAATTTTGTTGATTTGATTCTTCTCTCTTTTTTCCTTGATGAGTCTGGCTACTTGTTTGTCTATTTTATTTCTTGTCAAAGAATGAACTTTTAGCTTTGTTGATTTTTGCCATGGTCTCCTTTGTTCTTTTTCACTTATTTCTGTCCTAATTTTTATGATTTCTTTTCTTCTACTAACCCTGGGGTTCTTCATTTCTTCTGTTTCTAGTTGCTTTAAACGTAGAGTTAAGTTACTTATTTGATTTTTCTCTTGTTTCTTGAGGTAAACTTGTATTGCTATGAACCTTCCCCTTAGCACTGCTTTTATTGAATCCCATAAGTTTTGAGTTGTTGTGTTTTCATTTCCATTTGTTTCTATGCATATTTTGATTTCTTTTGTGATTTGTTGGTTATTCAGAAGCGTGTTGTTTAGCCTCTGTATGTTTGTATTTTTAATTTTCTTTCCCCCCTGCAGTTGACATCTAATCTTACCACATTGTGATCAGAAAGATGCTTGGAATGATTTCAATTTTTTTACATTTACCAAGGCTAGATTTAAGGCCCAGGATGTGATCTATCCTGGAGAAGGTTCTGTGTGCACTTGAGAAAAAGGTGAAATTCATCGTTTTGGGGGTGAAATGTCCTATAGATATTAATTAGGCCTAACTGGTCCATTGTATCATTTAAAATTTTTGTTTCCATGCTAATTTTTTGTTTAGTTGCTCTATCCATGGCGGTGAGTGGGTATTAAAGTCTCCTGCTATTATTGTGTTACTATTAATTTCATAGTTTCATACTTGTTAGCATTTGCCTTACATATTATGGTGCTCCTATATTGGGTGCATATATATTTATAATTGTTATACCTTCTTCTTGGATTGATCATTTGATCATTATTTAGTGTCCTTCTTTGTCTCTTTTCATGGCCTTTATTTCAAAGTCTATTTTATCTGATATGAGTATTGCTACTCCTGCTTTCTTTTGGTCTCCATTTGCATGAAATATCTTTTTCCAACCTGTCACTTTCAGTCTGTGTGTGTCCCTTGTTTTGAGGTGGGATCCCTTGTAGACAGCATATATAGGGGTCTTGTTGTTGTATCCATTCAGCCAGTCTTTGTCTTTTGGTTGGGGCATTCAACCCATTTACATTTAAGGTAATTATTGATAGATATGGTCCCATTGCAATTTACTTTGTTATTTTGGATTCGAGTTTATACACCCTTTCTGTGTTTCCTGTCTAGAGAAGATCCTTTAGCATTTGTTGAAGAGCTGGTTTGGTGGTGCTGAATTCTCTCAGCTTTTGCTTGTCTGTAAAGCTTTTGATTTCTCCTTCATATTTGAATGAGATCCTTGCTGGGTACAGTAATCTGGGTTGTAGGTTTTTCTCTTTCATCAGTTTAAGTATGTCCCATCATTCCCTTCTGTTCTGAAGAGTTTCTATTGAAAGATCAGCTGTTATGCTTATGGGAATCCCCTTGTGTGTTATTTGTTGTTTCTCCCTTGCTGCTTTTAATATTTGTTCTTTGTGTTTGATCTTTGTTAATTTGATTAATATGTGTCTTGGGGTGTTTGCCTTGGGTTTATCCTGTTTGGGACTCTCTGGGTTTCTTGGACTTAGGTGGCTATTTCCTTCCCCGTTTTAGGGAACTTTTCAACTATTATTTCCTCAAGTATTTTTCTCATGGCCTTTCTTTTTGTCTTCTTCTTCTGGGACTCCTAGGATTCGAATGTTGGGGCATTTGACATTGTCCTAGAGGTCTCCGAGATTATCCTCATTTCTTTTGATTCTTTTTTCTTTTTTCCTCTCTGCTTCATTTATTCCCACCATTCTATCTTCCGCCTCACTTACCCTATCTTCTGCCTCAGTTATTCTACTGTTGGTTTCCTCCAGATTAATGTTCCCTGGAGTCGGAAGTTCTCTGGTGTTCTCAAGTTTTGGATTTAAGCCTCCTGCCTCTGGCTTTCAGTCTTATTCTTACAGTAGCCTCAAGAATTCTCCTAGTATAGCACCGATGATAAAACATCTAGGTTAATGGTGCAAAGATTCTCCACAGTGAGGGACACCCAGAGAGGTTCACAGAGTTACATGGAGAAGAGAGTCTAACCTCTACTCTAGATTTTTAATCTTTGCTTTTTGGTATTTGTTATCAATTTTATACCTTTAAGAATCCAATCTTCAGTACCGATTTTTACTTAGGAGTGTGATTACTGGATTGATTGCTCTCTCCCCCTTCTGAAGAAGGAAGGAGATAGAGGTGTCCAGGAGGAGAAGAGGGGGAGTCAAAGGAGAGAGACAGATCTATCCAGTGATCAGTTCCCTAAGTGTTCTCCACAACCTGGAACACTCAAAGAGATTCACAGAGTTGGGTAGAGAAGAGAAGGGAGAGGGAGGAGATAGAGGTGACCTGGGGGAGAAAAAGGAGAGTCAAAAGGGGGAGAGAGCAATCAAGCCAGTAATCACACTCCTAAGTAAAAATGGGTACTGAAGATTGGATTCTTAAAGGTATAAAATTGATAACAAATACCAAAAAGCAAAGATTAAAAATCTAGAGTAGAGGTTAGATTCTCAAAAATACAATATTAAAAAAAAATCACAAAAATTATTTTATATATATATATGAAATTTGCTGTAAAAATAGGATTTTTTTTTTGCAAGGTAATAGTAAGTTATAAAAATGAAAATTAAGGAGTAATAAAGAACTTAAAAATTTTAAAAATTAAAAATTAAAAAATGTTAATAGTAAAATGTATCCAAGAATTTTTCTGGAGCTGTTGAGGGCAGTGTGGGGTCAGTTCAGTTTCAGATAATTCCTTGTTCCGGCTTATACTTCTTCTCAAGGTCTATAGGCCCCTTCCAATGTAGTCAGTGCTAACTACAGGGTTTTAATCTGTTGCACCTGTCACTTCCAAAGCAGGGCCCTCTTTCTTTAGTTTGGCTTCCTCTGTTTGTAAGTCTCTTCAGTGTCTAATTTCGACCCTGACACAAGGGGGCACGGGTGGTCACTTATTTAAGCTCATTTGTTCAGTTGTGCTGGTGGGGGTGGGCGGGTGCGGTGTACACTGCAAACAAATATCACTGGAGTGTATGAGGAGTGCGTTCAGTGTCTGGGCCACACTGGGTTTGCCCCCGCTCATGGAGTGTGTGTTTTCCCGGTCTACACTGCTCAGGCTCCAGGTTGCTCTGCAGGGGAACTGTCTAAAGCAGGCCCTGGGTTGCATGCACTTCCCAGGACTAAGCCCCTCAGGTTCAGGTTCCTGGGTACCCCACAAAGGCACAGACTTGGTTGGGCCTGTTCTGTGCCCTTCCTAGGTCTGAGCAGCTCAGGTGACCAGGTGCTTGGCAAGCACGCTGTCCCAGGTGGGCGGTGTGTCTTATCACCTCCCCAGTCTCAGCCGCTTGGGCCTGGGTATGCAGTGGGAGTGCCATCTCAAGTGCCGTGTGTCTCCTCTAGGGAGCTGATCTCTGACTGCAACCCTCCTGGTGGATGTCAACTGCCCAGAATCCCAGGAAGACTTGCTTAGCAACAGGGAGCCTGCTCACAGTTTGGTAGAGGATGCTGTCCCTGGGACCGGGAATGCCCCTCGCCTTCTGGCTCTGGCTGGTGCCCATCTGGGGAGGGGCTGATCCACAGCTGGCTAGCTTTCATCTGGTATTGGCTCCGTCCTTGTTCTGTGAGCAGGCCAGGCTATGCCTAGAGCTTTTCCAGGGAAAGTTCTCTCTCTTGTTTTTTATCTCTTTGGGTTGCTATCTCAGGTTAGCTCCCTCAGATTGTCCTCAGGGCATTCAGGCTTGGTTCTTACTCTAAGCATGCAGCCCAGGCCTCCCTGTTCAGTCCCTCGCTTGCTGCTGGTGGATGCGAGCATCTAGGCTACTTCTCCGCTGAGAGTTGTGGTTAGGCGCATAGTCTGGTTTTTTTTTTTTTTTTTTTTTTCTCTCCTGGTTATGTTGCCCTCTGATATTCCAAAACTCCCCACAGACCTGCTGGTGAGAGGGTTTCCTAGTGCTTGGAGACTTCTCCTCCTTCATGACTCCCTCCCCAGGACAGTCTCCATCCCTAACTCTTTAGCCTCTCTTTATCTTTTATATTTTGTTCTACCTCCTTTTAAAGAGAATGGGCTGCCTTTCTGGGTGCCTGGTGTCCTCTGCCAGCATTCAGAAGATATTTTGTGGAATTTGCTCAGCTTTCAAATGATCTTTCAATGAATTTGTAGGGGGAAAAGTGGTCTCCCTGTCCTATTCCTCCACCATCTTAGGACCACCTCTACACTGATTAGAATTTAATTGCCCAACCAACTTGTAATTCAATTTCAGTATAATTGAAACTCATGTAATTGACATCACATACAGCAGACAATTGGAAAAGTTGCACATACATTGAGCACATTGTTCTCTACTGGCTGCACTGTGATGTAAAAGATAAATCAAGCAAACAATAGCTATGATTAGAAATTACTAATAATTTAGCTTTTCAGTCAACTAGACTTTCAGTTTTCATGATCCCCTATAATTATCAGAAGAATTTTATGAAGTATGTTGTATTAATCATTCTTTATTTTTGGCTTTTATTTATTTTAAGTTTCTTCTAATTTTATTGGGGTGTAATGACAAAAATTGTGTATATTTATTGCATACAGTGTAATGATTTGATATGCATCATGAAATAATTTACACATTCAAACTAACACTTGCAATACCTTACATAGTTACCATTTTGTGTATTTATGATTAGAACACTTAATCCTTATTCCGTTAACAAATTCAAATACAAAATAGTGTTATTTTTATTGATTTTTGTATTTCATTTTATGTTTATAATCTAATAAAACATGTTTTAATTTTAAAATATTCAACTGCAGAGAATTTCTGACAGATACAACTTTTGTAAGAAAAAGGCTTCTCCTGGGACACTCTGAAGTTTTGTCATTCATTTCCTCTGTTTTGTTTAAAAACAATTTTATTGGAGTATAGTTGATTTACAATGTTGCATTTGTTTCTGCATTTGATATACAGCAAAGTGAATCAGTTATACGTATACGTATTTCTACTCTTTTTTAAGATTCTATTCCCACATAGGTCATTACATAGTATTGAGTAGAGTTCCCTGTGCCAGACAATAGGTCCTTTTTAGTTACCTATTTTATATATAGTAGTAGTAGTAGTGTTAGTTGTTCAGTCATGTCTGACTCTTTGCAATCCCTCAGACTGTAGCCCACCAGGCTCCTCTGTCCATGGGATTTGCTAGGCAAGACTACTGGAGTGGGTTGCCATTCCCTTCTTCAGATGACCTTCCCGACCCAGGGATCTAACCCAGGTCTCCTGCATTCACTTTACTGCCTGAGCCACAGGGAAGCCCGGTTTTTTAAATAGTGGCATGTGTATGTCAGTCCCAATCTCCCAATTTATCCCATGCTCCATCTTTCCCCATGGCAACCATAAGTTTGTTTTCACATCTGTGAATACATATTTTTCTTTGTATATATGCCAAGGAGTGGGATTGCTGAGTAATATGGTAAGTATATTTTTAATTTCTTAAGGAATCTCCATACTGTTCTCCATAGTGGTTGTAACAATTTACATCCCCACCAATAGTATATATTCCCTTTTTTTCCACACTCACTCCAGCATTTATTGTTTGCCAACTTTTTTATGATAGCCATTCTTACCAATGTGAGATGATATATCATTGTGGTTTTGATTTACATTTCTCTTTAATTAGTGATGTTGAGGACATTTTCATGTGCCTCTTGACCACCTGTATGTCTTCTTTGGAACAATGTCTATTTAGATCTTCTGCCCATGTCTTAATTTTTTTTTTTAGTTGAACTGCATGAATTTGTATATTTGGGGGATTAACCACTTGCCACTTGTCAGTCTCTTCATTTGCAGATATTTTCTCCTGTTCTTTGGGTTCTCTTTTCATTTTGGTTTATGATTTCCTTTTCTGTACAAAAGTTTTTAAGTTTAATTAGGCCTCATTTGATTGTTTTTATTTTCAATGCTCTAGGAGATGGATCAAAAAAGATTTTGCTGCAATTTTTCATGTCAGAGAGTATTCTACCTATGTTTTCCTCTAAGAGTTTTAGAATATCTGGTCTTAAATTTAGGTCTTTAATCCATTTTGAGTTTATCTTTGTGTATGGTGTTAGAGAATGTTCTAATTTCATTCTTTTACATGTAGCTGTCCAGTTTTCCCAAGACCACTTATTGAAGAGTCTGTCTTTTCTCGATTATACATTGTCTCTCCATTGTACATTGTCATATTTGTCACAGATTAGATGGCTTTATATGCATGGGTTTATCTCTGGGCTTTCTATTCAGTTCCACTGATGTATATTTCTGTTTTGTGCCAGTACCACACTGTCTTCATTACTATAGCTTTGAAGTATAGTCCAAGGTTGGGGAGCCTGATCCTTCCCACTCTGTTTTCCTTTCTCAAGATGGCTTTGGCTATTTGGGGTCTTTCGTGTTTCCATGTGTGAAAAGGCTTCCCCAGTATCTCAGAAGGTAAGGAATCTGCCTACAATACACAAATTGTCAAAATTTTTGCTCTCTGAAAAATGCTATTGGTAATTTAACAGGGATTGCATTGACTCTGTAGATTACTTTGGGTAATATAGTCATTTTCACAATATTGATTCTTTCCATCCAAGAACATAGTATGTCTCTCCATCTGTTTGTGTCATCTTTGATTTCTTTCATTGGTGTCTCATAGTTTTCTGAGGGCAGGCTTTTTGTTTGTTTACATAGGTTTATTTCTAGGTATTTTATTCTTTCTGAAGCAATGGTAAATGGTATTATTTCTTTAATTTCTCTTTCTGATCTTTTGTTGTTAGTATATAGGAATACAACAGATTCCTATATTAATTTTGTATTCTGCTACTTTACCAAATTCATTGATGAGCTCTAGTAGTTTTCTGGTAGCATTTTTAGGATTTTCTATGTATAGTATCTATGTATAGATATGTATAGTATATATACATGTATGTATATATGTATACTAACTATGTATAGTATAGTATACATATTTCTATGTATAGTATCAGGTCACCTACAGTGGCAGTTTTATTTCTTCTTTTCCAGTATGGATTTCTTTTCTTTTTCCCTCTAATTGTCATGGGTAAGACTTCCAAAGCCTGTCTTATTCCTGATGTTAAGAGGAAATGCTTTCAGTTGTTTCTTTTTTTTTTTTTAACCTGAGAATGATGTTTGTGGTATAAAATACAGTATTAGTATTATTAACTACAGTTACCATGTTTTACATTAGACCCCCAGAACTTATTCATATACTGAAAGTCTATACCCTTTGATCAACATCCCCCTGTTCCCCACATCCGCATTGCCTGATCATTCCACTCTTTGCTTCTGGGGATTTTTTTTTTTTTATTCCATATACTGAGATCATGCAATATTTGTCTTTCTGTGTCTGACTTACTACATTTAGCCTAAAGTTTTCCAGATTTGTGCCTGCTGTCATAAGTAGCTGGATTTTCTTCTTTTTATGGCTGAATAATATTCCTGTGTTTTTATATGCATTTGCATGTATATGTAGCATGTGTATGTATATAATTTTCTCTATCCATTCATATGATGAATACTTAAGTTGTTTCCATGTCTTGCCAATTGTGAATAATACTTCAATGTATATGGAATTGCAGATATCTCTTCAAGATATCAATTCTACTTCCTCTGGATATATACTCAGATGTATATTGCTTATGGATTGCTTGGTCATATGATTATATTTCATTTTAGGAAATAAAAGCCTAGAACATTTCAGTATTTTGCTTAAGACCACATAGCAACATTTAGAAGCAAGCCTTGTCTGTCTGACTCTAAAGTCTCTTCTCTTTTGAACTTTCTCACAATCACTCTACTTTACAATAGTCTAGTTGTGGGTCATTGCCTACTTGGCCTCAATTCTAGAATCTCTGCCACTTTGATGGCCCTTAGTGACTAGTGTTTGGTGCTCAGTCATGTCTGACTCTTTGCAACCCCATGAACTGCCCGCCAGACTCCTCTGTCTGTGGGGTTTCCCAGGCAAGAGTACTGGAGTGGGTTGCTGTTTCCTTCTCCAGGGGATCGTCCCGATCCAGGGACTGAACCCAGGTCTCCCACACTGTGGGCAGATTCTTAACTTCTGAGCCACCGGGGAATTCCCTTAATGACTATGGGTGCCAGGTTATCTGCACTCAACTGTTAATGTATAACTTTTATGTTTGTCACATGTTGGAACACTTTTGTTAGTTCTATTTTATTTTTCTATTAGTAATAAGCATGAAGTAAGGGTGATAGCATACATCACCTGAAATATATAATAGATACATTCATAGGAGCATGTAGAGAGGGAAATGGGATCTGCCCTCCTTAAATTAATTATGTAAAAGTCTTCATTGGCAGGGTTTATTGATTATAAGTCTGGATGGTAAGACCTGTTTTCCTTGGCTAAGCTGATGATTCCTAGATCAGAATTACAACTCCCCTAGTGTCAGACTTCTAACAGATTTCACCCTTGGTGCCAATTATATTTAATTCCTTAATTTTACAAGTATATAGTGAACACCTTTTATGACCACACTCTAGAAATGACAGTGAACAAACCCGAAAGTCTGCTGCTAAGGAGCTTTATTCTACTGACTGCTTGGCCCAGGTATAGAAGCAAGAAGATAACAAGCATTAACTTCTATTTAACTTAGATTATAGGCTTGTTGAGAGAGAACTGATGTCCTTTGATTTCATTTAGCCTAATGTCATCACTAGATATGAGCAATAGAGCTGGGCACACAGAATTTATTCCATGAATGATTGTTGAATGAATACATGGCCTAGAGGCCTAGTACATTTTTGTCTGGATAAGACTCTGCTGCCAACCAGCACATTGCATTTCATGAAATCTGGCCTTGGGGAACTTTGTGTCAGTGTGTAAGGCTTCCTGGAGGGAAAATAACCTCAACTATTTATGCAAAGGGTCTATTTTTGCCTGAAGGGCCCTATAACTTCAACATCCTAGTGGCTTTATTCTCAAAGACAAATGCAGAAGACCCTTTAGGGTATGAGGCACGCGTTCAATAGCCAGTGAATACCCTGCAAAACAAAAGTGTTCTTTCAACCATTCCACCTCTGTTGAACTGCCAACCATGGCACTGGGGAATGAGCAATCCAGTAATGACCCAACAATCTGGCCTTGAGAATCTTACAAGCTAGTGGGAAGGAAATAATCAAAATAGTTTACAGTTATTGACTGCTCAGTATTCTGAACTCCATTAACCATCTAAGGAAGCCTATCTACCCCTTGATACTAGTAAGAAGTCTCAAGGTTGGTTAGTTTGCTCAAGGTCACATACAGTTTGTACATGGCAGACCTAGGATCACAGTTCATGGATATCTAACACCATAATCTGGGAACTTAACCAGGATTACACAGCTTCTTGGTAATAATTCCACAGAAATTCTGGGTACATGCTTTTGAGGGCCAATAGATTCAAGCTGTGAAAAATCCAACTACCTGGATTCAAGACTTGCCTCTGCTACTTGACAATGTATTTTTAGTCTGTCTATATTTCCTTACTCATGAATATGGATAATATTAGTACCTACCTTAGAGCATTGTTGAGGATACTGTGAGTTAAATGAGATGCTCAAACTTCACTGATGCTTACTTAGGAAATGCTACCCCTGTCATTTCTGCTGCTGCTAATGCTAAGTCGCTTCAGTCGTGTCCGACTCTGTGCGACCCCATAGACGGCAGCCCACCAGGCTACCCATCCCTGGAATTCTCCTGTCATTAGGGAAATGATTTTTCACTCCCCTGAAACTGATTTTCTTGATGACCCTTTTTGTAGGGGCAGAAACCAGAAAAGAGAGGGTGGTTTCTTTGCTTCACATTTAGGGACTGAATTATTCAGTTCAGTTCGGTTCAGTTGCTCAGTCGTGTCCAACTCCTTGAGACCCCATGAATCGCAGCACGCCAGGCCTCCCTGTCCATCACCAAATCCTAGAGTTTACTCAAACTCATGCCCATCGAGTCGGTGATGCCATCCAGCCATCTCATCCTCTGTCACCCCCTTCTCCTCCTGCCCTCAATCCCTCCCAGCATCAGGGTCTTTTCTGATGAGTCAACTCTTCCCATGAGGTGGCCAAAGTACTGGAGTTTCAGCTTCAGCATCAGTCCTTCCAATGAACACCCAGGACTGATCTCCCTTAGGATGGACTGGTTGGATCTCCTTGCAGTCCAAGGGGCTCTCAAGAGTCTTCTCCAACACCACCATTCAAAAACATCAAATTTTTGGCGCTCAGTTTTCTACACAGTCCAACTCTCACATCCATACATGAACACTGGGAAAACCATAGCCTTGACCAGATGGAGCTTTGTTGGCAAAGTAATGTCTCCGGTTTTTAATATGCTATCTAAGTTGGTCATAACTTTCCTTCCAAGGAGTAAGAGTCTTTTAATTTCATCACTGCAATCACAATCTGCAGTGATTTTGGAGCCCAAAAACAATCAAGTCTGACACTGCTTCCACTGTTTCCCCATATATTTCACATGAAGTGATGGGACCAGATGCTGTGATCTTAGTTTCCTGAAAGTTTAGCTTTAAGCCAACTTTTTCACTCTCCTCTTTCACTTTCATAAAGAGGCTTTTTAGTTCCTTGTTCACTTACTGTCATAAGGCTGGTGTCATCTGCATATCTGAGGTTATTGATATTTCTCCCAGCAATCTTGATTCCAGCTTGTGCTTCTTCCAGCCCAGCGTTTCTCATGATGTACTCTGTATAGAAGTTAAATAAGCAGGGTGACAATATACAGCCTTGACGTACTCCTTTTCCTATTTGGAACCAGTCTGTTTTTCCATGTCCAGTTCTAACTGTTGCTTTCTGACCTGCATACAGGTTTCTCAAGAGGTGGGTCAGGTGGTCTGGTATTCCCATCTCTTTCAGAATTTTCCACAGTTTATTGTGATCCACACAGTCGAAGGCTTTGGCATAGTCAATAATGCAGAGATAGAGGTTTTTCTGGAACTCTCTTGCTTTTTCACTGATCCAGCAGATATTGGTAATTTGATCTCTGGTTCCTCTGCCTTTTCTAAAACCAGTTTGAACATATGGAAGTTCTCAGTTCACGTATTGCTGAAGCCTGGCTTGGAGAATTTTGAGCATTACTTTACTAGCATGTGAGATGAGTGCAATTGTGTGGTAGTTTGAGCATTCTTTGGGATTGGCTTTCTTAGCGATTGGAATGAAACCTGACCTTTTCCAGTCCTGGGGCCACTGCTGAGTTTTCCAAATTTGCTGGCATTTTGAGTGCAGCACTTTCACAGAATCATCTTTCAGGATTTGAAATAGCTCAACTGGAATTCCATCACATCCACTAGCTTTGTTTGTAGTGATGCTTTCTAAGGCACACTTGACTTCACATTCCAGGATGTCTGGCTCTAGGTCAGTGATCACACCATTGTGATTATCTGGGTTGTGAAGATCTTTTTTATAGAGTTCTTCTGTGTATTCTTGCCACCTCTTCTTAATATCTTCTGTTTCTGTAAGGTATATACCATTTCTGTCCTTTATCGAACCCTCTTTGCATGAAATATTCCCTTGGTATCTCTAATTTTCTTGAAGTGATCTCTAGTCTTTCTCATTCTGTTATTTTCCTCTATTTCTTTGCATTGATCGCTGCGGAAAGCTTTCTTATCTCTCCTGGATATTCTTTGGAAGTCTGCATTCAAATGGGAATATCTTTCCTTTTCTCCTTTGCTTTTCACTTCTCTTCTTTTCACAGCTATTTGTAAGGCCGCCTCAGACAACCATTTTGCCTTTTTGCATTTCTTTTCCATGGGGAAGGTCTTGATCCCTATCTCTTGTACAATGTCACGAACCTCTGTCCATAGTTCATCAGACCCTCTGTCTATCAGATCTAGTCCCTTAAATCTATTTCTCACTTCCACTGTATAGTCATAAGGGATTTGATTTAGGTCATACCTGAATGGTCTAATGGTTTTCCCTACTCTCTTCAATTTAAGTCTGAATTTGGCAATAAGGAGTTCATGATCTGAGTCACAGTCAGCTCCCAGTCTTGTTTTTGCTGACTGTATAGAGCTTCTCCATCTTTGGCTGCAAAGAATATAATCAAATGCAATCCCTATCAAGCTACCAACAGTATTTTTCACAGAACTAGAACAAATAATTTCACAATTTGTATGGAAATACAAAAAACCTCAAATAGCCAAAGTAATCTTGAGAAAGAAGAATGAAACTGGAGGAATCAATCTGCCTGACTTCAGACTATACTACAAAGCCACAGTCATCAAGACAGTATGGTACTGGCACAAAGACAGAAATATAGATCAATGGAACAGAATAGAAAGCCCAGAGATAAATCCACGAACCTATGGTCACCTTATCTTCGACAAAGGAGGCAAGGATATACAATGGAAAAAAGACAACCTCTTTAACAAGTGGTGCTGGGAAAACTGGTCAACCACTTGTAAAGGAATGAAACTAGAACATTTTCTAACACCATACACAAAAATAAACTCAAAATGGATTAAAGATCTAAATGTAAGACCAGAAACTATAAAACTCCTAGAGGAGAACATAGGCAAAACACTCTCCGACATAAATCACAGCAGGATCCTCTATGACCCACATCCCAGAATATTAGAAACAAAAGCAAAAATAAACAAATGGGACCTAATGAAACTTAAAGGCTTTTGCACAACAAAGGAAACTATAAGCAAGGTGAAAACACAGCCCTCAGATTGGGAGAAAATAATAGCAAATGAAGCAACAGACAAAGGGTTAATCTCAAAAATATACAAGAAACTCCTCCAGCTCAACTCCAGAAAAATAAATGACCCAATCGAAACATGGGCCAAAGAACTAAACAGACATTTCTCCAAGAAAGACATACAGATGGCAAAAAAACACATGAAAAGATGCTCAACATCACTCACTATCAGAGAAATGCAAATCAAAACCACAATGAGGTACCATTACACGCCAGTCAGGATGGCTGCTATCCAAAAGTCTACAAGCAGTAAATGCTAGAGAGGGTGTGAAGAAAAGGGAACCCTCTTACACTGTTAGTGGGAATGCAAACTAGTACAGCCACTATGGAAAACAGTGTGGAGATTTCTTAAAAAGCTGGAAATAGAACTGCCATATGACCCAGCAGTCCCACTTCTGGGCATACACACCGAGGAAACCAGATCTGACAGAGACACATGCACCCCAATGTTCATCGCAGCACTGTTTATAATAGCCAGGACATGGAAGCAACCTAGATGCCCATCAGCAGATGAATGGATGAGGAAGCTGTGGTACATATACACCATGGAATATTACTCAGCCATTAAAAAGAATTCATTTGAATCAGTTTTAATGAGATGGATGAAACTGGAGCCCATTATACAGAGCGAAGTAAGCCAGAAAGATAAAGACCATTACAGTATACTAACACATATATATGGAATTTAGAAAGATGGTAACGATAACCCTATATGCAAAACAGAAAAAGAGACTCAGATGTATAGAACAGACTTGTGGACTCTGTGGGAGAAGGTGAGGGTGGGATGTTTCAAGAGAACAGCATCGAAACATGTATATTATCTAGGGTGAAACAGATCACCAGCCTAGGTTGGATGCATGAGACAAGTGCTCGGGCCTGGTGCACTGGGAAGACCCAGAGGGATGGGGTGGAGAGGGAGGTGGGAGGGGGGACCGGGATGGGGAATACATGTAAATCCATGGCTAATTCATTTCAATGTATGACAGAAACCACTGCAATGTTGTAAAGTAATTAGCCTCCAACTAATAAAAATAAATAAAAGAAAAAAAATGAAGTAAAAAAAATATAATCAATCTGATTTTGGTGTTGACCATCTGGTGATGTCCATGTGCAGAGTCTTCTCTTGTGTTGTTGGAAGAGGGTGTTTGCTATGACCAGTGTGTTCTCTTGGCAAAAATCTATTAGCCTTTGCCCTGTTTCATTCCGTATTCCAAGGCCAAATTTGCCTGTTACTCCAGGTGTTTATTGACTCCCTACTTTTGCATTCCAGTCCCTTATAATGAAAAGTACATCTTTTTTGGGGTGTTAGTTTTAAAAGGTCCTGTAGGTCTTCATAGAGCCGTTCAACTTCAGCTTCTTCAGCATTACTGGTTGGGGCATAGGCTTGGATTACTGTGATTTTGAATGGTTTGCCTTGGAAACAAACAGAGATCATTCTGTCGTTTTTGAGATTGCATCAAAGTACTGCATTTCGGACTCTCTTGTTGTCCATGATGGCTACTCATCTCTTCTAAGGGATTCCTCCCCACAGTAGTAGATATAATGATCATCTGGGTTAAATTCACCCATTCCAGTCCATTTTAGTTTGCTGATTCCTAGAATGTCGACATCCACTCTTGCCATCTCCTGTTTGACCACTTCCAATTTGCCTTGATTCATGGACCTAACATTCCAGGTTCCTATGCAATATTGCTCTTTACAGCATTGGACCTTGCTTCTATCACCAGTCACATCCACAACTGGGCATTGTTTTTGCTTTGGCTCCATCCCTTCATACTCAGGAATTATTTCTCCAGCTATCTCAGTAGCTTATTGGGCACCTACCAACCTGGGGAGTTCCTCTTTCAGTACCCTATCATTTTGCCTTTTCATACTGTTCATGGGGTTCTCAAGGCAAGAATACTGAAGTGGTTTGCCATTCCCTTCTCCAGTGGACCACATTCTGTCAGACCTCTCCACCATGACCCTACCATCATGGGTGGCCCCACACGGCATGGCTTAGTTTCACTGAGTTAGACACGACTGTGGTCCTGTGATCAGATTGGCTAGTTCTCTGTGATTATGGTTTCAGTGTGTCTGCCCTCTGATGCCCTCTTGCAACACCTACCACCTTACTTGGGTTTCTCTTACCTTGGACGTGGGGTATCACTTCACAGCTGCTCCAGCAAAGCGCAGCCGCTGCTCCTTACCTTGGACGAGGGGTATCTTCTCACGGCCATCCCTCCTGACCTTGAATGTGGACTAGATCCTCTCAGCCCTCCTGTGCCCCTCAGCAGCTGCTCCTTGGAGGTGGGGTTGCTCCTCTTGGCCACTGCCCCTGCCCTCGGGCATGTGGTTTAAAATGTGAAATATATGATATGTGAATTATATCTCAACAAAGCTGTTATTAAACAAGCAAAGATGTAAACAATAACTTTATCTCCAGTTTGAGACAAATGGCCTCTGGCAAATTCCAGGCAACATATGCTGCGGCTTTCACCACCAGAGGCTACCTCTTTCCCATATCCAATTCAAATAAACAGAATAAAATACATTAAAAGGGAGGAAAACCATTACTGGCCCAGTTTATATAAGAAGCCCACTCCTAGACCTGCCAGCTTTGAGCAGAGGGACATGATCATACATCACATATATGGTCATAGGGTCTCACTTCTGTGAATGGGACTACTCTGAGAGAATATGGGTATCACTGTAGAACAATCAGATACCAAAGAGGTATCTAATATATGCCAGGCACTGCAATATTTACTTATAATAAAAATATGTGGGCTTAAATATCCTCAAGATCTTGGGCCACTGTCCCATATACCTAATTTTTCAGAGAATCATCATATGAAAAGCTACATGAGCACTGGACTCAAGACACATTAGTTTTAGAATACCACCACTGACAAATTCTGTGACACCAGACAAGTCACATCAATCCATACATGGTATCCAATTTTATTTCTGTTATTTTGATAGTAATATCTCTATCACTGGGCCATTACCTATCACTGGATAAGTAAAAAGATGCAAAGCACTTAGCACAGAGCCTATGCATATAAACTATACATATATACATATAGTAGGTGCTTCAGAACGTTAAGGAAGCAGTGGTGTGACCAATTGGTACAACGGAGGTGAAGCAATTCGTGCAACCAATTCCAAAATAGTGATCAAGCATGAAGAACTTAAAAGAAAAAAGAAGGGCCTCATGAGTTGGCTTTTCTCCTTTGTGCTTCTGATCAACTGATTGATTAAGACAGACGTACAGCCACTGCCATTTGCAACATCTGCAGCAGTACACTATAGGGGTATTACAAATAGTAGCAGAAATCTGTCATAGTTTCACATTTGGCCAAGTGTTTCCATTTACTACACTGTTTTGCTAATCCCTTCTCTACTTAGAGAAACCCTGTTTATGCTTCAAGGCTGAACTCTTGTGTCACTCACTCTCTCTCTGAGACTTTTGGTGAGTTTATCACTATCCCAGGCAGAGTTAATCATCCCCTCCTCGGTTTTCATCTAGTAATATGGTCACAATTTCCTTGGTGACTCAGATGGTAAAGAATCCACCTGCAATGCAGGAGACCTGGGTTCAATCCCTAAGTTGGGAAGATCCTCTGGAGGAGGGCTTGTCAAACCACTCCATAATTCTTGCCCAGAAAATCCCATGGACAGAGGAGCCTGGTGGGCTGCAGTCCATGGGGCTGCAAAGAGTCGGACATGACTGAGTGACTAAGCACAGCACACACAGCACAATATGGTCATATGCCTAGCATAGTATTGAACACCTCAATAAATTTCATGCATTATCCCCCACGAGAAGAGTAGCTTCTAAGATAGTAGGCTAGACCCCAGTGCAGCATCTAGAAATGGTAGATTTTCAAGAATAATTTGTTGAATGTTAAGATAAGAAACACAGAAAGGAACCCAGAAGCAGCACACAAGAATTTAAGTTCAATTAAATTGGATTAACACAAATGACATATTAACTAGGACTGAAAATTTATTCTCATTTATTTTTAAAAAGCCAGATCTTAAATGACTTGCACAAAGAAACATATTCAGGAAATTATAAACCTGAGTCTAGCAAGGAAATGTGTTACCTGATTTCTAGTTTAACGCCTTTCCCATTTCACCACACTGCCTCAAAAAAAAATTTTTTAAAGAAAAAAGAATTCAACAACATAATTTAGAATCAGATTAATAGTTAACTAATATAATTCTTTTCTTGATCATTTATTATCAAAGGAGCCAAAATATTTGCTGTTAAAATTACCACTTCTTTCATAGCATTTTTTTCTTCTGGAATATATTAGTGAGGATGGGTATTTGTTATACAAAATCTCCCAACTTTGAGGAGAGAGGCTGTCCTGGATTCAGGCTGGGCATTAGGTGAATGTTGTAACTTGACAAAGGTGTATGGGTAATCGTAATAGTCTAAAGAATAGTACCCATTTCTATCCTTCCAAAAAGGTGTTGTCTCTCTAATATACAACAAAGCCATCATAAACTGATAAATGCACATCTAACTAAACGGCAGTCTTTTGTTAAGAATTAAAGAAGAAATAGGTCAAAATGTAAATTTAATTTCAAATTCAATGAATTCCATTTTTACTTCTTACTCTAGAAGATTGGTTGAAATGTCTATAGCTATAATGATCTTCAAACAATTTGTTTTGAGTTGCAGGCCTCAAGGTTTAATCAAGTTTGCAGATACGCTTTGGCCTATAGAACTAGTTGAGGGCTAAAATTTCAACTATTTGTCCATAGTTCTACTACTTTGGAAAATGCTTTCTGAACTTAGCATAAATTTTCCATCATAAAGTTGACATTTTGTAACTTGATTTTTTTTTTTTTTACTGAATACATCCAGAAAAATAGTAAAGAGCATTTCCCATCAAGTTGCTTATAATGACAGTGTCCATTAATCATCTCCATTTCCTTGTGACAATGAAAACCTGAAAAATATGTCCTCATTTGGCTGATGACTGACCAGAGGAAAGGAGATTAAAACCTTTACAGACACCACAATGCATAAGTATTTCATAGTTACTATATCATTTAATCCACATGGTAATGTAGACAGATATAATTACGCTTGTTTTACTGATGATATACTGGAGTTTATAGAACCTGAATGACTTCCATACCTCATGCATCCAAAAGGAGTTTGTTTAGGGTCCAACTTTCTACTACATCACAAAAGGAGTTTGTCTTATAATGTAAGACAAGAAGAGAGATGAAAATAACATTAAGAATCTCACCATAAAGAATTTATAGTCTCCAGTTATTTTCCAGTTGCAATTTTCCAGTATTTTTCTAGCAGTGAACTTGATGAACCATGATAATTCATCAAATTGTTTGCCCTATGCCGTTCATTCACTCATTCAACAAGTATTGAGTGCCTTACTGTGTGCCAGCATTGGAGGGAAAGACAGTTTTTAAAAAATGAAAAGTCAGCATATGATAAAAGGGAATCTTCTGATGTGAGTATATTCCCAGATGCTGTCAGAGACACTATGCAAAAACTGTATCTTAGCCCATTCCCTCTTAAAAATTCATGCCAGAATATTGATTCTGACAGAGCCCACATTATCAATGTTGACAAATTTGATAGTAAAGCAAAAAATGAACCATGTTTAAAAGGCATCTTAAATGTCTAACATATATTTAAAACGAAAAAGAAAAAAAGCCTCAAACTTGATTAGTGATACTAACTTGGCAACTTACTGCCAAATGTCAGCTGAAATTGCATTCACCCATTCATCCTTTCATTCAACTAACCATCATCCAGTCGTTTAACTGCCAATAACAATAATAATTTCTAACCCTTTATGAAGCTTTCTGTGCACCAGACAGTGCTCTATATGTTTAAATAGATTATCTCATGAAATTCTTTGAGATAAGTATTTCATTATCTCCATTTTAGAGATAACATATAGGCTAAGTAGCTTACCCAAGATCACACACTGGCAAAAATGGCAGAAGTTTGGTTTTCCAAGATGCTTTAAACATCCTGGGGTTCCTGACCCCCAGGATCTAATGTCCGATAATCTGAGATGCAGTTGATGTAATAATAATATAGAGTGCATAATAAATGTAATGCACTTGAATCATTCTGAATCTCAGGAATGCATGTGTATAGAGGAAAGACAATTTGAGGACACAGTGAGAAAAATGGTCATCTACAAGTCAAGGAGAGAAGCCTGGTAGATGCCAACCATGCTGGCACCTTTAAGCCCCCAGAACTGTGAGAATATAAATGTTTGTTGTTTAAACCACCCAGTCTGTGGTATTTTGTCATGGCAGCCTGAGTAACAAACTAACGCAAGTATACTCTTATATTCAAACCATATACTCTGTTTCTCTACCTCTCTCCCCCTGGTTTAAGAAGAACTTTCATGCATAGTAGCCTCACTACCTGGATAATGCAACTGAGTCTTGAACTCATAAATTACTCAGATACTACTGGAAATATCTGAACTAGAACAATTTCAAGCCTAGTGTCCTCTAAACAACCCAACTATCTCAGCACTGCAGATATTTGTAGACTAAATTGCATAAATATGAAAAACAAAATGGGAATAGATATTCAATTTACCAGTAAACTGAATCTAGATAGATAGGTGGATAAAACATAAGTGCTACCATAGAGAACCAGTGTGTGTTAGTGTGTTAGTCGCTCAGTCGTGTCTGACTCCTTGAGACCCCATGGACTGCAGCCCACCAGGCTCCTCTGTCCATGAGATTTCCCAAGCAAGGATACGGGAGTGGGTTGCCATTTCCTCCTCCAGAGAGCCAGTAAAAAACTTAAAGTTTACTAATCCCAAGCACAGGCAATATTATTCTGTCAGAGGTCTTACAGGTCCCACTTTTTATTTTCAAAAGCAGGTTAAAAGGGTATTTTCTAATCATTAGCAAGATCTAGTATTGTATTCTTGCTCCTCCTGCTTTCATGATTTTTTTTTTGGGGGGGGTGGGGGTGGGCATCAAAGCTTGAAGATTTTCTGAAATAGGCAGCTCCACTGCACTAGGGATTTGTGGTCCGCACTGGAGCCCATAGCTGAGGGTGGTATCAATGTCCCTTTGATAAGTTCAAAGATCAACATTTTTACCAGTAGTGTTGGCCTTTTCCTCTGTGATAGTGTATGTGTGCCAAGTATTGTGCATCTCATCATAGATGCCAAGGCAGTCACTTACTAGGTCATTCATGTGGCTCCATCTTTAATGCTTCTAACTGTGAACATGAAGCTTGCCTCCTGTACATAAATCCATGATGAAAAAGACCATATGCTGTTATATATCAACATAAATTTCCCAAGCAAATGTTCATATCTTTGCAGACACCAGGCTTCTGTTCCTCCATCCACAGAAGGGAAATAATATTTTTATACAGGCATACGGTAATAAGACCCAGTTACCTTCAAATTCTTACACTTGCAGTTCACTGCCAACTGTTTTCTGCTCCATCACCAACAGGTGCTGTAGCGTAAACCATTTTGGTGAGGAGACGTGCACCTAAAATGCTGTGAGCTGGTGATCTCTCAAAAAGCAACTCTTCCTTTAGAAGAAGTAACAGCTTCTCATAAATATCCCAGGCCTTTAATGATATGCTGGAAAGGTTGTGCCAGAAGACCCCTCTACTTGAATTATGTAAAACAGCAAATAGCTTCACACATACTTTATTACTCAGCTCTGTCTCAAGTTAGACCTGACTGAAGTATATGGAGACAAATTTAGCCAAAAATGAAAATATAACATCAGAATCATATCTTTTGTTCCCAGATTGTTCCAAGAGTTCAAGGGGAGGGTGCAGAGATGGCAGAAGCAATGTGATAAAGCTGAAAAAAATTTTAACTTTAAAAGTCATCATGGGTTCTAGTTACTTACCAGCCATATGAGACTCGACTAAGTCTCTTAATCCCCTTGATCCTTGTTTTTTCTATCTTTAGAGTGGGAATGGTAATAGCACCTCAATTGTTTTTTTTTTCCATGTGGCTTAAATAATTTATAGTGCATATAGCATTTCATCTCAGAAATGAACTCTTCTTTTAGAACAGCTTATTATCATCCTAACCAGATGAAATCTGATGAGGGTTTGAGGATTGAGGACTCTCATACATTATATGTGTAAAGTATGTTGGTTTTATATGTTTTATATGTTGGTTTTATATGGAAAGCACTTCCATACACATAGAAATGTTCTAGGAGTGTGCCTGGGAATTTTTCTTTTTTTGGAGAAGAATTGAATTTAAACTTTTAAAATTATACATATATCCCTCTGAGTATGCATGACTTTTTAATGAACAAAATGTTAGTCTTATTATAGATAAAGCTATAATTGAGAAAATGATTTAAACCTAAGAGAAAAATGGAGATGGAGCAAAGGGACAAGACCACTTCTCAAAGTTTCTGAGAGGGAAGGGGGCTTCTTATTTTAGGGGCAGAAGCAGGAAAAAAGAGAAAGAAGAATATTGTTTCATATAACTGCTGCATTTTTGTTTCCTCGGCTCATTGATTTTAATACTCATGCCCAAGTCAGTGCCCAGTAGATGGTCTCACTTCCATTCAGCAAGACAATAATACTTTTACAGTAGTTCTCTCATCAATGGCAAACTCTGCTCCTGGAATGGCGGGCAATTCCAACTTTATCCTCACAAGCAAGGCTGACCTGACGATTGTGGTTGTTCTCGTCTATGTGAACTGGGCTCCCATCCCCAATCTCTACACCCCACACAACAGCATTCCAACCAGAAGGCTCATGGATATGGATCAGTATAATTCATCAGCCTCATTAACTAAAGGCTATACTGTTCCCTGGTTAGAACTACATTCCCTGTTCTGAGTTCCATTTCAAATTATGTACATGCACATTGTCCAATATAATGCCCCATAGATTATGTAATGAATCCAAGCAACAGCATAAAAATATATAAATTAATGCAAGGCCTGTAAAACAAAAAGCTCCCCAATTTGGACACTATGAATAAATTCACAGAGTGAAAAAGAATTCCAAAAACTAAATTGCCATTTTCATTAAAGATCAAAAGAATTCAAGTCCAGAAGAATTCCTCTCCTATTTTTTTTTTTTTTTTCTGTTCAGTCTCAGTCCTCTGAGATAGAATCATTTCTTCAGCAGCTGCAATTTCTAAAGTTGGTATTACAACCTAAGTTTCTAACAGGCCTCACCTTTCAGAATCTAAAGCATTAATAAAGATTGTTTAAGCACCAGAAGGGCATCTAAATAATTAATAAAGATTATTTAAGCCCTAGAAGAGTATCTAAAAGTTTTTTAAATCCCTCATGCAAATACTCAATCGTGTAACAGTTACCTCAAGCAAAATTACATTGATGGGACTAGGAACATAGTACATTTCAGAACCACATGACTATCAGTAGCCAGAGGCCAAGGCAGATCTTTGGTTTTGTCACATGGAGGACAGGAAACTGATGAAAAGGAGAAAGGAGGGAACTGAGAGACAGACAAAGGCAGACAGGTGTTTTATTTTTATAATAAAACAAGATGAAAACTGGTTTTAAAACTTGAATTTGAACTTACCAATAAATGATGGCTGAGTTGATATCCAGATGGTTAATAAGTTGTGGAACTGGAAATTTAAGCAAACTTGAATTTCAGACAACTTAGAGGATATCCTGGCTCACTGCTTTTCTTGAAGTCCAGAATGCCTAGACAAGAGTTATCACATATTAGATATGTTTTCATATTACCAGCAAAAAGCTTTTATAAGAATATACCTACATATTAACAGCTTCTTCATACCATAAAGATTGAGTTCAAAATCCCAACATGCTTATTAACCAAGCTGAAGGACAGTAAAATCCTTCAAGCTAAGAATCCTGAACATCCACTGACTTTCCAGGCTCACATGCTGACCACTGTCCCTATTCTTCAAATGTACTGTGCTCACCATCAGGCCTCCAGCTGGCTCTGAATTATCATGTGTGAGCCATTTTGATAAAAGCATTTATATGTTACTCTATTTACTCATGACCCTCTAGGATAAGTCTGAATTATCCTCTTTTACCTATGAGGAAATAGGTTCAGAGAATAATCTGCCTGCCCAAGACCACACAGCTGATAAGAAAAACAGAATTTAAACCCAGAGTTAGCATGGATTGAAAGCCCACTCTCTTAACCACTTTGGTACCCTGCAGTGGGCTATAATAGTTGAGATTTGACAATAATACTTCTGCTTTTTCTAAATATAACTATGCCTCTCAGGTCATAAACTATACAGGTTAATTGTATTTAATTATAGCTATATAGTGTCCCATATAGAATGGAAAGAGGTGTTTCATTTTTTGGCAATATAATAGAATAGATAAATTGAAAATACCATGACTAGGGAACACCTTGATACTGCCTTGGCTAAGGGAGCAAAGGGTGCTTTAATTTATATGCTGAGTCTGGCAATAATATGTAGAAGGAATTGGAGTAGGGTCAAACAAAATAAATATAGTCTTAATACAAAATATTTTTGTTAGCTTTAGAATTATATAGACCTAAAATTTTCCAAACTTTTCAGATAATCTGATAGAAAATGCCATGTATAAATGTCTGCTTGGGTATGTGTTTGTGCACATGCAGTCCATCTTTTACGCAAAGTTTCCTTTTTTGTTGTTAAATATTGAGATGTCAGTGTTCTCATCCTGTTAATTTGAAAAATGCCTCTTGAGCACTTTCCCAATTTGCATATCATTCCCCAGCTTCTCTTCTGCACTTTCAAAATCTGACACATGTGGATTATATAGGATACTAGGTGAAGGTCAATAGATGTTACTACAGAGAATATTTAAAAGAAAATTGTACTGTTTATAACTGCTTATTAGCAAAATACACAGTGTTCCACTTTAGATCTTTCAGTGAAGGAGTCATGTGGGTCAGTCTACACATTGGCTGGTAAGTGTATTATTCCTGCCAAATCATCCAATTGAGATGGGAACATTAATTTATTTGAGCAGACATGTGTCTATGTGGCTTTAACAAAACAACCATATGCTGCACCAATAAGCAGCATAACAAAGAAAGCACAATTAATGCCAGAACCCACCCTAGAACTTTTGAAAGGGTCTATGGAGAATGTTCTTCAACCTTATTTTTCATCGGCATTTCATTTGTTCTAATGATCTTCTACACCAGTCTAGTCCAACACATCTTGTCCCAATTAAGTGTGAATTCTGTGATGTTTTATGTTCGCTTTGGGTTTCCTTCCTCTCTTTAATGAATTTTAACTAGGGGTTTTAGAGCAATATCCATAGTTCCTTGTATATAGATTCCCCTCCTCTACCCAAGACTTTGCAGTGGGAGGGTCTCTTTTTGCAGGGTTGAGGGAGCCAGGTATACTGAAATCCCTTGGTCAAATACCATCTTTAACAGATCTTAATGAGATCTGCTGCTGCTGCTGCTGCTAAGTCACTTCAGTCATGTCCTACTTTGTGAGACCCCACAGATGGCAGCCCACCAGGTTCCCCTGTCCCTGGGATTCTCTAGGCAAGAACACTGGAGTGGGTTGCCATTTCCTTCTCCAATGCATGAAAGTGAAAAGTGAAAGTGAAGTCGCTCAGTCGTGACCGACTCTTCGCGACCCCATTCATGACCACATGGACTGCAGCCCACCAGGCTCCTCTGTCCATGGGATTTTCCAGGTAAAAGTACTGGAGTGGGGTTCCATTACCTTTTCCGTTAATGAGATCACTATGGTCCTAAGGCTAACCCTCTGCTTTGTAAGTCTGATTTGTAAAACAAAATATATTCTAATGTAAATACATATAGACCATTTAGAAACATGCAAAAGTAGGAAGATGGAAACCCCTTCTTGGACTATCCTCAAATGATTATTGGTAAACATTTTTGCGCATTCATTACTGTAGTGATTTTATGTATACTTTTTCAATATAATACGGTCATTGATATATATGCTATTTTTGTGTTAACATGATAATAGAAATATATTTCCACACAATTATGAACTTTTTAAATAAAATTTTTAATAGCTAAAATACTGGAGAATATTATAACCTAAATATTTTCAGAAAGTTGGATTGTCTCCAATATTTTGCTATGATAATAAACACAAATGTTACTATCATAGTATTTAGAGATACCTGCTGTTAAGAGTTGTTTGTGTGTCTTTGCAGAAATGTCTATCAATTTAGAAGGGTAAAGATGTGTGTATATTTAATACAAATGGGCTCATGATAACCATATTCTGCACATTTTTATAGAAAAGTATTAATGAGCATATTATTTTCATAGACAGTATATTTTGTGGTAGTAGCCAGATTCTAGAGTCAGGTTGACTGAACTGAATTCTGGTTTCAATACATAATAACTTTTGCAAACTTAGCACATTAGTGTATCTATACCTCACTTTTCTTATCCATTCAGAGAATAATAGTACATACTTCATAAAATTGTTATAAAGGTTGAATGACATATAGTAAGAATAATAAATGTATCTTGTTATTTTTTAAAATCTCAATTTAACAGTAATGTAATATTCCATAATGTAGTTGTACCATGATTTATTTTACTCATGGACATTTACATTATCATCATCTATCTCATACAGAACTTTAATAAATGTCCTTGTAAATCTATCTTTTACATATGTTACACATATATGAACATATCTGTTATATCTATAGTTAGAACTTCTAAAATAAAATTAAATCAAAAGATATGTGCACATTTTAAAATTTAACAAGGAATGCAAAGTTGCTCTCTGCTATGGTCATGCTGACTTTACCTCATATTGCTGACTGTCTCCCTACTCTTTAGCTGACACTGGTTTTCCTGGACTTTTCATTTTTTGTTATTTTAATAGGTAAAGAGAGTTATTGTGCTTTAATTTGCATGTCCCTCGTCCTTAGATATAACAAACATGTTCAAATTTTTTCTGCTCATATATCTTTAAGGCCATTAGCTTTAGTTTTTAACTCTAGGAACTTTAGAATTATGTCATTTAATCATTAGAAAAAAAAAAAAAACTGTTTTGTTTTTGTTTGTAACTGTATGTTATAGAGTAATGAGTGCTTTGTCTCACATGTTGAAAAAATTCCTCAGTTAACAATTGTCTTTTAATTTATGATACCTATTTATATATACAATTTCTTTTTTACTTATATAGAGTCAGAGTCATCCTTCCTCTTTAAATAATTGGAATGTCATAATTAGTTTTCCCTACTCTAAAGCGACTTCCCTGATGGCTCAGTGGTAAAGAATCTGGCTGCAACAGAAGACAAAGGAGATACTGGTTCAGTCCCTCCGTCAGGAAGAGCCCCTGAAGGAGGAAATGCAACCCACCTCAGTATTCTAGTATTCTTGCCTGAAGAATCCCATGGACAGAGGAACCTGGCTGGCTAGAGGGTCAAAAAGGGTCCAAAAGTTCCAAAGGGTCACAAAGAGTCAGACATGACTGAGGATATGGTAGGTAACATAACCATCCCTACTCTGAGGATACCAAATGTTACTGAATCATATAAGATTACCAGGTAAAAATATTGCCCATTTAATCTTTGAGTATTTTTATGATTTTGCATGTATATATCATATAGGTATCTATCTAGAATTAATTTTAGTAAAATAATGAATGTAGAGGTTTAAATATATATTTTATATATGTGTATATATATATATTTTCTCCAAAGTTCTTTTCTATTACTGACTTGACTTGTCATCCTTATTAATTATTTTAAAACCTGCATTTACTTGGGACCTTTCTGAGTTCACTATTTTTTCATTACTCTTTTCTTATTCTTGACTGTTTTTAAGCATAGAAAGTCTTCTACCTCTGACAAGATTTTTTTAAATTACCTCTATTTTTGTTGTATTTATTATCTTATTTTTAATTACATTTAGCTCTTCTCCAGAGAAACTGTATTTCAAACAATTTGAGATTTCCTAGGCATTCCTCTTATTAATGTGCTGGTCTCATTTTCATTCCTCTAGAGATGAAATTTACCAAGCTCATCAAGTATTTTTCTTCCTCAGGATTTTCTTTCTTTTTTTCTTTTTTGCTCAGAATTATCTTAACAGAATATGTTTATCAGGAATTCTTAGAGTTTCTTGTGCATAATCAGTCCTTAGCATTTATTCCCAAACTTGACACTGTGTTTGTTTCCATCTGTTATAAGGATGTCATAATGGTTACCTATATGTGATGGGTCTTTAGGAAACTGGGGTGGTCAAGAAGCAACAGTTAGAATCATACATGTAACAATGGATTGGTTCAAAATTGGGAAAGGAATATATCAAGGCTGTATTATTGTCACCCTGCTCATTTAACTTACATGCTGAGTATATCATGTGAACCGCTGGGCTGGATGAAGCACAACCTGGAATCAAGATCACTGAGAACAATATTATAACCTCAGATATGCAGATGACACCACACTTAGGGCAGAAAGTGAAAAGGAACTAAAGAGCCTCTTGATGAAAGTAAAAAAGAAGGGTGAAAAAGCTGGCTTAAAAATGAAGATCATGGCATCCAGTCCCATCCCTTCATAGCAAATAGATGGGGAAACAATGGAAACAGTGATAGGCTTTATTTTGGGGGGCTCCAAAATCACTGCAGATGGTGACTGCAGTCATGAAATTAAAAGACACTTACTCTTTGGAAAACAAACTATGACCAATCTAGATAGCGTATTAAAAAGTAGAGATATTACTCTGCCGACAGAAGTCCGTCTAGTCAAGGCTATGGTTTTTCCCGTAGTCATGTATGGATGTGAGAGTTAGATCATAAAGAAAGCTGAGCACTAAAGAATTGATGCTTTTGAACTGTGGTGTTGGAGAGGACTCCTGAGAGTCCCTTGGACTGCAAGGAGAGCAAACCAGTCAATCCTTAAGGAAATCAATCTTCAAATATTCATTGTAAGAACTGATGCTGAAGCTGAAGCTCCAACACTTTGGTTACCTGATGGGAAGAGCTGACTCATTAGAAAAGACCTTGATGCTAGGAAAGATTGAGGAGACAAGAGGAGAGGGGGTGACAGAGGATGAGATGGTTGAGTGGCATCACTGATTCAATGAACATGAGTTTTGGGCATGCTCCAGGAGTTGGTGATGGACAGAGAAGCCTGGTATGCTGCAGTCCATGGGGTCAGAAAGAGTCAGACATGACTGAACTGAATTGAATATGTGATGGGTCTTTAGGGTGGGGATTGCCAGGGCATCTGTGCTTATAGGGATATTCTGTTTAGAATTCTGGTTAAGACATTTTGAAAAAGTTACTCTTTCTGATTTACCAGAACTTTCAATGTGAACTCAAATCAAATGTTTGATTTTTCAAAGTTTTGGGTTGGCCAAAATGTTCATTTGGGTTTTTCCATAACATCATGCAGAAAATCCCAAATGAACCTTTGACCAATCCAATATAAATGTATAAATACATTATATTTATTTTATTTATATTTTATTATATTCATATAAATATTATATTAATATAGATCAAGCCTCATGGTTAGTCATTTACAAAAGACACATTTATTCCTTAAAGCATGACTGTTAAGCCTCAGAAATACTGTTCAAGTATATTATTTTTCAATCAAAGAAATATTCAAATTCTGTTTGCTGTCTCATTTATGTCTCTTTTAAAATTATTTCCCACACCCATGAGTGATATTGGAAGGATAGAGGGACACATTTTTATTCTTTGTCTCTCTTTTCTTTGGCTTCATGCAACTCACATATCTTAAGTTATGTCTTCTACTTGAGTGAATTAATTTATAGTGCAAATGACTATATTTGATTGTTTTTGTATTAGCCTTGCGTATAAATGGACCCAACGATTCCTGGCATGTAGAAGTCACCCATTCACTCACTGGCAAACAGATCATTCCTCCATTCAGGAAGTACTTGTTAAACATCTACCATGTCAATAAAAATGAGCAATAGATTTCAACCAGCATTTCACAGAAAAGGAAACATGATAAACCAATAAGCCAATGAAAGTAGTTCACTTTCATTAGTAATCAGGATAATGCAAATTAAAACCATGGTGAGCCATCACCTTGTACCCCTGAGGTTAGCAAAAGTTAAAAATCTAATAATATCAAGTATTGACAGTGATGCAGGGCAGGATTGGCAAATTCCAGCTCATGGTCCAAATCTGGACTGCCACCTGCCTTTGTACAACCCATAAGTCAAGATGGTTTTTACATATTTTAATGAAAAGTATAAAAAGGCCATTAGACTTCCATGGAGAATAGTTGCTCGATTTTGCCACTTGGTGCTAAAGCCTAACATATCTATTATGTGGCTCTTTACAGAAAAAGTTTGCTGACCTCTGATATGGAATATAAGAATATAATTTCCTTGTACTGCTGATAAGAGTGAAAATGACACAACCACTTTGGTAAACAATTTTATGTATCTAGCAAGATGAACAGTTGCAAACCCAAGCAACCTAGCAGTACCCTAGAGAACACTTGCCTACTTGAACAACACTGTGTACAACTGGGGGGAAAAATGGAACAAATTCAAATGTCCACCAAGCACAGAATGGAAAAATAAACTGGAATACAACACACAGAGAATGCTGCTATTGACACCAACATGGATGACTCTCACAAAAAGGCAGCAAGCAAAATACAAGTTTTAGTCTGTCTACCAGGAATATGTGAGACACGTTTAATTTAAACGTTTCTAGTAGCCGTATTAGAAACACGAAACTGATAAAATTAATTTTAGCCATGTATTTCAACCTAATATATCTACAGTTATTATTCCAACATATAGTCAATAATATAAAATACTGATATATGACATTTTTGATCCTGAATCCTCAAAATCTGGTGTGCATATGTATAGGGCATGTCAGCTTGGACGAGACACTTTTAAAGTGCTAGTAATAACATGTGGCTATTAGCCATCATATTGAACAGCCCAGTTTGAGAAGTTGAAAACAGTAAGTTCTATTTATATTCCATCATTCAAAGTAAACGAAACTAAATTTTATATTACTTAGGGATATACGCAGAGAAGGCAATGGCACCTCACTCCAGTACTCTTGCCTGGAAAATCCCATGGATGGAGGAGCCTGGTAGGCTGCAGTCCATGGGGTCGCTAAGAGTCGGACAAGACTGAGCAACTTCGCTTTCACTTTTCACTTTCACACATTGGAGAAGGAAATGGCAACCCACTCCAGTGTTCTTGCCTGGAGAATCCAAGAGACAGGGGAGCTGGGTGGGCTGCTGTCTATGGGATCACACAGTCAGATGTGACTGAAGTGACTTAACAGCAGCAGCAGCAGCAGCAGCAGGGATATATGATATGAGGTCATATCTACATCACTACAAAGAAAAGTGATGGAGTGATAACTCCAAGATCCAGGTGATTCTGATGTCTGGTTTGGAGGGGCTGAGATGGAGGACTGACTCTGGGGGACTCAAACATGCTGATATTATTCCATCTTGTAAGTTTGATAATGTATGCATGATGCTTGTTTTTTGTTTTTTTAAATTATGTCATTATTATTAGTTTGCCACTAGTCAATCTTTATAAGACATTAAAAATAAATTCCTGTATCGGTAGCTTGCCTCAGAGATAAGTTGTAATACAATCTCTTGCGTAAAACTTTTTGATCAGTAGAACAGAAGGCAAATAGAGACAAGTTGGTGTCTATTATTGTTTGCTATAATTTTTATAATTGGAAGGTCCATATGTGCAGAAGTTGCCACAAGGTAGAGACTTTAAATAGAGAGAACTGAGCAATACAAGAGAATGTAAACTGTTAGTTGATACCCACAGAACAGAAGAGGAGAAATGGGAAAAAAAATCAATGAGGAAGAAAGAAATCTACATAAGTGGCAACAGAGACATGTGGAAGTCTTGGAGGGTGACCAGCTGTTGCATCTCTGAGATTTGTCAAAAAAGACTTGTGGGGGAGAGTCAATTGACAAGAAGCTGTCAAGGAGGGCTGGTGGGGAATGGGGAGGTGAGAGCCTCAGGGGTGGGATGGAGAGCAGTGAACTATACTGGGAAAGAGCCCCGGGCAGATGCAGTGCTTGAAACGGGTCCTAATCTGCCGCACAGACTGTCTACACACAGCGAGTTGCAATTGGCAGCAGGAGCACGTGCTTGGCAGAGGCAAGGCGGCTTCTTTTTCTGGCTCTGCATCTTTCCCATTTTACCATCTTCAGTGATTGACTTGAGGCAGAAGAGCTGGGCGCTCTGCATTGTATTTCTTTTGCTATTAAGATGTGGTGATGAGAAAACTAGAGTGTGTACAGCCTAAAACAGGAGTGGAGAGCTGTGTGGATACCAAGTGGGCTCCTTCCAGGACCTGTCTCTGTGTGGGCAGGAAGAGCCATAGTTTCAAGACTGCCCAGGTCTTCCCAAATAATCTGCCACAGAAGTGTTCAAAAGATGATAGAAAATGGTGTCCCTTTGGAAGATCACATGTCCATAAAGCTACTAACCCTGTAGAAACTGGGTTAACTTTCATTTCAGTCTGTGATTTGAGAAAACACTGGAGGCCATGTTAAAAGAAAAGCAGTAGAAATATATAGAAGTAGAAATATTTTTTTGATGTTCACTCTTACCCACACATGATAAAGAATACTTAAAATCTATGCAAAAAATAAATAAAATATATGGAAAGGTGTTTACAGATAGGGTTTGGGGGTTCCTTGGGAATATTCAATCAGAGAATCTGCAAAGCAACTGACCCCACAGTTTAGCACCAAGCTCTCCTCAACAAGTTCATTTCTGCTTCTTGTGTTCCCCCACAGAGGCTAGGAAAGCCTTTGGATCAAGTCAGGCACTGAGCAAGAGTTGATAGTACACCTACATAAGCCTGAATGATCATAAACAATCACCTGGCACATCTGATAATCCCTACTGCCTGCCACCAGGAAGTTGCTTTAGATGTATGATTTCACTTGACTTCAGAACATGCCTGACAGAGAGAAACCACATTCTCCAATTCATAGATGAGGAGACTGGACTCAGAGAGGAGTGCCTTGCCCCAGTAAGATGCTGAACTGGGACTTGAGCTCTTTTTTAATCCATCAAAGTTCACATTTGTCCCACTGTATCATGCTATTAACTCAATGTATTGAACATATTGCTGGTTATTACATACAATTAATTCTTACAACCATTCTGAAGGAAATATACTTGTAATAGTATCCTTACTGTGTTAGATAATGAGGATGAGAGGAGTTATTTTTAAAAGCTAGTTTTCTGTGGAGGCAAGGACAATTATTTAATAAGGACACAGTTATTAAAGATTTACAACATGACAGATGATAGTCTAAGTGTTTTAGCATGCATTTACATATTCATCCCCAGAACAATTTTTTTAGATAGGTATGGTCCCTTGGACTGCAAGGAGATTGAAGCATCAGTCCTAAAGGAAATCAGTCCTGAATAGTCATTGGAAGGAATGATGCTGAAGCTGAAATTCCAATACTTCAGCCACCTGATACAATGAACTGACTTATTGGAAAAGACCCTGATTCTGGGTAAGATTGAAGGCAAGAGGAGAAGGGGATGACTGAGGATGAGATGGTTGGATTGCATCACTGACTCGATGGACACGAGTTTGAGCAAGCTTCAGGAGTTGGTGATGGACAGGGAAACCTGGCACGCTACAGTCCATGGGGTTGCAGAGAGTCGGACACGACTGAGTGAATGAGCTGAACTGATAGTTATTATTTCTACTTCTCAGATGAGGAGAGAGAGGCACAGAAAGGTTAAATGGCTTAACCAGTGTCATCCAGAGAGTGAAAAGAACTGAATCAAACTTTAATGGTGGGACTCCATTAGCCCAAGTCCATACCACACCACTATACCTAATATAGGCCAAATACTCAGGTGAGGAAGTGACCTCGATGCTTGAATAAAGAGATCCTACATTAATACCCTTCCTTTTACTTCCTTCCATACACAGTTTTCTTTCCTAAACCCATCTATGTACAATGAGGGATACAGAAGGAAAAGAAGAAATGTAAATAGGACCCATCGGTTTGATTTCTCTGTGTCCCTTCTCCAGAATGATTGGTCTAAGGCAGTCATGGCAATTCTGATTCTGACAAATAAAGTGTAAGAGGAAGTCTGTTGGGGTTACTCCTGAGAGAGGATTCTGCTCTCTCTATAAATATCATTCTTTTCCTCTGTATATAGTTATATGTGGATGTGATGCCTGGGATTGTGGTAAACCTCTTGTTACCAGTGTGAGAATGAAACAGCCCTGAGGATGGTAGAGCCAAGAGATGGAAAGAATCTGAACCTTAATGACATTCTTGAATCACGAAAATAACCAGGAGAGTCTTTCCTACCTCAAGACTTCTCTTATGGGAAATAATAGCAACTGTCCTTTGTTTGAGCTATGTTGAGAAGAGCTGCCTATTACTTGCAGCCTTAAATATCCTGACTGGAACACAGGCTATTCTCGAGTAGATGTTGGAGTCTGGAATGATAAATTAGGCTTGAAGGAAAGTGAAAGTGTTAGTCACTCAGTCATGTCTGACTCTTTGCGACCCCATGGACTGTGGCCCACCAGTTTCCTCTGTCCATGGAATTATCCAGACAAGAATACTTGGAGTGGGTTGCCATTCCCATCATGAGGGGATCTTCCTGACCCAGGGATCACCTGGGTCTCCTGCACTGCAGGCAGATTCATTACCATCTGAGCTACCAGGAAAGCCCAAGCTAGAAGAAAAATCACTCTTATTGTAAATTGAATGATCTGCCTCAGGCAGTATGTATCTCCCTATCATGTAAGTGTTGACCAGGAGGTTGGGCTACTGTTTGCAGAGGAAATACATTAATTAATACAAGAGTTTGGACCAAATTATGGCTTCCAACTCTAGGTTATCATTCTTCCATAGGCAATATAAATTTGCAAGTTTTTATAATTTAGAGTTACCAGAAACAAGCATACATTTTTAAGAAATAGGATAATCCATATGTCATAATTTTAAAACAGCCAGTTTTTATATTCATATATTAACAAAGATTTTAAATAAATAAGCTCTGAGGTCCTACAGAGGATCCTATTAATGTGAGAGCAGTAGGGTTTCCCAGGTCAGTTAAATTTCTTTCTTCCCCTTGACTCCACTTGATATTCTCACCAAAATCCCTTTTTAAAAATACTAGTGCTGTGTTTTAACTCCTTCCTTTTTCTTCTTGGCAAAGCAAAGCTAAATTCTTGACATACTTCCTTCCTGAACCCAAGTAACTCTCTGGCTTCTGCACACATATACACATGTATGCCAATTACTATATGCATATTAGACTGATATGGATTGGGTTCCATACTAGAAATAATAGCCTCATATCTGAAAGCACACATGAGTCTGGTCTACTCACATCACATATTTCATCTTTGGATCATCCCTGTAACCTCCCAGTCCAGAGAAGAGCTGTCACTTGAAAAGACCCTGATGCTGGGAAAGATTGAGGGCAGGAGAAGGGGACAACAGAGGATGAGATGGTTGGATGGCATCACTGACTCGATGGACATGAGTTTGGGTAAAGTCTAGGAGTTGGTGATGGACAGGGAGGCCTGTGGTTCATGGGGTCACAAAGAGTCAGACATGACTGAGCAACTGAACTGAACTGAACTGTAACCTCCCAAGCTTAATTTGCCTATTTTCAGGCTTGCAACAGCTACTTATTCATCTGGTACCCTGATCCACTGTAATATTTCTATTACTGTGAGAAAGTGCTTCCCAAGATTGATCAGACATCTGTAGTTATTCTTTTTCTCTCCATTGGTCTCAGTTCTTTTACTTGCAAGGCCATATTGAATAAGAACACTCTCAGATGACAGCCTGGGCATGAAGTATAGAAAGAAAAGCTCTTTTCTGTCTCCTTAAATATTCACTTCTTCCAGATAAACATCACTAGGTCCTTCAAACACACTTTAGAGGACATTGTTTGGAAATTATCTTTTTTAAAATTTTTTATGAGTACAATCTGATTTATATCAACATCCTCTGAAAGTGAAATTTCAAGGCTTAACACAAAGTTTGTCCCGAGCTCAAATTCTATATACTTGGGATGTGTTTTGTGCTAGACTCTGTATGGCAGGATGGCAAATCCCAGCTGTATGTTTGGTTGGCCTCAGTTGAATTCAGCCAGTGAAAATGGCTGGAGGGAAATCAGAGTGTAGAAGGACTCTGTGGGTGCCCCATCCAGATCTTGTTCATGGGCAAGGCTCCCACTGAGCATCTGTAAGGGTTAGCTTCTCATGACTTACTGTTGCTCCTTTCTCTAGAGCTTCATGCTTGGCTGAATGAAAAGTCATCTAGTATAAAATCTTCCATCCCACCCAGTGGTTACCCAACATCCGCTAGCTTGCTAGTATGGCAGCCTGAGTCTCAAGGTGGGATCAACTTTCATGTTCCAGATTAGAGTGAAGTTAGAGGCCACCAGATCCTTCAACTCCTCTCCAGCCTCATCCTGCTCCCCAAATTCTCTTTCTCCTGAGAGAAAGCCTTCAATCAACCAAAAGTATCCAGATCACTATATTGGGCTCTGCTTCTAAGAAAACCAGCCTAAGACAATGTGCTTCTTCTCTGTTTCCACCTTGTCTCAGAACCACCTCTCAGACAGAAGTGGTGTCTCCCCATGATTCCAGCTGTCACTGGGATCAGTATTTCCATTTTCTCCTCTTATTCCTTCAGCCCTGGAGGTGATAATGGCATTTTTGATGTTGCTATTCTCTGGGTCCCATATACCCTTTGTTTGTTTCTTTAACTCTGCCCACATCTCTGCAAGTCTTTTAATAGATCCCTTCATTGGAACCATCTGTAGTTAATTGGCTTCCAGCTAGGATCCTGCCTAATACAGCTGGTTAATTCACATGCACTTGGAAGAGTCATTTTATGATGTATTATGAAATACGGTATGCCTCAATTCTTCTTTAATTATAAGGTAAGTCTTTTTCTCCACATTTTGAACCTAGATTGCCTTGTGCCTTTCTCTGACCAATACGAGGTTAGCAAACACAATAAGAGGTCAGCAAGCTGGGGCTTGAAAAGTGCTTGCTTGTACACTGGGGCTTATATTATACTGCTCTTGGGGGCTCTGTGAATTGTTTAAACTAGCCTGCTGGATGGCAAAAGACATGGAGTACAGTTACTCACCGCTCTATCCTTCAGCATGCTAACTGCTAGACATGTGAGTAAGGATATCCTGAACCAACTAGCTACTGGCCAACCCCCCAGCTGAGGGCAGATGCACAGGCAGGTATCAGCATGCTTGGTCCAGACCAGAAGAACCACCCTGCTGAGCCATAGATTCAGATAAATAAATAAATGGCTTTTGCTATTCTAAATCACTATTTTTAGGGGTTGTGTATAAGGCAGCAAAATCTGATACATCTTTGGTTGATACCAAATAAATCTTTAAGCTGAACATACTATGGATAGACAGCATTCAATTATTGTCAGCAATATCAAGGTCTTTCTCAGCTACAAGGTCACCTCACCCAAGGGTGCACTCTTCCCAGTATACTTCACATCTAGTGATTGAGCAAATCAGGAGCATATGGTAGGTCAGTTCCTTCTGTACACACATAGGGCAATTCCAACAGGCAATATTTATTCTGGATCTTCTATTGGGTTGGCCTAGGCCTTTAGTCATTTTAGGCAAAAACAAAAGAAAGAAAAAAAAATTATGAGAAAATGATCAACCTAATGTCCAGAAAAAACACTGGAAAGATATATACCAAAATGTTCATTTCCCACATCATAACTTTGTATCATTTCTTCCCCATGTACAGCATGCCATTCAATCTGACCTCCTTTCTCTTTCTCACCAAGCTTCTTTCTGCCTCCTAACATACAACAGAGCAGGAAGCTCTATCCATGACTCTCTTCATGGCTGTCTCACTCTCATCTTCATCTTTCACTCAGACTGAAGTCACCTCAGAACCTCATCCTGTGCACCTTACCTGATGCACTATTACTTTCCTAAACACCACCTTATTTATTGTCATCACACTTTTTATCACAATTTACAATTGACTCTTTTTTTGTTTACACAGTTTCTCTCCGCTGAAACAAATTCCCCAAAAGCAACTTTACCTGTAATTTATTGCTGATACCCACTGCCTAGAAAATTATCAGTACAAAGTAGATATTCAGTGAATACTTTTGCAAGAAAAGGTTTTTTGTCTGGTAGTATTTTAGTTAATTACATTGTTTTGAAGGATAGTCTATGTTCTTCAAATTTTCTAAAGTGGGTAGATGTTATTTTTATAATCCAGAACAACAAAGATTTTGAACAATATTGAATGAGCAAATACATTATGAGATCCTGCTCTCAAAAAAAAAAAAAAAAGTCTCATGAATATTATGTAAGGAGAAATTTGTACACTTGGAAGGGAAAGAAATCATTATGCCCTGTGGCTTATACTGTGCCCAATAGCAATGACAAGGGCAGTTACACCCGTCTTCTAATTTCATGACTGCATGTCCTTTCCTCTGAGTCTTCTTTGGGGGCCAATGAGGCAAACAGTTTGGAGAAGTAAAGATTCCATTGCTTAATGTATGTTTGATATATACATATTTTGACAAAAAGAGTTTCCTAAAACTGGGAAACTGACAACCGAAGGGGTGTGTCTCCTTTTATTAAATTAGGCAAAATCAGTGTTTGTCTGTTCTCAAAGGACAGCTCCAAGAGCCAGTTTAAACTTTATGATGAAGTGAATATTTAGTTGTGGTCTACACAGAGGAGACAATGCTGATGATATACACTAGGTGCCTACTTCATGACATTTTTTAAATCATTTAGAGTGTTCATTTAGAGTGTACATTTTACATATATGTTACTTGACTTGGAGCAATTAAGTAATTTACCTGAAAGTAATTTACCTTTTATACTAAAAGCCAACAACCAGAATCGGAAAACAAAACTGTCTTAGACTTCACAGTTGGCATTGTTTCCATTGCATTTTCCTCCTCCACAGAAGGGATCAGCCTACTGATGATTCTAAAAGTTTTTCAAGCCACTTTAAGCATTTTCATCTCACATTGAAAGTTTATCTGAATTTTCCACTGAGGACCTCAGCCTATGGATGGTGCCATACATTTGGTCATTCCTCTCTTCTCCAGTTTCATACCTTTAAAAAATCCACTTCTGTAATTAATTGTATTCATGCACCATGGCACAGCCTGCAAGCATTTTAGCCATAACTGAGTATTTATAGATGTTCATTAATTAAAATTGTCCTCAAATGAGATCTAATGCACTCATGATCCACACTTCCCTGAGAGTTCTGTTTTAAGACTTTCTTATTGAAAAAAAAAAAAAAGAATAGAAGATAGAAGGGCTTTTTGGAAAGGCACCATCAACGACTTGAAGTTCCAATTAGCATAAAAAGCCAAATGAACAGTATAAATGCCACCATAGAGAATCTTGATGAGGGTAAACCTCATAGGATACTAAAAGCATTTATTAATAATGACAAAACCCTTTTGATTTGACATAAAATGCCATTTGCTTCATAGGGCCATCTTGCCAGCTGAAATTTGTTGAGTGAAATTTCATCTAAGCATAATGGGACTTGGTTGGAGCCCAGAGTTAAAGTGGGAATGTGGGTTTCGGAAACAGGTTTTGTCTGAGATTTCAGACACAACACTGGGGCAGACAGTCAAATCAGCCCTGGGAGTTCATTTGAGAATGTACTGGAAAGTCATAAATCTGCTGAGCTCCAGAAGCAAGGCGGAGTCAGTATCCAGGAGTAAGTGTGAATTGAAGACAAAAATCTGAGGATCTGGCACACACAAAAATTACCTCCTGAGTTTCCCTTAGGCATTTGCCACTGCTTTAGCCAGATTTCATTGGCCTAGTTATGTGGCAGAACAAGGCAAAACTTTGTTGCTAGAGATACCCTATTGCTTTTATAAAGTGACTGGTAGGAAGTCTTCAAAACATCAGATCTTTTCTCCCTTTGCTTTTAGGTTCTGTGTGGTCTGTTCCTTCCTGTCTCTCCAGCTTCATCCTGAACCATACTCTCCTCTCCCCTCTCTATTTCAACCATAATGTTCCCGATTTTTACTTCTTTCTACTCTCAGATTTACTTGTAACAGTCTTCCTTCCCTACTTCATCTATTTAACTCCTCACCCATTCTTTTTATTTCAGCTCACATAGTATCATCTTCAATTCAATGAAAGAGATCATGTTGATCAAGGATAGCTTTGCAAAAAAAAAAAAGAAGGATAGCTTTGTTTCTATTCAAAACACATAAAAGGTGGTAGATAAAATACAATAATTCTTTTAATAATGCATGCTTAAGATTGTACTTTCATAACTGTAAGTAATAAGGAGGAGTTTCAAAGCCATGGCCATAAGATTGAATTAAAGCTCAACAGCTCATGGGTGGATCAGGACTCCATATTCACGTGCAGGGCTGAGTTTGCTTCCCTTCCTTCTCTTCCTCTCTCTCTCTCCTTCCCTTTCTGAACAGTTTGCCCTTGTATCTATGAGATGGAAGCCAAACAGGTAAGGTAAATACACTCAACTGGTAAAGAAGAGATTGACATGGTAACCAGAGAGGGGGATCTGAGCCCAAGCAGAGTGAGGAGTGTATTTGATGATGGCTATTGAATCCTGAGAGGGTGAGGAAAGTGTCATGTGAGGAGGCAGAGGGGTCCAGAGCTTGATTCAGGTGAGGATGGAGTCTGCATGTGGAAACACCTGTGTAGAGGGTCAGACGCTAAGAAGGATAAGGAAGTCATCTCAACTGGGGGTGGAGATAGGCTTCTATAGGGTGTTCAAGCCCAAGTAGGCTAGGAAGGACATATCTGAGAGAGTCAATTCCTAGGCAGGTTGATAAGAAGTCTAGGGGTCCCCAAGGAGAAAGGGGTCTGGAATTCTCAAGGAGGAAGAAAGGACAATTTTTTCCCCTCTACATTCCTTAGGATTATATAGCAATAATGTATCCTGCTTGAGGACAGTCTCTGGAAAAAACCTTCTGGCTAATTCTGTTATCTCAAAATGTAAATTATAGGAGTAGGTCTGGTGAAGTCTTTACAACCTCCAGATATTCTTTTGATTCATGGTAATAACTAATTTGAGAGTATATAATTCCAATGCTAGGACTAGCAAGGGGGTACTCTTTCTACCCCCTTCTGATGTCTATGTCAGAAGATTTCTCTATCTCCTTTATACTTTAATAAAACTTTATTACACAAAAGCTCTGAGCGATCCAGCCTCGTCTCTGGCCCCGGATTGAATTCTTCTCCTCTGGAGGCCAAAAACCCCGGGGTCTTTGCATGATTCAGCAACAACCTTTCATATCCATGGGAAGAGACACAAACTAGGGAGCTGGAATCCAAGTGTGGTGAAGAGGATGTCTCTGCACACAAGAGTACAGTCTGGGGTGTGATGTCAGAGCCCAAGCATGATGAGGAGGGTGTTTCTTCAGAGAACCAGCCTTGAATGGAGTGTGGAGAGTTCCAAGCATGGACAGTAATAAAATAGAATGGGCCATTTGTTGTTGGATTGGGATTGAATTTATCAATGTGAGTTCATAGTTTTCACTATGTACAGACATAATAATAGATATGTAAAAGCATTCAAATTTATCATTTTAAAGCATTTGGGCCAGTAAAAGCAAATAAGAAAAAATAAATCAACAAAGAAAGGGTTAGGGTATTAGTGTTCTAGATGGGTCAGAGCTAGTACTGAGCTTACTGCCTAATGCTGGGAGCCAAGAAGGTTTGCCAAGTTCATTAAATAGAAATTAGAAACATCTCAACAACTATCCCAGGACTGTGGCTCCAAATGAGGCAAACCACACTAAGCCATGGAAGAGAGAGAATTACCTGTAAGAAAATTGATTGTTAGTCTGTACTGTGCCTGGCCTTGTGGTCTAAATTCAGATAATAAATGCACTGGGGGAACTTCAGATAGAGAAATGAAATGCTAGCAGTCAAATCTCTTGCAACACACTACTGTATCTTCTATCCATCCACATTCCCTGTGATTATCAAATCCTTCCTCCCTTGACAAATCTACACTCCCTCATTTCCTATCATAGTCCTATATATTCAGATACTCTGAGAACCAAGTTCTCAACTATTACTAGGTTCCTGGGCATTTAGATCCAATTAGAATTTCAGAAGGAAGGAATGAGTTTGGAATTAGTTATGTGGATTTGAAGACGTCAGTGGAAATTCAAGTGGACTTCCACTGACAGATGGAAAAATGAGAGGATGGTGGCCAAGACTAGAGTTATGTAGGTCAGGGCAATATTCCAGAGAGGGAATGGAAGATGATGATATCGATGGTGATGTTGATGGCAATGATGATAATGGTAAATATTTATTTTGTTCTATTTGTACTTACTCTGCTAAATGACTCGTGTGTACTATCTCATTTAATCTTCACATTAAAGCTCTAAGGGGCATGTATGTTCCACTTTGCAGATGGGGAAATTGGAAGACTGAGAAATTAGTAACTTTCTCAACTGTTCATAGTTGATAAGTAATAGAATCAATATTTGGATGGTTAGAGTCTAGACTCTAGTTTCTTATCTATACTTTCAAAGCATTTTGCATGTAATATTTTTAAGGGACAAGCAGAGGAGAAATTATCTCAGGGCCAAAGACTACATGAGAGGAGGAAGAACAGAAAGAAGAACTGGCAAAACAGATAAAGAAGCAGCAAATAGTTTGACAGGAGGGGAACTAGAGAAACTAATGCAGAAATGTAAGAAGAATGGTTGTAAGAAGTGGAGGTTTTAGGAAGAGCCCACAGGTTGGATGATTAAGTACCAGAGATGATCTCAGAGACAATCATTTCAGCATACAATTTCATGTATTCAAATCAGCTACCTACATTTACTCTCTCTTTCCTTCTTTTCATCTCTTAAAGCAGTCTTCAAGTCAAAATGAACTTAGGCCTGGAACTAAAATCTGTACATTCTGCTCCTTAGCTTTGGAAAGGTACCATCAGTAATTATGACGGTGGGGAAGTAGGACTGAGATGTTGATATCTAAGCCCCAAATTCCAAAATAACCTTCAGAATGAAGCTCCTGAAAAGCATTTTCTCTAAGCCTCTATGGCAAAGTATATCACTGGAAAAAGTCATATTGTCTACAGTGAAGGAAAAAGGTTGATTGATTTTCTCTGTCTCTCTTTCCTCCCCTACCATACATACATAGACACACCCACACACTTACGAAAGAATGAAGTACTCTTTCAGGTTCTTAAATATACTCAAGAAACACTATGATTTATAGTTTGCTTCTAATTCCAATTGATGTAATAATAATTCTGGCCCAAACTTTATGAAATTAATCACTTCCCTAATCTCTTTGACATAGTACAATTTCACATAAACTTGTGATTCATCTGAATAGAGACTAAATTCTCTTAAAGCCTTACTCCTTCCTTTACCTATTTGCTGTTGTTCAGTCATCAGTCATGTCTGACTCTTTGCAACCCCATGGACTGCAGCATGCCAGGCTTCCCTGTCTTTCACTATCTCCTGGAGTTTGCTCAAACTCACGTCCATTGAGTCAGTGATGTCATTCAACCATCTCATCCTCTGTCATCCCCCTCTCCTACTGCCTTCAGTATTTCCCAGCAACAGGGTTTCTAGAAGACCTTCTAGAACTAACACCAAAAAAAGATGTCCTTTTCATCATAGGGGACTGGAATGCAAAGGTACGAAGTCAAGAGATAACTGGAGTAACAGGCAAGTTTGGCCTTGGGGCACAAAATGAAGCTAGACAAAGGATAACAGAGCTTTGCCAAGAGAATGTGCTGATCAGCAAAAACTCTCTTCCAACAATACAAGAGATGACTCTGCACATGAGTATAGCCAGATTGTCAATACCAAAATCAGGTTGATTATATTCTTTGCAGCCAAAGATGGAGAAGCTCTATATGGTCAGCAAAAATGAGACCACAAGCTGACTGTGACTCAGATCATGAACTTCTTATTGTGAAATTCAGACTGAAATTGAAGAAAGCAGGGAAAACCACTAGGCCATTCAGGTATGACCTAAATCAATTTCCTTATGATTATACAGTAGAAGTGACAAATAGATTTAAGGGATTAGATCTGATAGAATGCCTGAAGAACTATGGATGGAGGTTCATGACATTGTATAGGAGGCAGTGATCAAAACCATCCCCAAGAAAAAGAAATTCAAAAAGGTAAAATGGTTGTCTGAGGAGGCCTTTTGAGTAGCTGAGATAAGAAGAGAACTGAAAGGCAAAGGGAAAAAGGAACTGTATACCCATCTGAATGCAGAATTCCAGAGAATAGCAAGAAGAGATAAGAAAGCCTTCTTAAGTGAACAAAAACAAAGAAATAGAGGAAAACAATAGAATGGAAAAGACTAGAGATCTCTTCAAGAAAATTAGAGATACCAAGGGAACATTTCTTGCAAAGATAGGCACAATGAAGGACAGAAACAGTATGTCTAACAAAAGCAGAAGCTATTAAAAAGAGGTGGCAAGACTACACAGAAGAATCATACAAAAAAGATCTTAATGACCTGGATAACCATGATAGTGTGATCAGTCACCTAGATAGAGCCAGGTATCCTGGAGTGTGAAGTCAGGTGGGCCTTAGGAAGCATCACTATGAACCAAACTAGTGGAGGTGATAGAATTCCAAATTTTAAATCCTAAAGGATGATGCTGTGAAAGTGCTGCAATAAATATGCCAGCAAATTTAGAAAATTCAGCAGTGGACACAGGACTGGAAAAGGTCAGTTTTCATTCCAATCCCAAAGAAGGGCAATGCCAAAGAATGTTCAAACTACCCCACAATTGCACTCATTTCACATACTTGAAATAAAAATTCTCCAAGCTATGCTTCAATGGTGAACATGAAGCCAACATGAACTGAGAACTTCCATATGTACAAGCTGGATTTGCAAAAGGCAGCAGAACCAGAGACAAAATTGCCAACATCCACTGGATCATTGAAAAGGCAAGAAAATTTCAGAAAAATATCTATTTCTACTTTACTGTCTATGCAAAAGCCTTTGACTCTCTGGATCACAAAAAACTATGGAAAATTCTTGAAGAAATGTGAATACCAAAGTACTTTCCCTCCTTCCTGCAAAACCTGTATGCAGGTCAAGAAGCAACAGTTAGAACCGAACATGGAACAATGGACTGGTTCCAAATTGGGAAAGGAGTATGTCAAAACTGTATATTGTCACCCTGCTTATTTAACTTATATGCACAGAACATCATGTGAAATGCCAGGCTTGATGAAGCACAAGCTAGAATCAAGATTGTGGAGAGAAATATCAATAACTTCAGATATGCAGATGGCACCACACTTATGGAAGAAAATGAACAGAATTTAAAGAGGCTCTTGATGAAAGTGAAAGGAGAGTGAAAAGCCTGGCTTAAAACTCAACGTTCAAAAAATTAAGATCATGACATCCAGCCCCATCACTTCATGCAAATAGGTGAAGAAACAATGGTAACAGTGGCAGACTTTATTTTCTTGGGCTCCAAAACTACTGTGGACTGTGACTGCAGCCATTAAATTAAAAGACTCCTTGGAAGAAAAGCAATGACAAACTTAGACAGCTTATTAAAAAGCAGACATTACTATGCCTACAAAGGTATGTATATTCAAAGCTGTAGTTTTTCCAGTAGTTATGTATGAATGTGAGAGTTGGACAATAAAAACGGCCATGCGCTGAAGAATTTATGTCTTCAAACTGTCATGCTGGAGAAGAGTCTTGAGAGTCCCTTGGACAACAAGGAGATCAAACCAATCAATCCTAAAGGAAATCAACCCTGAATATTCATTGGAAGGACTGATGCTGAAGCTCCAATACTTTGGCCACCCGATGCTACCAACCAGCTCACTGGAAAAGACCCTTTACCTATACCGGAATGAAGCTGAGTTTCTCTAAAGTGGTCATTTTAAGAAACTTGAGTTACAAGGAAATCATTTTTCCTAGAGATCTATAAATAGCTTCAGTATCCTTGTCTTCAGTACAAGTCTTTAGAATGACTTGAATTGGGGCAAAATTAGCCTTGGCCATGCCTACCTCTGTCATCCATTTAGCTTTCATTATACAGACTCTCCAGAGAAGGGAATGGCAACCCACTCCAGTACTCTTGCTTGGAAAATCCCATGGACAGAGGCCTGGTAAGCTACAGTTCACTTTCATTCATTTTTTTCTTTCATACGGACTCTCAGGAAGAAGGGGAAATCAAGTCAATGAGGTTCACAGGTAGGTCAGTCCTGGATACTTTGGTAAATTAATTACCATCCAGAAGAGGCCGCATAGTGTAAGAAACAAAACCTGGACTCGGAGCCAAAATTTCAGTAGTCAAGACTTTCCTGCCCTTCTATTCCACAGGGTATGTGCTGGGTTCATCCAACCATGATCACCTCATGGTATTATATTTGTTTATCTGTCTTGTCCCCTGGACTGTGAATTCCATGATGGCAAGGACTATGCTTGTTTTTCTTAGCATTAATTCTCAGCCCCAGCACAGTACCCAGCTCTCGTTTAGAACCCTAAGCTTTGATAAAACACAGTTAAATCAGGCCTCAAAAGGATTTACCCCAAAATGGCCTGAAATGACGTCAACCAATTGTGTAAAGTCAGAAGAAGCTTTATCTTCTCTACCTTGCATGTTCTTTTAAAAAGAGGCCATTGATATATACACTACTACATATAAAATAGATAACTAATCTGAACCTACTGTGTCCATGGAATTCTCTAGGCAAGAATACTGGAGTGGGTAGCCATTCCCTTCTCAAGGGGATCTTCCCAACTCAGGGATCAAATCCATGTCTCCTGCATTGCAGGCAGATTCTTCACCATCCGAGCCATCAGGGACGCCTACTGCATGACACAAACAGGGAACTCTACTCAGCATTCTGGAATGGCCTATATGGGAAAGAATCTAAGAAAGAGTGGATATACGCACATGTATAACAGGTTCACATTGCTGCACACCTGAAACATAACACTGTAAATAAACTCCAATAATTTTTTAAAAAGAGGTTACAAAAGATCAAAAGATTTGATGAGAATCCAATCTATTTCAAAATGTTGTGGTGAGATTCATTCTAGTGTTAGTGAAAGAGCAGTAGGTATTCTAAAATGCTACACAAATGAGAAGTCTTTTTAGCTCTGTTATCAGTAATGTCTAACAGAGGATGTAGGCATTCACTAAATAATTATATCCAGCACCCTTTAAAGTTCACTCCAACTGTGAGATCCTATGAGTCTATTTTCTAACAATCACTTCAGTATGTTTGGAGTTACACCTGTCTAGGTGCTCCCATTGAAGCTTGAAGAAGAAATATCTTAAAACATTTGTTGGGAGTTAGTAAAAATCTCCCTCTGTGATGCAAGTTTATCTCTAGGAATCTCTAGAGTATTTTTGTTTAGCAGCACAATGTCATGGGTAGGAATTTTCTTGAAGATATAATAGATTGGTTTTGAAGTCATTTGTTTTCTGCTTGAAGACTTTGGTATTATCATTTATTACTTTTAAGTGTTAATTTTCTCTCAAAAAAAATTAGAAAGACTATTATAATCTAACCTGCACCTAACAAAAAGTCACGTTGTTAATAATCTATTTTGTTGGCCTATGTTGGGTGATATCTGCATTTATGGCCCAGTCATCCAACTGATTGCAAGGTATTTGTTTTCCTATCTCTATGAATAATTGAGCCTCAGAGATGTTAGGAAATTTGCTGAGGTCAACATAGCAGGAGAAGAGCATAGATTTGAACCCATGTCTGTCTCATCCCAAAACTCCTTTTTTTCTCATAATTTCAGGTTGCCTTCCTCAAAAGACTGTGGGAGAAACCAATGAGACTGTGTTTGTGGCAATATTTTCATGCGGCAAGTGCTACTTAGTTGAAAGGTATTATTATTATTCAGGTAACAGACTTTGTTCTGGCATCTCACTGTGCCTGCTAACATTATAACTTTGTATGTGCTTTGCATACTTCCAAAAATGATATTGGCAGGGACTTGGGGCAGGAGGAGAAGGGGACGACAGAGGATGAGATGGCTGGATGGCATCACCGACTCGATGGACATGAGTTTGAGTAAACTCCAGGAGTTGGTGATGGACAGGGAGGCCTGACGTGCTGTGATTCATGGGGTCGCAGAGTCGGACACGACTGAGTGACTGAACTGAACTGAAAAATGATATTACTTGAAGAGTAAACTTTGCCTTCGTATGTCACTAAGTTAATGTTTTTCATTTAAAATCAACTTCAGAAACTTTCCAAATATGTTATTAAATAATCTCAAGCCTCTTAACCACAAAAACATCCCCTGAGAAAGCCCCAGCCCTGGGCACCTACAATTAGGACTGGAATGGAGAAAAATGACGCCAGAAATGGAGTTTCTTCAGTCCTTGTGTTCTGCATGCTCCCTAATTTTCCTCCTCTGAATCACTTTCTTTGTTTCTACAAATGGTAATCTCCCTCTGTTGGAGCTATGTAGACTAACTCGCTCCAGTCCACACATGTGCACAGGTTACCACCACCTTGCTGGCTTTTACTAACCCCCGATCAAGCAAAGCTTCTCTATTTCAATTCACATTGCTTTTGAAACTTAAGAAAAAATATTCTGCCCTCTGTAACATATAAACTCAAGACATATATTGATATTTGCTTAATATTTTTCTTTCTGAAACAGGATACAACTGAGACATCACCAACAATAGCCAAACACTATTACTTTAAAAAAGAAAAAAAGATATGGGTCATGTATAATGGGGGATAAACACAGATCCTAAATAATAAGCAGTTGAAATGCTTATATATTATTTTCTTGTATCCATCTTTGAGCCCATTTGGTTCCTTGCCTGGAATATCTTCCTTCACTTTCACCTGTTCATTCTTTATGACTTATATCGATGATCCACTTGTGATTTTAGTATAATAACTTATACTACTGATAAATTTTAAGTATGCATATTTGTTTTATTCTGAAAGCAAGCATTAGATTTGTGTATCAAATATTGTGCTCATGTGCTCAGTCATGTCTGATTCATTGAGACGCTGTGGACTGCAGCCCACCAGGCCCTTCTGTCTATGGGATTTCCTAGGCAAGAATACTGGAGTGGGTTGCCATTTCCTAATACTCCTACTCCTACTTCCCAACTAGGCTTATTATTATTTACAGCAATAACTATCTTGTTTACTTATGCCTGTTCTGCCTCTTAGAGTAAAGTGATGACAGCAAAGTTCACAGCAAAGCAGAGAGAAAGAGAAAACCCCAAATTATGAACCTGGGAACTCACATAGGAACTGCTGCCCAGGTGCTCCATTTCCTTTTTGAGAGAGGGAGAGAAAACTTTCTTCATTAGTATAAACAAATAACTCTCCGAAAAAGGTCTCAAAGTTATTATAACCCTTTAGAATGTAACCAAATGGCTCCTGATTCTATCCTCCTTTGAAACAAACACCTAGATCCATTTGTGATAAACCTCTAGCTCTCTCTGGAGTAGCTCACTACCTTAGGGATGCTAATCAGTCATCTTCTAACCCAGGTTGCAAGTAAGTTTTGTTCAGAAAGTATACGAACATGCCAGAAACAAAAACATTTGCCTGATTTCCTCTTAGCTGTCATTCTCACGTCCCCCCACAAACACAGTTATTCACCCTTCCTCATTGTCACCTCACACTCTCATAACTTGTTATGAAAACTGCCCAGACCTGGTCTCTACTTCCAGTCCAAACACAGTTCATGGTGTAAGGCAAATGATAAGCAAGGGTTTATCAAATAAATCAACAAATATTTAATGAACAGTTGTATTGTGTAAAAGACAGTCTGATAGAGAATTTCAAATGTCAAGCACTCTTCAAATTGTTACTCTTACAAGAGTTCTTTGAGGTAGAGCCACTCGTCTTATTTTTTCCCGCAGGCAAATAGACTCCTAGAGAGGAAAGGAAACGTTCTCAAGATCAGTCAGTCAGTGATGGAATTTGGGACTAGACTCAGATCTGACTCAGCAGCTCTTGTTTTTAATTGTGACTCCTTGATAGGCTCCCAGGAAACAATTCAATGCTTTAAACATGATTGGTTTCCCTAGAAATGGTCTGATGGGGAGATTCTTGTGCATGGGCTTAGTCTCAAGAAAAGGGGAACTTGAGAAGGATAGGCATAGGGGGAAAAGCTAAGGATGTGTTTCTCAGCTGAAAAAGAGCTTCAGCCTGATGCTACAGTGAGCCCTGGAGCATGAATTATACCACAGAGTCAGCCCCATCTTCAGGCAAGGGGCCAACCTTCTGCAGGCCCATGTCAACCATTTATTTTCTACAGTCTTCCTCCAGATTATGAGGGGGTCTGATGTCCTAGGATTCAAGGGCATTTCTCCAGGGAGAGAGACATCTCTGTGCTGTTAGCAAACAGTAGTCACAGAACTAGCGGATGGTTGTGTTGGCCTTGTAAAGGTACCAAGAGCATCCTTCCTGGAAGGACTAGGATGCAATGGTTACACCTCTTTGTGGATGGGGCTATATCTTTTGGCTTTGACTGGGTATATACTTCAGCTGCCAAATGAGTGTTGGCAGTCTTTCCTCTGGGTCAGCACAGCCTCTAGCTTTAAACTAAATTAGTTGTTTTTGCAAAAGAGTCTCTGGCTCTGAATCTTGCTGAAAATGTTGGGGCACATTGGGCTCAGATTGCCAAAATATACACTTGGCACTTCTAGGTGAGGCATTCAAGGAAGTCTCCACCTGTACAGCCTCAGGAGCCCATTGGAGCAGACTGCTCCTAGGAATGTGTTCCTCAGGCAGGAAATGGCAATTAAGCACCTGTTAACATATATAACATCAACTGTCATTGTTCAAGTCAACAAGCAATTTTTAGTCATCTGTTTAGTTTTCTTATGGAAACATCTGGGTGTCAGACAGCCCTTTAATTCATTTATAAGCTAAGAAATCATCAGCTTACAACCTAAAACTTATATTATATATAAATCACTAACATGCATTGAATAAAATATTCAGTGTGGGGTGTCTTGCCTTTTTTAAACATTGTTTTTATATTACAACACTTTAGCAAAGTAGATATCATTACCTCTTTTTGGCAGATGAAGAAACTAAGGCACAGAGAAGTGAAATATTAGTCTGATAACCTACAAATAATGAATCCAGATTTTATATAAATCAGGATTATTTTCTCTGTGTACATATTAGCTTCCAAAGCACAAAAAGTTTGCTTTCATTATGCATTTATCAAATCTTAGGTTAGATCCTATTTGACTGTTTTCAAAACTCTGCCTGGAGGCTTTTGATAATTTTTCAGGCAGGAAGGATCTAGAATATTTCAAGTGCGTGCCCTATTCTTCAAGCAGTAATTGGAGTAAAATTTTTAACACCCTAATCTGATCCTGTCAACCTTGTATGTAACCTTCTGGTGGTTTCCCACTGCATTCAGAATGAAATCCAGGCCCTACACACCATCTGCTAGGCACCCAATGGTTTGGACCCTGAGGTCTCTCAAACCCACCTCATGCCATCAACATCTTGTTCTGCCCAATCCAGCCATGCTCAGCTCCTTCCACACACTTGCTATTTGCTCTCCTTGTACCACTTTCTGTTTCCCTCCTTAATTCACCCTCTTCCTTAGCATCTCTTCTCAAACCCCACCTCCTCGGGGAGGCTTTTTCTGATCTCTCAAATTTGTTCAGGTGTTTTATACTCTCATAGAAACAGTATCTTTCCTTCTTATAACTTACTGGTGTGTTCTTTGACAAATAATAATTTGATTCATCCTTTATTTCTACCACTGAACCATAAGCTTAAGGCAGGCACTGTATTTGCTGTGCTTACTTCCATATTTCCAGTACCTAGAGTGTAATAATCAATACATAGTACAATGTTGAATGAACAAGTGAGGGAATAAAATAGTGAATGAATCCCCCATCCCTCCCTCTCTACTCTGTCCTAACCATACCATTCAAGCTAGTCAAGGGTCCAAACCATTTTTTTCTGTTGACATATATAACTCTTAAAATAGCTTTTGGGACAAGCTGGCCTGGCATGCCACACCATGGATAATGACACAGAGAGCCTTTTCCTTCAGAGCAGGAATGGTAAGCTGACCTACTCCCTAAGGCCTTAGGTCCCATACACAACAGGTACTTTACAGGAGTTCCTTTCTGTAGCAGAAAATTTCATAACCATTGGAGGCAGCCCCAAGAAGTACAGGAAACCTAGGTGTTGGAGCTCTGTTCCATTAGGTGAATCATCTTGGAAAAGTTTCGTTACTGTTCATGGCCTCAGTTTCCTCAACTATAAAATGAAATGGTGGATCTGAAAGCAGTGAGCATACTAGACGATGGATGATCATAACTAGAAACAAAACACTGGGTCAGGAAGATGTGGCCCAGGGGATTTAACACTGTGTTCTGCAGAATCCTGAGATATACAGGTGCCTGAGTGGCCACTGGTGGCAAGACAAGAGTCACAGGGCAAGGAACCAAGTAGGGCTCTTCCAGGGTCCTTGCTGCCATTTCAGTAAAAGCAGATTCACTTTAATCTGTTTTATATGGAAAGGTTCTGAAGAGTATTTCATTTGAAAATATGTTTTCGCTGTTAAAAACAGCTCGAAAGCCACTTATTTCATCTTGCAATCCTATTTTACAGGTGAGAAAACCAAACTCAGAGAAATCTCACAAAGCTAGTCAATCCAGTTACAAGACTTATTTGCATGCCATCTCTGCCCCAATACATGCTTAGGCTTTGTAGTAAGTTTTCCCAAAGCATACTGATCATTTTGTAAAGTTCCCTTTGCTATTCTCATTCAGATGAGTAAATCAGCAGATTTGGCTTACTAGTCTCGAGTATATAACCAACTGGCTATATAGTTTTAAGCAAGATACAACTAATCTGAGTCCAAATTTCCTGTCTGAAAGAGAACCTAATAATACCCAGATGGCCTTATGGAGAGTAGTTGTGAGGAACAGATAACAATAAAATGCAAAATTGCTTTGACTACTACCATCTTTCTTCTTTGAGCCTAAAACTATGTGCTGTCATCACTATTTAATAAATATTTGTTAAAAGAAGGAAAAGAGAGGCTGGTGCATTGGATAGGAATCCACCTGCCAAAGCAGGAAACATGGGTTTGCTCTCTTATCAGGGAAGATTCCACATGCCATGGAGCAACGAAGCCTGTGTACCCCAAGTACTGAGACCACATGCCCTGGAGCCTGTGCTCCTCAACAAGAGATGCCACCGCAATGAGAAGCCCATGCACCACAAGGAAGAGAAGCCCCAGCTCACTGCAACTAGAGAATCAGCCCACACACAGCAAAAAAGACACAGCACAATCAAAACATTAAAAAAAAAAAAAAAGAAGAAGGAAAAGAAAAGCAAGAAAGGAGGGAGGGAAGAAAACAAGACAGGCAGACAGGTTTAATTCTCTTCCTATCTCATCAATAGTAAATTTCTAATCTCACAAAAATGGGAACATTCATAAAATGAAATTGTCACATTCCTCCATGATGAAGGGGGACTCAAAACCCCCGACTTTGGTCTTGTGGGTCCCAGATTCCACATGACTGATTCCAGTCCTGAAATGGTTCGCTTCACAGTCTGGCTGAATGAATGCAATGCCCAAACCCTGGATTAGGAAACCCAAAATGTGGTTCAGTGAAACCTAAAATGTGTTTTGCCCCCAGACCTTTTCCTTTTATCTTTCAAGACCCATGTAATTTGATGGAAATTGAAGAAGTGTGGGACAGATTCCACTCCTTCCCCACGTCTCGCCATCCAGTGTACCCATTAACTTCAAAGGAATTTAGCCTGGAAGGAAGTAAATGTGGGTGTAGAAAGGCTTAAAATGTTGTCGTTCTTCGAGGGCAGAGGGAGGGGGATGGGAAACGTCCAAGTTCTTTAGCCACCAAGTTCTTTAGCCTATGGGGCATTTCTTTTCATTGAATGTGTCATATGCAGATAGGCTGTCTGAAGATCCACTTCACTCTCACATCTTCGAGTATGCTTCCTATGCCTCCCACGTCCTGAGGTTTCCAGTGTCCTAAACTGTCCCCACCCTCACACTGACTCTTCTTAGACATGTCCATCTGACTGCCCTATCAACTCAACGTATCAAAAAATCAAATCCATCATTTCTCCTTCCCTGCAACCAATATATACCAAACAAGGATATCACTACCTTTCTTGTCATTAGCCTATAATTCTCAGGTCCATCCTTGACTCTTCTCCCTTGCTTCACTTCCATTTCCAATCAATTAATTTTCTCCTTATTCTTATTATCTCATTTTCTGTGTTCATTTCCTACCTAGTGCTGTTGCTGCAACTTTATCTCATGCTCTATTATCCCAAATATGAACTCTTATGGTAGCATAGTGTATAACCTTTATTGAGACTAAGATTTTCCTCAAACTTGGAACTATTGACATTTTAGACTGAATAATTGTGGAGGGGTAGGGGAGGGTTGCCCTGTGCCTTGTGAGATGTTTAACAATATCCCTAGCTGTTATCCACTAGATGCCAATAATACAACCCCACCACCACTACCACCCTGTAGTGACAAACAAAATTGTTTCCAGACACTGCCAAATATCCCCAGAGGGGGGGAAATCACCCTTGATTGAAAGCCACCGCTTTAAATCAACAAGGTCAGCTTCTCACCATGCATGTCATCCTTCTTGAGATTTTGGGTCAAACTTGTGACCAGTCAAGATAATTTATCCTATCTTAATCTAGCCTCTCTTTAATTGAGATCAGGGACTGCATATTTTTATTGCTGTACCTTCAATGCCTAGCATCCTGAAAGGCACTAAGAGACCCCTGGAATGTATTTTTGAAAGAAAGCAATGAATGAATCCATCACTTCTTGCTCCACACCACCACTGTATATTAAAGAATTCCACAGGGCAAGGCGCTCAGTGTCTCCTTCAACTGTTCAGGTGTATGGAACAAGACGTCCTCTCTCAGGAGGGCACAGCTCACATTTTAAACACCTTAGAATTGTATATTTACCATAAACTTCTAACTGATGAAAAAAGTATCTTGAGGAAGGTGTGCTGGTGGATCTCCCATGGGCTGATGGAGATCGTATGAATTCCTCACTGTGAATTCAAGATTCCACCATTTAATCCTCCCTCCTAGAACCAGCATAAAGTTCAATTCTACAGTTTGCTATCCAGAGCTCTCTGAAATCTGGCTCCCACCTATCATTTTACGTGTTTTACCTCTCTCTTTCTTGAAGTTTCAGTTTCACCTTGGGGACCCCCAAGCACACCTTGTTTTTCTACCTCTATATTTCTGTTGACCCGTTTATCACCACCTAGAATGCTTTATTCTTGGGCTTCCCTTGTGGCTCAGCTGGTAAAGAATCTGCCTGCAATGTGGGAGACCTAGGTTTGATCCCTGGGTTGGGAAGATCCCCTAGAGAAGGGAAAGGCTACCCACTCCAGTATTCTGGCCTAGAGAATTCCATGGGCTGTATAGTTGATGGGGTTGCAAAGAGTTGGACACAACTGAACAACTAACACTTAGAACACTCTTATCACCAGCTGCTTATATTTATTGGGATACCTTTAAAAGTTACCTTTAAAGACATAGGAAATCATTACATTTTAGGAGTTTTGTGGGACTCATGATTTATATATTTTTAATTTAATCATATGAGTAGAGTTATCTCCAATTTACAGATAAGTAAACCAAGTTTCAGGGATTTACCCAATGGGAAAGAAATAGGATGCAATTTGAGTCCCTCGACAGCAAGTGTCCTTGATAATTATCTCTATTTTCTTATCCTTCCAGTCTTTCTACTCAGTCTTATGAGAAAGAAAAAAAAAAATCTCTCTTAAACTCAGCTTCTTTGCAGAAATAAAACATGAGTGATTAACAGGAGCTCTGGGCAAGGACTGACATTGTTTCCCTCCTCCAGCCACTGCTTGTTGCTCTGCTCAAGTGTTCCATGCAAGAAAGCAGAAAAGTTTACCTTCTGAGTCAAGTTTTATACCATCTGAAAGCCAGCAGAATTTAAAGTATTAGAACTTAATATCATGAACTAAAGAACAATCTGAGTGGGCAGAGTCAGGGGCACAAGATGACCTTTCTTTCACACAAATATAGAAAACTGTCAGTAGTAGGAGCTAACTTCCAAAGACCAGGAGTGCACTATGTACATATCCATGGACACCAGGTCATGAACAGAAAGAGATGGAAAAAGGAAGAGATAAAAGGAGAAAAACAAAGTAATGAGAGCATAGGGAAAAAAGTTATATAGGTTAATGTTGGGAAGGCGTGACTTACAGAATGTTGAATTCAAATAATCTAGGTTATTTCCACCTTAGGCATCATTGTTCCCATTTCTAGCATTGGAACAAATAGTCATTCTTTAAAGGGCAGGCAGACTTTTAATATTATGTTCACAGAACTACACTCAGAGAAGTAAAACATTATTAGAGGAGATAGCTAGAGAGAACCAGAGCTCATCTGAACAACTTGTCAAATTTTCAAATGAGGAAATTGAGGTCTGAGGAAAGAAAAATAACCCCAAGAGACATATGAAGAATGAATAGGAGGGACAGGAAGCCATGCTCCTAGCATTTTGCACAATGTTCTTTCTTATATTCACCCAGATTCTTCTGCCATTTCATGACCCCACCATTCTGTAAATTGCCACTGGAGGTTTATCACAGAAATTACACCGACAACTGAGAACATGAAAGTTTGGCTACTCTCTTTAGAACATTTATTTTGCATGTGAGTCAGTGCAGAAAATAGTTTGCACTTCATTTATTCATGTACTAATTTTGAATTAAGCTGCACCACATAAATTCTCCTGAAAAATGATGCAATTAAGCCTGGACTGTTTGAGAAGGACAACAACATGTGGCTGTAATTATAACGGCAAAACATCTTGGTAACACACTGACTTATTAGTACTGTAATTAGTGTTGGTGCACTGCATACTGAATAGTCCATAAAACAAATAATGCAATGTAAAATCCTGAAAAAGAGTCATAATTTTCAAGTGAACAATCTTTGGATATTTTGCCTGTGGCATCAGCCATTTGGGCCAAATTATTTCAGCCACTACATATAAGAAGGTCTGCCTCCCTGTTGAGTACAGATTATGGGAAAAATCTTCAACTCTTGGAAAAATACATAATTAGTGTATAAAATCTGGCAAATTAGAACAAAATTAACTCTGTTAGGGACCAATTATGTAAATACTAAAAAGTGAGTGAGCATTAGCTGCATAATCTTAGAGTCCAGAGTATATTGGGCCAACAACAGTCATTAAAAACCACAAAGCTAAAACTCTCAGTCCCCTAATAGTACATCCTAGAACGGGATGAAATTCCGAGATGTTGTTTTTACTGATCTCCTAAGTTCAAACAAAGGTTTTACAATTCTGTTTTATGAATGAATTAACTTGTTCCCAGAAAACCCCACTAAGAATCACAGATGAGATCTTAACATGGAGAGGTATCTTAGTTCCCATACAGATTCCATCTTTATCCAGTATGTTAATTTACCTTCAAACATCTAGAATCTTAGGTTCATTTGTTTTATAATCTTACCAAGAGATAGAAATGTTTCATCCAAAATACTGATTAAGAGAAGTTCAAGGGTAGAGTACTATAAAACTTTCTCTGGACTGTCTTTGGATGGTTATCAATGTACTTGAAATGATAGGTAAGTCATACACATTCACTAGCAGGTAACATACTGTGATAGTCCTACATAGGGCAGGAGTCATCTTTGAGTTGATTCAATAAGAGTCAGTGTCATATGGTCAGTTAAGTGTAAAAGCTCAACTTTGTCTTCTCTCATTGTGATATCCATGGAAATCAAGAATCTGAGCAGAATCCTAAAGTCACAAGAATGGTCGCACCATGATCTCAGATAGGAAAATTTTTGTGACACTGTCCTAGCTCGTGTCATAGGCAATAGAAAGCAATGTTGGGAGGGTGTTAGAAAGGATTAAGCAGTGTATGACCATTCTTTGAGTGGCCTGGAGGTTATATCAGGGTCTGAGGCCTTGGCTGGAGGTAGAAATATCCCCTTAACTATAATGGGACCAGAAAAGAGTACATCCCAGAAAAGATCAATTGTTTGCCAAAGGTCACATAGATAGAAATTAGCTAAACCAAGATTTGAACTCATAGAGTCAACTGTAGAGGTCCTACTTTATAGGTTCTTGTATGCACTGTTTTTACTACAGCCACCTCTTAAAATGAGTAAGATAAAATCCTAGTTCTAACCTGCTGATGAGAGTGAGCCTGCTATAACGTGGTCAGTTTGGGTTAAGGATAATACAGGTAACACAGGGGCTTACTCCATGATTGAAATCATTGATCCATAATTGTAAGGCACTGAGGACAATAGGAAGCTGACAAAAAGATTCACTTGACATGTGACTAATAGAATCAAGTGTAGCCACCCTTCCTGTCTCCACCACACCATATGGATCTCATGAAGATCTTGTTGATATCCAAGTGTACTTTTCTATTTACTTGTGGTCTGGCATGGTACTAGTGCCCAAAGCAAACACAGAGTCATAAGTTTAAAATTCTATCTTTATATCACATGCTGTTGGGGACTCCTTGGGAACTTCATTCACCCTTCTCTGAGCCTCAGTTTCCTCCAATGGAAATGGCAATGAAAAGAATTGATGTGAATATATCTACTGTTAAATGAGGAACCATTTGTAAAGCATGAACATGAGAATCAGATTGACGACTAGGCCGCTTTTTAGTTTTGAGACCCAGGGCAGAGATCCAACTATTCTCTCCTCAGTTTCTACTTTCATAGAATGAAAATTATAATGGAACCTACTTCTTAGAGTTACTATAAAGCTTAAACACATTGATGCATGTAAATCCTCATAATGCTTTACAATATATGCCTGATACCTAGCAAATGTTGTTGTAAATATAATTATTATTATTTTTAGCAGAATGCTTCTTTGATTCCCTTTCTCTTTCTCCTGCTTTTATTCATTAAGCAAAAATGTAAAGTTAGTGTTTAGATTTGACAAGCTAAGTTCTTATAAAACTTCTAGATAGAGAAAGTTGGTTTTCTTTGGGTATGTTCTGCATCACTTTCTATATGTGCATTCCAAGATGTCCAGGAATACATATTGTGGTTTAATTTATTAGTTTAAACGAGAAAAAAAGTTATTTGGAGGTAGCTATGTATTTGGAATCCAAATTCCAGCTCTGACACTAGGTTGTGTTACGATCTAGAGCAATTCTCTTACTTGCTCTGACCCATCTTGGGGAAAATACTATGTATATTTTACATTGCTCCGTAATCACATTGGAACACTCTTTTAAATCAATGATAACTAAGTCTGAATCTTTGTGCAGCCACATACTAACAGTGTGACCGTGGTAGTCAGCCCTTCTAATTCTCGTTTTCCTATCTATAAATCCTTGAGAATACTGTTTGCTTCAAGAGGCGTATAGGAAGGTTAAGTATTCTCAGGTAATAGGATGTGCTCAGCCTGGTACTTGGCTCATGGGAGGAACTCTCAAGTTAAAGTATACATCTAAATACATATCATGTCCCAAAGTAACACTTCATATCTTAACATTAAGTATCCCTTGGTCTCACTTTAAACCTTTGGGCACATGTATTGTTGGGGGCAGAGTGAAAATACAATTGTTCTCTAGGCCTTGGTGCACTTTTTCAATATGTTTCTGGGTCATTTGTTCTACTAGCAATAATCTTGTTCAGTAAAATATCTTCTAGCCAGTTTCTGGATAGAGTTGATGCAAGATAATAGGAGATCAAAACAGGAAATCCTTTATGAAGACCCCTCTACATGTATCATCATAATTAAACTTCTTCCACCCCCTTATTGAAACTTTTATTTTTCTTCTACATCTCAGAATGGATTTATCTGTTTGTAGGCTGTTTCACCCTCAGAGTAACATGGGCTGAATCTTTTTATTTTTGTATCCCCGATAGCTATAGTAAGTCCAGTGCCTAATACAGAGTGGGTGCTTAACATGAATATTTAGTAAATTAATTAATATAAAAATCCTTCCCTCCTTCCAGTTCCTCCTCCACTGTTGGACAAATAGGTACCCTTGATGTTACACAAACTCACTACGAGGCTATGGCCATTATGATTTAGTTAGGGAATTATTGGAAGACAACATTTTATAACTCTTGCCATAATTAATATGACAAGAAATAATAATTGACTTAGTAATGTAATCAAATAAGAATGTATTTGATTTGATCTGTCAAGTTGTTATTCATATTTCTAATTCTCCTAGTCAGAGCTTTCAACACCTAATTATTTCTGAAAGCAATGAAGGCAAGCATATTCCTTGTCAGGCTTGGTGGGAAGAAATGAAGCCCTATCAGTGCTGAATCCATCATCCATTCTATAAAGCTGGAAAGGATAGGGAGATATGCCTTTTACCCAACCAAATGGGAAAATGCACACATCCTTTATATGCATATGTTCTACCCACTTGTGTGGTGGTTATTAGTGTAACTAAGCATAAAAAGCCATTCTTCAATGAATTTCATACAATGTTCACACAGAGGGAAAGAGTTGCCAGCTTCTTTGGGTAGAACTGATGCAAGATAATAAGAAATACAAATAAGAAAGCTAAAAGTGCAAAGGAACCTTCCAGGAGACCTGAGATATTCACATATGTTACTTCATGCTTAGTCACTCAGTCTTGTCTGACTCTTTGTGACCCCAGGAACAGTAGCCCACCAGGCTCCTTTGTCCCTCCAGGTGAGAATACTGGAGTGGGTTGCCATTTCCTTCTCCAATATACGTTACTTTTCTTCCTCACAAAAATATCTGCCTTATCATCTCTATTTTAACGGAAGTGACTAAGGCTCAAAATATTAGGAAGTTAAACAAAGATAACACATTCTCTTTTAGGACTAGGTTTCTAAGACATTCTTCTGACTGGAGAATCAATATTCTATTGCCTGACTGAGCATTTACATTTGTATAGTCACCTTGAACTTATCTGCTTTAGTCTGTTGGCTAAATGTTCTTTTGATTGAAGAATTTTTAGAATTGAAAGCTTGTATTTATGGAGATCCCCCTCCAAACAAAGGGATAATGTACTATAATAACATCAGCATAAGCATTCATTCAACTTATTCATTCAAGAAACATTAAAAGTCCGAACATGTGTAATATACTTATAGATTAAAAATACAACCTTTCCTGGTAAGAGTTCAGAGACTAAGAATTTTGGCAGAGCATAGTTATTGCCCTGGTAGAAATATGTGAAGGCAGCATGTGAGAAAAAAAAAAATGTTCAGTGAAAACTTCCTGAAGTGATGGCTGAACCAAGTTTTAAAGAAAAAGTTGGACTTCTCCAGGAAGACAAGCAAATTGAGAATCACAGTAGAAGGAATGGTATGTCCAAAGACACAGAGGTATGAAGGTATACAGAGGAGTTGGATCATAGGGTAAAACCAGACAGAAGATGAGACAGAAAATGATTAACTAGAGAAGACTGCTTAGAATTGTATCCTGAGAAAGTTGTCTTGCTAGAACCAAAGAATCTGAACATTTCAAGTTTTCTCCTATCCTTGAAAAAATTTTCTGACTAGATACTTGAAACCTTTTGCAATATTTTGCATATACTATAGCTGAAGTTTCTAGACATGCTTGAAAATAAGGATTAAAATCTCTTCCATGTTATTAAATTCTAATACCATGATATTATTTGCTTAACTGAGCTTAGGATTACTTAAAATAGTTACATGTTATTGCATATAAGTTATAACTCAATGAAGTTGACTGAAAAAAAATACATAGTCTGAATTATGTGATGTAATCTGAGATAACTGGCTCATCAAAAAATGAATAACTGAATGAAAAAAGAATCCATTAGTCTATAATGACATTAAGATATACAAATAGAAATAGTACACTGTGCATAAAGATTTTAAATGAAATAAGAGGACTTCCCTGGTGGCTCAAATAATAAAGAATGCACCTGCAATGCAGGAGACCCAGGTTCAGTCCCTGAATTGGGAAGATTCCCTGGAAAAGGGAATGGCAACCCACTTCAGTATTCTTGCCTGAAGAATGCCATGGACAGAGGAGCCTAGCAGGCTACATACAGTTCATGGGATGGCAAAGTGTTGGATATGACTGAGTGACTAACACACACAACACAGATACATATAAATCCTCCAAGATAGTTCTTACATACACTGTAACTGTTATGATACATGATAGCTAAATGAGGAATAGGTTAATAAATTGAGGATTTCGTTAATGCTCTCCTAAAGTTAATGAAAAATAAAATCAATTCATCAACTTTTTACACACATTCCTCCCTCTCTAACTTCAGTTTTCTTCTCTTGCAAGTGAACTGGAGCAAAGCATACCTCCTCTTTCTTTATCCTCTGGCTAATCTGTTTTTTTATATTGGGAGAGGCTTGGGTACATCATCAGTTTCACCTTTTGTGATGATCTTTAGAGTTTTCACTGAATACTTCTGGTTCTCCTTCCAAGCACATGATGGGATTTCACTTCCCTACCTCCTGGAAGTTATAGGTTGCTTCCTTTCTCCAGGCAATGGGAGAAGTGATGTGTGTCATTTGTGGACAGATCCTTTTAAATCCAGTGTTATAACACGTCATGTCTCCTTTTCCAGTCACAGGTAATGACTGTGGCAGTTTGTGTCAAGATGGATTCCTAAATGATTACGAGGAGCCAGGTTCTGCTGTCAACCTCTATACCTTGAGTGTGAATAAGCATTTGGTTTTAATGCACTGAGATCTGAGGATTATTTCTTATTGCACATAACCTATTCTATCCTGATTGACACCCATGTTAACTTGCAAAGGGTCAAGCACACAGCAAGTGATCAAAGTCTTAGAAGTTGAGCTAAATTTTCTCGCAAAGACCTAAGCTCATCAGGAAGACCTCAGGCTGAATTTGCCTGTATTTGAGTTGAAGCAAATTTGTCTCCCCTCCAATTGCCTCTTGGGATGTATGAGACAAATGCTTCTAATTTTTTATCTCTATTTTCTCTGCCTTCCTTGGGGAATGAGGGAAATATTTCCCTCCTAATTTTCTACATCCTACTGCAAAAAGTAGTTTGCCTAATGACATACCGGGCAGCAGAGACTCCAAGGAGAAGACCTCTCATTGAGGAAGAGCTTTGGTCCCGTCTTCCAAGAAAGGCCCTCTAGGAATCAGAATAAAAAATTGGAACCTAGAATTTACTCTGAACAATGAAGGAAAGTGACATCTCCTACTATTAAATGGCAGAAGCAATTCCTACTTATGCAAAGGGCTTTGCATGAGTAACAGTTTCTCTGCAAAAATGTTGCCTGTTGAAAATATCACAAGCAATGCCAGAATGGCATAGATATTGCCATCTCTTGCCGCTAGACATGGTAATAAGTATAGATGGTGTTGTAAGTCTTAATATCACGCTCTCCCTGCTTCCCTCCTGGGGTAGCCCACCCCACAGATGCTCCAGGCAGAGGAGAAGGAAGTCCCCATGCTTATTTCCTCCTTAGCTCCGTGCCCACTAACTGCTGGATTTCTAGCAGGGAAAGTCGCTGGCAGAGCTTTGACTTCTACTCTCGTCCAGCTTCTGTGCTGGCCAACCTTGAGTCCAAATGAAGATCTCCTTTTCTGATGCTGCCAGAAATTGACAAAAACTATCTCGCTGGGACATGGCCTGCTTTTCTTCAGAATGGAAACCATAAAGGCAATCATTCCTTCAATTTCAGAAGCCTCTCTTTTCTTTTTTAACTTTTTATTTTATATTGGAGTATAGCTGATTAACAATGTTGTGTTAGTTTTGATTGTACAACAAATATATTCAGTTGTACATATACATGTATCTATTCTTCTTCAAATTCTTTTCCCAATTAGGTTGTTACATAGCATTAAGCAGAATTCCTTGTGCTATGTAGTAGGTCCTTGTTGGTTATCCATTTTAAATATAGCAGTGGGTACATGTCAGTCCCAAGCTCACTAACTCCCTCCCTCTGTCCCCCTCCTGGTAACCACAAGTTCATTCTCTAAAATGAACATATTTACAAAACAGAAACAGACTCACAACTTAGAGAAACTTCTCCTTCCTTGATGGCTAACTGCCCCCCTTTCCTATCTTCCCCCCTTTTCTCTTTTCCTCTTCACAGAGTCAAAGCATCCAAACTCAAATATTCCATCCCGTTATATCCCAAACTCAGTATTCAGGTTCCATGTTGATGGCATGCCCCAGATTTTATTTCTGACAATAGAGTCATCACACCACATAGAAGCTGGTACAGCTTACTGATGGACACTCAGTTCATGTTCTTCCAGTGAACAAATAATATAATCAAAAGATATGAGTCAAAAATATAAAACACCCAAGAGCAGAAGCAATGACTTATTTGCTTTTATACTCCCAACACTTGACATCCTACTTGATATGTAATAGGACTTAAGAAACAGATGTATGGTTAACAACATGGGGTTTGGAGTAATATTCCTGATTCAACTTTCAGTCTTACCACTTAATACTGAAGTGTCACTGAGAAAAATTATTTAGCCTATTTAAGACTCAGTTTCCTCTTTAGCAAAATAAGGCTGTTATGAGTTAAATAAAATAATATATACCAAGTACTTGGCATAGAGTAAATTCTCAGTAAGACTATTTCACAGAGTTTCGCCTCAATAGCTTAGCCTCCTAATTATTGCCTAAGCTTCTAAAATTTCTACTGCTTCAAAGGTTTATGTACCTCAGCTGGCAATTTAGATATTAATGTGATCCAGGGTGTCAGGTTCTTGATCATAAGGAGCTTCTGGGGGACTTTCCTCTCCCTCAACATGGTGAATTCATTTCAGAAATTATGTCTATCATACAAAAGAAGGCCAACTATCCTGAGATATCTATTTTAAAACTATAGCCTGGAGAATGGGAGGAAAGGGATCTGTGTCAGGAAAACATCACACCTGATTGCCTCAAGCATGCAGGTGGGTCAGCCATGTCTACAGAAGTGGTTTCATCTTTTACAAAGAAGAAAATGAAGTCACAGCATTCCACAGGAAGATTCAGAGTCATCATTAGTGGTATAAATAATTCATCACCAGTTCCCTAAACCAAATCACAACACTTTTGTTGTCTGCTCTAAGAGCAGAGAAGCTGTTCAACAACAACAAATTATTGCTCTCCCCCAAAACCATCTTTCTCACCCTTGAACTTGCCTTTTCTGAAAAATGCAGATGTATCAAGGTACCAGTTGAGCCAAAGAACACAGCATAGATTTTTGTTCAAAAAACATAAGGGAAAACAATCCAAAACGAAGTATTTAATACATTTTAAAGGATCATTTGCCTTCCCTAGAGTCATCCAGCACCATTCCATCTCAGCTATGTTTTCCAAGTACAAAATTGTGTTTCTGAGTGTGATGGAAGACTGATAGCCATGTAGCTTAAGGATGAGTGTAAGTATGAATGTGGTTTCCAATCTCCTGAAGCTCCAGCATCAGCTCTGTTATGGCCAAATGTGAAAAAGTCCCAGTGTTCGGGCGCTGGGCCCAGCTTCTTGGAAGACTGGTTAAAATAGTAAGTGCTCAGTGCATGCCAACATGAAAATCAAAGCCATACCTGGAAGCAAAGCAGAGTTGGGGTTGTTCCTTTGGAATTATTTTTTATGTGTTTGAAACGGAAACTTTTCAGAAGGCAGGAATGGTTTCTCTAAGTCGGTTGACCTCTTGAACACAAATTCCCTTTTCCCACTTAGAGAAAAAAAGCGGGAAGGAAGAGAGAGAAAGACATTTGAAAAATCAGAGAAGGCCTTGTGAGTAACTGTTCCAGAGCAGTCTTTGTAGAAAAAAAAAAAAAAAGAGCTGTACTTTGCAAGAAATCTGTCTAGCCACTAACTCTCCCCACTAGGCTACCCTTCATCACAGATGTTCCCAATTTTGCTAGATAGCAATTCCCAACTCCCCAAACAGATTCCAAGTGAGAAAATAGGAAAAGTAATTGGTTGCTATTAGATACGCATTCTGAAGTAGAAAGAAATGTGGGCAGTGAGGAATTTCTGGCCTGGATTAGAGGTTCCATGGTAATTAAACAATAATGACAAAGAAGATTTCAATAACTTATTTGGAACCCAAAGAGTGGGTTAGAAACTCAAATGGGTAATGTGCCTTTTTCAAGCTATCTCAGGAAAATATGCTATGCTCTCTATTAAAGGGTCCTCCTTTCCTTGGAAAGATGATCAATACTGAATGTTATGGGTATACTTTCAGTTATATAAACATCTGTTGAGTGGATACTATGTGTTAGGCCCTGAACCATATATGAGATGCATTGACTTGACTGACACCCCTTGCCTGGCCTTGCTGCACTCAAAATATCCCAATTTCTTGTTATTTTTTTGGGAGGTGTTATGATAGTTTTCAAAATAGAAAATCCCGCAAGAAATACTTCTTCAAGATAGAGTTTATTGCCTTTAAACACTTGCTTGGATCCTTCTGAATTCTCTGGATTAACTTGTAACATGAAGGTTTGTTAGACTGCCATCATCATGGTAAAACTGGGTGGGAAATAGAGAGAGTTCCTATATAGCTCTTCCTCCCACACTGCTGCCGCTGCTAAGTCGCTTCAGTCGTGTCCGACTTTGTGCAACCCCATCCCTGGGATTCTCCAGGCAAGAACACTGGAGTGGGTTGCCATCTCCTTCTCCAATGCATAAAAGTGAAAAGTGAAAGTGAAGTCGTTCAGTCATGTCTGACTCTTCACGACCCCATGGACTGCAGCCTACCAGGCTCCTCCGTCCATTGGATTTTCCAGGCAAGAGTAATGGAGTGGGGTGCCATTGCTTTCTCCATTCCTCCCACACACCTGGTGCTTATTTAAATAAAAATCCTAGCTTTGCAGATGACTGACATCATTGGAAGGAATGTAGTAAGATTCCATGTTGAAACTGTGAACTATCCAGAGCTAGTAATTCAAGTGATGTCTGAAAGACATTGAATATCACTGAACTTTTCTTGAAAATTTTCTAAAAAAGAAAAGTTTTTGTGAGTTAGTTGCAGTACCCTGTGGTACCTCAGCCCACATTTTAGGAAATGCAGGCTTAATGTATTTAATTCTAGGAGTGGCATTCTAAACCCAGACATCTATGAAGAAGTGTAAAGCTAATGTGGATTCGAATGAGATGTAATTAATTGGCAATGTAACACTGGCCATGTGACTCTCTAAGCCACAGTTCTCTATTTAAGAAATGGAGAAACATTTCCTATTTTATAAGGTTATAATGCTGGTTAAGAGAGAACATTTGGAGCCCTGTTCCAAGGCTTGCTGTCTCTATTATTGTGTGCACTGTGACAGCGGAAAGGAAGGAATAGTTGATGGAACAAGTAAAATCCCCACAGAGACAAAAATCTACATGATCAAGTAAGAATAGATGTGTTAGATTTAGACTAATACTGCAATAACGGTAACAACAATATAAAACAACAAAAAAGTATGTAGTGACTTGCTAATTATCTGAGTCAGTATAGTGTAGTATATATAGTCTGACCACTTATATAAGTTAGAAACCTAGTTACTTAACTGATTTGTGCATTATTTAATAAGCACACCTAGCTCATGCCAAGCACTTAGCATATTATCTGGCATGCAGTAAACATTCAATAAATATGTGCAGTCATTAGTATGCATTATATGCTCAACTGACCCTATATATCTCATTTTATTCTCATAACTACATTTTGTGATTTGTACTTTAAAGCAACAGCTCCCAACTTTTTGGTACCAGGGGATGGTTTCATGGAGGACAATTTTCCATGGATCAAGAATGGGTGGGTTGGGGGCGATGACTCAAGCACTTTACATTTATTGTGCACTTTATTTCTATTATAATTACATCAGCACCATCTCAAATCATCAGCCATCAGACCCCAGAGCTTGGGGACCCCTGCATTAAAGCTCTTGAAGCTGCTAACTGCCATGGGTTAAGCCCCAAATCTGAGATTTCTATTATATTAGTCTAAATGAAATCATAGCCTTTGATTTTTAATTATTATACATCCTGTAATATTTCTGAAATCAAGGGCAGAGATTCAAGTCTGAATTAAGTCACAAGAAACATTTACATTTTACATTTCTGTTTTCATGCTCATGAAATAGTGAAACAGGTAGACTTATTGAGGACAGTGGGAAGGATGAACTTAGTGACACAAACCACTCACTTTCACCTTCTAAAAGAGCTTATTCCAGTAGTCTGAGTGGTCCTACTCAGATAAATGTAACTGCTGACGGATATGGTACTGGGGGTGCATCCAGAACCCTGGCTTAAATCCCAATGTGCCCTTATCTTCTGCTACTTGTTCTTGTAAGACAACTGGTGACATAATTTTGTTTTAGATGGACCATCGATAACATCCAACTAGTGCTTTTGAACTGTGATGTTGGAGAAGACTCTTGAGAGTCCCTTTGACTGCAGGAAGATCAAACTAGTCAATCCTAAAGCAAATCAATCCTGAATATTCATTGAAGGAGTGATGCTGAAGCTGAAGCTCCAATACTTTGGCCACCTGATGTGGAGAGCCAACTCATTAGAAAAGATCCTGATGCTGAGAAAGATTGAAGGCAGGAGGAGAAGGGGACAACAGAGGACAAGATGGTTGGATGGCATCACCAAATCAATGGACAAGAGTTCAAAGAGATAGTGAAGGACAGGGAAGCTTGGCATGCTTCATTTTATGGGGAATCAAAGAGTCTGACACAACTGAGTGACTGAAGTAAGTAAGTAAGTAATCAATATCACAGGTATAATTTTTAATGATTGGATTTAATTTACCAACCACTCAGATTACTTGAGAATATATTTGAGAAACTGAACTCTCTACAACTCTCCCCTGCACCAGCTTCGGCATCCTGAAACAACTAATTTTAACAAGTATGTTTTCCTCGACAATTTCTTCCATACTCATATAAACAGATACACAACCCTGAGTTATAGGTTTTTATTTTAAAATAGGGCCATTTTATTTTACTCTGTAACTTGATTTTTCCTTCAAAGCTATCATGAGCATTCCTCTATACCTATTCAGATAAGTTCAAAATATTCTCTTTTTCCCTTAACACTTATTGGTAGTTGATATTATATATTTATTTGCTTATGTTTTTATCTCCCCCATTAGGTTGTAAGATTCATGATATTGGCAAGTGCGTATTTCGTTTACTGCTGAATCGTCAGTTTCTAGAATCATGCCTGACATATGGTTGGTATTCAATTAATATTTGCTGATTGAGTTAATAAACCAATGAATGTGTATGTGCCTTTTCTTCTACCTGGAGGACTCTATTGCCCCTGCTGGACTGATCATTTACTCTTCATGTGCATGAACCAAAGAAATCTCTGTATAAATAAATCTCTCCTTCCTTTCTAGCCGTCTTCCAGAAATACACTATTGCTCCATCTTTGAGTCCACAGAGCTATTGATTCTATGGATTTTTGAGCAGAATAAGTGAGAAAATGTATCCCTATGAGCCATTTTGGAGCATGGAATATGGAAAACATTCAATAAACTGGTAGTTACATTAAGTTATTTTTATTCTATACATTTATGAGATGGGTACTACTGCTATTTCAACTTTATAGTGGAAAAACTGAAAGCCAGAGAAACTAAGTAATTTACTTGAGGTTTGGTAAATGGCAGATGCAGGATTTAAAACCAGTTCTGTCTGATTCTAAAGTCCATACTCCTAACTAATGCATTTTCAATCTCTGCTGTCATTTTCCAATTTAAAAAAAGTACACTGTTGTGATTGAGACTACTTCTCAAAACCTACCTGTTTGTGCTCACTTCGGCAGCACATATACTAAAAACCTACCTGTTGTCATCCTGGACACATGAAATGACTACATTCTCAGCTTCCCACCAAATCAGATGTGACCATATGACCAAGTCTGGCTAATGGAATGTCACTTCAAGTGATCATCACCACTTACAGGCCTAGGAATAAAAACATGACCTTCCCTCTTGTCTTTGGACCAGATGCAAGGATTCAGGTGATGGCTCCAATACTTGAGATATCTAAGATAATGAAGGAAAAAAAGTGGAGGGATTACAGATCCCTGACACCCTGGAGGTTCTCACATGAAATATCTGCATCAAACAGTTAACTTACCAAGAAGTAAACTTCTATTGGATTAACCCATTAACATTATGGGATTGTTGTTATTAGTTGCCTTCCCTAACTAGTTGTTTTCAAAATAGGTTCTACAAATGTGGCCCTGTTTTCCTCTCTAGTATCCTCTTTTACCTTACTCATTTATACCCCAAGGAGAAAAATTATTTGCTGTTCCTCAAACAATTTGTTCTTCTTCCTAATGGTTATAATCTCCCTTTCTTCATGGCTAAATCTTCCTTATTCTCTCAGATCAATTTATATGTCACCTCTTCTAGGAGGTCTTACTTAACAACTTTGAGATAGATGCTTTTTTCTCACAAGACCTTTCTATCACTTACCTTCCCCAGTCCCCAGAACTGCTTCTATTCAGGGTCCTATCCTCTCTCAATAGTATTCTGCTTATCAGTTAGCTGAACTAAAGAGCCAATAGCATATTACCTCTAAACAAAGTTCATGAATGATAATTGCATACCTGAATCCAAAGTGTTGACCTCTCAAGGCTACATCACCAACAATAGCAATAGCTAATATTTCTGAGTGCCTGTTAAATGCCATTAACTGTTTAGTGCTTTACATGTATTTAATCATTTAATATTCACAATTTTATGAAATAAGAATTGGTACCTTCCTCATTTTATGCTTGAGACAAAGTGAGATTCATGGTGATGAAGTGATTGGCCAAGGTCATAGAAATTGGAAAAAAAAAAATCTATTCTTTCTCCCCTACATGACTTGAAACCATCATATTCTTTCTGGAACTCACTGGAGTTTCAGTCCCTTGACAATTTGTCCATGGGTTTAGGAGAATGAGCATTCCCAAGTTTAAATGTTAATTCTAACTTCCCCTCCCAACTCTACTCGGTCCCTCCGAAACCCAAAGTTAGGTACGTCTAAAACTGATCATAAATTCTATGAGAACAGGGACCACATTTATTTTCTTCACTGTTGTATTCTGTCTAGCAAAGCATTCAGTTACTACTTGCTATTTATTGTAAATGAGTTAACGATAGTATGAATGCCACAGGCAGCAGAGAACATCCTAGATTAGAGATTACACAATACAGAATGACAACTGAAACTGTCTCTTTCTAGTTCATTACTCACTGGATGAAAAGAAGCTCAAAAAAATTAGATGAAGGTCATTAGAAAAAAAATTACATGTATTTGCAAGCTATGATGAATGGTATGAACTCTAGGTAACATTGGAAGAATAAATAACATTGTTATCTCTAAAATACATAAGCAGATTATGTGCAAGTGCATTTTGTGCAAGACAAGACTTGGATCTCTAGATAAAGAAACAGTTTTAAGTTCTGATGAAAAATAATTCAGTGTCATTGGGTCCCAGCAAGGCCACATACCTGCAGCTATAGTGTTATAGGATGAGAGACATCTCTATAAAGAAAGTGGTCTCTTTATACTCTCCTGAATAGCCATTAAATGAATGAGTGAATGAATGAAGCAAGAGTGAAAGAATTCAGATTTTTCATCTTGGTGAGTACAGTGAAATGTGAATTAAGTAGAGCCTTTTATTCAGTAAAATGTAAAGCATATCACTATCTTCCAGGGCATTTTAGACACCTCTAGAAATACAGGGCTTGTGCTTCTTTTGCTCAAACCTAAATGGGCTTTGGTGAACAAAGCTTGACATCTAACTGATGAAGACAACATCAAGGAGACTCCATGCCTGGGATCCTATAATTTTCAACCCTAGCCTCCCCATGACTTAATTTTTCACCCAGATCCATATCTCTGTTCCATCATTGTCTGTTTAACATCCTCTGGACATCTTTTAAAGTAGTCTTTTAGCTTAGGGCTTAGTTACTGTATTTCATATAGATGACTACAATTCCAATCAAACTGATGTCAATAACAGAAGGTGTGCTGAGTTAGGAGTGAGCAGAAATCCTGGATTAGGAAGATGTGGATGAAATAACACTGGGAATCCCCAAAGCAGAATACTGCCAGAGCGAGTCCCCGGAACCATCTGGACCATGTGTAAAAGGAACAAAGCCCTGGGATCTGTATTTGGTCTTCTGTGGGATGCTGGCCTCCAGGACTAAAGCAGGGCCGGGGTGAAACGTAACATTCAAAAATTCAAAGCAGATGGCAGGTCAGGTTGCTGAGACCCCATGCTTGCAAAGGCACTGTGCTTTGTCTCCTCAAGGCATTGGGCTCTGGGCATATGGCAACAAACTCTCTGCTGACAGTCTTCTGGTGGAGGAAGAGCTCCTAATGTATTACTTGTCCTGGCTCACATTGTTTTTAGAGCAACTCGACTTGAAAAGAACAAATCATTATTGTTGGTACTTGGATGGCATTAGAAAGGCATTATTGTTCAGTTCTTACTCAACATACAGCTTTAATTTAGGAGCTTCACCCTCAGAGGAAGCTAATCAGATTTTACTAGAGTAAAGCTATGAGGAATGATGAGCATTTTGGAAAGCAGTTCTTCAGCATGCATGCATTATGATCCTTAAAAAGTTATGCCTTAGCTTAGGTTTCCCCTGAAGCAGAGCTTGATAAGAACTCAGGTGCAGAAAAGTGATTCCAAGGAATAAAAATAAAGGAGTACGCAGAGTGAGAGAAATAGGAAAAGCCAGGCTCTAGAAGCAGCAGCAAGGTTAGTGGGAATCAGTTCTGTTGGAAATTCCTGAGAAGCATACAAAATGCTACCCTAAATTGTCATCCAAAAGTCATGGGTACATTTATCATAACATCACCCTACAGCAAATTTGGTCAAACAAGGGTTGCCATGGGGGTTACTCTCTCCCCGACACTGCGGAGCTTCACGTGTGCACAGGTCAAATGCAGTCGCCTGTGACTGAAGGAAGAAAGGCGAAGGCTGCAGTGCCTTTATGGTGAAACATTGTCAGCAGAAAATGACCTGGACCGTCTCAGCCACAGGCATAGTGAGAGACCTGGCAAAGCGTGTGTGAGGCAGGACCCTGAAGGAGCTGAGTATAATCTTATTTCCCATTAACACAGTAATTTGGGTCCATAGTATCTGTCCAAAGGATTTATGGTAAAATAGGAGTAAAGATGATAAAGCTTGCCTTACTACTATGAATACTAGAAAACAATTTTATTAGACTTAGAAGCTAAACAGGAGGAGATTAAGTACATTAAATATATTTTACTATTATGCAAAAATTAAAAATTATGTTCCTACAGAGTTGATAAGAATATGGGAAGATGTTTCCAGCATAACATGAAGTTTTGAATAAAAAGACACTAAATTATAGACACAGAATGACCATACCAGGTCAAAGCAATCAAGCATAAAAAAATTTCCCCTATATTTTCAAATATAAAAATATGAAAGTAATATATTCAGGTCTTAGGACTATATGTCCAAATTTTCTTCTATTTTTCTACAGGAGGCACAAGAAGAGATGGTCCAACAAGTAGGATTAGTGTCTATTAATCCCTTCATCTGGAGCCTTGATTCCTAGAAATTATTGTATCCTGTGGGTGGCACTCCTGACTCAACCCAGGCCCCAAATATTGCAGCCTGATTATTACAGCCTTATCTTTTCCTAAGTCTTTTCCTTATAAAATTGTTTGGCCTTTTGGAAAACAAAAAATTCCATTATTACTCCTGGTTTTAACCACTAAATAGTCTTTCCTGATCTGAACCCTGCCCCATCCTTCCTGTCTCATTTAGGTGCTTCTCTTATGTAGCCCTGTCAGAGCCAGTACTCATTCTACCTGACCACTGATGCTGATGCTTTATATTGCTTCTGTATCTGTCTTGCTCACCACTCCTAATGCTAAGCCCCATTACAAGCTTGTCTCCTGAATTGTCACAACTCTCCTATCAAATAGGTATTATTAACTCCATTTCATAAAAAGGGTTCAGAAATTGTAGAACCATAAAAACCTATTTAAAGTTACATAGCTAATTTCTTTTTTTTTTCATTTATTTTTATTAGTTGGAGGCTAATTACTTTACAATATTGTAGTAGGTTTTGCCATACATTGACAGGAATCAGCCATGGATTTACATGTGTTCCCCATCCCGATCCCCCCTCCCACCTTCCTCCCCATCCCATCGCTCTGGGTCTTCCCAGTGCACCAGCCCTATTTCTTGAGGATCAACATCTGAATCAAGAGCAGAATTCAAGACAGGTTTGACCTCAAATCCATTTATAAACCATTGTCTACTGAGAAGGACAATAACCCAAACAACATGAAAAAAAATAATTATCTCAATTCAATGTTTTTTACTATTGAACAAGTGAATATTATCCAAATTTTCATTGATATAGATAAATCTGATCATAAACATCTAACATTCTATATTTAGTTCTAAATTTAAAAAAAATCTCAATTATAGCTAATGTCCAAAACCAACTTAAGTAGCCAGTAAAAGAAGAAAATAGCTAAGTAAATCATGCACTTGGTTAAGCCATCAACAACTGTCTATAACACTTTAAAGACATAAAAATGCTTATATGATACTATCTGAAAATGTGCATTCAGTATGATATGCATAAACACATAACAAAAGCTAGAAGCACATAAAATATTAGCAGGTCTTTTATAGATGCTAGAATTATTGGTTTTTTAAAAAGTATGTTCTATATTTGTCAACTATTTTATAGTTAAACTTTTTATTTTCATACTTAGACAAAATTAGAGGGCTTCCCTGGTGGCTCAGTGGTAAAGAATCTTCCTTCAATGCAGGAGACTTGGGTTCAATCCCTGGGTCAGGAAGATCCCCTGGAGAAGGGAATGGCAACCCACTCCAGTATTCTTGCCTGGGGAATTCTATGGACAGAGGAGCCTGGTGGGCTATAGTCCATGGGGTCACAAAGAGTCAGACACTACTGAAGCGACTTAGCAGCAGTAGCAGCAGCAGAGATAATAACGTTTTGTTTTTAAATGTATATATGTAATTTCTTATGTACAAATTTACATGCAATATTTTGGTCATAGAGCTAAGCTGAGTCAGTTTTAAAAATAAGACACAATGGTTACAAGCCATAGGTACAAGTTTGATTTGTTTTATCTGGAGCAGAATTTGAATGAACTAATGATTCTGGGATGATTTCTAATCTAGTGTATGGACTCATAATGAAAGGAAAATAAAAAGGTAAAGTACTTCAAGATCCCTTTTTTAGCATATCCTGTCCAAAACAGAGTTTGTTGTCAAGAGATACAATCTTTTCTGGTAGACACAAATTAGGTGATGAATGATGGAAGGCACATTTTTAGCTGCAACTGAGAACTTCAATGCAGAAACTTTGAGCCAGAACAGGAAAAGGGTTTGGAAGTGCTTATGGTCTCATCAGTGGTTTTCAACAGTTCTAATGAGTGATGATGAGAACCTCTATGACATTCCAGGGAGGAACTAGGTAATTAACTTTTTTCCTGAATAACATATGTGAGATATATGTTATAGAAAAGTGGTTTCTGAATTTCCCATCACAAAATTCAGCTCTTGTAGAGTCATAACTCAATTACAAAAATGTGGACTAGACTAGAATTTGGAACAGGACATCTTGTCTTGTCTGGAAGCATTTTTTTACTTCTGAAAAATAAATCAGTAAATTTTATTTATGACTTTGAAATCCCTTTTTAATTTTGCATTAATTCCAAGAAAACGTTGCTTAGCAAACAGAGAGACGGCAGCAAAGATCAAGGTGTCAAACACAGGTCAACCATACTAGTAGATTGAAAAAATAAACAACAGGGTCTAAAACTAAGATCGTATAAGAGCTCATAAGGCAAGGAAAACACACTTCTCTTCATAAAGCCCACCAGCTATCTATTTTCCAACTATTTTCAAGATGAAAAGTCATCTATTATTCAGTTTGTATCAGAATACAGTGAAAGCATTTCAGCAATTCATTGGTAGAAAATTGGATATTTGAACAAGTTAGATTAATTATTTTAAGAAAGCTTAGAATACTATTCTGCAACAAAGTTTTCAGGGATCAAGGAAGCCAGAATTTTATTATTGCAGCTCAGCACCTGTGGATACTAATCTGGTCAGGCTGCCTTATTCACTAACACAGTTGAAATTTAGGCAGCTTAACCTTCTGAATAAATCCAGCAACACGATTTTGTAGCTATGTTTATAGGGAGAAAGACTGCAGATAGGAAGCGAGGGAAACTGGATTCATATTCCAGCCTGACTATCCACTATGTGTGACTTCTCTAACCTCTTTGGATCCCATCTATGAAACCATCGACAAACCAAGGATATCTAACTGTTAGGAGAAGACAATGCAAATGATTAGGTTAAACCTTTAGGAAAGTGTGTATCTACCAATGAAAATCAGCAAACTTGAACCACATTAGAAATATACATTGAAATGACTGGAAGAAATCACGACAAGATACAACAACAATGGTTGCTTCAGGCTTATAGGATTATGGATGGGATTTTTGGATGCTCTCTTTCTTTTCCTTCCTACTTTCATGTATTTTTCTGGAAGTACAGAGGATCCACAATAACCAGATGTAATGGTCTGGGTAGGCAGCACTGTTGAAATTATATATTCCCCCTCTTCCCTTCTGGTTACAAAATACGGAGTGGCTCTATTTCTAAATTTCCCCAGTGGTCAGTCTTGGCATTAGATCAGACACCACAATATGTTTTAGAAGGGTGTGAGAAAAGGAAAGCAGACTGCTAGAACTTAAGAGCTTTGGCAATCTGAACTATGAGGTGAGTTTGGAGAGGATGATTTAAAATAAATGAGAAAGAAAATCCTGTGGCTTTTGGCAGGAGGCACATGAAATACCACTGCAGGGTGCTCCCACCTCTGTACCCCCACCCAGCACCATTAGAAAAAGATAGATGTTTGCTTGCTTTGGATTCACTATTTGGCTGTTTTTCAAAATATTCTAACTTGTGAATGAGCACCAGCCTCTTTCAGAGCCCCCAAACATAAGACACTTCAGAGAGCAGGGTCGAGGTCCAGGCCACAGGGAGATGGATTTCCTAGGTGGCTCAGTGGTAAAGAATCTGCCTGCCAATGTAGGAGACACGGGTTGAATCCTTGGGTCGGGAAGATCCCCTGGAAAAAGGAATGGCAACCCACTCTAGTATTCTTGCCTGGAGAATCCCATGGACAGAGATGATTTGTGGGCTACAGTCCAGGGGGTCACAAAGAGTTTGATACAACTGAGCATACATGCACAGGGAGATGGGATATTTTATTCTCTTGTAACAAAATTTTGAGTTATTATGGGTATTAACTGTGCTTTCTCTTTAGTGACGTGAAACTCTCAGATTCTTTCCCCCCTAAAGATGCTTCCTCATCTCAATTGTGAATATTCCCTTCTCTTCAAAGTCCCTGCAGGCTTTTGGGATTTCCTGAGTACTTGTAAAGTGGCCAGTTTAGGCCCCAGGCTTTTGCTGGAGGGCAGTCTCTCCCTCCACAGTCCTAAGAATCAGTCTTTTGTCCAAGGAAAAACCAGCCCAGCAACCTCCTCCACTTCCATTGTTCTCCAGTGCTGGGCAGGTTTGCGGACAAGTGACCTTTGAGCAGATGGCAGTGGTGCTTGATGATGGTATTTCATGTGCAGCAAGTCAAAGAATCGCTGTTTGTGTGTTCACACCACGTACCTGGCACCATTTGTGTATATTTAACAGTGATGGCTGTGGATTTGGCCCATTTGTCTGGGAATCGTGGCTCAATTCATGTCTTGTTCCAAATCTACCATCTAAGATTTTACCAGCCTTTTCATAGAAGACTGGGAAATAGGCTTTTTACAGACTTTTCACAAAATAGCTCTAACATGTTTTGAAATAAAATATTGCATGAAATTCAAGATGTATGCCAAGTCAATAAAGAGATGCAGGGATCCATGGGTGAAGTTCTCAGTCAAGGGAAGAAATGATTAAAGAAGCAGAGAAAGAATGCCCATCATTGAAAAGCTGAACTTCTCAGAATTCTGCCCCCAAAATTTGCTTCTCTTCTTCCTCTACCTACACGTTCTTTCAAATCACCTTCAATCACCCTGTCTTTTCAAAAGCCTCCTTTATGCTAAACCTTTATGTTAAATATGCATTTCAAGACCTAACCCATTTCCACATTTCCCATTTCCAGCTGCTCAACTGATGTTTCTGATAAGAAGGTACACAAAATCTCAAAATCAATATGTAAAAAACCAGCATCTTCTTTCCTAAACTTTGCTTATTTATCCACCTTTATTATGTAGTTTATATTACCTTCATCTCCCCAACCCAACTGTCAACATTAAACATTTCAGTTGTCCTTGATATATTTCTCCCAGCCAATCAACTCCCAAGTGTTTGCACTGATACCGTTGAAACTTCTCTCACATTATTCCTCTTTTCCATATGTTACATCCCCCTTGGTCATCAACTTTTCGTTAGTACAAAATCCATAATGATCCAGTTCGGCTCACTATGCACCAGTTTATTTGGGTTGACTGACACATCATGTTCCTAATAAAAATATTTAAGATCCATGTAATGCAGATTCTCTAGGGCTGGTAGCTAGCAGATCTGCAGACCTAAGTGAACTGCACCTATAGACACTATAGCTCGGCCCTATGTCGAGTCTGCTAATTAAACTTCCTTCTCGTTTTAGTTTCTGTTGTGCTTTCATCTCTTCCCCTCGGGGATTCGTTGATGGCAAAATTTGGAAAGGCAGTCGTCAGGACCCTTGCGCGAGGATAATCTACTGAACAGAGGAGAACGAACAACGCTACTAACTCCAGTAGTTAGAATCCTAGTGTAACCGGGCTCAGTGGAGTCAGGGAGTAACGGTCAGGGAATCATGTAACCGCCTGCTAGCGGGCGGGAGAACTTCAGCGACCTTCCTCCCGTGTCAGAGACCTTATAGGCCCAACTGAAAAGCTGATGTCAGAGCAGAAGAGCTCTGCAGAAAGTGATCTTACTGATCGCTGATCCCGCTTGATCGCTTGACACAACTCGCCTAGTTGGTATGAAGCTTGATCTTGTCGCTCAGCTGGTTGTTAGGCGACTGTCCCCCTACCTTGCACTGGATTAAGGTACCTACATTCTGTGAGGTGTCTTCCGTTTTCTGCTTGCCAGAATCGTACTTACATTTTTGGGCCGAACCCATGAGGGCCGGGCACTGTTCACTCCTCTCTCCTTCTCACTGTTCCCCTTCTTCCGGAGTTGGAGGAACATCTCGAGCTCATTCTCTGCCAGGCTTTAGTTCCTTGGGAGCTAGTGCTTCGTGACGTGCAAGCTTTGCGCTAAGGCTTTATTGGATGCTTTGCGTACCCAGGCTGGCTTTACCCTCTATCTCTCTCTTGAGACCTCAGATAGGCTTTGCCAATTCGATCCGCTTCAGCACTCCACTCAAGCGGCCTAGTTAAGGTAAACGATCGGATGAGTTCTGAAGGCGCCCAGAAGTGAGTCTCTCGGTCAACTAGAGCCCCGGCCGGGCCACTCTGTAGGCGATGTGGGAAGCTCACCTCGACTAGAGCTTCTTCTCATAACTCCTATTGAGAATGCGTTGACGACTCGAGTCAATAGAGCTTGCTGCTTGCATCATGGGTCGGCAATCTGTCCCAAAAGATGCCGCTAGGCGGTCTCAAAAATTCAACCACTTCACTCATGAACTCAAGCTACCACTTAAAAAACTTGTACAAGGGATTGGCCTCAATACCAATTAGACAATCAGGAGCTGGCCTGAATTCGGCACATGCTTTACATTCTGCAAAATTTCACTGACTTCCTAAACGGAATGACAAGTGGTCAAAGATCACCTATGCCCAAATTGGCCCTTCGAGCAGGCCCCCTATGCCAGCCTGATCACCCACGAGGTCCTTTTGCACCTTGCCTCCAAGCAAGGCTTTTTCCTCATACGCAGACTCGCAACCTCTGCACCCAGAGTTCGCCTGCGACGAGCCCCCCTACCGCCACCCACCGCCTCTCTTCCATCATCCAACACTATGACACTGAAACCTCTCCTGACTCTCCCTCGGCCCCGCTACCCCCATCTCCCCGACTCCCCTTCCCCCCTTCCTTCCCCACCTGCCACAGGGTCACGTACCCAGCACATGTTTCCCCTGAGAGAGGTGGCAGGACCAGAGGGCCCCACCCGAGTCCATGTGCCATTTTCATTGTCGGATATGAGCCAGATAGAAGAAAAGTTAGGATCATTTTCTGAAAATCCTACCAGATACAGAAAAGAATTCCTGAGACTCTCCCAGGCCTATAACCTCACATGGAGTGACGTATATTATATCCTAAATGCCACTCTCACCCCAGATGAAAAAGACCGTATCTGGTAAGCAGCAAAAGCCCATGCTGATCATTTACATAACCAAGACCGGGACAGCCCAGTTGCTGATGAGGCGGTACCTCAGTTAGATCCCACTGGACTTACCAGCCCGGTGACCCAGGTGTCAGGAGACTCAATCATATGATCACTTGCATTCTAGAAGGAATGCAGAAAAATACTCATATCCATGTCAATTATGATAAAGTCAGGGAAGTCACCCAAGGGGCAGACGAAAATCCAGCCTTATTCTTGGCACGCCTCACAAAGGCAATCCAGAAATATACCAACCTAGATATCACTACCCCTGCTGGGTTACTGTACCTTCACTTTCAGTTCATCAGCCAATCTGCCCCTGACATCAGATGCAAGCTTCGACAACTAGAAAAGGGCCCTGAGACCCCCCAGAGAGACCTTCTAGAAGTAGCCTCCAAGGTGTTCAATAATAGAGAGGAAGAGGCTAAGAGAGAAAAAGAACGTGAGAGAAAAGCTAAATATGCCCTTTTGGCAGCAGCAATTAAAGAAAGAGATCAGCCTGGCCCAAGTCATCCCAAAACGGGGCTTAAGACTCCCCCTGGACCCTGCTTCCGATGCAACCAGTCAGGACACTGGGCAAAGGCATGCCCAAACCCGCAGCCCCCCACAAAAGCATGCCCAACCTGTGGCCAATGGGGACACTGGAAGATGGACTGTCCCCGGGGATGCCCTGGCACCTCTGGTCCCCACCTCCCAGACCTGAAAAGTGGAATGTCCACAGGGACACCCTGGGGTATCTGAGGAGATCCCCACTTCTCCCTGGAACCCCAGCCCAACTCTACAAGAGTTGTTCCAATGACGGGGCCCGGGTTCCAGCCCCCCGGCCCGTGTCCTGAACACGGGCTCGGAACTTAGGGTAGATGGGGAAGTGGCCGGAAAAAAGACCTCTTTTATAGTAGACACTGGAGCCACTTTCTCTCTCTTAACTTCCTACTCTGGCCCAACTCAAGACTCAGAAATCACAATTAAGGGGGGTCTCTGGAGTTCCCCTAAGGCCAAAAATCAGCCCTCTATTACTCTGTCAATTTAGAAAGTCAACCCTTATACACTCATTCCTCATAATGTCTCAGTGCCCAAAGGCACTTCTAGGGAGAGATTTGTTATCCAAATTGGGGGTCTTTATTACCATACCCCCCCTCGATACAGTCTCTATATTCTGCATGCAAATGGCACCTGGACAGTCCCTATCCCTCACCCCTGACCTTCCCTTGGATCTACCTGCCTTAGACCCCCAAGTCTGCGACACTGATCACCCATCAATAGCCAAACATCACCCCCCAGTCCACATTATCCTAAAAGACCCCTCGACTATAATCATCCAACAACAGTATTCTCTCACCCCAGAGGCCCACAAGGGACTTAAGCCTATCATAGACCGTCTTCTTCAAGCCTCTATCCTAATTCCTACCCATTCACCACACAACACCCCTATTCTGGCAGTAAGAAAGGGACCAAACTCTTGGAGACTGGTCCAGGACCTGAGAAAAATCAATGAGGCTATTATGCCGACATTCCCAGTAGTCCCTAACACTTACACCCTTCTGTCTACCATACCCCCGACTGCAACCCACTTCACAGTATTAGATCTCAAGGATGCTTTTTTCACCATCCCCCTCCACCCCCTCTCCCAACCTCTTTTCGCCTTCACCTGGCAAGACCCCGAGACTCACGTTTCCCAACAGCTAACATGGACAGTTCTCCCCCAGGGGTTTAGAGACAGTCCCCACTTTTTTGGACAGGCTTTACAAAAGGACCTACAGACTCTCAACCTAGCCCCGAGTCATCTCCTCCAATATGTAGATGACCTCTTCCTTTGTAGCTCAACCTGAAAACTCTGCCTCCAACATACTGCCAAACTCCTTGGGGCCCTGGGATCCTGGGGTTATCGGGTATCTCAATCGAAGGCCCAAATAGTCCAGACAAGAGTCACCTACCTGGGACTTTCCATATCCCATCAACAAAGAACTATTCCCCCAGATAGAATCCAGGCCTTAATTAACTGTCCACTTCCAAAAACAAAAAGGGAACTCCTGTCTATCCTCGGCCTCCTAAATTTTTTCCGTATCTGGATCCCCAACTTTTCCCTCATTGCAAAGTCGCTCTATGAGGCAACTAAAGGATGTCTGGATGAGCCCCTCTTTAATCCTTCCTCGCTGGCCAATCCTCTTCCCCAGCTCACCCAGAGCCTCCTCCGAGTGCCAACTCTCTACCTGCCAGATCACACTAGACCATTCTTTCTCTTTGCACATTCCAACCAAGGACAGGCCCTGGGGCTTCTATGTCAGTGGGCTGGAGACACCTGGGCTCCCATAGCCTATCTATCAAAACAGCTGGACATGGTGACCAAGGGGTGGCCTCCCTGCATACAGGCCATGGCTGCTATCGCAGCCCTCGTACCCAAAGCAAACAAACTCTCTAGACATGCTCCTGTAACAGTCTGTTCTCCGCACACCTTCCGAGACTTGCTATCACATCGGGCTTTCCTCTCCCTTCCCCCTTCCAGGGTACAGGTCCTACATGCCTTTCTCCTTGACCCTCAACTCTCATTCTCCCCCTGCTCTCCCCTTAACCCCGCCAGCTTATTACCCATGTCCTCTACAACAGACTCTCTCTTACATAGCTGCAGCCTAACAGTAGATCTTACCCAAAATCCCTTCCAACATGTAACAGATCAGCCCATCCTAGACCCAGACACCCCACACTGGTTCGTTGATGGCAGCTCTCAAAATTCCCCACCGTTTGCAGCAGGATATGCCATCATCCAGGGGAACCTTTGTCACAATCATAGAACCCAGACAATTGCAGCCTCACTGCTGCCACCTCACACCACCTCCCAACAGACAGAACTGATAGCTCTCACCAGAGCTTTAAGTCTGGCTAAAAAATCTAAGGGTTAACATCCACACAGACTCCAAATATGCCTATAACATACTTCACTCAAACATCCTAATATGGAGAGAAAGAGGTTTCCTAACCCAAAAGGGATCCCCTATTATTAATTCAGACCTGATTCACAAACTTCTAGAGGCAGCACTCTTACCAAACAAAGTCGCAGTCCTCCACTGTAGGGGACATCAAAAGGGAAGTCTCATATCAGCCTACAACAATGCCGCAGACCAAAAGGCAAAAGAGATAGCCCTGTCCCATCCTTCCCTCCAGTATCCTGTCATCTTAGCTCTGACTCCACCCGACCCTCCCACCACCAGAGAAATCCTCTCTTATCTACACTCACTTTTTCATCCCTCATCCAAGACACTCCAACTGTTCCTCCGTAACCACTTCCCCATATCCAATGCTGACCAACAATATTTAGAAAACCTTACCCACTCCTGTCAAACATGTCAACGTACTAAGCCCAATTCCAACCTTAAACCGACATCCTTTTCAACCCATCAAATGCGAGGCAGCCTCCCAGCACAAGATTGGCAGATAGACTTTACTCATATGCCCCGGGTCTGGAGAGTCAGATACCTACTAGTACTTGTGGACACCTTTTCGGGGTGGGTAGAAGCATTTCCCACTACTAACAAAAGAGCCCACACAGTGGCCCAAATCCTCCTCACAGAAATTATCCCCAGGTTTGGGCTGCCTTCATCCCTACAGTCTGATAATGGCCCAGAATTTACATCCAAGGGCACCCAACAACTTGTCCAATTCTTACAGATACCCTAGAAATTTCACATTCCATACCGTCCCCAGTCCTCAGGAAAGGTAGAAAGGATGAATAGAATAATCAAAGAAACCCTTACCAAATTAACCCTCGAGGTACATCTGGATTGGACTAAACTTTTACCAATTGTTCTCCTCAGAATACGGGCTTTGCCCAGAAAGCCCCTGGGGCTGAGCCCCTGTGAGGTGATGTATGCAAGGCCCATGCTCCCTCCTGGACTCCCCCCTGAGCCTCCTCCCACACCAAGCTTCCTACCCTCCCCTTTGCTGGCGGAACTCCGCAACGCCCTCTGGAAATACATCAGCCACAATCTGCCTGCCCCTGACCCCCAAGCCTCCCTGCCCCCTTTTCAAATTGGGGACATGGTCTATCTGTCTGATAATCCCCAGGGTGACCTAACTCCAAAGTGGCAGAGACCATTCAAAGTCATCCTCCTTACCCCAACTGCGGCTAAACTCGAAAAGGTCACCTCCTGGGTACACCTCTCTCGTCTAAAACGGGTCACCTCCAATCCTGCGCTGCCCTCCTTAAATGACACCTATCAGGTCTCTCTCACAGGACCCACCTCCTTAAAATTCACCTGGCGACAACCCCTGTCAACCATCAGAGAAGACACTAAATGACCTGGACTCTCTTCAACTTACAACTGTTCCTGACCCAACTACTGCAAGACCTCTGGATCAGCGCCCCAACAGGAACCTCCTTCAAAGACCTGACTATACTGGTGTCTCAACTGTGGCTCCAGGGAACCTTCTACAACCTGACTCCAGACAAAATTGATTTCTTTACTCTCATTCTCTACATCATTCTACATCCTAATGAACACTGTTCCTCTTCAGATTCAAACCACCACCAACTTGGGGCCTTCTACCCCTCGCCTGACTGGCCTCTCCCTGTCTCTCTAACTATAACTGCACTCCTAATCTTAATCCTTGCTATAGGCCTAGTAACCGTCTCCCCTCAAGACTGGCCACCTATCCTTCTTTCCGTGGGTATCGCCTACGTTGCTAGCTGTGTTCTGCTGCTAGGGTGCTATTTGCTCTGCACTGCCTAACTAACAGCCCCATGACTCCCCTGTTCCTTATCCTCGCTGCGCTCCCCAGCCTTCTGGCTACTCCCTGCCCCTGCTCAGACATTTATTCCTACGTACATTCCTCATGTTATAATACAGCTCCAAAACCATGCACCATGAACCCCGGGGGCGGGAAGTCCAAATCCCTACTCACTGTCAAAGTACAAAAGAGAGGGAGTTTCCTGAGTACCTGCCATAAGCCAAATGGAAGAAACATGTTTCTATCCCATTACCCACTGGGGGTACTCAGATGGGGGTGGGGTACTAGATCAAAATCGGGGAAAAAAAAACAAGAACAAGTTATAAAGAACATAATTTCCTGGTTACAGGCGACCCCTGAGCCTTACAAACGCCTAGACCTCCTTTCCCAATTACGGCCTCTCCTAAAACCTCCCTCTGGCAACCGACACCTTACCCGCCTTCTCAACTCTTCCTTCCAATTCTTCCAGTACGCACAGCACGCATCCCAGTGCTGGATATGCATGTCACTGTCTCCCTCACCACACAGAGCCAGTCCCTGACCCTCAACCTGGCTGTCACAGGGCAACTGTACTTCCCCTTCCCAACAGAAAACTACACAACTCATTGGGCCAGTCTCTGACAATGTCCTACTCTCAGCCTCTTCAACCCTAACCTGTATTAACTACTCTAGTCCCAACTACACTGGTCTTACAAACTCCACTTTCTCCTTCTGTTCCACTTGGGTTCTCTGGAACAGCACAAATAATTGCACCAACTGAAAATCTTCATTCTCTGTGGGACCTGTACATATGCATGTCTCCTCCTTGAACGCCCTGGACCCTGCATCTTGGTCTTCCTGACCCCAGGCCTAACATTCCTCAAAGAGGAAGAGATAGAACAAATAGTCTACCTCCAAGGGAAACTTTCCCACAGGAAAAGACGAGCTGTCATAGCCCCCCTCCTGATTGGGACTGGCATAGCAGCAGCCCTAGGCACCGGGATTGGAGACATCCTCGACTCTGCATTCTATTACCACTTCCAGAACTTAATGAGACTGAGCAGTAGAGAGTCTTCGTTTCAAATCAAGAACAATTTATCTTTGCTTCTGTGGCCCTACAAAATAGGCGCCCTGGGACCTTCTCACTGCAGAAAAGGGAGGGACTGCTTTTCTAGGAGAAGATGCTGCTATTTTGTTAATGAAAAGCATAGTCGGGCTGAGTCCAAGAATTAGAATGAAACACAGAAGAGTTACAAAAACCCTTACATTCCCAAAACCTGTTCCAACAGTACCGTGGTGCTCCCTTCTGGGATCATGGTACTTATATTCATTCTTTATTTGGACCTGGTCTCTTTAATTCTTTCAAAGGTTTCCAAGTAACGGATTCGGGCATCTCTTGAGTATCAGGTCAAGACTTCTCTTCTCGGAGCCTCACTCAAGTCAGAAAAGGACTGTGGGCCCTAGGACGATTTCCCCATAAGGGCGAGACGCCATAACGGTGCCAAAACGCATCTTAGAGGAATATGCCTAGAGAGATACGGCTGCCAGGACTTGGCTCTATACGCCTCTTTTGTAGATTGTACAAGGGGCCCAGTCTGGGACGAATGAGAGTTAGTTGCAATTATCCAGAGTCGGCACAGAAAAGGAGACAGAATCTCAAAGCCCTTGCTGAATCTCTAAAGAGAAAACACTAGCAAATTTGTTAATCCGATGCTCAGGCGGTGATCTATCTGGGATTAGCTCCCCTGTCCGGATACCTACCACCCCTCACCTGCCAGAGGACCGTATCACCCCCTGCCAACTACAAGTGTCATCTCAAAAAAGAATATAAAATCCCCTGGTTGACTCCCCTTATCGATTTTATCAAACCCCCTATAGTATGAAGCTCCTGATCTTTTGGCGCTCAAGTGCCTGTCGTTAGGCCACTGTCGCCCCCCTGCTCTGAAAAAGTACTACTTCTGCAAGTCTAATTGCCTTTAGCAGTCGCTGGAACTGTACCTTAGCAATCTTCCCATCTGTGGCCTCAGTATCCATCCACCATGTGCAGGCTAATTAATGTTCTAAACCTCTGCATTTCACTTCTTGTATTCATGCATTCTGATTAATTGTTCTGGTAAAGTAACCTTCTCATAGAATTAATTGACTTTCTCATTTATGCTCCACAGAAGTCTTAATGTTCTTCTCCTATAGCCACGCTTCATGTCATATCTTTATTATTTATGGTCTGCCTCTCCTATAGTTTTAATGTTCAGCAAAGATTGACCTACTCGTATCTTTATCCCAGGCCTTGTGCTGTGGATGAGAAAGGAAAGGTTAAGGCACTGTTTCTGAATTGAATTAAGGAAATGCTATGTGGTTGCCTTGATGAATTAGAAAGCCCCCTTGAGGCTCCAAACCATGAATCCCTACTAGTGGCTACCAGCACAAAGTCCTCTGAAGACCGGTACATAGGTCAGAACCCCATTAAATTCAATCATACTTGGATCACAGCCGGAGTCTGAGAATTGCTTGGACTTAGGCTGAAGTTGGCCCCTTGGAACATGGTGGCCTGTCTTGACCTTTGACTTATGCATCCTGGCAGCCGATAGATACGGGTTCCATGGCCCAAGTCAACTGAGCGATTTTATTGCGAGTCCTCAGTTTGGGACTCTCGGCCTTTTTGACTGGGCCTTTCAGGGAGACACGCCATGCACAAAGCCGAAGCTGTATATGTCTGTCCAGGGGGGACTCGCGATCGGGCAAGATGCGGGGGAACAGATTCTTTTTACTGCGCCGCTTGGGGATGCGAAACTACCGGAACGGTCCATTGGCTCGCCGATCCCGTCAAGGACCTAATCAAGGTAAAGACAACCCCCGGTTTCCCCCTTGTAAAAACGCTGTCCTCCAAACCTGGGCAATGCTTCCCATTACAAATTGAGTTCACAGATGAGGGAAAGAGATACACCCGATGGGATTTTGGCCGTGCCTGGGGCCTCCGTCTGTACAAAACCGGGTTCGATGATGGGTTCCGGTTTGAACTTAAATTGAGGTCGGGACCATTCTATTCGGCCCCCAAGGTAGCTATGGGACCAAATCAGGTGATAGCCCCAAAACCCCCGGCCACGCGTACGCCACCTGACCCCCATACCAGAAGAACCCCGAAACGTGGCCCTTCTACAGCTAGTTCCCAGAGAACATCCACAGTTGGTCCCGACCCTTCCCCCGGCTGGCCCCAATCTCAAAAGGTGCCTATGACAGATAGTCGGCCTTCCTATGATCCTCTATGGGCTTTAGTAAGTGCTGCTTTTATAACTTTAAATAATACCGACCCTAATGCGACCCAGTCCTGCTGGCTATGCTACGACCTTCGTCCCCCTTACTATGAGGCCATAGGCCTCAACACCTCCTATAACTCGTCCACGGAACAGAGCCCACCCCAATGCCGATGGGAAGAACGTAAAGTTGGTCTTACGATGAAGGAGGTATGGGGACAAGGACTTTGCCTAGGCACAGTACCACGGGACAAGACTTCCCTTTGTGCTCAGACTGAAGGTAATCTAAGCCTTCAAGGAAAGGACTGGATTGTGCCAGGGGTCGGGGGATGGTGGATTTGTTCACATACGGGGTTGACCCCATGTTTGAATGTGAAGGTTTTTAACCAGAGTCAAGAATTTTGTGTCCTGGTTGCTATAATGCCAAAGATTTTATACCATTCTGAAGAGGTTATGTACTCACATTGGGACCGAGGAGTACGTAGGAAAAAGAGAGAGCCACTTAGCGCAATTACCGTGGCAGCCCTGTTCAGTCTAGGGCTAGCAGGGGCAGGGACAGGAATAGCTTCATTGTCTCTACAAACCAAGGAGCTGTCCTCCCTCCGAGCAGCCATAGACGAGGATTTGACCCGCATAGAGGAATCAATCAGCCACCTAGAAAAGTCTTTAACCTCCTTGTCTGAAGTGGTATTGCAGAACAGGAGGGGATTAGACTTAATTTTTCTTCAACAAGGAGGGATTTGTGCAGCCCTCGGGGAAGAATGCTGCTTCTATGCGGACCATACAGGTGTAGTAAGGGATTCGATGGCAAAAGTGAGGGAGGGACTAGCCCAACGCAAGAGGGAACGAGAAGCACAGCGGGGATGGTGGGAATGGTTTGGATCCTGGTCGCCCTGGTTAACTACTCTGGTCTCAACCCTCCTGGGCCCACTTCTACTGTTAATACTAATACTTACAATTGGGCCCTGTATTTTAAATAAACTGATCACCTTTATCAGGACACAGCTAAATACTATCCAGATTATGGTGCTAAGACAACAATACCGGCCGATAGGTCAAAACAAAGAGGAGGAAGATTCCTCCCCGTAATCAAAAGACGGGGGGGAATGTAGGAAGAGAAAATAACATTGCCATGATAGGGGGCAAAAGCAGGAAGACCAGGCCCCCACTCTGGCAACTGAGGCGACTATCAGGTCACCAGGAGACAACCAGTCAGAGACTATCAGGCCACCCAGCTCCAGCCAACCAGAAATTGTTTACGGAAAGATCCCGCGCGCGCGAATGTCTGACCAATGAAAAGACCCCCGCGAACATGTAACCAATCCGCTTCGCTAAATGACCCCTGCTTATGTTTGAAATTGGATGTTCTATAAATATGGGTAGAAAACCGGGCTCGGGGCTCTCAGCCTGTGTGCCACTGCGTTGGACACAGCGGGGGCCCTAGCTCGAGCTAGCAATAAACTTCCTTCTTGCGTTTTGCATTGTCTGTTGGTGGCTTTCTCTCTTCCCGCTCGGGGATTCGGACATCGGGCATAACAATAAGAAGGTACACAAAATCTCAAAATCAATATGTAAAAAACCAGCATCTTCTTTCCTAAACTTTGCTTATTTGTCCACCTTTATTATGTAGTTTATATTACCTTCATCTCCCCAACCCAACTGTCAACATTAAACATTTCAGTTGTCCTTGATATATTTCTCCCAGCCAATCAACTCCCAAGTGTTTGCACTGATACCGTTGAAACTTCTCTCACATTATTCCTCTTCTTCCTACTCATTGTTACATCCCTTCCCTTGGCTTTCATCAACTTTTCAGTTAGTACAAGAATCCACTATATGATCTCAGTTCACGGTCACTCTGCCACCAGTATTATCTTTCTGAGGTGTAGACCTGACCACATCACTTCCTACATAAAAAATATTTAAGACTCCCATAGTTAATGGCAGAGTTCTCTAGGGCTGGATAGCCTAGACAGATCTGCAGAATAAAGCAGAAACTCACATATAATCCATATCAGTCTGATATGACCCATATCAGTCTGCCTAATTAACTCATCATTCCTCTTTTAAGTTTTAGTCACAATCTCTGAAGGAGTCTTTTGGACCTAGAAAAGAGAACAACAGTCTCAAAGGCCCCTTGCTGAATCATCTAACTTCGGAGAAAACAAAGCATAACTTTAGTTCCACCCTGATGCTCCAGGCCAGCTGCATCTATTTGGGACTTATCTCCCCCTGTCCGGAAACCTACTACCCCCTCCACCCACCCAGAAGACTTATCACCCCTTGCCCAACTACAAGTGTCATCTCAACAAAAGAATACTCAAAATATCCCGCCTGATTGACGTTTCCCTTATCGCTTCTACAAACCTCCCCATAAGTATGAAGCCTCCCTGATCCCTTTCGGCGCTCAGCCTGGTTGTTAGGCCGACTGTCGCCCCTCCTTGCCTGAATAAAGGTAACCTACTTCTGCTGAGGTCGTCTTTCCTTTTCTGCCTCGCCAGAACTGTACCTTACACTTTTGGTGCCGAAACCCGGGAGAGGGCGAGGCACTCGTCTCACTCTCTCTCACTCTCCCTCCCTCTCACTGTTTCCCCCTTTTCCCGGAGTCTGGGAGCGCAAACATCCTCCGAGCTCACTTCTCTGCCAGGGCTCTTCAGTTCCCCTCGGGACGCCTAGTGCCTTCGTGAGCGGTGCAAGCCTTGCGCTAAGGCTTTATTGATGATTTGCGTACCCCCAGGCCTCGGCTTTACCCCCTTCTCTCTCTCTCTCTGACGACCTCCAGAATAGGGACCTCTTGCCATTCGACCGCTCTACATGCAACACTCCACTCAAGCCGGCCCCTAGATTAAGGTAAGATCCGATCCGGATAGAGTTCTAGAGGCGCCCTAGAGCTCAGTCCTCTCCGGGTCCCGGGGACCCCCGGCCCAGGGCCACTCTGTAGGCGATGGTGGGGGACGCTCCACCTCGACACAGAGCTCTCTTCTCATAACTCCTATTGAGAATGCGTTTGACGACTCGAGTTCCCAATAGGAGCCTCTGCTTGCCTTTCAATCATGGGGTCTGGCCAATCTGTCCCAAAAGATTCCCCTCTGACCTGTGTTCTCAAAAATCTCAAACCACTCTCACTCACTGAACTCAAAGCTAACCACTTAAAACAACTCTGTACACAGATTTGGCCTCAATACTAATTAGACAATCAATACCGCTGGCCTGAATTCGGCACATTTGACTTTAACATTCTCCAAAATTTCACTGACTTCCTTAAACGGAATGACAAGTGGTCAGAGATCCCCTATGCCCACGCCTTTTGGGCCCTTCGGAGCAGGCCCTCCCTATGCCAGGCCTGCTCCACCCACGAGGTCCTTCTATGCACCTTGCCTCCCAAGCAAAAGGGCTCTTCTTCCTCAACTAACCGCAGACCGCAACCTTCTGCACCCCCGGAGTTCGACCCCACGGACGAGCCCCCTCCCTACCCGCCACCCCGCCGCCCCTCTCCTTCCCCTTCATCCAACCCACCTACTGACACTGAAACCTCTCCTGACTCCCCCTCGGCCCGCTACCCCATCTCCCCGACTCCCCCTCCCCCCTTCCTTCCCCACCTGCCACATGGTCACACCCAGCACGTTTCCCCTGAAAGAGGTGGCAGGACCAGAGGGCCCCACCCGAGTCCATGTGCCATTTTCATTGTCAGATATGAGCCGGATAGAAGAAAAGTTAGGATCATTTTCTGAAAATCCTACCAGATACAGAAATGAATTCCTGAGACTCTCCCAGGCCTATAACCTCACATGGAGTGACGTATATTATATCCTAAATGCCACTCTCACCCCAGATGAAAAAGACCGTATCTGGCAAGCAGCAAAAGCCCATGCTGATCATTTACATAACAAAGACTGGGACAGCCCAGTTGCTGATGAGGCGGTACCTCAGTTAGATCCCCACTGGACTTACCAGCCCGGTGACCCAGGTGTCAGGAGACTCAATCATATGATCACTTGCATTCTAGAAGGAATGCAGAAAAATACTCATATCCATGTCAATTATGATAAAGTCAGCGAAGTCACCCAAGGGGCAGACGAAAATCCAGCCTTATTCTTGGCACGTCTCACAGAGGCAGTCCAGAAATATACCAACCTAGATATCACTACCCCTGCTGGGTTACTGTACCTTCACGTTCAGTTCATCAGCCAATCTGCCCCTGACATCAGATGCAAGCTTCGACAACTAGAAAAGGGCCCTGAGACCCCTCAGAGAGACCTTCTAGAAGTAGCCTCCAAGGTGTTCAATAATAGAGAGGAAGAGGCTAAGAGAGAAAAAGAACGTGAGAGAAAAGCTAAATATGCCCTTTTGGCAGCAGCAATTAAAGAAATAGATCAGCCTGGCCCAAGTCATCCCAAAACAGGGCTTAAGACTCCCCCCGGACCCTGCTTCCGATGCAACTAGTCAGGACACTGGGCAAAGGCATGCCCAAACCCGCGGCTCCCGACAAAAGCATGCCCAACCTGTGGCCAATGGGGACACTGGAAGATGGACTGTCCCCGGGGATGCCCTGGCACCCCTGGTCCCCACCTTCCAGACCTGGAGAGTGGAATGTCCACAGAGACGCCCTGGCGCATCTGAGGAGATCCCCACTTCTCCCCAGAACCCCAGCCCAACTCTACAAGAGTTGTTCCAATGACGGGGCCCGGGTTCCAGCCCCCCGGCCCGTGTCCTGAACACGAGCTCGGAACTTAGGGTAGACGGGGTAGTGGCCGGAAAAAAGACCTCTTTTATAGTAGACACTGGAGCCACTTCCTCTCTCTTAACTTCCTACTCTGGCCCAACTCAAGACTCAGAAATCACAATTAAGGGGGGTCTCTGGAGTTCCCCTAAGGCCAAAAATCAGCCCTCCATTACTCTGTCAATTTGGAAAATCAACCCTTATACACTCATTCCTCATAATGTCTCAGTGCCCAATGGCACTTCTAGGGAGAGATTTGTTATCCAAATTGGGGGTCTTTATTACCACACCCCCCCCTCGATACAGTCTCTATATTCTGCATGCAAATGGCACCTGGACAGTCCCTATCCCTCACCCCTGACCTTCCCTTGGATCTACCTGCCTTAGACCCCCAAGTCTGCGACACTGATCACCCATCAATAGCCAAACATCATCCCCCAGTCCACATTATCCTAAAAGACCCCTCGACTATAATCACCCAACAACAGTATTCTCTCACCCCAGAGGCCCACAAGGGACTTAAGCCTATCATAGACCATCTTCTTCAAGCCTCTATCCTAATTCCTACCCATTCACCACACAACACCCCTATTCTGGCAGTAAGAAAGGGACCAAACTCTTGGAGACTGGTCCAGGACCTGAGAAAAATCAATGAGGCTATTATGCCGACATTCCCAGTAGTCCCTAACACTTACACCCTTCTGTCCACCATACCCCCGACTGCAACCCACTTCACAGTATTAGATCTCAAGGATGCTTTTTTCACCATCCCCCTCCACCCCCCTCCCAACCTCTTTTCGCCTTCACCTGGCAAGACCCTGAGACTCGCGTTTCCCAACAGCTAACATGGACAGTTCTCCCCCAGGGGTTTAGAGACAGTCCCCACTTTTTTGAACAGGCTTTACAAAAGGACCTACAGACTCTCAACCTAGCCCCGAGTCATCTCCTCCAATATGTAGATGACCTCTTCCTTTGTAGCTCAACCTGAAAACTCTGCCTCTAGCATACTGCCAAACTCCTTGGGGCCCTGGGATCCTGGGGTTATCGGGTATCCCAATCTAAGGCCCAAATAGTCCAGACAAGAGTCACCTACCTGGGACTTTCCATATCCCATCAACAAAGAACTATTCCCCCAGATAGAATCCAGGCCTTAATTAACTGTCCACTTCCAAAAACAAAAAGGGAACTCATGTCTATCCTCGGCCTCCTAAATTTTTTCCGTATCTGGATCCCCAACTTCTCCCTCATTGCAAAGCCGCTCTATGAGGCAACTAAAGGATGTCTGGATGAGCCCCTCTTTAATCCTTCCTCGCTGGCCAATCCTCTTTGCCAGCTCACCCAGAGCCTCCTCCGAGTGCCAACTCTCTACCTGCCAGATCACACCAGACCATTCTTTCTCTTTGCACATTCCAACCAAGGACAGGCCCTGGGGCTTCTATGTCAGCGGGCTGGAGACACCTGGGCTCCCATAGCCTATCTATCAAAACAGCTGGACATGGTGACCAAGGGGTGGCCTCCCTGCATACAGGCCATGGCTGCTATCGCAGCCCTCGTACCCGAAGCAAACAAACTGTCTAGACATGCCCCTTTAACAGTCTGTTCTCCGCACACCTTCCGAGACTTACTATCACATCAGGCTTTCCTCTCCCTTCCTCCTTCCAGGGTACAGGTCCTACATGTCTTTCTCCTCGACCCTCAGCTCTCATTCTCCCTCTGCTCTCCCCTTAACCCCGCCAGCTTATCACCCATGTCCTCTACAACAGACTCCCTCCTACATAGCTGCGGCCTAACAGTAGATCTCACCCAAAACCCCTTCCAACATGTAACAGATCAGCCCATCCTAGACCCGGATACCCCACACTGGTTCGTTGGTCGCAGCTCTCAAAATTCCCCACCGTTTGCAGCAGGATATGCCATCATCCAGGGGGACCTTCGTCACAATCACGGAACCCAGACAACTGAAGCTTCACCGCTGCCACCTCACACCACCTCCCAACAGGCAGAACTGATAGCTCTCACCAGAGCTTTAACTCTGGCTAAAAATCTAAGGGTTAACATCCACACAGACTCCAAATATGCCTACAACATACTTCACTCAAACATCCTAATATGGAGAGAAAGAGGTTTCCTAACCCAAAAGGGATCCCCCATTATTAATTCAGACCTGATTCACAAACTTCTAGAGGCAGCACTCTTACCAAACAAAGTCGCAGTCCTCCACTGTAGGGGACATCAAAAGGGAAGTCTCATATCAGCCTACAACAATGCCGCAAACCAAAAGGCAAAAGAGATAGCCCTGTCCCACCCTTCCCTCCAGTATCCTGTCATCTTAGCTCTGACTCCAACCGACCCTCCCACCACCAGAGAAATCCTCTCTTATCTACACTCACTTTTTCATCCCTCATCCAAGACACTCCAACAGTTCCTCCGTAACCACTTCCCCATATCCAATGCTGACCAACAATATTTAGAAAACCTTACCCACTCCTGTCAAACATGTCAACGTACTAAGCCCAATTCCAACCTTAAACCGACATCCTTTTCAACCCATCAAATGCGAGCCAGCCTCCCAGCACAAGATTGGCAGATAGACTTTACTCATATGCCCCGGGTCTGGAGAGTCAGATACCTACTAGTACTTGTGGACACCTTTTCGGGGTGGGTAGAAGCATTTCCCACTACTAACAAAAGAGCCCACACAGTGGCCCAAATCCTCCTCACAGAAATTATCCCCAGGTTTGGGCTGCCTTCATCCCTACAGTCTGATAATGGCCCAGAATTTACATCCAAGGGCACCCAACAACTTGTCCAATTCTTACAGATACCCTAGAAATTTCACATTCCATACCGTCCCCAGTCCTCAGGAAAGGTAGAAAGGATGAATAGAATAATCAAAGAAACCCTTACCAAATTAACCCTCGAGGTACATCTGGATTGGACTAAACTTTTACCAATTGTTCTCCTCAGAATACGGGCTTTGCCCAGAAAGCCCCTGGGACTGAGCCCCTGTGAGGTGATGTATGCAAGGCCCATGCTCCCTCCTGGAGTCCCCCCTGAGCCTCCTCCCACACCAAGCTTCCTACCCTCCCCTTTGCTGGCGGAACTCTGCAACGCCCTCTGGAAATACATCAGCCACAATCTGCCTGCCCCTGACCCCCAAGCCTCCCTGCCCCCTTTTCAAATTGGGGACATGGTCTATCTGTCTGATAATCCCCAGGGTGACCTAACTCCAAAGTGGCAGAGACCATTCAAAGTCATCCTCCTTACCCCAACTGCGGCTAAACTCGAAAAGGTCATCTCCTGGGTACACCTCTCTCGTCTAAAACGGGTCACCTCCAATCCTGCGCTGCCCTCCTTAAATGACACCTATCAGGTCTCTCTCACAGGACCCACCTCCTTAAAATTCACCTGGCGACAACCCCTGTCAACCATCAGAGAAGACACTAAATGACCTGGACTCTCTTCAACCTACAACTGTTCCTGACCCAACTACTACAAGACCTCTGGATCAGCGCCCCAACAGGAACCTCCTTCAAAGACCTGACTACACTGGTGTCTCAACTGTGGCTCCAGGGAACCTTCTACAACCTGACTCCAGACGAAATTGATTTCTTTACTCTCATTCTCTACATCATTCTACATCCTAATGAGCACTGTTCCTCTTCAGATTCAAACCACCACCAACCTGGGGCCTTTTGCCCCTCGCCTGACTGGCCTCTCCCTGTCTCTCTAACTATAACTGCACTCCTAATCTTAATCCTTGCTATAGGCCTAGTAACCGTCTCCCCTCAAGACTGGCCACCTATCCTTCGTCTTTCCGTGGGTATCGCCTACGTTGCTAGCTGTGTTCTGCTCCTAGGGTGCTATTTCCTCCGCACTGCCTAACTAACAGCCCCATGACTCCCCTGTTCCTTATCCTCACTGCACTCCCCAGCCTTCTGGCCACTCCCTGCCCCAGCTCAGACATTTATTCCCACGTACATTCCTCATGTTATAATACAGCTCCAAAACCATGCACCATGAACCTCGGGGGCGGGAAGTCCAAATCCCTACTCACTGTCAAAGTACAAAAGAGAGGGAGTTTCCTGAGTACCTGCCATAAGCCAAATGGAAGAAACATGTTTCTATCCCATTACCCACTGGGGGTACTCAGATGGGGGTGGGGTACTAGATCAAAATCGGGGAAAAAAAAACAAGAACAAGTTATAAAGAACATAATTTCCTGGTTACAGGCGACCCCTGAGCCTTACAAACGCCTAGACCTCCTTTCCCAATTACGGCCTCTCCTAAAACCTCCCTCTGGCAACCGACACCTTACCCGCCTTCTCAACTCTTCCTTCCAATTCTTCCAGTACGCACAGCACGCATCCCAGTGCTGGATATGCATGTCACTGTCTCCCTCACCACACAGAGCCAGTCCCTGACCCTCAACCTGGCTGTCACAGGGCAACTGTACTTCCCCTTCCCAACAGAAAACTACACAACTCATTGGGCCAGTCTCTGACAATGTCCTACTCTCAGCCTCTTCAACCCTAACCTGTATTAACTACTCTAGTCCCAACTACACTGGTCTTACAAACTCCACTTTCTCCTTCTGTTCCACTTGGGTTCTCTGGAACAGCACAAATAATTGCACCAACTGAAAATCTTCATTCTCTGTGGGACCTGTACATATGCATGTCTCCTCCTTGAACGCCCTGGACCCTGCATCTTGGTCTTCCTGACCCCAGGCCTAACATTCCTCAAAGAGGAAGAGATAGAACAAATAGTCTACCTCCAAGGGAAACTTTCCCACAGGAAAAGACGAGCTGTCATAGCCCCCCTCCTGATTGGGACTGGCATAGCAGCAGCCCTAGGCACCGGGATTGGAGGCATCTCGACCTCTGCCCATTTCTATTACAAGCTGTCCCAAGAACTTAATGAAGACATGGAGCAGATAGTAGAGTCCTTCGTTTCAATCCAAGAACAAATTAACTCATTGGCTTCTGTGGCCCTACAAAATAGGCGAGCCCTGGACCTTCTCACTGCAGAAAAGGGAGGGACCTGCCTTTTCCTAGGAGAAGACTGCTGCTATTTTGTTAATGAAACAGGCATAGTCCAGGGCTGAGTCAAAGAACTTAGAATTGAACACCACAGAAAGGAGTTACAAAACCTTTACATTCCCCAAAACCTGTTCCAACAGATACTCCCTTGGTTGCTCCCTTTCCTGGGATCATTGGTACTTATCATTCTATTTCTCTTATTTGGACCCTGTCTCTTTAATCTCTTTCAAAGTTTTCTCCAAGAACGGATTCGGGCCATCTCTCGAGATCAGGTCAAGACCATTCTTCTTCTCGAGAGCCTCACCTCAAGCTCAGAAAAAGGAGACTGTGGGCCCTAGGACGATCTTCCATTCCAGACCCAAAACCGTCGCCCCTATCCAGCAGGAAGTAGCCAGAGAGATACGGCGCCCTTTTTTCCCATTTTTTTATGATTTCAGGGTCTGGAATGAAGGAGTCTTTTGGGCCTAGAAAAGAGAACAGCAGTCTCAAAGGCCCCTTGCTGAATCATCTAACTTCAGAGAAAACAAAGCATAACTTTAGTTACATCCTGATGCTCCAGGCTGGTTGCATCTATCTGGGACTTAGCTCCCCCTGTCCGGATACCTACCACCCCCTCCACCTGCCCAGAAGACTTATCACCCCCTGCCCAACTACAAGTGTCATCTCAACAAAAGAATACTCAAAATATCCCACCTGGTTGACGTTCCCCTTATCGCTTCTACAAACCTCCCTATAAGTATGAAGCCTCCCTGATCCCTTTTGGCGCTCAGCCTGGTCGTTAGGCCAACTGTCGCCCCTCCTTGCCTGAATAAAGGTAACCTACTTCTGCTGAGGTCGTCTTTCCTTTTCTGCCTCGCTGGAACTGTACCTTACAATCTCTCCCCATACTGCCTGGCCTCAAGTATCCCATCCCCATGTGCAGGCTAACTTAATGTTCTTAAACACTCTGCATTTTCACTTCTCTGTCTTCATGCATTCTGATTAATTTTCCTGGAAAGTATAACCTTCCTCATAGAATTAATTGCTTTCTCATTTATGCTTCCACAGAAATTTAAATGTTCTTCTTATAGCACGTTTCATGTCATATCTTTATTATTTATGTGTCTGCCTCTCCTATAAGTTTTAATGCTTCAAGGACAAAGATTGACCCTTACTTATCTTTATATCCCAGGCCTTGTGCTGTGGCTATGAGAAAGGAAGAGGTCTAGGACTGTTCTCTGAATTGAATTAAGAAAATGCTTGTGTTGCTTGTGATGAATTAGAAAGCCCCTTGACTAGGACTCCAAAACCATGAATTCCCTACTAGTTGCTACCAGCACCAAAGTCCCTAAAAGACAGGTAATAGGTCAAGAACACCCTAGTGAAATTCAAATTACTACCATTAGGCTGTGTCCTACAAACTCTGCCCTTGTGACTTAGGCTGAAGTTGTGATTTTTGAAGATATTTTTTGGCTCTTGCATGAGCTTTAATCCATTTCTTCTGCCATGAACTTTGGTATCTCATGGGGCCTGTGAATGATAAGTGGATGCCAAATCAAGAAACTGTTTTTTTATGGGTAATTTATTATTACCATTCCCAAACACACACACACACACACTTCTAGTGAAGTGCATCTTTTTATATTTGGACTCTGACCCTTGCCTCTATTCCATTCAAGGAACCGAGATTTGATCTGGATTATAACCCTGAGTTTTATTTCCCCAAGTATTTGAGGTCACTCTAAGAAGGAGTGATTACCTGAGGCAGTACTCTTGCTGAGGCAGTTCCAAGAGTAAAGAAGTGCAGTTTTCTGTGGAATGTCCTTTCCTACTCTGGGGGACCCTGTAAGCTGAGAAACAGGAGACATGAGAGAGGAGGCATAGAAGGTGTTTGAATATGGCCAGAGCTAAGCACCAGCAAGAGAAGAATGAAACCAGTATAAATAATGCACTGGAGCATCAGCCTTGAGGTGAGGGACCAGGGAAGAAGAAAGTGTGAGACACAAGGTGAGAAGTCCTGAGGTCCTGACTACAAGGACTGATAATGCAGAAAGATGGGACAGGAGGAATGGTGGTGGCTGGGCGAATAAAAGAAGTTTAAATAATGGAAGCAATTATCAGTCATCCTTGTGTTTTATTGATACTTGTAAAAGGCATAGGGCCACTGCTTTATATTAATTAAATCATTGAAAACCTGGATAACCAATTTATGAGGTATTCCTTACATTTTATAAATTTATAAATGAAGCCCTAGAACAGTGAGTGTCTTACACAAGGTTACACTTTTTAAGCAGCAGAAATGGGTCTTGAATTTGACCGTCTCTAGAGATCTTAGTCTCATACTTTGGAGGCAAAATGTATAGGACTTACTGATCTTCAAAGAGAGTGTGACATGTGAGAAAGAAAGAAGATACAAAATGCATGCTCAGTCTCTCAGTTGTGTCCACCTCTTTGTGATCCCATGGACTTTAGCCCTCCGAAGTCTTCTGTTCATGGGATTTTTCAGGCATGAATACTGGAATGGGTTGCCATTTCCTCCTCCAAAATATAAAATACATACCTTAAATAATTTAAAATGTGTCAATTATACCTCAAAACAGTTGAAAATACATACATATGTATAATAGAGTACTAATCTATGATTTTAACATTTTTCTTTTAAAAAAGAAAAGAAAGACCCAAAAGGTGAGTCTAGTTATTCCTAGATAACTGAGAGCTTGGTCACCCCTTTCGTGGAAGTGGGGGCACAGATTTCCTGGTAGGAATGAGTTCTGTGCTATTCTGGGTAAGTTTGAAATCCTGTGGGGCATCTAGGGGGAATATTTGAATAGGCTATTGCAAACAGAGGGCCAAAGCCACATTATCATTTCTTAAATGCCCTGAGTACTAAATTTGGATTACAAAAATGGGCATATGGATCTAACCTTCAAAGGCAGATATGAGTAAAATCTCAGTGCTTAAGCACCATTTAAAATTCCTGAACACCTTGGATAATGCATTCCAGTTTTCTTCTACTCTTGCTTTTAAGTGAAGAGTCAGTATATACTTTACATCATTACAACATATTTCTCACACAGCCCTGGACCTCCAAGTCAATTTCTTTCCTTGTAAAGTAATTATTTAGAGAGAACACCCTGACCAGTGGTTTGCATTTTCCCTAGGAAATTGGACACTAGAGCATAAACTCATGTATTCTGATTTTTTAAAAATACATCAGATAGTGCATCTGGCTAGTTCACCAGATTTTGTTTGTTGTTGTTGTTGTTGTTGTTTTGAGACTCAGATAACCCCTCAAAAATATTAGAATATGTAGAAATAAGAAAAGCAGGAGAGGGATATATGGAAGGTTTAAATTTACAGACACTTATAAATCAGTATTATGAGTTTAACTCAACAAATATTAGGCACCTATTTATTATATACAACATACTCTTCTTAGTACCATACAAGACAAAAAGGGGGAAAAAAGACATGTGCCTGTCCTAAAGGAGTTTTTATTCTAAGGAAACAATAGACTTGAATTGGTAAACACATGGCAGATGTGCCATTATTTTTTAATCCTTTTCCCATGGCAGACATTACTAATCATTTATGGTGCAGAGTTGGACAATGATCTCATTCTCCATTTCAATATTGTGATCCAGGCGTTACCACCAATCAATCTAACTTGGCACATGAAATAAAATCTATTTGTCACCTAGGGTTGGAGAAATGCATTCAAATTAACATCTCAGCAGATTTTATTAAATGCTATACAGGGGATCAATACCATCTTTCAGGAACAGAGATGATGGGGGAGGTTAATTGGAAATGGTGGCTTTTAAGAAAGGCTCCATGAAGAAGGTGGCATTGAGCTGGGCATTGAAGGATGAGTGCATCATTCATCCATTCATTTGACAACTTCTCACAAATCTTGTACACCAGGCACTAACCTAAGGGCTGAGCTCAGTGCTATATTTGATTCAAGTCCCAATTCAACTGCTGAGTTTCACTAGAAAAATTTAGAAAATCACTGAAACTTTAAGGGCCAAGGTTTCCTCATCTATTCAATAAGGAGACAAGACGATTACTAACAGACTTTCTGGCTTTTAAAATTCTGCAATGCTGTGAAGATCACTGTGGCCACAAACATGATAAGATGAGTACCTTTTAAGTATTTTTTAATTCAAATTGTATTATAATATTGATATACCTAAAGTTTCTGCTTAAATTCCAGGAGTGAGAAAGAAATGAATAAGATCAAGGTGAAGCACAAACCATGTCCCTATCCACTCAGGCTTCAGGGATGAGAATGAAGGTCTTTCTGCAGACCAGTGTGGGATAACTGCTTGCATTAGTCATGGTAAGCTGAAGGAAGCACTCCTCAACCCTCAGTGACTTAACAGGTGGGACTTTGAACCATATTGTCACTCAGAGAACCCAGGATCCTTTTACTTCGTATCCTGACTGTTAAGAGTCCCAGAGGCCTCTGATGAACCCTCTATGTGTAGGCACACAACAAGGAAGTTACCATGAGATGGCACAGCTTTTCTTAATTGTCTCATCTCAGATGTAATGACGATCACAGATATTTTCATTTCATTGGTGAGAATTTGCCTCATGACCACACTTAGAGGCAAGAGGGATGGAATTATAATAAAATTTAGTGTCAGGGGAAAAATAAATAGAGTTTTTGAATATAGGACATCTTCTCCATCACACCCTTCTCACTGATATGTGGTGGATAACCATTTTTGTATATCACTCAAAATATCCATTCTCCCTCCTGGTGGTTTACAGTAGATAAAGATACTCTCAACATTATAAGGACAGCATTTCTTCACTGATACTAGAACAATTTCCTAAACAGCATGACTGAGCAAAGTTTTCTCGGCATCATTTTTCTTTTTCAGCATCATTTTTTAATGCATAAAAGATCCATGTCCCTGGATGGAGAATATTGGGAAAAACAGAATAAATGTCCACCAGTGATGTCCACATCCTAGCTGTAGCCTATGCATATGTTATCTTACATGGAAATGGAGACTTTGAAGGTGTGATTAAATTAAGGATCTTGAGAAGGGATGATTATCCTGAGATGAGCCCCATCTAAGAGTCTGTATAAGTGAAAGAGGGCAGAGGAGAGTTTGAGAATATGTGATGACAGAAGCAGAGGTCAAAGTAATGATTTGAGAAAGACTCAACCAGCCAATAAGGACTTTCAAAGAAGAATCCATGAGCCAAAGAATGTATACCATCTTTAGAGCTGAAAAAGGCAGGAAAACATGTTAACACAGTCCTGCTAACATGTTGATTTTAGCCCAGTGAAATCCAGATGTCATGTGGTGACCTCAAGAACTGTAAGTTAATAAATTTGTGTTAAGTCACTAAGTGAAAGTTAGTCGCACAGTCGTTTTGTCCAACTCTTTGCGATTCCATGGACTGCAGCCTGTCCCACTCCCCTGTCCATGGAATTCTCCAGGCAAGAGTACTGGAGTGGGTTGCCATTTCCTTCTCCAGGTGATATTCCCAACCCAGGGGTCGAACCCGGGTCTCCTGCATTGCAGGCAGATTCTTGACCAGCTGAGCCACAAGAGAAGCTTAAGCCACTAAGTCAGTGGCAACTTGTTACATCAGCAGCAAAAAACTAACACAGAGATATAGGACGAAAGTTAGAAATAACTAATATTTACTGAGTATACACTGTATTCCAGGCATTTTTCCAAGCCTTACAATTGTTAACTCATTCAATTCTTAAACCTATGAGATAACATGCTATTCTTAATCCCATGAGGCAATGAGAAAACTGGGGGATGAAGAGGCTAAGGACACTTACCAAAGTCATACAGCTAGTATGTTAAAGAACTAGGATAGCTTTCCACCACTGGGATCATATTATTAAAGAAAAAATGGGATAAGATAGACTGATCAATACACATATACATAGATATATACATACACATGAACACACCCCACAATATGTTGCAACCTCTTTCTTCAAAAGCCCAGGGGCTGAGATTGCTAACATTATTTTCAGTAAGCCTATAAAGAAGAAAAGTCAAACCACACTGGGGTTGGAGTCTATGTTGCTATCCCTTGAATCTGAACTTAGCCATGTGACTTGATTTGACCAAGGCAACACTAGCAAGCATGATGCAAGCAAAGCTTGAAAAGTCCTTGCACATTGAAATTTACCCTCTTGGTGCTTTTGGAAACCAGTCACGAAAGGAAGAAGCCAGGGCTACCTTAGCAGATGTTAGAAACAAGCAGTCCGGTTGCCCCTTTTACCCCACTCAAACTTCAGAAATGTGAGTGAGGCCCTCTGGGACCAACATGCTGACTACAACCAGCTCTCTAACCAACCAAGACCACATAAGTGAACCTAGAAACTGCAGAAGAACCACTCAGCTGAGCCCAGACTAAATTGCTAACCCCCCAGAACTGTGGGTTAATAAATAGTGAATGTTTTAAGCCACCAAGTTTCAGAGTAGCTTGTTACACAGGGAATACCAACTCAAAATTGGGCCATTAGGAAGTTGTAGCACTTTGGGAACCATATCTGATGCTTTATGCCATTTATAAAACCTGACTGTATTCTAAGAGATTATGTGTTGAGCTTGATGACTGAACAAATTAACTATCCCCTAAGCAATGCACAGAGGAGCCAGGTGGGCTACACAGTCCATGGGGTCAGAGAGTTAGACACAACTGAGTGATTAACACACACACACACACACACACACACACACACACAGCCTCTTATAAAAGAGTTATATTTTGTGAAAACAAAAGTAGCATTATTAACCACCATGCTCCTAAGCAAAAGGAAATTTATTCCTTTTAACCAAAAAGGTAACAAATGTCATAAGAATTTTATATGTAAGAAAAATTTTATTTAGCATGAACGACATCTTCAGTTTTAAGAAAATGCTTAACATTTCTGTGAAGTTCTTAGTGTCTTTTAGCCATAGTGTCCCAGCTTCCACTTTAATTACAAATAGAATCTTGGTTTCACTTTTTCCCCTAAGAAAAAATAATTATTTGAACTATAAGTCAGGACATCAGAAAGCAGTTTCTTTTAAAATATGGAGAAAAGTTTTCTAGGAGTAAGCATTAAAGAGGAATAATAATAGGACCCCAACAGAAAAGTCCCATAATTGTTGCTGCTTCCTCAATCCAATTTATTATAGTCTATTTTTGACCCAAAGCCAGCCCATCACCGTATCCCAGATTTTTAAATGTTCTTAATGAAAACTCATGATTGTAGAAACCGCACCATTGCTATTATTTAACAAACCCTATTTCATGTTTCAAAATAGCTTGTACATTCCTAGAGTCTCCATAAAATGTGTACCTTGCCTTTGATTTCACCTAGGGAAATTATACTTCCCTGTTTCCCACAACCTTCTAATGCCACTGTACAAAAATCAGATTGTTTTTCTAGAAGTCACCAGTAACGTTTCACATTTTGAGCAACACAAAAAAAGAAACATGGGTTCTGGCTCATTCAATGATTTATGACTAACCCCTTCTGAGCAATTCCTATTTATACATTCATTTGTCGTGTCTCTTGGTGATATATTTTTGGCAGCATCACTGGACACAATATAGAGTGTCCCATTTCTTCCTCTGAATCATAAGAAAACATTTAGCAGAAGTGAAATGATATTGCCTTTTAATTTTCTTGTAGAAATCTATGGTTTGTGTAACATGACTCAGTCCAGTTCTGATTAATGGGGATGCATTTTACTCTCTGCAACTGCCAAGTCCACAGGTATTAAAAGCTCTCACAATCCAAATACTGGAATTAAATGTAAAGCCCTGTGAGCTCAGAATTTACTGCTCTAAGGAAGAGATTACAAAGGAATTGGAAATAAATCCAGTGGTAAATTTAAGGAGGTTTCTGAGCTACTGTTTTCTCCTACAATGGATTCCTTGTGACCCTGGGTGGATAAGTTGCTTAGATAAGATCTGGCCCCAAACTAACCTTTGTATTATCAGTGATGTAAGCAATGAATCCCCTGCAACTATGTGATTATCACATACAAGTCTGGGAGCTGATGTACTATATACAAGATAGGATTATCCTGTTGGGACCATCTATAGTGAAGTCATGCCTAATGTCATTTGCCCTCAGACAGGAAACCTGAACATGGAAGCAATTACTCTCAAAGCATTGCTCTGACCACATTAGTATCTCTGCCCAAAATTTGAACAATCTCTGATACTTATGAAAATAAATTAAAAAACCCCAAGTGGACATAATATTAGCACCCCCACCCCCCCAGTATTGACATTCTCAAACTCCATTTTCAGACAAGTCATTTCTTTTTTGTCATCTCATTTCCTATTATTTCTCCTCCATCTGCTTTATTCATCATATTCCCCCTTACAGGAAAAAGCATCTGTTCTGTTTCAAGGCTGTCTGATACTACTTCCTCAGTGACATGATCCACCTTCCCTAAGCTAGAACTGATGTCTTTATCCTTTTAAATGTTATAGCATTTTTTTTTACACTTCAGTAGGACTGCTCAGTTCAGTTCAGTTCAGTCGCTCAGTCGTGTCCGACTCTTTGCAACTCCATGAATCACAGGATGCCAGGCCTCTCTGTACATCACCAACTCCCGGAGTTTACTCAAACCCATGTCCATCGAGTCGGTGATGCCATCCAGCCACCTCACCCTCTGTCGTCCACTTCCCCTCCTGCCCCCTATCCCTCTCAGCATCAGGGTCTTTTCCAATGAGTCAACTCTTTGCATGAGGTGGGCTATTCAGGCTGCCATAATAAAATACAATACATTGCATGTCATAAACAACAGAAATTTTGTTTTCAGAATTGTGGAGAGAAGAAATCAAAGATCAGCATTCTGGCTGATTCAGTTTCTCTTGAGCATTCTCTTCCTGCTTTGCAGATAGCAGCCTTCTTCTGGTGTCTTCCCAAGACCATTTCCTCAGTAGGTATGTGCAAAGAGATAGCAAGCTCTCTCATATATATATATATATATATATATACATATATATATATATATATATATATAAAGACATTAATACCATTAGCTCAGAGCCCCTTATGACTTCATTTAACCTTAACTACTACCTCTATTATATCTCCAAATTCAGCACACTGGGGATTAAGACTTCAACATATGAATGTTGGGAGGACATAAACATTCAACCCACAAATTCAGTTCAGTTCAGTTCAGTCTCAGTTGTGTCCAGCTCTTTGCAACCCCATGAACTGCAACATGCCAGGCCTCCTTGTCCATCACCAACTCCCAGGGTTTACCCAAAGCACCTACTGGTTATTATTCTTAATTCATTAAAAAATACTCACCATTCAAAAAAGTAAGATCATGATATCTAGTCCCATCACATCATGGATAATAAGTGGTGAAAAAGTGGAAACAGTGACAGATTTTATTTTCTTGAGTTTCAAAATTACTGCAGACTGTGATTGCAGCCATGAAATGAAAAGATGCTATGACAAACCTAGACAGCATATTAAAATGCATAGACACTCTGGAGGAGGGAATGGCAACCCACTCCACTATTCTTGCCTGGAGAATCCCATAGACAAAGGAACCTGGTGGGCTACAGTCTGTGGGGTTGCTAAGAGTCACTAAGAGTTGCTAAGACTAACACTACTACTATAGGTTTATTATATGACATTGGATAGAGTTCCTTGTGCTGTAGAATAAATCTTTGCTGCCTATCTATTTTATATATAGTAGTTTTTATCTGTTAATCTCATATTGCTAATTTATCCTCTCCCCACCTTGCTAGAAATGAATTTGTCTTCTATTAAAAAAAAAATAGAGACACCACTTTGCTGACAAAGGTCCACATAGTCAAAGCTATGGTTTTACCAGTATTCATGTATGGATGTGAGAGTTGGTCCATAAAGAAGGCTGAGCACTGAGGAAATGATGCTTTTGAATTGTGGTGCTTGAGAGTCCCTTGGACAGTAAGATCAAATCAGTCAATCCTAAAGGAAATCAGTCCTAAATATTCATTGGAAGGACTGATGCTGAAGCTGAAACTCCAATACTTTGGCTACCTGATGTGAAGAGCTGACTCATTGGAAAAGAGCCTGATGCTGGGAAAGAAGGAGGGCAGGAGGAGAAGGGGGCGACAGTGGATGAGATGGTTGGATGGCATCACTGACTCAATGGACATGAGTTTGAGCAAATTAGATAGTGAAGGAAAGGGAGGCCTGACGTGCTGCAGTCCATGGTGTCACAAAGAGTCGGACATGACTGAGCAACTGAACAACAACAATCAATAATATGTCACTGTACCACATGCTGGGAATAGAATGATGAATAAACAACTGTTTCTGATATTAATGGTTCAAAAACTGATAAAGGAAACAAGGATGTAAAACAATATTTACTATGATTACAGAGAAGTTTGATTAGCATGATCAGTTATTATGAGTGTGCATATCTTTTTTTTTCCTTTTTAAAACTTAAGCTACTTGAGCTAAGTGTAAGACATGTCTCCTGAAAAAGCATGGGTAGAGATCTGAGTCTTGATGAGACATTTATCTCTACAGAGACTCTAGTTTAGTCTCTCAGGAATATGTACCTACAAAAATGTATACTCCATTAAAAAAAAACAAAAAACTCCCTTTTTATCAGTATCACTGTTCTCAGCCTAAATCACTTGGTGGTTTTTCTTCTGGGTACATGTGGTTAAATAACTAAAGCCCTTTTTGTCCTTTTTTATATCTTGTCCCTCTGTTACCTAGAACAGAATTTATCTAAATATCCACTCTGGGCATTCGTCACCTGCCTGGGATTCCCCTTATTATATTTGTCCATCCGAGGGCAAAGGCAGTTCCCAGGATGCCACTGGCAGCACTCATCTTACCAAGACTCTGAGAAAGTAGAGCCAACTTTAAATCCAGGTCTGTTGGAAAGTGCACTACTGCCTATGTTGATTCCATTGTTCAACCTTTAAATATCTGTTTTGTTCTTGAAACAGAGCAGCTTCTCTACATAAGGGAGTGATGGTGGCCAGTGGTGTTGGGGAGCAGATGACAGCTGTCAGCTGGAGATCTCCCTAGATGTTAGAGTGGGTGACCCACACCAAGGCCCGTTTATCTCTAACACTGATTATCTCTACATGTATCACAGCAACTAACCTGGGGCCTGGCCCATAGTAGGTATTCAGACAATGCTTGTTAAATGACTAAATGAAGTGATTACTGGCTTATTCCCTGCCAAAAGTTTATTTACTTTCTTAAATATGGTCATAAACAAACCATATAATTTAATGTTTTTAATTGGACTTGAAAATCACTGAACCAACCTCCCACTCATTCTCTTTCCATCTGAGTATCGTATACGTAACTGGATAAAATCCATCCTCTGCAATGCACAGTAACCTTAGGACTCCCAGAAGACTTCTTCAGACAAGACACCTGCTGCTTTCCAGCCCACACTCAACAATAGCCCAGATTTCTGGGACAAGCTACACGGGCTCCTAATCACCAAGCTTGTTGCAGCAACTGTGCCTACAGCACATAAGCATCTCCAAATGGAGTGTTGATCATATTGCTTAATGCTTTCCATAAAAGGATCAGTGTATCAGAAATATGAAAAGCACAGGTTGTCCTAATCTCCATCTTAACCTCAGAACTAATTGGCAAACAGATTTCCACTAAATTTACCCATCTCTCAACAACTATGTATAGAGGTAATTTGTTATGCTGAGGCCTGCATTAACATTCCCCCCCCCCAACAACATCCTATTAAAAGTTTTATACACACAGTAAAGTTAACAAAATTTACTGTGAACACCCATATTTCTTCCACTTAAATTCTACAATCAACATTTTCCTATACTTTCTTTCTCATGTTATTACCTGTTCTGGACTGAGTGTTTTCCCTAAAAAATTATACCATGTTTAAGTAACCTCCAATGTGATGTTATCTGGACATGGGGCCTTTGGGATGTAATTAGGATTAAATTAGGCCATGAGCATGGACCCATCTGATGGGATTAGTGGCCTTTTGGGATTAGAAAGAGCCAACTAATGCCCTAACCCTCCAAACACAGGCAGTAAGAAGGTGACTGTCTGCAAATTAGGTAAGAGAGCTCTCATCAGAAACTGAATTTACTGGTACCTGATTATAGACTTTTGGTCTCTAGAACTATGAGAAAATAATTGTCTGTTGTTTAAGCTACCTAATCCATAGTATTTCATTATGGTAACCTGAGCAAAGATAGATTTTGGTATCAAGAAGTAGGATGCTACAGTAACAAATACCTAAAATATGGAAGCAGCTTTGGAAATGAATAACCAGTAAAGCTGGAGCAGTTTGGAAGTACATGCTAAAAATATGGATATTAAGGTGATTCTGGTGAGAGTTCAGAAAGAAAAGAGAACTAGAAAGCAAGCTTGCAGCTTCTGAGAGAAAGTATGAATAATCATGAGCAGAATGTTGGTAGAATATGGGCACTAATAGGCCACTCTGGGGCTTCCCTGGTGGTCCAGTGATTAAGAATCCATCTTACAATGCAAGGGACAACTGTTCAATCCCTGGTCGGGTAAGATATCACATGTGAAGCAACTAAGCCTGTATGCCACAACTACTGAACCAGCAGTCTAGAGCCCACAGTTACTGAGCAACTACTGAGCCCACACCCTGCAACTGCTGGAGCCTGTGATCTGCAGCAAGGGAAGCCGTCACAATGAGAAGCCTGCCCACTCTAATGAAGAGCAGCCCCACTCACCGTAACTAGAGAAAGCCTGCAGTCAACAAAATAAAATAATCCTTTTATTTTTAAAAAAGACTGTTCTGCCGAAGTCTCTGACAGAGATGAGGAACACTTTATTAGAAACTGAATAAAAGGTGACTCTTATTATGAATTGGCAAAGAACTTGGCTAAATAGAGTTCATGTTTTAGTATTTTCTGGAAGTTTGCACTTGGAAACAAGTAGAGGAAATGGATTCTTCTAACCTAAAGCCTCCAGAAAGGATACAGCACTGTTTACACCTCAATTTTAGCCTAGTGAGATTTGTTTCAGACTTCTCAACCACAGAACTATGAGATAACAAATATGTATGGCTTTTAAGCTACTAAGGTTTTGGTCATTTGTTATAGCAGCCATGGGAAATTATTACTGAGGTAAACATTCACACATTTTCTGATGCAGTTTGACTAGTCCTATGATGCAAGTAGACACACAGTTATGTCAGAAAACACAGCACAGTCAAGGAAGGAGGACTCATAGTGTTCTCAGTAGATGAGCAGGAAGAAGCATATCATCCAGATAAAATCCAGGAAAAGATTTTTCTAGACAAAAGGAACATTTCTGTAAGACCTCAGAGACCAGAAGAAATGTAATATATTCTTGACATGGTAAATTATATGAAGAGTTATAGCATTCTTAATCCTTTCAAAGTTTCTCTTTTTCTAACATATAATTATATAATGCCTCTTCTATACACTGAAAAAAAATAAAGTTCTTACAACCTACCCTTCATGTATACATATATTTATTCATGTACATATAGCTATTATATTTATATCCTTTATCACATGTAAATTTATATTCATATTTACAAATAGAGTCTTGATCATAATATGAAAAGAATAAAAGCAATTTATAATAAAATAATATGTATTTCAATATAGAATTTCTTCTCAGGCCTGACCACATCTGAATATCTAATAAAATAGCCATTTGTTTATATCTATGCATAGTTTCACACTAAATGAAACAGGTATAAGTGCAAACTTATATTGGTCAGTGCAAAATTATTTTGGTAACTCAAATTCCATAAGTGCTGTTGTCATTAATGACAGAGTTTGCCAAAAATTGTCATAAAATCTCAGTACATTTCTGGAAAACCAAAAGATTATTTTTTTCAATGTAAAATAGAACTGCATTTTCTAGAAAAAACAATGTAGGGTTAAAAAAAAATTTTTTTAAGGTGAATTCAGAGAGGAGAACTTAAGGGAAAGATTATTTGCTCTTGAAATTAAAATGCGTGGATGAAGAGAAGCTCCCATCTGTGCCTCTGGCTGCTAAGGGACTTGCTAATATTTGAACCTACTGTAGACTTGAAATCATGGAGAGATAGTTAAGGACAGAATCCACAATGAGTCTTTGATGAGATCATTGAGTTTAATAAACCCTAGAAACTCACTAAATTCAAAATTATTACATAAAATAAATTCTCTCATTAAGTCAAGTTTATTTTTCCCTGTTACTTGCAGTCCAAAGCCATGCAATGAACACACGGAAAATGCGAGCCTGTCAGGGTGTCACAGGCTGACTAGGTGTCGCAGATGCTCCCAATGGTCTACCCTTATCTTTCTCAGAGCTGTTATGAGAATATAAGACTAAACCATGCAAAAATAAAAATAAAAGCCTAAACATTTCTGGGCACATGTTCAGTTCTCCATGATAGTCATTAGTGATATCATAAGGAAGATAAACATAAGGTATATGAGTTGTATAATAGATCCAAGTGCTGCTGTACCTAATTACCACAAATTCGGTGGCTTAAAAAAATGCAGAGTTATCATCTGTAGCTCAGAAGTCCAAGATGAATTTCACTAGGCTAAAACCAAAGTGTCAGCAGGGCTATACTTCTTTCTAGAGGCTCTAAGGGAGAAGCCACCCTTTTGCCCTTTCTGGCTTCTAAAGGCCGTTCAAATTCCTTTCTCTATATTCATGGCCAGCAATCTCATCATTCTAACCCCTGCTCCAGCTATCTTTATCTCCTGCTCTGACTCTGATTGTCCTGCATCCTCTTATAGACCCTAATGATTATATTTGGTCCACCAGAATAATCCAGGAGATTCTCTCATTTTAAGATTCTTGAATAATCAAATCTGCAAAGTCTCTTTTGTCATGTAAGGTGACACCCTCACAGGCACGGCCCACTATACATTGGGAGAGAGTAATAGCTGGATTCAATGGAATCAAATGGTTAGAAGAGCATTTTAAAGAAGAGAATTAGATGTCCTTCCTTACACATCTTAAGCTTTGTACTCATTAAGATTTGTAACACCATAGAAGTTCTGGCTTCAGGCACAGTCAGGTCTGTGTACTCAGACAACATCAGGAGTGTTTGCCATTTTTACTCTTAACTCTGCTTTCCTCTGAGATTTCTTCATTCTTGGGCAGGTAGGCAGACAAAATGGCCATCAAGTATATATTCTAAGAGTTAAGGACCCCACAGAAAAGAGAAAAGTTTCTCTCTTGAGTAAAGAGAGACTTATTCCCTGATAATTTTCATCAAAAATAATAATGGACTGCATGACTCTGATAGGTGTGGCCAAGTTTCAGAGCCAGCACGGCTGGCTTGTGATTGAATCACAAGGACTAAGAGTGAAGAGTTTCTCCAAAAATAAATCAGGGCATTTTGACCAGATTGGAATGGATGCTGAGTGTGCAAAAACCACAGACACCCTTCCCAGCTCCTTTATAATGATAGGTAGCCAGCTGTCTGGACTTCCCTTCTGGGTGGGAACTAGTGCCTTCATCTTCACTGCTGTGGAGGCAAAAGCCTTCTGGCAGTGACAAAGTGCCACACGGCCAAACTCAGGAGCTTTAGAAAGAGAACAAGTAGATTTCATTCCCAGGCACGAGGACCAGCTTGTTCTTCCACAGTGATACTTTTTTATTTTTATAGAAAGAAGAGGGAATTTTATGTTTGCTGAGGGTCCAGGGAATCATTTGGACGTTTTAGAAGCTCTGCATCAGATAGGTGTTCCAAATCTAAGAAAGAGAAATGAAGAGTTGCAGACCCAAGGACCCTTTCCTGGAGGGACTTCGTGGGTCTCAAGACACATGTAGTTTAAGCAGAAGTCTGCGGAGGCAGGTGGCTTGGGTGGGAACCCAGCTTCATCATTTTCCTACCCTGTGGGTCTTCCTCTGTCTCCCTAAGCCCATTTTCCTCATCTCTGAAACAGAGATCATACTAATACCTAAATTGTGTGGTTATCTCAATAAATGTTAGCTAGTGTATAGGGACTGCTCTGGAGAAAATGTTTTATAGATGGTCTCATTCCTCTTACAAACCTGGAGATGTTGATCTGCTGCTGCTGCTGCTGCTAAGTCACTTCAGTTGTGTCCGTCTCTGTACGACCTCATAGATGGCAGCCCACGAGGCTCCCCTGTCCCTGGGATTCTCCAGGCAAGAATACTGGAGCGGGTGGAGATGTTGATCAACTTGCCCATAATATAGGTGAACGCACAGATATAGTTTAAGCAGTAGGCATTAGAATACAATCTTTCCAGCAGCTGACTTTAGTATAGGGTCAACTAGTGCTGGAGTGACAATAAAACTCGCTGTCACGAAGCACCTACCATGGGCAAGGTTCTCCACTGTATTTGGGGTTTAAAAGCATCATTTTATAAAAGCTCCATAACTCTAAATCAATCAATGCAAAAACATGAGAAAGCTGAGGGTCAGTGACATTAAACTGCGTGCCCCAAAGCATGTAGTTGTAAATAGTAGAACCAAGTCTGTCTGTCTTTAAGCCTCTGTACAATCTTACTGACCTTCCTCATTCATGTGAGCATAGGGTGGATGCAGATCTGGACAGAACAAACACTAACAGACCATATTAAAGGAAAATCCACAGTTAGAATTCCTGGCAAATGAGAGTTGGAAAATAAATAGAAGACTGTTGTTTGTGATATGTAGTGTGAATGTGTAACCAAAATACATCTAGGATGGAAAATACTTATTATGTGCTTTCTATATTCTGGGTAATGCTATGCAGTTTAGATTATTAATATAATCATTTCAATTACAGTAGTAATGCCTTGATTTTATACATGAGGAATCTAGGAAACTGAGAAAGTTTAGTAATTTTCCCAGGAACAGCTCACTAGTGAGTGGTAGATCTAGGATACAAACATAGGCTGAGACACTGGGTCAGGGTTCCTTTCCATCAAGTCACGCAAAGAAAAACCCTAAACAAGTGCCTACCTTGCAGCTACACGGAGCTCATGCACACAGCTCGGCAGGACTCACTTTCCAGCAATTTTCTTCCTTTCTCATTGTTACAGCCCTGCTGTTACCAGTATGTGTAATTCCTGCAATGTGCACTGCTTTCACAATCTCTTCTCATTTCCTAGAAGTCCTTGTTCAATAGCTATACTGTGTATCACGAAACTAAGCCTAAAGAATGTGTGGGAATTTCCCCACATGCTGCTAAACCTGAGTTTAGCAAGCCCAACTGAGGCAAAACACACCCCACAGGCAGGAGCCACCAGGCAAGGAGCTGGCTCTTGACCCAGAACTTTAATCAGCTCCCCCATGAGTAAGGCGTGGTGGGAGGGAAGCTTACTGGCCCCGACCTGAGATAATGTTCTGTTGGGAAAATCCAGGGAACTCTTTTTCCTCTATGCATGTGCCATTGTCTGTAATACAGAGATGACTATGACCCAGTCATTGTCCTCAAGAGGTTCATAGTCTGGTGGAAGAGACAGGCCAACCAATAGTCCTAAAAACACAGGAAACCTGAGATGTGTGGGACCCAGGAGCAGGGACAGCTTCAAGGGCTTGGGGTTTGTGTAGCTGCACTGGGCTTCCCTGGTGGCTCAGATGGTAAAGATTCCGCCTGCAATGCAGGAGACACGGGTTCAATCCCTGGGTTGGGAAGATTTCCTGGAGAAGGGAATGGCTACCCACTACATTGTTATTGCTTAGAAAATTCCATGGACAGAGGAGTCTGGCTGGCTACAATCCATGAGATCAAAGAGTTGAACACAACTGCGCAGCTAACACTTTCACTTTCACAGGTCCCTATGCTTAGTAGGGCCCACATTTGGTTTAGTATCCTGCAATTCTTGAACAGGAGGCCCCATTTCATTTTCACTGGGTCTGACAAATTATAGAGCCTGTCCTGCATGACACATGCTCCTTGCCTATGCTGTCAGTAACAGAAATGGCTCAGGGAAAGATGATACCCCTTGAAGATTGGAAAACACTAAGAAAGAGGGAGAGGACACTACTTTCACTTTTGCACAGAGGTGTGAAAGAGCGTAAAGCAGCAAGAACTCCCAGTATTTCTGGGTAAATGAATAAGCCTGGGACAGGAAATAGAATGCATAGGAGTTGAGAAGAAAACTGTAGATGGAGCCAGAACATGAGAAGCACTAGACAGCATCCTCAGGAGTGAATTTTATCTTGTAAATGGTAAGGAACTACTTCAGAGATGATGGGGGACTGGCAGATTAGACCATCATTTTAGAGAAGTTGCAATAGGTGGAAAATAATTTTAAAAGAGTAATTGTGAAACTACTGTTTTGGTCTACTATGGTCTTCCCAGTGGTCATGTACAATTGTGAGAGATGGCCCATAAAGGAGGCAGAGAGCTGAAGAATTGAACCTTTGAACTGTGGTGCTGGAGAAGACTCCTGAGAGCACCTTGAATAGCAAGTAGATCAAATCACTCAATCTTAAGGGAGATCAACCTTGAATACTCATTGGAAGGACTGATGCTGAAGCTGAAACTCCAGTATTTGGGTCATCTGATATGAACAGCTGACTCATTGGAAAAGTCCCTGATGATGGGAAAGATTGAGGGCAGAAGGAAAAGAGGGCATCAGGGGATGAGATGACTGGATGGAATCACTGATGCAATGGCCGTGAACTTGGGTAAACTTCAGGAGATGATGAGGGACAGGGTGGCATGGTGTGCTGCAGTCCATGGGATCGCAGAGAATCGGACACGACTGGGCAACTGAACAACAGCAACAGCAAGCATGAAACAGGGTGACCAGTTAGTAGGCAATTGTAACCATCCAACCAAGCAGTGAAGAGAACAACAGGGAAGGAGGAGAAGTCCTGAAGCAAAGAAATATTTAGAAAATAAAATAGCTACAAAGGAGCATGGCCAACATTTTAAGTTTCTACCTTATATTGGGACATTCCTAGAGGCTCAGGGGTAAAGAATCTGCCTGCCAATGCAGGAGACATGTGTTTGCCCTGAGTTGGGAAGATTCCCTGGAGAAGGAAATGGCAACGCACTCCAATATTCTAGCCTAGGAGATCCCATGGACAGAGGAACCTGGCAGCCTACAGTCAACGGGGTCACAAAAGAGTCAAACGTGACTTAGTAAGTAAACAACAAAAAATGCCTTCTATTGATTTTCTTCTCTCTCTTTATGAATATAACTTCAATTTTATGGAAGACAGCAAGGAATTAAATAACTCCTCTTTCAGTCTTTGAAACTGAAGAATGGCAGGTGACATAGTCCTGGCCCATGAGATATATATTAATACAAAATGCACCAGGCCACCAGTGGAGGACATCTTCTGGGAAAGCTACCATGTTCTGATAAAGGGGGACAGACTCAGCCAATACATGTCTTTTTTTGATGGTCTTCCCCATTTATTCCCATTTTGTGATTGTAAGAAAGCCCACGCTAAGGATGAAATAGGAAGAAGCTTAAGTCCTTGTTGACTTAGGCCAACATTGTCGCTTGCCTCTGCCAACTCACTCCTAAATGTGTTTCTGAGAAAAATGAAACTCGGTTTTACTAATTCACTGTGGATGGGCCTCTGTTAAATTCCATTGCATGTAATCCTGACAGACACAGTTGATAAATGACTGAATGCTAATGGTGAAAGAGACTAAAGGATCAGGTAAGTTCAAATTGGAGAACTCAACTTCCCAGATGAATGGTATTTAATATTATAGTAAAAGCCCCTTTAGAAAGGCTTTTAAAAGTCAGAAAGTCTTGAGGTCATGAAACACTAGCAGCAAATATAAATGCTGAAGAAAAACGGGACAGAGGATAGTATGGCAAACCCAAGGTTTTCACCCTCACGTAAGCCAGGCCTGGGAGACAGCAAGCTGGAAGGCTACGGACAGTTCAGCACAGTACCGGAGGGAATGCAGAAGCCAAACTTTGTCAATGGGAAAGGAGAGTGGCTGAGATGAACTCAACCTTCAATTTGTTTGAAGGTGACTTTGAATAAAATAGATATTATATTAATATTTACTGGTGAAGTACTACAGTACTACAAGACTCAATGAAATTAAGCGACTTGGACAAGGGTGCACTCTTAATGGAAGTTGGCAGCCAGGACTCCCTATCTCCAGATCCAACAATTCCTGCAGCCTTAGGAAAGCTGGGATGGAGAAGAGAAGATGGCAGTCAATATGTGGAGGCAGCAGATTCCGGTGTCTGAGCAGTGCCAGGAGTGACGAGACACCCAGCCATCCTTCAGAGAAAGCAGTGGACATAACCAGAAACAGGGTAAGATCACTTGCTGGAAATGAGAGTATGGATTCTTGCCAGGGCACCAACAGAGACAATCAAATGCTTCTGGATCATATGAGAAATTGAGGCTGGAAGAACAGGTAGTCAAAATCCCTGGCCTCTTAGGAAGTCACATCTGGATCCCAGGTTCTGGGGTGTGAATCACATACTTCCAAGTGGCAGGAAAGTGATGAGCCTTCAAATATAGCACCAGAAAAGGGCAAAGCCATCAACTTCCCTTAAATTCCCTATTGCCTCTGTTCATAAAAAAAGAAACAGTATAAAATTCTCCTAGATAGCATGACTCCTAGTGTCTCCTTTTCAAGCCTGTGTGAGGCACTTTATGTTACTTATTCATTTTTTACACATTAGCTCATGACTTAAAAGATTGGTTCTACCATTTTCTATCCAGTCTGTTATGGTGGACAATGAGCTTCACTTATCTTAGCATTATTGCTGAGGTGAAACAAGATGGAGAAAAGAATATGACCCAAAGTAGGAGCTCAAAAAACTATTTTCACTATACACTGAACATCTCATGGAATAACGTCTTTATTATTATACTATAGATAGAAAACATGTGAATTAAAGAGGTGCAGTGAATTTCCCAAGGAGGAATTTGAAGCTACATGATTTTATATCACTTGGATTCCACTGCGTCTCAGCTAATAATAATTATTATAATAACCACCATTCCTTGACACTTGGTCCAGCTCTGAGCAAAAATACCATTATATATCTATATCTATATACATTTATAGCTATCTCCTCTCATCATATCTATAGGATAGATATTTTTATTCTACATATTTTAAAGTCTCAGAGTCCTAAAGTAACAAGGCCATGATTTAAGTCAGGCTTTGTTAGTACAAAGCAAAGACTGTGCACTAACCATGAGAAATGGGCAGTCCAGAACCTGGGGCAGTGTTACATAAGCCAATGATTTTGTCTTTCCTGCTCACAAGAGAGATCTTTTTAAATCCTTTTACCAAAACACACTTAGATTACAGGCATTAGTTGGTCAATTAATACACCTTTAGGAGAACAAATACCATTTGTAGTTTATCTGGAAAGTGATCTGGGATTCACCTAAAAAGCCCTTCATGTCTCCTGCTGCAGAAGACAATGATGAGAAACAAGTGACAGGAAAAAGGAGTATGATATCACTTTCAGAAAAACCAGTTCCCACCAGACCTCTCTTCCACAGTGACCTGTGAGATAGGCAGTGTACAGATCATTGGGTAAAGTAATGTTAGGACTCAAAAACTAAAAATTAAATAAAGTATTTTTTCTACCTTCCTAGTAACATATTTTCTTGCTTGACTAATAACAAAAATCTACTGACTATTAATAAAACTATTCACCATTAAGGACACACAAAATAGTTGTTACCTACTAAGCATATTCTGTGCATTTCATATCCACTAGCTATTTAAAGCTGAGGCTTATAGTGGTGAAATAAGTTACAAGAGTCACAGAACTGTCTCAGTCTAAACCCTATGTTCCTAACATATCTTCTGTTTACCTTCATTTGAACAAAGCTTGTGTTCCTCACTGCCTTGCACCTACTCAGAAGGACTAAGATGCCTTACCTGCCAGTCACTGAAACCCAAAACAAATTTACTTCAAGGCTCATCACTACTTTCTCAAAAAAAAAAAAGTTAATCCTCCTTTCCTTGTTTTCAACCTAACATGGACTTTCTTTCTACTAAATACAAACTTCATTTGGTTTGTTTGTAATGTGCACATCTACTCTGATTATCACTGAAATACTTTCATTTCATTTCTATCTCTTATGCCTAAAGGCTTTCTGTGAAGGCCATTCCCACCTCTTTCTTGGGCCAGGAGAGGTAAGAAATTGCAGAGGAAGGAGGAGATTAAATGCTAATGTTGTCACTGAATAGGGGCCCTCAGTTAGAGATATGTCACATTTTTTCTCCCATGTGCTCCAAAGGGTTGGGAATCCAAGAAAAGATGGAACTTTGAGTCACTTTAACATGTAACAATGAGAAGTAGGAGCTTGACAAAAATAAAGTGACTCAGGGAAGAGGAGATGACTGCATGGAGTTTTCAGAGAAAAGAGAGCCAAGATCCTTGAGATGTAGTGTTCCCTGGCCCTAGACTAGAGTGGAATGGAGTGGGGAAGCAGCCAAATCTTTTTATGTTCTGAAGAAGTGAGGAAAAGTGGAGAGCAGATGGACTTCAAAGGGTATCAGAGTCAAGACAAGTAGACTTGGAACAGAAAGTGGCTGTGTGGCAATGCAGAACCTCAAACAACGTGACCACATAAGTTATTTTCCAAATTAGGGCAATATTAAAGAGTGAAAGGAGAAAGTAAGTGAGCAAGAACACCAACATAGTAAGTGTAACTGGGACTGTCCTAGACAAACAGGTCCCTGCTCCAGCAGAAGCCAGTGTGGAGTATGCAACACATAAAAGCCAGGCAGGATCATACACATGCCAATGCCACATGTGGACACTTGGTAGCCACAAGAGCTAAGATTCTCTGAAGGGTATCTGCAGAATCTAGATATGACTCTAGAGAATAAGACAATAGGAAATCCTCAAAAGATTGAATTTAACCTGAAATGACTGAATTTGCAGGAAATAGACTAACTGTGTATGTGTGTTTCTTTTTTTAACCACAAGGTAAAATGCGGCTTTTAAATGGGAACTAAGTGAAACTATAGAAAAAATAGAGCACATTACAAGTTTTCCATTTTGGAGACTGTACTTTAAAAATATAGCAACTGCTACACAAATATTACAGGCTGGATCTCAGCAAAAGTAAATTCAAAGTATTTTTTTTTTAATTTTACTTTATTATTTTTCCATTTATTTTTATTAGTTGGAGGCTAATTACTTTACAATATTGTAGTGGTTTTTGTCATACATTGACATGAATCAGCCATGGATTTACATGTGTTCCCCATCCCGATCCCCCCTCCCACCTCCCTCTCCTCTTAAGTAGACGGTCCACAATGATTAAAGTTTGGCTCTTATCTGGAATGTTTTCTCAGTGTTAGTAATTTTTTTCCCCTCATCATGGGGTGAAAAAGAAGCCAAAATACAAGAGAAAATTTTTATAAGAAAAGAGATGACAGGGGGATGAGGCTGACCCTGAAGACACATAACGGCACCATGAAATTTTGCATATTATACCTAGTGATTTGAGGAAGCTTCACGACTGACAGTTACAGCCCTGTTACCCCTGTTTAGTCTTAGCTGATGTCCTAGTGTCAGTTGATTATACCTCCCTTTGTATTCTTGTAGAATCCACTATTTTATCTTTGTCAGAGCACTTACAGTAAAAACAGCTAACAATCACCATGAGTTAGGCATTGGGTTAAGTGCTTTATGTGCATTATTCCACTGAGCTCCTATAACTCTTTGTGATGGATATTATTATTACTTTGATTTTATACATGCAAAAACTGAAACACAACTATTTATTGAATCTATTTCCCTTTCTGCCTAGACACACATTTGGGCCTCCTTTTCCTGTCTTTTATGTTTTTGCCCACAGAATGTTAGAAGTTGTCTACTCCCAGGTCTGATCTACACAGACTTCTGCTGTGATCCTTGAGCAGGCACCATCCATTCCAGGCCCTGAACAAGAATGTGGAGCAGAGCTTCCCCACCACACCCAACCCAACCAGCATTTGGATTTTACAAAATGAACAAGCAAACTTCTGTTATGTCAAGCCACAGAGATTTTTGTCTTTAACAGAATCTAGTGCTACCTTGACAAATACTCATAGTGAGGTAAAATATTTTGTCAAGAGTCATACAGTCAGTAAGTGGGGAAGCAAGGATTCTAAATTATAGTCTCATGCCAAAGCCTGCACATCTAGACAAAATGCTACAATGTGCCACTATATGTTACCTGTTTCTCATTAAGTTGTAGGTTCCTTGGTGGAGGAGATTTTTTTTTTTTTTCATTTCTGAATTATTAGAATTTGGTACTAGGAAGGAATCCAAATAAAATGAGTTGAGAGGAATGAAATTGATTAAATTAAATTGAATGAGATGTTATTTAAACTTTCCAGGATCATCATTTCACATCCCCATCCTTCCAGGATTTTTCTTACAACTAGCATTTTCAAATCACTTTTGCTTTACCTAAATCCATTTTCTAAATTTTCAGAAGTTATTTGTGTTTGGATAGAAGTCCAGTCAATATGTTGTAATTCCTCTTGACAATTTCTATGTTAGTAACTCTTTTGGCATTTTCACATCATGGTCATGTAAATCATTCAGGTTCAGCAATGACTGATTGAGTTCAGGTCTGGCACTTTTCTATGTCATTAGTTAGTTCCACAGCAATTTCATGAAATATGTATTATCTCCATTTTACAGATGAGAAAACAATGAGTTAGCCAAGACTCAAGATGCTCCAGGACAAACCTGAAGCTAATTATTGAAACATTTGGAACTAGCATCCAGATCTACTTCCTAGCCAATGCTGTGTACTTGTTTTTACCATGCTGATTATTTTCAATATAATGCCTTGGGCAATTTGTTCAGCGTCTTTCAGATATTAGGAGAGTTATTACTGATACAGATACAAATATATGCTGAATAATGAGATATAGTAGAAACAACTGGCTAGTAGTAGTATACAACTTGAAGGAAGCAACACAGGCTATTTCAAATAATGGTTATAATAAAGGCAAGCTTGGAACTCACTCAGTCGAAGGAGGTGTGAGCTCCTCTTAGCATGTTATATATTATGGCTCTACAGGGCTAGGAGAGTGTCCTTGAAAGAGCTTGGAAAAAGTTGAACAGCAAGAGACAGTCTTCAGAGCCCCAGATCTAGGATTAAGTTTATCTTCTTTAAAATGAAAATGAAATTAAAATTTTTCAGGCCATAAATACTCAAGAGACTCTACCATCGGTAGGCCAGCACAGCACAAACTAGGACGCTCCATAGGCTGAGATAATAGTGGGAAATCCACAGCTACAGAAATGAACATTGGAAATGGTAAATGTGATACATGTAAAAAATACTATTCTTATGTTTTAATATTTTAAAAGATTAGTGACCATTGGAGAAGGAAATGGCAACCCACTCCAGTATTCTTGCCTGGAGAATCCCAGGGATGGAGGAGCCTGGTGGGCTGCCGTCTGTGGGGTCGCACAGAGCCAGACACGACTGAAGCGACTTAGCCGCAGCAGCAGCAAAGCATAAGTTGTAACAATGTAATATGAAGTTTATAGAAATAAAGTATATGACAAGAGTAGTGCAAATGTTGAGAAGGGATCGTAAAGTCATATATTGGAAATCCTATAAAGAGTAACTAAAATTCAGGAGGTGTAGCCAAAAGATTAAGAAGAAGAGAAAAGAAAACACTAAGATACACTCAATTATGCTGAAAGAAGACAGGATAAGCAGATAAAAAAGAAATAAAAAGAAATGGGACCATTAGAAAACCCACCAAAAGATAGCATATCATTCATATAAACAATTATGCTGTAAGTAATGAACCTAATACCCCAATTAAGGATTGACAACATTAGACTCTATGAGAAGCAAGACTCTAGTAAATAATGTCTTCAAGAAACAAACTGAAAATATAAAGCTACAGATAATATAAAGGTACAAAAAAATATATCATGCAAACACTAGTTTAAAGACAGGTAGCTTGGCTGTATTAATAACAGACTAAGGAGACTTCAGAACAAGAAATATTATTAGAGATGAAAGGAGATATGTCACTATGATAAAAAAAAGTCTCCAGCAGAAATATATAGCAGTCTTAAATATTCATGCATCTAATAACAGAGTTTCAAAATCCATGAAACAAAACTTAAGAGATCAAAAAGGAGAGATAAATTAATCCACAAGTATAGTTGGAGATTTTAAAACTCATTTTTCAGTGCTTAAGAAAGCAAATAGATCTCCCCCCAGGAAAACCATCTGTGTTACTTATTTCTTAATTTTCATCAGGGAACAGTCTCTATATTAGTTTGTTAAATATATAAATATTTGCTTTTTTACCATCCTGAAAATTCCTGAAATACTTGGAAATTAAACAATACCCCAATTGTTCTAAATTGTCCATGAGTCAAAGAAGAAATCCCAAATAAACCTGGAAAATGTTCTGAACTCAATGATAATGAAATCACAAAATATAAAAATTTGTAGCATGTAGCTAAAGCATTGATTAGAGGGAAACTTATACCTTTAAATCTCATATTAGAAAAAATGAAGCTCTAAAATTAGTAATCTAAAAAATTCACTTTAATAAAGTAAGATTTTAAAAAGAAAACCTAAAATGGTAAGGTAGAAATAAAGATATGAACATAAATTAATGATATAAATAAATAAATAAAACAAGCTAGCAAAACCTAAACTTAGTTCCTTGAAAATATCTTTACATTTGATCCTAGTTAGAAAGATCAATTAGAAAGTAGAGAGCAAATTATCAATTTATCATGAATAAAAATTACTATTAATTCAATTACCACAGATAGAAAAAAGTTATGAGATTATTATAAACAATTTTATGATAATAAATCTGAAAACTTGGAAATCAAGTACAAATTCTTGGAGAAATAAAACCCTTATAAAATATTGAAAATAAAAATAGTCTATTGGATAAATTTATTAACAACAATTTTTCCACAATGAAAATACCAGATTGTTTCACTGTAGCACTTTATCAAACTTTTCAGAAATAGTAATACTAACCTCATTAAAAAATAAAAAAGTCTCTTTCAATAGAAAGAGAAAAATGGAATACTTGCCATGTCATAAACCTGATGTTTAAACCAAATAAATACATTATAGGGAACAAAATTGTACACCAATATTCTTCATGAATACAGGTACAAAATTTCATAACAAAGTGCTGGCAAGTCAAATTCAGCAAAACAGTAAAGTTTTACTACATTATGAGAAAGAAGATATGTTCATCTCAGGAATGCAAATTTAGTTTAACACTTAAAAGTCAATCATTATAAACTGCAATATTGAAATAACATAAAGAAGATAAGTTTTATGATTATCTGAATGGATACAGATCTTGCACTTCATCAAATTCAATGCTAAATGTATGATTAAAAAATCTTAACAAACTAAGAATGCATAGAAACTTCCTAAACCTGCCTGGCAAAGGGCATGTATAAAAAGGCACAACAAGATCACTCTTTAGAGACTGAATCATTTCCCTTGAGATGGAATAAAGTAGGGTATCGTGTTTTACCATTTCTATTCATTATTGCACTGGGAAATAAAAGAAGCAAAACAGTCTTCACTTGCAGACAATATAATTATTTTTGTATAATATCTTCAGGAATCTACAAAATAACTATAATAAATAAAGCAAATCTCAGAATATAGATAATTTATTGTTTACATATACTAACAGCAATTTTATTCAAAAAATGAAGTTATAAATACCATTTGCAATCAAATAAATTTATATTTAGGGAATGCTTCCAGCAGCTTTATTTACAAAATCAAAGAACTGAAAACTACACAAATATTTATCAATAGGAGAAAGTATAAATATATTGTGGTATGTTTACCTATTATAAACTGATTCAGTAATAAAACAGAACAGATTACTAATAGGTGCAGCAACATGGATGAATTCCAAAAGGAATATAAGCTAGATACAAAGAGTATACACTATGATTTCATTTATCTAAACTACTACTATCAGAAAAGCTAATCTATGGTGAAAGAACCCAAAACATTGGTTGTTTCCGGGGAGTTGAGATAGTTCTCTTGTGCCGATTCCAAATCTATCTAGGGTGATGGGAGCGTTTTATATCTTAATAGGTATGTGGGCTACATAGGCAATTGCATGTATCACAGTTAATTAAATGTATATCTTATATCTGTGCATTTTATTATATGAAAATAGTACTTCAATCAAAAGAAGAAGAAAAAGGCACAGAGGAAGAAGAGGAGGGAGAGTGGGCAGAGGTAGAAAGGAAGGACAAAGGCAAAGAAAATAATGGCCCCAGAAACTGGAGGGAATCTGAGCCAACAGCTTTTTGGCCTTACATTGCCAGTAGCTGAGAAAAGTGGAGAGCCCCACTGAAGGGTCACGGTCCCAGCTAGAGTTTTGTAATTTTTCAAGTGGCCATACTAAATCTTGATACAAAAGAAAAACATTTTTTGGAAATGTAAGATGGAAAAGATGAGCTCTGAACTCTGACTTCTATTCTATTGGTTTTAAATAGCAGTCAGAATTATAAAGGTCCATTCTCAGGAATTCATTTGTACAGTTCTCTTGTTTGGTTCCTTTAACTTGGAATATTTAAGTTGTTTCAAACTGCCCCCTGTATTTGGGCCAAACTTTTATGTGAAGAATTGGATGGCAGGTGTTTCTTTCTGTAATCTTTCTTAGAAGGGTTTGTTTCCATGTTTGAATGGAGTCAGTTGTACATGCCCCCTCCCCTCAATCTCTTGTTGCAGCCTTGCCTGAAATCTATTCTTTTGCAGTACAGTGGAATGTTAACCCATTTATAATTGCAGTGACTATTCATTTCTCTTCCTGTTGCTTTGCTGTGTGCCAAGCACATCACAGCTAAATTCTTGGCAGAAGATTTTTTGCTTGTACTAGTGGGGAAAGGATCCTCCTCTGCCCTGAAGTATGTGCCCTGGATGGATATGAGAAATGGCTGATAATAACCAAGGGAGGGATGTCTTAACACCAACCATTAATATAGAAAAGTAAATTTTCACTGCAACTACATTCAGATACTTTCAATCTATGGGGACAAGATGAGGAAAAAAATATATCTTTGAAAGCAGGAACCCCAAAACCCGATATAAAATAGGTTATGTCAACCTGAAATATATTGTGTATCATCAACCTACTTGGTAATTATTGCTACTCCTTTCTATTTCAGATGGGGAAACCTGGTTTCAAAGATGGGGAAACTTGGTTTCAAAGACGCTAAATCATGTGTCTAAGATTAAAAAAAAAAAAGTTCCACAAATGGGCTTTGTATCTTTATGTATTGAGTTCCATCCTACACTCTGTTGTCACTATTCCAGCTTCTATCTGTGTGCCCTAAGGGTCTAGTACAGTGCTGGAGCATTGAATAGGCCCTCAGTGAATGTGTTGAGTGAAAAATCTGTGCAAAAGTTAGGGCCTATGAGAGATGGCTGAGAAGTTCTGGGAGAAAACTCATATATAATACATATGTCAAGAGCATCTCAATTTGCTTAGAACCACAGAAACAAGGAAAAGATGAGTATTAACTAACTATATTATGGAGTCTATTTCTGTTTAGCAATAAATAGTAACAGGATCCATACATTTCTAAAAACCAGTATTTGAAGAAATGTTTGCCTTAAGTTACTTGAACAGTTTCTAACATAGTTAGGAATTCCAGTGATTAAACCCTCATGCACAAAAGATCAAGAACTTGAAGCTATTTCAATAATCACCAAGAAAGTGCTTTACAAATTTTATGAATTCATTTGACCTTCAAATGGCACCAGAACAACCAATCACCATCTATTCTAATGGGGTACAGTAGCCAAACTGATTGATAGTCAATCATGTTCTAGGTGAGTTAGATAATATCCATTTGGAGAAGGGTATTACTCTTTTAAGGTTTTTGTTTTGTTTTACATTATTTTTATGTTAAGTCAGTGGTCTTCAGGTTTCAGTGGAATCCCTGACATTTTATGGAGACTTTTGTGGATAGCTATCTTTTGGGGAGAGGTTTCATAACTTTATAACATCAGTAATGGGTTCAGGACATCAAGGTTGTTAATCATCCAAACTTTAAAGTCTAAGGAATGTCTTCATAGGCTTCATTTTCCTAGTGAAAGTAGTAGCATCCATTGTGGGTGCTTAGAGCTTGGAATGGAAAAGAGGCCTTGAGAACATAGATGGCCTCCTCTAAGATCTTTATTCAATTTTTAACTATCATTTTGGTATTCCTTCTCTGATCACAGAAATAAAGGACGGACTAATGGAAGGCAGTTTTCTGCAGAATCCAGAGTTATTTTCAGCACAGTGGTCTTCCCAGGTGGCTCAGTGGAGCAGTAAATAATCTGCCTGCCAGTGCAGGAGACACGGAGACATAGGTTTGATCCCGGGTGGGGGGCCGGGGCGGGGTGGGAAGGGAAGATCCCCTGGAGGAGGAAATGGCAACTCACTCCAGTATTCTTGCCTGGAGAATTCCATGGACAGAGGAGACTGGTGGGCTACAGTTTATGGGCTCGCAAAGAGTTGGGCATGACTGAATGACTGAACATGTATGTAAAAATTTGACAGTGTATTTTCTTCCACAAGGCCCTGGGCTATAGTCCAATGGCTTCTCAGATTTTCTCTTTATGGAATTGGTTTTCTGGGCAATATTATTTGTCTAGGGTATACAAAAAGCCTGCAATATTTCTGAAAAAACACCTACAGTGTTCTTGAAGCATCTGAACATTTAAAAATTAATGAATATGATTCCACCTACACAACATTCTGGAAAAGGCAAAACTATGTAAACAGTAAAAAGAGGAGCAGTTGCCAGGCAGGGGGATGAGGGAGGGGTAAACAGGTAGAGCACAGAGGATTTTCAGAAAAGCAAAACTGTTCTGTATTATATTATAATAGTAGATACACATCATTATACATTCACCAAAACCCACAGAATATATAGCACAATGAGGGAACACTAATGTAAACTATAGACATTGGGTAACAATGACGTGTCAATGTGAGTTCATCAGTTGTAACAAACGTACCACTGTGGTGCAAGATATTGATATAGAGGAGGTTATATCTGTGTAGTAATGGGGTATATGGGCATGATCTATGCTTGTTCAATTTTTATGTAAATATAAAACTGCTCTAAAAACAAAGTCTAAGTTTTTAAAAATAATGTATACTTATGGCTAATTTCATGGGCTTCCCTGGTGGCTCAGATGGTAAAGAATCTGCCTGCAATGCAGGAGACCTGAATTTGATCCCTGGGTTGGGAAGATCCCCTGGAAGAGGGCATGGCAACCCACTCCAGTATCCTTGTCTGGAAAATCCCTGTGGACAGAGGAGCCTGGTGGGCTACAGTCCATGGGGTTGCAAAGAGTCAGACAAGACTGAGCTACTTAGCACATAGCACATGGCTGATTCTCATTGTTGTTGGAATTTAATCAATTTGAATAGCTTGTTTGGAAAATCTAATGTTAGGTGCAAGGATGTTGAGTAATATTAATGAGCAGGGCTGTAGTCAGCAAGGATGCCCATCTCTGTCTACTCCTCTCAGAGGAGACCAACCAAATGAAGTAGTTCGATTGGCTTACCAACTTAATTTTTCCATTTGTTGGCATCCTAGTTTATTTATCTGCCTCGTGGTAGGCACTTATTCTTGTATATGCAAAACTCAGCATGGTCCCTGAATATGGCAAATATTAACAAATGTTTTTACATTAAATAAATGACTATCAAAAAAGTGATATTCTACAACACTTCAAAGCAGTGATTCTCAAGATGTGGTCTCCAAGTTAGCAGCAGCAGCATCACCTAGAATGAGCCCCACCCCAGGCCTATTGGGCTTTCCTTGTAGCTCAGTCAGTAAGAATCCCCCTGTAAAATAGGAGTCTGCCTGCAATGCAGGAGACCCAGGTTCAATCCCTGGGTCAGGAAGATATATCCCCTGGAGAAGGAAAAGGCAACCTACTCCAGTATTCTTGCCTGGGAAATCCAAAGGACAGAGGAGCCTGGTGGGCTATAGTCCATGGGGGCACAAAAGCCAGACACAACTCAGTGACTAAACAACCACCACCAAGACCTACTGAAGCAGAAACTCTGGTGGAGGGGCCCAGCACCTTAAATTTCAATAAGCCCTCCAGGGGATTCTGATGCATAATTAAGTTCCCAAACACTTTTTCTTTATAATTTGGTCTAATAGAATAATGAAGTTCTTGAATTAGCCAGAAGTGACCATGACCATGATAACCCTACCAAATTTCCCCCTCTGAATTGCTCACTGATAGCATATATTGTACTATTGGGATGCATTTGGAAGCTGCCAGTTTTTTGACTTACAGAATGTTTACTAAGAGATGTTTTCCATTGCGACTTCAGCATCGTTTATACAGCTCAGATCCTGATCTTATATTTGTCAGCCTCATATGGCTGCAGGCATTACCTCAATAATGTGTTGAAATTATCTAGTCTCAGAGAAAATGACAGGTAAATAAGAATGGTATGCTTTAAATTTATAATAAGAAGTATAACTATCATGTGGACCATAATAATAATCATTGTATTTCCTCTATGGCCAGACCAACCTGGGAAAGTCAAGAAACTCCTTCAAAATTAGGCAAGCAAACCCAGGAGAGTTAACTGAATGATAACTTAATGCAAACAAGCTCAAATAATAATAGAAAAAGCTAATATTTATTGAGGATTTTCTAGATGCCAATCACTAAGTAATTTACATATATCATGGCATGTAGGCCTCATAACAGCAATATGAGTTGAGATACTATTCCCATTTTGCAGATTAGAAAACTGAGCATTTGAGAGGTTGAATAGCTTGGCTAAAGCTATCCTGCTAGTAAACACCAGGGCCAAGATTTAAACCTTTGTCTGTGTTACAACACAGCAGTGCTATTAGCTACTATATTGAGCTGCCTGCTATAAGACTAACACAGACCTCCCCAACTCAAGGTGACCTGGTCACTGGGGCCATAGTGATTGCAATTCCTCTACCAAGACCTTTTCGTTAGAACACAAAGTTAAAAGGGGCCTCACTATTGGCCACCAAAATAACTCTTTTTCTCCTCTGTATTTCTGTTGCCTGACCAAAAGCCATTAAACTCTGGAGGCACTTTCTTTAACTATGTGAATATATTTAATCAGGTTAGAGTCAGAGCCTTCAGTTGGAGAATTGTTATATCTTTTAAAAATGACTTTGTATTGGATTGGCCAAAAAGTTCTTTTGAGTTTTTCTGTAATATCTTATGGAAAAATCCAAGCAAACTTTTAGGCCAACCCAATATATCTGTGCTCTAGTTCATTAATAATTTTACCATTTTTCTCTTAAATAAATTTTTTGCCACATTTAAGCTTTCTCAAGAGAAACCTCTCAGTATTGCTCAACTACCTGTAACTCAAACACCAATGGGGAAAACTTCTATAGAGACCATCAGTTTAGTTCAGCTCAGTTGCTCAGTCGTGTCTGACTCTTTGTGACCCCATGAATTGCAGCATGCCAGGCCTCCCTGTCCATCACCAACTCCCAGAGTTTACTCAAACTCATGCCCATTGAGTTGGTGATGCCATCCAGCTATCTCATCCTCTGTCGTCCCCTTCTCCTCCTGCCCCTAATCCCTCCCAGCATCAGGGTCTTTTCCAATGAGTCAGCTCTTCGCATGAGGCGGTCAAAGTATTGGAGTTTCAGCTTCAGCATCAGTCCTTCCAATGAGCACCCAGGACTGATCTCCTTTAGGATGGACTGGTTGGATCTCCTTGCAATCCAAGGGACTCTCAAGAGTCTTCTACATAGATAACACTTAACAAAATTTCCATAATTTTTATCAACTCTCTTTTTTTTTTAATCATTCTCCTTAAAAATTCTGAAATGTTGAGGGGGGCAGTGGGAGTTAAAACCAAGGGCTTCCCATGTTTCAGGCACAGTCTCTATTATTTCATCTAATCCCTACATGAATCCTATCGCATCTCTGTTTTACAATGGTAAAATCAAGGTTCAGAGAAGATAGAATCCTTGAGAGATTTTGTAACAGAAGAACAAATCTGACTCCATATTTGATCTATTCCTTTAGCTTTAACCCTTGTATTCTGTTGCCTGTGCTTAGACATGCTGGCCCTGAACCTTTCTAAAAGAATGCTATAGCCTGAAATATATATGATAGTCCATTCTCTTCAAAGGTATTATCTTTAAAAAGTTGTAGAACAGAAAATGACACTTGTCTTGTTGGAGGTTTATAGGAACATTTTTTACCAGACACATAGACAGCTGCAAGAACAAAGAATGCCTGCACCAAGAAGTTTGCAACAGTCACACACACTCCCTACCCTTTTAGTAAAGAAAAAGCCTGAATTCTAACTCAGATAAGATGGGTTCTTTAGGATACTAGCCCATCGCCTCCTCTGTCTGCTGGCTTTCCAAATAAAGTTGTGATTCCTTGCCCCAACTCTTCATGTCTAGACTTCCTGGCCTATCACGTGGCTAGCAGTACAAGTTTGGACTCAGTAACTATTTGAATACAGGTCTGCCTGTCATCATAGCTTGGCCTGAGCTTATTTCTCTGCTCCACACTTTGTGTAGCTTCATTGTGAAGTTTCAAAGATTTTCTGGAGGTTGTTAGGAGGTCAATTGGAGAACATATCTTTTCTCTATCCAATTATATTCTTGTAATCTCTTCCATCTTGATGATGTCTTTCATCCTACCAAATACTTTGACAGATTTTTTCATCCTACCAAATATTTGACAGATTTGAATCCCCTGGCTTCAAAAAACTTGGATATGTAGGTAGGGAGCCAAGTAGGACAACCCTAAATGTCCTTGATTAGCATACTGGGAAACCAAATCTCAGAGATATTAACTGACTCAGCTAGGGTCACCTATCTGTGAAAGGAAAAGATAGGACTGTACCTAAATCTTCTAACTTTTTGTAGTAGTCAGGCCACTCCACCATGTTCTAGGACAAAGCTCTGCTCTGGTTTCCAACATACGATTCATGAAGGAGTTCAATATGGGTTTAAAAGTAATAATACCATGACTATGGCATCAATTCACACCCAAAGGTTCTGTAAAATTATTACTACTTTCCTGAATTTCAGATATCCCTGCAAAGAGAACCCATTTTCTAATGGCCTCTGTAAAATATACTTGCTTTTAAACTCAAAGTCATCATGAAAAACCATTCAATTTGCCCCATTTCTAGAACTTCCTCATGAGCAGGACCAGCAGAAAGGGAAATTCATACCAACTACTTCTAGAAAAGTCATGCACACTGACCTATTTCTGCTTGCTTTTTCCCTTTTAAAAGTCCATGCTCAGAATTGCTATCATCGTTAGATGCCTCTAATTTCAATAGTAGGTACCTCTTAGTTAGGAGGTTATTTTGTCTTTAAGTAGCAGGGAGCATGCTGTTTTCTTTTTCACTCTTGGCATTTATTCAGGTTCCCAGGGGCTAGTTAGTGACCAGCAAATCCAGTAAAAACAGAAATTGTTACCTAATAAAACACCAAGAGACTTTCCAGGCCTCAGGGCAAGTAACACTCCTGCCCTTTCTAATTCTCAGACCACATTCCAAGTGCAAAATGGAATCATTTTTGTTTTCAAAGTGATGCTAATTTATTAGCCATGGTGCAAATGTTGACTGTGGTAATGGGACTTCAAAAAGAATGTCTGCAGTCCAGAAAGCTTGAGGGGGAAAGGGAAATCAACTGAGAGAAAAATAGAATCCAGTAGAGTTCTCCCAGACCAAACTGACTACATTCAGCAATTTATCCATTCACTTTTCTCCTCATTCACTAGTTCTTTTATTGCTGACCTACTAGATACCAAGAACTTCCAAGGTACTAGAGATAAACATATGTTTAATATATGATGCATTTTTTCACAGAAACTACAACTCAGTTAGGGACCCAGACCAGTAAACAGAGAATTGAAGAGAAGTTTATTACTAAAAGGATGGAGCAAGATGTCAGGGAAGCATCACAGTGATGGAAGATATCAGGGAAAGCATGAAGAGAGTATGAAATTTTGAAAAGATGATGAATCTGAAAGGACAATTTACACAAACATTATTTCAACATAACCTTAGATATTTCAAGGACTAATTAAGTGTGTGTGTAAGAAATGCCTATGTGAGTAGAAACAACTTCCTAAAGAATCCTAAATCTTATTTTGGGTGTTTCTCACCTCTAGAATGTCTTCCAGTCTTTCTCCTAGGAGTGGAGACTTGTTTCAGTAAAAATCTGTTACTCAGGGTTTTGGTTACATACAAAAACTAAAAAAAAAAAAAAAAAGACGGGCTATATTAAGCAGAAAAGGAATTTACTGGAAATTTATTAGGGAACCACCCTATTGAGAGCAATTTGGAAGAGCAGACCTGGAAAAAAAGAGAGAACCCAGAAGAGCTATAAAGGGTCAGGCAGTAAAACCAGAACAATGGTTGACCAAGAGTAATCTGATTTTAGTCTGTGCCTCAGAGAGGCAAAGTGACTTTCTCAAGACCACACAACAGCAAGTACCCTTGAAACCTCCAGAGTTAAAAGTGATTTTTAAGTTCTTCTACTCTTGGGCCTTATTAGGGACACTTACCATTATTTGAGCATCAATATCCTCTTTCCTAATTGTATACTTTTGTTTTTTACTTGATTATATTAAAAATTTTTAAAATTGTAATGAAATACACATAACACAAAACCTATCATCTTAAGCATTTTAAGTGCACAGTTAAGAGGCATTATCTACATTCACATTGATGTGTAACCATCACCACCATCTAGCTTCAGAATTCTTCCATCTTGCAAAACTGAAACTCTGTACCCACTAATCAATAACTTATTCTCCCCCTCCCAGATCCTGACATCACCCCTATTTGCATTCTTATCTCCCTTTTGCAGAATCCCTCAGGTTGTGTGGTCCTTCAAGAAATGGCTGCCTCTCTGTAGATTTTTCATTCCTTTCCCAGATAACGCAGCAGGTGCCAGGTGACATTTTCAGCCAATTTAGGGCTTTCTCCCCGGAATTTATATCTTCAGTAAGACATAAACGTTGTTGAGTTGGTTGGAGAGAGAGTCATGGGAAGCTGCAAGGACACGTAACCTACCCAATATTACACAACTCATTAGTGGTAGAGCTGGGGTATCAGCCCAGGTGACGTGAAGGCAGAACCCATAAAGCTACTGAAAAAAGAGCAACATTCCAGCCACTCATTGGACAGAAAATCTGGTGAGTTTCTTTACATATTAGACCATAGGAATATATAAATATACAAAAAAGTTTCTGCCCTTAAGCAGTAGTAAGTGAGGACATAGAGTCCAATGTGATGGTCATTTCCATGAGATTTGATGGGAATATGCAGAAGCTCAGTTGGTCAAGAATATACCTGTAATGCAGGAGACACCAGGTTCAATTCCTGGGTCAGGAAGATCTGCTGGGGAAGGGATAGGTTACCCCATCCACTATTCTTGGGCTTCCCTTGTGGCTCAGCTGGTTAAGAATCCACCCACAATGCAGGAGACCTGGGTTCAATCCCTGAGTTTTGAATATCCCCTGGAGAAGGGAAAGGCTACCCACTCCAGTATTCTGTCCTAGAGAATTCTGTGGACTGTATAGCCCATGGGGTCACAAAGAGTAGGACATAACTGAGTGACTTTCATTTTCACATGCAGAAAGAAAAGCCTAGACTGGCCCAGAATGTGGGAAAGAATTTCAAAGGAATTATTGCTTGAACCAGATCTTAAGGTTCGACTGATAAGCATGCACTGCAAGCAAACCCTGGAGAGCTCAGAATATGAAAATTCATGGAGGCGTGAGAGGCCTCAAAGTTCCACAAACTATAAAGAAGCTCAGAAATTGCTAGGTTGTGAAGTGAAGGATGAGACATAGCCAGAAAAGACTCAGGATAAATGGTTAGGGCATAGACTGAGAAGGAGGAAGGGGCTCTTATGCCATGGAAAGAAGTTTTTTTAACCCCCCTAAGAATATAATAACAAATGGGAAGTTCTTAAACCCTTAAAGGCTCATAAACCATTCCATTGAAGTGATATAAAATATTGGTGGATATTTTCCTTAAGGAGAATATCTGGAACTTACATCATCTTTTTGTTGTGCTGGGTAGAACTTGGGGCATGAGGTAAAAACAACAGAGAACCTTGAGGTATTCCTGCTTACAAAAATGTACTCTTGCCTTTAGTAGTTTACACTGTAATCCCCACATTAGCAAAACTGTCATCACTAGTACTTAACACTGGGTTAGAGGAAGAACATGCATGAGGATGGGGAACATGGGGATGTGAAATGGAAGGAGATTGTGATTTATATTTTTTACTTAGGAATAGCAGCATGCTGATTGCCAAAACAATGAGCTCATCCTGGATGTTAATGCAGTGAGTGCCAGGTGAGTAAATTGTCTATTATTAGACTTCACCATGCAGTAAGTGCTCTTGTTCCCTCCTTTCTTAGGTACACCTGCTGTCGCAATGTATATCCAACTTTGGGAACCTTGGCCCCCATTAACATGGAAGGAAGAGAAAATATTTGAGATAGATGCTTGCACAGGAAGTGATTAGCTGGAAAAAAGAGCTTTGTTTGAGCACTTTTTTAAAAACTCCATTTATGCTAGTAGAGTGGTGGTAACATCTATCTTCCCTTTCTAGATTTATTTTAAGTTTTAAGGCAGGGAATACTAGGACGTAATTCTTCTCTCACCTTTGGCACCTTAAAGTATCTATATAGAAAGTTCTTTAAAATGGTATACCTCACTAACCTGAGTTAAACTATATCAATTTAGCAAATCACTTAGCAAAGAAGTGAGAACCTTGCTAAATACAGGGATCGTGGGAGTGCCTGTGCACTCTGTCAGCTTAAAATGTATTGGGAGACAGATTTTCAATGCCTAATAAAGCTCCAAATAAGAGTAAACTGTGCCCCATAGAAAAAGACAAGGTAATGTGGTGTTTTAGCCAGCAGAGTCAGATTGGCCTGGACTAGAATTCCAGCTCTGCAGTTTAACAGTTCCATCATCTTGTGTGCTCAGGGGCTCAGTCCTGTCTGACTCTTTGTGACCCCATGGACTGTAGCCTGCCAGGCCCCTCTGTCCATGGGATTTTCTAGGCAAGAATACTGGAGTGGGTTGCCATTTCCTATTCTATCGCTAACCTCAGGAAAGTTACATAATCCCCTGGCTCTCAATTTTTTCACTTACGAAATGGGAACAAGTAACACTGCCTCTAGGTTTGGTGTTTTGTCGGTGGTTGTTTTTGTGGATAGAGGTGTTCGCACCATGTCTGAACAGAGGTGGCAGAGTATAAGGACTCTGGGCTCCCCTCCCCCCACAAACACAGTAAAACTACAACTACATACAGAGAAACTCTCACCGAAATCAACCCGGGGGCTAGAGCAGCTCTTCTATAAGCAAGGCTGTAAAGAAAGATACACACCGAGTCCGGTAGGAAGGGCGAAGTTATCTTGTCAGCATCTGCACCCCTAGTGGGGAGCACAGAGGAGAAGGAGGATATCATGGGCTGGGGGATCCTCCCTGGCAGCGAGGGGCTTGAGTCATATATAGGTACCCAAGCCCTGATATCTGACACTAGGAAGAGAAACCCCCTTAATGGTTTAAGAATGAGTGGGGCTTACCATAGGGCTGTAAGAAACTGGATTCCAAAGCCTGTGAAGAATTCACACTCGGAATTACTTATTCCCAGCCACAGTCAGGTAGCAACAGGTTGAAAAGTGCCTGGCCTATCCGATCACCTCAGTGCCCCCCAGCCCATACCAGGCTCTTGCTCTAGGCTCTCTTGCTCCAGCGCTGCTTCCCACCAAGGGAGAGACTGTCATTGGGAGTGCATACACCTGGAGAGAACAGAGCTGACTTGGACCCCAGTCCTCCCTCTGATCAGGGCGGAGGCAGCCATTGCCAGTTCACATGTCCCTAGACATAACTTGGATGGAGCAAAGATAACTCCAGGGTGAAAAACACCATTTCAGGAGTGTGCACATTTGGGAGGGGATGGGGCAAGCTCACTGGTGTGGCAGCAGCCCCTTCTGCTCCACTCAGGATTTAACCAAGGCATGCACACAGTGTGAGTGTGGGGCAATGAGGGGGGTTGAAATAATCACAGAGCTTTAGGATCCAGTCATTCTCCAAACCAACGTGAGACTAACATCACACCCAGAGAAACCCAAATCCCTCAGGGCTTCTATTCCAGACTTCTGGGCAGCAATCCCATCCTCAATAGGTGAGGGATGGCCAGTGAGTATAGGACAAGCCCTAGTCAGCACCTGATTCTGGCTCTAGCCATACCAGCGCCAGTCTTACCTCCCACCAAGTCAATGACTGCCAGCACACCTTGGGGAAAGATACAGCTGATGCTCACTTCATATCTAGCTCTCCCACCAAAGCCACTGGGTACATGCAAGTTGCATAGGGACATTCCCATACAAGGACACATTCTCAAAGCCAAGACAGGTAATTATTTCACCTAATTTCATAGAGGCAGAGAAAGCTTTAAAAAAAATGAGAAGACAGAGAAATATGTTTCAAATGAAAGGACAAGGAAAAGACCTGAAAGAAATCCTAATGAAACAGAAATAAATAACTTACCCAATAAAGAATTCAAAGCAATAGTAACAAGAATGCTAGCTTGGGAAAGAATAGATGAACACAGTCAGAATTTTAACAAAGAACTAGGTGACTCAGATGGTAAAGAATTCACCTGCAATGCAGGAGAACTGGGTTTGATCGCTGAGTTGAGAAGATATCCTGGAGGAGGGCATGGCAACCCATTCCAGTATTCTTGCCTGAAGAATCCCCATGGACAGTGGAGCCTGGCAGGCTACAGTCCATGGAGTCACAAAGAGTTGTACATGACTGAGTGACTAAGCACAGAAAATACAAAAGAACCAGTCAGAGCTAAAAATATGATAATTGAAATGAAAAATACACTAGAGGAATTAACAGCAGTTAGGTGAGACAAAAGAAAATGTAAGTGATCTGGAAGAAAGGATAATGGAAATCACCAAATCAGAACAGCAGAAAGAGAAATAAATTTTACAAAATAATAGTCTAAGGGACCTCTGAAACAGTACCAAGCATGCTAACATTCACATTAGAGAGGTCTCAGAATGAGAAGAGAGAGAAAATTTTACAAAATATATTGATGAAATTATGGCTTAAAAACTTCCCAAATATGAAGAAGGAAACAGATATCCAGGTGCAATAAGCAAAGAGAGTCCCACAGAAGATGAACCCAAAGAGATAACACACTAAGACATATCATAATAAAAATGAAAAAAGTTAAAGAATTTTAAAATCTGCAAGAGAAAAACAGTCACATTGAAGGGAAGCTCCATTAGGCTATCATCTGAACTAGTATGCCCTACCCAGCAAAGTTCAGTTTAGTTCAATCACTCAGTTGTGTCCAACTCTTCATGACCCCATGGACTGCAGCATGCCAGGCTTCCCTATCCATTACCAACCCCCAGAACTTGCTCAAACTCATGTCCATCGAGTTGGTGATGCCACCCAACCAACTCATCCTCTGTCCTCCCCTTCTCCTCCTGCCTTCAATCTTTCCCAGCATTAGAGTCTTTTCCAATGAGTCAGTTTTTCAAATCAGGTGGCCAAAGTAACCCAGCAAAGTTAACATTCACAATGAAAGAGAGAGAGAGAGAGACATCTCAGACAAAAACTAAGAGTTCATCAGTACTAAACTGACCTAACAAGAAATGTTAAGGGTCTTCTTTAAATGAAAATGAAAAGATTATAATAAGAAATTATAGGAAGGGAAAAATCCCACTGGCAAAGATAAATAAATAGTAAAGGCTGTGAGGGGGTCAAAATCTAAATAAGTTACTACAAAGGTTAAAATATAAAAATTATAAAATCAATTACAATTATAATAAACAGATACATGAAGATGTAAAATATAATATCAAAAACATAAAAAAGGATGGGAAGGAATAAAAGGTGTAGAGTTTTTAGAATGTGTTTGAACTTAAATAACTATCAGTTTCATTCTGTAGGTATAGTTATAGGTCTGCAATTATGAACTCCATAGTAACCACAAATTGAAAAACCTGCAATAGATCTATAAAAACTAAAGACAAAGGAACACAAATATAATAGTAAAGAATATCATCAAACCAAATGGAATAAACTAAAAGAAGAAAGCAGAGGGGGAAAAAAAACATAAAACAATTAACAAAATGACAATAAGTACTGGCCTACCGATAGTCATTTTAAATGTCAATGGACTGAATGCACTAGTCAAAAGGCATAGGGTAGTTGATTAGATTTTTTAAAAAGACCCACCTATATGTTCCCTACAATAGAGACTCACTTTACAGCTGAAGACACACAGAGACAGAAAATGGGGAGATAAATAAGAGATATTTTATGCAGATGGAAAGGAAAAGAAGCTAGTGTCCCATACTTAGAAAAAAGTAGACATTAAAACAAGGTATACAATTAAAAACAATTAAAGACAAGGAAGGACATTATATACTGATAAAGCATTGAATCCAAGCAGAGGATATAACACTCATTATATTTTTGCACCTAATATAGAAGCACCTGACCATATAGACCATATATTAACAGACATAAAAGGAAAAATTGGCAATAATATTAATAATCATAGGTGATTTTAACACCACACTTACTTCAGTGGACAGATCATCCAGACAGAAAATTAATAAGGAAACAGTGTTCTTAAATGACATATTTGACTAGTAGGTGTTCATGAATATCTAGAGAACATTCCAATAAAAAGGAGCAAAATAGACATTCTTTTCAGGGGTGCATGGAATGTTTTCTAGGATAGATCACATGCAAGGCCACAAAACAAATCTCAACAAATTTTAAAAGATATATACTATATGAAGCAACTTTTCCAACTACAAAATATAACACTAGAAATCAATTACAGGAAGAAAAACAGTAAAAGTACCAATCAGTGAAGAATAAAAACATCCTACCTAAAAACCTAGTTGGTCACTAAAGAAATCAAAGAGGAAATCATAAACTACCTTGAGACCAGTGAAAATAGAAACATGTTCCCAAAATCTATGTGATGCAGCAAAAGCAGTTATTAAAAAAAAGAGAGATTTAGAGCAATACAGACATACCTCACAAAACAAGAAAAATCTAAATTAACAACATAACCTATCATCTAAAGGAATTAGAAAGAGACAAAGAAACCAAACCCAAAGTCAGCAAAAGGAGGAAACAACAAAAAGCAGAGAGAAGATAAAACAGAGACAGAAAGCAATAGAAAAGATCAGTAAAACCAAGATTTGGTTATTTTAAAAGATAAACAAAATTGCTAAACCAATAGCCAGGTTGATTAAGGAAAAAAAAAAAAGACAAAGTAAGAAATGAAAGAGGAGAAATTGAAATCAATATTACAGAGAATACTCTGTAGTGTTCATAAGAGAATATGTTCAGAAAATACATTCAAATGTTCATAAGAGAATCCTATGAATAGTTATTTGGGCTTCCCTTGTGGCTCAGCTTGTAAAGAATTCATCTACAATGCCAGAGACCTAGATTCTATCCCTGGGTTGGAAGATCCCCTGGAGAAGGGAAAGATTACCCACTCCAGTATTCTGGCCTGGAGAATTCCATGAACTGTCACAAAGAGTTGGACACAACTGAGCAGCTTTTGCTTTCATTTTCAACAAATTGAAAACTCTAGAAGAAATTTATTAATTCCTATAAATGTACTATCTTGCAAAAACTGAATCAGGAATAAATAGATAATATGAGCAGACTTCGTACTAGTACTGAAATTGAATCAGTAATCAAAAAAATTCCAAAATCCAGGACCATAGAGTTTCACAGTAGAATTGTACCCAACATATAAAGATGAGTTCAAACTATTCAGAAAATGTGAAGAAGAGCAAACACCCCCAAATTCCTTCTATGAGGCCACAATTACTCTGATGATACCAAAACCAGATAGACACTACAAAAAAAGAAAATTATAGGTCAATATTCCTGATGGATATAGATGCAAAAATTCTCAATGTTAGCAAAATGAATGTTTTGCCAAAATGAATGCTTGCTAAAATGTTAGCAAAATGAATGCAACAATATGTAAAAAGGATCATACACCACAATCAACTGGGATTTGTCCCAGTGATGCCAGGATGGTTCAATATCAGCAAATCAGTCAGTGTGATTCACCACATTAACAAAAAGAAAGAAAAAAAACACAATTGATGCAGAAAGGGTATTCTCTGGTGGCTTAGACAGTAAAGAGTCTGCCTGCAAGGCAGGAGACCCGGGTTCAATCCCTGGGTCAGGAAGAGCCCCTGGAGAAGGAAATGGCAACCCATTCCCATATTCTTGCCGGGAAAATCCCATGGATGGAGGAGCCTGGCCAACTCCAGTCCATGGGTCACAAAGAGTTGGACACAACTGAATGACTTCACTTTCACTTTTCACTCTCTTTCAACACCCATTCATGATAAAAACTCTCAACAATGCTGGTATAGACAGAAACCATCTAAAATAATAAAGCCCGTTTATGACAAACCCATAGCTGATATCATAATTTATGATGAAAAACTAAAAGTTTTTCCTCTGATATCAGGAGCAAGGAACAAATTGAGGATACCCAGTCTCACTATTTATATTTAAAATAGTATTGGAAGTCCTAGCCACACCAATCAGGCAAGAAAAAGAAATTAAATGCATCAAAATTAGAAGGTAATAAGTAAACTCTCACTATTTTCAGGAGACATGATACTATGTATATAAAATATTAAAGTTTTCATCAGAAAACTATTAGAACTAATAAATGAATTTAGTGAAGTTACAGGATATAAAATTAACATACAGGAATCTCTTCCTATTTGATACACTAATAATGAAGTATCAGAAAGAGAAATTGAGGAGATAATCCCATTTACAATCACAAAAAAGAATAAAATACCTAAGAAAAAACAACCAAGGAGGTCAAAGACCTCTAGTGTGAAAACCATGAGATGTTGATGAAGGAAATTGAAGATGCAAATAAATGGAAAGATATCCTGTGTTCATGGACTGGAAGAATATTGTTAAAATATTCACAGTACCCCCAATCAATCTACCAATTTAATGCACTCCTTTAAAATATATCCATGACATTTTTTTACAGAGCTAGAACAAATAATCCTAAAGTTTATATGGAACCACAAAAGACCCCAAATAGCCACATCAATATTGAGGAGGGGGAGGAGAAGCTGGAGATTTCATACTTTCTGATTTCACACTATACTACAAAGCTACAGAAATCAAAACAGTATTTTACAGCACACACACACACAAAAACAGACACATAGATCAATGGAACAAAATAAGTAGACCCATAAATAAATAAATCCCATAAATAAACCAGTGCACATATAGCCATTTAGTCTATGACAAAGGAAGTAAAACTATACAACTGATAAAAGACTATTCAAGAAGTGATGCTGTGAAAACTGGACAACTGCATGTAGAAGAATGAAATTATAACATTTTCTCACACCATATATTAATATCAACTCAAAATTTATTCAAGGCCTAAATGTAAGACCAGAAACCATAAAAATCCTAGAAGAAAACATTGGCAGTCCACTCTTTCACATAAATTACAACATGTTTTTGCATCCATCTTTTCATACAAGGGAAATAGAAAAATAAATGAATGGGGGCTTCCTTGGTAGCTCAATAGTAAACAATCCACCTACCAATGCCGGAGGCACAGGTTCGATCCCTGATCTGGGAAGATCCCACATGCCAGGGAGCAACAAAGCCTCTGCATCACAACTACTGAGCCTGTGCTCTAAAGGCCAGGAGCCACAACTACTGAACCCACATGCCAACCACTGAAGTCTGCATGCCTAAAACCTGTGCTCTGCAAAAGAGAAGTCACAGCAATGAGAACTCTGCACACCACAACTAGAGAGTAGCCCCCACTCACTGCAACTAGAGAAAATGCCCACACAGCAACAAAGACCCAGCACAGCCATGAATAAATGAAATTTTTAAAAATAAACAAATGGGACCTAGTAAACTTAAAAGCTTTGCACAGTGAAGGAACCATCAACAAAATTAAAAGACAATCTGTTGAATGGAAAAAGATATTTGTAAATGATATGTCTGATGAGGGGTTAATATCCAAAATGTATAAATATTTCATAAGCTCAACATAAAAAAAAAAAGCTACTTAAAAAAAGGGCAATATATCTAAATAGACATTTTTCCAAAGTTTTTCTGACGGGTAAATGAAAAGATGTTCATTATCACTAATTGTCAGGGAAGTGCAAATCAAAACCACACTGAGTATCATCACACACATGTCAGAATGCTTATCATCAAAAATAAAACAAGTAATAAATGTTTGTGAGGATGTAGGGAATAGTTCTACATCAGTTCACTGACAGTCGGATTAAAAGTTGGTACAGCCACTATTGAAATTAGTACAGAGGTTCCTTAAATTAGAAATTGAATTATCACATGATCCAGCAATTTCATTCCTAAGTATACATCTGAAGAAAATGAAAGCATTTATTGAAAAAGATATATGCACCTCAATGTTCAAAGCAGCATTGTTTACATTGTTTATAACAGTCAAGATATGGAAGCAGCTTAGTGTCCATCAACAGATGAATGAATAAAGAAGACAGAGGATATATGTTTGTATGTGTGTAATAGAATATTACTTAGCCATAAAAATAATGAAATTCTGACATTTACAATGACATGGATGGACCTGGAGGTTACTATGTTTATTGAGATAACTCAGATAGAGAAAGACAAATACTGTCTATTTCATATGTGGAATCTAGAAAATAAATGAATACAACAAAACTAAAACAGACTCAGATATGGAGAACTAACTAGTGATTACCAGTAGGGAAAGGAAGGAGAGCTACAAGACAGGGGAAGGGGATTAAGAGGTGAAAACTACTAGGTATTAAAAAAGATACAAGATGTCATATATAGCACTGGGTATACAGGCAATATTTAATAATAAACTTAAAAGGAATATAATCTACAAAAATATAAAATAACTATGCTGTATACCTGAAACTAAGACATTGTAAATCAATTCTACTTCAATAAAAAATGAAATAAAATGTTTCATAAATATTTTTAAATGTTTTATTACAAAACATCTCAATTGCAAAGTATAGAAAATACTGTAATAGTTGTATAACAACCACTCAGATTTAACATATACACATATTTAACTATTTTAAAAAAGAGAGACACAGTGATTGAACTATGTAACACAGTACATGCAAATGCTTAATTGGTAAAAATGGCTAAAAAGACTCTAGATTCAAAAGGAGTGGATCATTAGCTCTGAGCAGTGGTATAGAAAACGTCCGAACCCAGGGAGGTAGTATTTGACACAAACTTTGAAAGGTAAGTACAATTACTGCAGGAGAATAGAGTGAGAAGAAAAAATAACTATAAAGCCTGGGAAACCATGTAAATGAGTGAAAGTGTATGCCAAAGAGATGGAGAAGAGGGCACAGTCTAGTATGAACACAACCAAAAAGTCATGGTTCAGGAAGAAGTTCACAGAGGGAGAAGACACTGCAAGACTAGATTCAACTAAGAGGGTGAACAGCCATCATGCTCTGATAAGGCGCACAGTTGAACGAGGGAATGAATTACTGATCTATAGTCAGTGATACAACACTGAAATCTTCATTTAAAATAATTTTTAGTAATGCATCCATTCTCTTCTACATAGCCTCTCTGTGTTGTTTAGACTTAGAAAGAAAGGAGGTAGGAGATATTCATCCTCCTAAGGCCTGGGTTACAAAGTCTTAGATATCCCTTCTGATTGCTTCTCTTTGTCAAAACGAGTCTCAAGGACAATCCGATTTCAAGGAGAAGATCAATAAGCCCCACCTTTTTATATGAGGAGAAGCATGCACATATGAGGAGGGGAAGATTGTTTGAGGCTATTCTTTGGGAACTAGCTACCTCTGATGTGTTCTCAAATGATTCAAATTAAGGAAACTGACTCGAAAATCTTCTAGTGGCTCAGCTGTGTCCGACTCTTTGTGATCTCATGGACTGTAACCCACCAGGCTCCTCTGTCCATGGGGATTCTCCTGGCAAGCATACTGAGTGGGTAGCCATTTCCTTTTCTGGGGGATCTTCCCAACCCAGGGATCAAACCTGCATCTCCTGCATTGCAGGCAGATTCTTTACCACAGAGCCATCTGGGAAGCCCCTTCCAAAGATTAGGAATATAAAATCAATATCACAAAGTAATTGGTTTCTTGGGCAATCTCCTCTAATCCCATAATTTTCATGATTTCCTATTCTCCGATGGTTTCTGAAATAGCATCTGTTCTTAGCTCTAGAATCCTTCAGATAATGACTTTAAACTGGATCTTCCACAGACAAATCAAGCTTAAATATGCCTAAACTAAATTTACCCCCTCTCCTCTCCTCCTCTGAATCACCCAACTGCCAAAGTAGCCCACTATATTTCCTCTGGAGTTTTGTGTTTCAATGCATGGCATTCTTGTACAGTCTGCTTCAGTTAGTACTTCTTAAACACTAAAAGGCAAAAACATCACTTGGGGATCCAGTTAAAATGCCAATTCTGATTGAGTAGGTCTGGAGAGAGGCCTAAGAATTTGCATTTTTAAAAGTTTCCTGATTATGCCAATATGGTTGGCCCATGAGTAATAAGGGTCTAAGTCATAGAACTTCTATTTGTATGACATTGATTTATTTCCCTTTTCCTTCAAAAACAATTATTTACCAAATCTTATCAATTCCAAAGAGTTATTCTAAATACTTATCAATAAATGCTCAAACTACTCCCTCTTCCTCTTTTTGCTTTTATTTCTAATCTGGTCTGGACAATTGCAGTGAACTTCTCACTTTGCTATTTGTTCTTACATAACACTAATGTATCTTACAGGGTGTTGCCAAAAGTATCTCTTTCACATAAAAATATGATCACGTTACTTCTCCTTGCTTAACACTTTCTAGTGCCTCCTACAATGTGAAATATAAACTCATTTGAATATTCTGCCTATACTAATTATATGTTTCACCATGCCTGCAACTCTCCACTTTTAACACCACTTACCCCACCTCCAACAGGAACATAGTCTGTGCTCCAGAACACAGAGTGATCATTTCAATATCTTTACTTCTGTACATGCTGTTTCCCTGACTCCAATGCAACTTATGCTTTAAATTTCAATTAAACATTTCCTAATTCACAGTGTCTTCTCTAACCCCCAAGATTAATGTAGGAACCCCTTCTTCTAAGTGCTCTCTTCACTTTGTATGTACCACCATCGAATCAATCTTTGTATTATTTGCTTTCATGCATATGTTTCCATTAAACTATATGAACTATGAAAGCAAAGACCATAACTTTCCTGTTTTGTTTCCCAGTGCCTATCCACAGCTCAAAAAATGACTATGATTCACATATTGAGAAAAACAAGCAAATAAATTATCTTAACACTTACCTTATTAGTAAAATTGGATTTTAGCCCAAAGGAAGATCAAATTTTAGTGCAACTAAACCTCTTGTATATATACATGGTGCAGTAGTGAGCTCCCTGTACCTGAGAGAAAAATAGACAAGGATCATATAAAGGAATTTTCATTTAAAGTGTGTTTATTAAGCATATAGTATTTCAAGTCTCTTTCAATTATGAGATTCTATGATATAAGATGACTTTTTAAAGGATATTTATTTTTGAAAGATTTCCAGACCATATAATAAATACTTTACTCCTGAACTACATAGGAATTCCTAATTTGTGGAACATAGGAAGAAAGTAGTTCTGTCTTCCACACTTTCAATGATGTGTAACTTAAGCAACCCTGAAATGAATCATGATTATCAGTATTTCCTCACCACATCCTCCACTGCAACAAAAAGTTTTCCAGCTCAACAGAAACATCCACATTGCTATAGCTTCAGAAGGCAGGGTAACAATGTAGACAAGCTGATTTTGTCCTTTTTTTTCAACGTTATTTCTAACCTCTGTAAAGTCTTTGCATTGTAAGTCAGTAAAAAAAAAAAGTTGTTGCCAGAAGAAAAATTGGAACTTATTAAATCATAACCTTAAAGAATAGAAAGTACTTTCAGAAGACATACTTTTCATTTGGACATATTGCATTAAATCTACAATGGTCACTCTTTGGCCCATCTTACAGGAAAAACTAATTTCCTTCCATTTGATATTTGAACACTATTTTTCACTTAGTCAGTCGTAATGTTCAAGAACACCATGGCTAATTGAATTGTGCAAATCCGTTTATTCAATTTTGTTGTTGTTTAGTTGTTAAGTTGTATCTGATTCTCTGTGACCCCATGGACTGTATATAGCCCACCAGGCTCCTCTGTCCATGGGATTTCCCAAGCAAGAATACTGAAGTGGGTTGCCATTTCCTTCTCCAAGGGATCTTCCTGACCTAGGCATCAAACCTGTGTCTCCTGCATTGGCAGGACGATTCTTTACCACTGAGCCACCAGGGATTAAACAGAAATTATTAAGTACTTAGAAGTTATACATAGAATTTCATGTTTTGTGAATATATAAACAAGATAACTCCTACCCCAAAGAAAGATCAAAGTTAATTTGATAAATGGGACTTCTCTGGTAGATCAGATAGTAAAGAATCCACCTGCAATGTGACAGACCTGGTTTGATCCCTGGCTTGGGAAAATCCCCCGGGGGAGGGCATTGCCACCCTCTCCAGTATTCTTGCCTGGAGAATCCCCATGGACAGAGGAGCCTGGAGGGCTACAGTCCATGGGGTCACAAAGAGTCAGACACGACTGGTGACTAAGCACAGCACAATACAAGGACAACGATAAAAAAGTTTCCCTATATTAATTCACTATGTGACTGCATCAGTGAAAGTGTATTTCACCAAGTTTTATTTTTTTATGTGTGTGCACTTACTTTGATTCTGCCATATTTAGGTGATTAGAGATTGAATGTGCTTTCCCTTTAGTGTGTGTGATATTTTAGTCCTCTAAAATATCTAGTGCTGGGTATGTGCCCCGTCCAGTGTTGTCTTTGCCCTACACTGTACCCCCACCTTTTGGCCAGCCACAGGCTGTATGACAAATACAGAGTCTAGGTGATTTTCTAGAGCACAGCCAGATTTTCTCCAGGGCCAGTGCTAGATCTGACAAGGGCAAAACAAACATACTAAGAACAAGTCTGTAAGGAGTTGGTGAGATGATCTTCAGTGAACTGACTTTTGGAAAATTGACTTTAGAGAAATCAATGTCAGACTAACTATCAAGGATCTCACCATCTAGTCAGAGGATCAAAAAGTGAACTGATGATCACCATAGAAGCAGAGTCCTCAAACTGTGGCTCCTGGATAGCATCAACATCACTGAAAGCTGGTTGAAAAGCAAATTCTTAAGGCCCACCCTAATCTATTGAATCACAATCTCAGAGTAGAATCCAACAGTCTCTGGTTTAATAAGCCCTCCAGGTGAATCTGATGAAGAACCATATTTGAGAACTCTGGTGGGTATGAGAAGTTCTGGTAGAGCAGCAGCCCCCAACATTTTCGGCACCAGGGGCCAGTTGCATGGAAGACGGTTTTTCCAGGGACTGGGGCAGGCAGGTATGGGGATGATACAAGCACACTACATTTACTGTGCACTTTATGTCTATTATTATGATATCAACCCCACCTTAGATCATCAGATCTAAGGCATCAGATCTTGGACATCAGATCTCGGAGGCTGGGGATCTCTGTGGTGGAGGGACGTTTCCTGGCAATGTATGAGGCATGGAAGGGACTAAATAACCTAACACGGAGAACTCAAGGAAGGCTTCCCCCACAAAAGAGCACCTGACACTTTTAAAATCATTAATTCTTCTTCTCTTTACTTACATTCTGTCAGGGATGATAACAATAATATTATGTAACTGAATTTCTTCATCTCTCCCTTTTCACAACTATTTTCCATTGACTCTTAATAATAATAAGAAACACAGGAAATAGAAATAACCAGGTTTTCTTTAATGCTGTTTAGTGGGTTTCTTAGAACTAATTAAACTTAAGGATAAGATTATCAAATTTAGGAAAACTGTAACATGTCCAGTTAAATTTTAGTGTCAAAAAGTGAATAATTTTTTAGCATATGGATTTCCCAAGCAATATGTGGAATTTATCTATACTAAAATAATTATCCATTTGTTACTTGAAGTTCAGGGTCTAACTGTGTGTTCTGTATTTTTTCTGGTAATCCTATCCCAAGTTCAAGCCATGGACTACCACTCATTCACTTTTCACCTTAAACTGTAATTAATACCAATAACAGCAGATATTTTAGGAGCAGTTATGATTCACTAGACTTCATTCAAAGCACGTGGGAGCATTCCTATTAAATCCTTATAATATCCTTATAAAGTAATTACTATTATTATTCTCCTTATACACATAGGAAATTAAGGTTTAGCAATGAAGTCAAAGCTAGCAGAAAGTAGAGTCAGAATTTTAATCCATACTTAACCTGACTCCAGAACCAAAGTTTTAATGACTATATTCTGTTGTTTGTCCTATACCAAAATCTTCTTAATCTTTGTGAAACTTAGTTTTAGTTTTTTGTTGGTTATTATGAAGGCTCATTGAGATTATGTATGGCACCTAAGCCAGTTTGTGGCCACTGGTATACACTAGAAACCCTTATTAATAGTAATATATTCAAAATCAAGAAAACTGACCCCCCAAAAATACTTGGCTTCAGAACAATACTTCACTCTACTGTAACCACAAGTTAATGAGTGAGTCCTGAGAAAGAGTGACTCTGGTTTATCTAGGATGGTGTGGACTAATGTTTTGGCCTGAGGTCATTAAGGACAAAGTTAAATACTGTATATCCTGGCCAGGAGTTACTGGCCTTCCTGTGTGCTGACAGGAGGAGGCGTGTCCCTCCACAGATGCCACAAGCTGTGTGTGTGTGGCCAGGGGGGTGGAGTTCACAGAATTTCATCCTGAGTCCTAGATTACTCTGAGACCACCAAGGGCCACAGCTTTGTACATGGATAAGGTGAGAACTAGAGTGACTATGTGGATGAGCGGAATGACTAAAAAGCCTAAAGCAAGAACAAGAAGAAACAGAAGGCATGGTTGTCAAAATTATGGGCCTTGCTGCGTCCTACCTCACTGGTTTTTCTGAGGATTAAAACAGGTGACGTATCCACTAGGGAAGTAATACCTAATCAACCAAGGATATGCATGTTCATTATGATTATTATGAAATAAACAGACAATGCATGTTAATTATTATTGCTGTTACTATGAAATAGACAGGCAATCCTTTCTGCAAAAAGATTCTTTTTAAAACAAGGAACATAAACTCTCCCAAGTCACAGTTATTTGTTTCAGGCAAGACTCAAATGATATATCTGTATGTGCTTTAGAATTTGCCATCCTAAACAAAGAGCAAACATGAACACTTGTTCTGGGAATTCCCTGATGGTTCAGTGGTTAGGACTCTGTACTTTCATTGCAGGGGGCACAGTTTCCATCTCTGGTCAGGGAACTAAGATCTCACCAGCTGTTCAGTGTGGCCAAAAAAAAAAAAAAAAACTCTTCTTCCTATCTCTCCATTAGCTATTATAAAAAGCTTTAAAGGATCTAAAATTTTAACTTATTGCAAACTACCAAGTTAACCTGCAACAAACTCATGGATCTTATTAGAAGACATAAGACAAAGGACAGTTCATTATTCATAGTGATATCAGAAACCAATCAGAATATTGACAATTTTTGCATTGTTCCCCAAGTTCTAGTTCACACAGTGTGACAAGAAGAGGGCTAAATATTATCTGCATATTTGTATTAACAGAGTGGATTGTGGCACAGAAGAGGGGTCCTGAGCCTAGCATACTCAAATCTTTTAAATGAATATTAAATGTGCCTCTCCTTTCTTCAGGGTGTGAAGGAATGTTACCTTTATTATGCTGGGCAGTAATCATGCCTATCTTCTGAGACTCTAAGCAAATCTGCCCTTTGCTCTGGTAAAAAATGTTATCTCTATTATCCAATATTTTCACTATACTAACATCTTTAAAAAGCTAGCCTGGAACTAAATCACCTAGACAAGCCAGAAAACTGTGTTGATGTTCCATGTTTTGCCATAAAGAGACCCAGCATAATTTTAGGTGGCTCTAATTATGATGTGGGCTTCTCTGGTGGTTCAATGTTAAAGAAACCACCTGCTGTTGCAGGAGGCCCTAGTCCAGTGTGGGTTGGGAAGATCCCCTGGAGAAGGAAATGGTAACCCACTCTAGTATTCTTGCCTGGGAAATCCCATGGACAGAGGAGCCTAACAGGGTTACAAAAGAGTTGTATGTGACTTAGTGACATGACTAGGACATGAATTAGCTAAAACGAGAACAACAATTATGACAAAATTTTTTCTTGCATGTACTGTTTCAGGATATAAATAATGCTATGAAGAAGCTTCATAAATTGCAACCTTGTGTTCTGACTCTTCCTAAAACAAACATGTGAAAAATAATATACTCCTTGGAAATAAATATATGAGAATTTTAAACAAATTCAACAAAGCACACACTTGGTCTAGATAGCCAAATGGTATAATAAGTTTTCCATAACAAAAAATACCTGTGTTTTTTCTCACATAGCTTTTATCATAGTTGTAATTAGGTAAGCTTGTATTTACTTTTTCATTTAATTTCTGTCTGTCTCGCTAGAATATAAAATCTCTTTCACTGAGGGTCCTCTTTTTTATTCTTATGTTTGAGTCACCCAGCATGGCACCTGGCATGTAGTAGATATACTATCTATCTATCTATCTATCTATCTATATATATATATATATATGTGTGTGTGTGTATGTAAATATATATATACATATATCAAAAGGTATACATATATGCAAAAAGTATTTTTGAATGTTGACTGAAATGAAGTACACTTCATTTATAAATAAAATATTAAAATTTAGTGACACAAATTTTACCAGGATTTCCAAGAATCTGATTTGAGTTTCTTAAAAGGCTGGATGGGGAAATGACCAAAGAAATGATCTAGGGTTTCCACTTTATTGTATAGACTAGGAAACTAAGGGCCAGAGGTAGCATATGAATTATCCAAAGTCACACAGCATGTTGTGATGGACTTAGGCTAAAAGTCAAGTTTCCTGACTCTTGGCTTAATGCTCCTTCACTAATAATATGTCTTCACCTGTTCTTTCAACCTCTTCCAGCAATATTTTAAAGCACTTCTATGTTTATCCATGACAAAGAAACACGGTAATGTGTTGTTAAGGCAGGAGTGGGGAAATGGGAACACCTGCAGCTCTGTGCAAATACCATCTGTCATCACACGGGTCAGAGAACCTGCACTCCCAAACACAAAAATAATCTGCAATGTGTTTTCAAAGTTTTAAACTTTGCCTGAGGCATTTTTTAAAGTGTGCTGAGGAAAGGAGCAGGTTCAATCCCTGGGTCAGGAAGATCCCCTGGAGTCGGAAATGGCAACCCACTCCAGTATTCTTGCCTGGAGAATTCCATGGACAGAGAAGCCTGCTGGGCTACAGACAACAGGGTGGCAAAGAGTCAGACATGACTGAGCATGCACGAGGAAAGGAGGTACCATACAACTCAAAAAAACTGAGAAATATATCTACAAATCAAAAAGTCTGCAAATCTGCCAAAGGTCAATTCTGAGGAACCAGAGACATTTCTATTTTTTCTCCTCAAATCAAAAAGTCTGCAAATCTGCCAAAGGTCAATTCTGAGGAACCAGAGACATTTCTATTTTTTCTGCTATCTTAAACTGGCAAATAAGAAACTTCACCTACTTTAATTTGTTTTCAGATTGTAACAAATTGGTAGTGAAGACATTATTGTTTTGGGCTGTAGATACATTGAAATAGAGAACCTAGAGGATTTCACCTCTTCCAAAATTTTAGATATTTTTATGTTAACCATCCCCCTGAAAGTGAAGCAAGTATCTCTGCAGTAAAGATCCTGGGAAGTCATTTCTGTTTCTAATATGAAGGAGTATTTGATATCATGCTTACTCTGTGGGCTCTGCGACCTCCCTGTGATCAATTGTTCCTCTAGGAGCCACTCTGACAAAGATGTTGCTGTGGAGGAAAGGTGGTCTATAAATATAAAAATAAATAAATGGATGGACTGGGCCAGAACAACGCAGGCTCTGGATTAAATAGAGGCAAGAATTTGGTTTTCAAATTTAAAAGGAATGAGGGACTGGTCTCAGTCTTCCACCTTGGGAAAAGCTACAAAGATTTATTTTTGTGAACACATCACAATTCTCATTCTCATGCAGCTGTAGTTATTGGAGTACCTGAGGTAAGATTGCTTTATGGCCCAACGAGAGCAAATACAGGTCTCTCTTGCCTTATAGGCTAAGTGGTTTCACACTCATTTCTGAGCAATGAATCTAAGTTTCCAGTAAATTCCATGAAAAGATTTTTAGAGTTGTAATGCTGCAGAGCAAAAGTTTCTATCATAGAGTGAATGGAAAACTTTGAGAAAGAGGCTAGTTATCAATTTCCTGAGGAAGCCTGGACAAGCAATACTCTTGCAATGTTTTTCAGAAAGTGGTATTTCAGTCTATAATTTCTCACAGAGATATCGCTTTCAGGCACTGAAGTTGACTTAAGTCTGTATTCTTACAGATTCATAATTTGACTCATTTCCTTCCATGGAAATGAGGTTTAGTATATTATTGTATTAGAACTATTTTGCTAGCAATTTCCATCATTAAGGTATATCTTACCCCTGCCTGGACATTTTTTTTTATGTCTGAGGGTTTGATTTATAGAATCACAGGACTCTTCTAGTTCTTTTTAACCAATTTTCCCCTCATCTATGGAAAACAAACCAATTGCCTCACTCGTGTGTGTCAGAAAGTTTCAAATATTAGGAAGCCATTGTAAAATCAGGGTTGGTTTGTGGACCACACCGTCACCAATTTTCTGGTTTTGAGAGATCATTAGTTAAAATATTAACATTGAGGAGACTAGGCAGAGTGCACCTCTGTTCTGTCTTTGAAATTCCTTGTGAATTAGATTTTAAAATAAAAAGTGAAAGAATAAAGACTTGGAAATATATATAAAAAATATGAATTAGGCATTTTAGTGAAACTGGATAAGCTAACTCTCTATATGTATATTTATTAAGCTATAAAATTGAAATAGCATCTAACATTGAATAATGATTAAACAAATGGCTTGTTTATAAAGAGGCAATATGGCAAAATTAATATCATGTCCTCTAAAGCCAAATTGTTCCACCAAAATCCCAGGTCATGCAATTTTTTGTGTGTGTGCTTGGCCCAGGTATTTAATCTTGCCTCAGTATCTCAACCTGGGAATTGGGATAATGATAATATCATCACTTATAAGACAGCATTATTAAGTAAGTTAACATGTGTAAGGTACTTTAGGACAATGCCTGGTAGTTAGCAATTATGCAAGACTATCGGCCATACTGTGAAAGAATCACTTTATACCTAGCTCAGTAAATGTTCACTTTACACCTGGTTCAGTAAAACTAAATGTTTTCCTTCCTTTTCTGATAATTAGTTAAAGGCTATAGGCCGTTCATCTAAAGTGGCATAGAAAAAAAAAAAAGAATTGTGGTATATTTACATAATTGAATACTGTAAAATTTTAATGAATTAACAAGCTTCTACTACATGCAAAAATACGGATGAATCACACAAACATAATACTGAGTCAAATAAGCCATCCACCAAAAGATGCTTATTGTATGATTTCAGTTATGTAAACTAATAGAAAAAATAGCAAATAATAGTAGAAAATAAAAAATAACTTTAAGATAAACTTAAGCTGAATTTTGACAAAACGTTTCACATTCCCTCAAATTATAGCATATCAATAAGCAAAATGTACATATTCTGATTTTGTGCTACATGTCAAATCCCAAATTCCCAGTGGTTGGTAAGATAAATTGAACTATATGTATTTTAAGCAAAAATAAGTAAGCTTTAAACCTGTAAGAGAAATGAAGTTTTAAACAAAAAGACTTTTTTTTTAATTGAAGTATAATTGACATGCCATACTATATTTGTTTTGATGTAAGATATAATTATTTGACAAATTTATACATTGTGAAATGATCACAATAAATTTAGTTACCATTTTTCACCAGATACAGTTGCTATCACTTTTTTTTGATGAAAACTTTCAATATTTACTTAAAACTTCCCAGCGTATAATACAATGCTATTGATTATTATCATCATGCTGTACATTCAGTTCAGTTCAGTTCAGCTGCTCAGTCATGTCTGACTCTTTGCAACCCCATGAACTGCAGCACAACAGGCCTCCCTGTCCATCACCAAATTCCAGAGTCCACCCAAACACATGTCCATCAAGTCAGTGATGCCATCCAGCCATCTCATCCTCTGTCGTCCCCTTCTCCTCCTGCCCTCAATCTTTCCCAGCATCAGGGTTTTTTCCAAAGTGTCAACTCTTCACATGAGGTGGCCAAAGTACTGGAGTTTCAGCTTCAACATCAGTCCTTAAAATGAACATCTAGGACTGATCTCCTTTAGGATGGACTGGCTGGATCTCCTTGCAGTCCAAGGGACTCTTATAATAGCCAGGACATGGAAGCAACCCAGATGCCCATCAGCAGATGAATGGATGAGGAAGCTGTGGTACATATACACCATGGAATATTACTCAGCCATTAAAAAGAATTCATTTGAATCAGTTCTAATGAGATGGATGAAACTGGAGCCCATTATACAGAGCGAAGTAAGCCAGAAAGATAAAGACCATTACAGTATACTAACACATATATATGGACTTTAGAAAGATGGTAACGATAACCCTATATGCAAAACAGAAAAAGAGACTCAGATGTATGGAACAGACTTGTGGACTCTGGGAGAGGCGAGGGTGGGATGTTTCAGGAGAACAGCATTGAAACATGTATATTATCTAGGGTGAAATGGATAACCAGCTCAGGTTGGGTACATGAGACAAGTGCTCGGGCCTGGTGCACTGGGAAGACCCAGAGGGATTGGGTGGAGAGGGAGGTGGGAGGGGGGACTGGGATGGGGAGTACATGTAAATCCATGGCTAATTCATATCAATGTATAACAAAAACTACTGTAATGATGTAAAGTAATTAGCCTCCAACTAATAAAAATTAAAAAAAATAAAAAAAACAAACAAAACAAAACAAAACAAAAAAGAGTCTTCTCCAACACCACAGTTCAAAGCATCAATTCTTCGGCACGCAGCTTTCTTCACAGTCCAACTCTCACATCCATACATGACCACTGGAAAAACCATAGCCTTGACTAGATGGACCTTTGTTGGCAAAGTAATGTCTCTGCTTTTTAATATGCTGTCTAGGTTGGTCATAACTTTCCTTCCAAGGAGCAAGCATCATTTAATTTAATGGCTGCAATCACCATCCGCAATGATTTTGGAGCCCTCCAAAATAAAGTCAGCCACTCTTCCCACTGTTTCCCCATCTATTTGCCATGAAGTGATGGGACAGGATGCCATGATCTTAGTTTTCTGAATGTTGAGCTTTAAGCCAACTTTTTCACTCTTCTCTTTCACTTTCATCAAGAGGCTCTTTAGTTTTTCTTCACTTTCTGCCATAAGGGTGGCGTCGTCTGCATATCTGAGGTTATTAATATTTCTCCCGGCAATCTTGATTCCAGCCTGGGCTTCCTCTAGCCCAGCATTTCCCATGACGTGCTCTGCATATAAGTTAAATAAGCAGGGTGACAATATACAGCCTTGATGTACTCCTTTTCCTATTTGGAACCAGTCTGTTGTTCCATGTCCAGTTCTAACTGTTGCTTCCTGACCTGCATACAGGTTTCTCAAGAGGCAGGACAGGTGGTCTGGTATTCCTATCTCTTTCAGAATTTTCCACAGTTTATTGTGATGCACACAGTCGAAGGCTTTGGCATAGTCAATAAAGCAGAAATAGATGTTTTTCTGGAACTCTCTTGCTTTTTCAATGTTCCAGAGGATGTTGGCACATTGCATCTCCTTTTTTTTTAGCTGAAACTTTTTACCTCTTGATCTTCTCCACCCATTTTGCCCATTCCCTAATCCCCATCCCCCTGGCAGCCATTAATTTGTTTTCTATATGAGTTTTAGTTTGTTCATTTTTTTGTTTTGTTTTTTAGATCACACTTGTAAGTGAAATCATACAATATTTGTCCTTCTTTGAGTGACTTATTTCACTTGACATTATATCCTCAGGGTCCATTTTGTTGTCCCAAATGGTAAGATTTCATTCTTGTTATGGCTGAGTAGTATTCCTTTGTATATATGTATACTGTATATCTTGGCTATTATAAATAATGTAACAGTGAACATGGTGTTGCATATATCCCTTTTTAGATAAGCATTTTCATTTTCTCCAGATACATAACCAGCAATAAAATTGCTGGCTCATAAAGCAGTTCCATTCTTAATTTTTTTGAGGAGCCTCTATACTGTTTCTTGGGAGAAGAATCAATAACCTCATATATGCAGATGACACCACCCTTATGGCAGAAAGTGAAGAGGAACTAAAAAGCCTCTTGATGAAAGTGAAAGAGAAGAGTGAAAAAGTTGGCTTAAAGCTCAATATTCAGAAAGCAAAGATCATGGCATCCTGTCCCATCACTTCATGGCAAATAGATGGGGAAAGAGTGGAAGCAGTGTCTGACTTCATTTTTTGGGGCTCCAAAATCACTGCAGATGGTGATTGCAGCCATGAAATTAAAAGCCACTTACTCCTTGGAAGGAAAGTTATGACCAATCTAGATAGCATATTAAAAAGCAGACAGACTACTTTGCCAACAAAGGTCCATCTGGTCAAGGCTATGGTTTTTCTAGTGGTCATGTATGGATGTGAGAGTTGGACTGCGAAGAATGCTGAGTGCCAAAGAATTGATACTTTTGAATTGTGGTGTTGGAGAAGACTCTTGAGAGTCCCTTGGACTGCAAGGGGATCCAACCAGTCCATCCTAAAGGAGATCGGTCCTGGGTGTTGATTGGAAGGACTGATGCTGAAGCCGAAACTCCAGTATTTTGGCCACCTCGTGCAATGAGTTGACTTATTGGAAAAGGCCCTGATGCTGGGAGGGATTGGGGGCAGCAGGAGAAGGGGACGACAGAGGATGAGATGGCTGGATGGCATCACCGACTCGATGGACATGAGATTAAGTAAACTCTGGGAGTTGGTGATGGACAGGGAGGCCTGGCGTGCTGCTATTCGTGGGGTCGCAGAGTCTGACATGACTGAGCGGCTGAACTGAATTCTACTGATACTGTTTCTCATAGTGGTGTGCTATACCAATTTACATTTACACCAACATTGCAGAAGGTTGTTTTTTCTACACATTTTCACCAACTATTGTAATTTCTTGTCCTTTTGATAATGGCCATTCTGACATGTCCATTTTTTAATTGAGGTATTTGTTTTTTTGCTCTTTAACTGCATGTCTTTATTATGTTGGAGTACATTCACTCTGTACCCTCTTTGTTGAGAGTTTTTATCATAAATGGAAGTTGAATTTTGTTTCTGCATCTATTGAGATAATCAAATGACCTATGTCCTTTATTTTGTTAATGTGACAATCATGCTGGCTGATTTACAGGTATTGAACTATCCTGGCATTCTGGAATAAACCTCACTTGATCATGGTGTATGATCCTTTTAATGTATTGTTGAATTTGGTTTGTTAATATTTTGTTAAGAATTCATGCATCTAATTTCATTAAGCCTGTAATGTTCTTAACTTGGAATGTTCTTATCTAGTTTTTGGTATCAGGGTAATGCTAGCCTTATAAAATGAGTTCGAGAGTGTTCACACCTCTTCAGTTTTTTGAAAGTCTGAGAAGGTTTGGTATTAAATCTTCTTTGAATATTTGGTACAATTCACTTGTAAAGCTGTCTAGTCTTTGGCTTTTGTTGTTTTGCTTTTAATCTCCTTACTAGCAGTCAGTCTACTCAGGTTTTCTATTTCTTTCTGATTTAGTCTTGGAAGATTTTTATGTTTCTAGGAATTTATTCATTTCTTCTAGTTTATCCAGTTTGTTGGTACATATTGTTCATGATAGTTTCTTTGATCCTTTTTATTTCTTTGGCATCAGCTGTAACTTCATACATTTCTCATTTTGAGCCCTCTTAGTGCATCTAAATAAAAGTTTGCCAATTTTTTTTAATCTTTTCAAAGAACCAGCTCTTACTGTCATTGATATTTTTTTCTATTTTATTTTTAGTGTTTATTTGTTTTTGCTATGGTATTCATTATTTCTTTCCTTCTATTCATACTAACTTTGGGCTCCTTTTGTTACAGTTTTTTTTTCTACTTTCTTTAGGTGTAAAGTTACATTTTTTTATATTGTTCATCTTCAGTTGATTTCTTTATGACCTTACTTCAAACTCTTTATCAGGTGAATTACTTGTCTATGAGTGATAAGGTTTCATTAAGTTTTTTCACTAAGGTTTTTCTTCTGAGGTTTTATCTTGTTTATTCATTCAGAACATACACCACCACTAAAGAAATAAAGGGAGAATGTAAAAATGGCACCCACAAGCACCTCTGTTAACAGGAAGAGTGTCAACAAGCTTCTGCGCCTCTGGCAGATACTTTAGGATTTGAAATTAAATTCCTTCACTTATCCTCTAGACTCTTTTCAAACTGGTGCCTTTGTATTGGGTCCTGTGGTAAGAGAGTTTGTTTGTGAATCCTTTAAGAGCTCAATCTCCATTCCCTACAGACCTATGGTTCTCCTGGATATAACCCCCATTTAATTAAGCCAAACATCTCAGGAGTTCATCTCCAGTGCAGATTCCAAAATTTGAAGTGCCTGATGTGAGGCACACAGCCCTCACCACTCACAAGAAATCCCATATTTCTGAGATCCCTTTTGATCATGGATCATCATGCAGGGAAGGGTATTTTTGGCAGGACCATGTCTCTGCCTCCCCCACCTACCTCAATATGACTCTTTTATCCTTCACTGGGGAGTAGCTATTCAGTTGCTTCTCAGGTTCTTTTCAAAGCAAATTGTTCCGTATATAGATGTATATTTTCTGTGACTATGGGAGGAAGTGAGTTCAAGATTATACTTTGCCACCATCGTCAACTGCCTCCTCCCACAGGATGTCTTTTTCAGCAGTTACTGATTCAATCAAGTCTGTGATGCCAAACTCAAGTGACAATGTTATATTCGAAACAAAGAAGAAAAGGCAATAAACCCTTAGGTGGTATATTATAGTATGTACTATATATTTTTTTGACATCTATAACAGCACTTAAGATTTAGTTACAAAAAAAGAAAAAAGTTGATTGCATAACTGGTACTGGGCCAACTCTGCCACAAAAACTGCAAAAAATAAAACTGGAAAAAATAGGAAACAACTGGTTTTGGATGTTGGGCAATTAATAGCATAGACTGTACTTGCTAAGACAGTGTTGACCTATGTTTAACTTGTATTTTTACCTCTAAGCACTTTTTAGACTCATTTAGAGGCAAGGAACCCAAGCAGAGCATGGCAATATATCTAAACTGAGGACACAAAGATTGGATTTCAAGAAGGCATAAGCAGTTGACATTTGTGAGGCAGAGTACATGATAATAGGAATCTATGCACAATAAGATCATACTCAGTAGGGACCGTTAAAGTTCACATGTTAGGAGGATAGCTAAGTAAAGGCAAATCAAAACCTACATTAAGCAAGTTTAAAAACAAGCTTCAAAGAGATTAAGATAATCTGTAAGGAAAATTCCTATATGTTGGAACAAATTGGGATATTCTTTTAAAAAAGACAACAAAATCCAAACACTCAAAAATAGAAAAATCATGGTGTCAGATATCCAAACCAATCTTTTTGATATGCCAGAAAGCAAAGAAATGGAACTCTTAGGTAAGAACAAAGTTAGTTTATAGAAAGAGACACAAAAATGATAAAATGATAGCATCACTTTAGGCTCTAAAACATTTTTTACAAACATATTCAAAGACTTAAAAGGTACCATTAATATAAAGAACAGAGTAACATTATAAAAAAAGAGTAAATGAAAATTCTGAAGTGAAAATGAAGAAAACGTTGGATGGTTTTGACATCAAATCAGACTTTGCAGAGAAAAAAAAAGAAAATTTGAAGCCAGGAAAACAGAAACTATGCAAAATGAGGCACACATTCACAAGCACAGACACACAAAGTTAAAAGAAATTATCAAAGCAGCTGTAACCTGTGGGACAAGATAAATTGGCCTAACACACATATATTTGGTGTTTAGGGTAGAGGAGGCAGAAAAAAATTAAGGGATAATGGCCAAAATATTTCCAAATTTAATAATACATAAAACCATATCTCCAAGAAATTAAACAAACCCTAAGAAGAATAAATGCAAATAAAACCATAACAGGCATATAATAATCAAATTGTTCCATACCAGTAAGAAGAAAACCTTAAAATAAGCTTGAGGGAAAAAACATTGCATAAAGAAGAACAGAGATAAAAATTAATACTGACTTTGCATTATAAATAACAGAAGCCACAGGCCATGGAACAATAAACTGCCATAATGAAATTTTTTAAACTATTAACTTAAAATTCTATAGCCAGGAAAATTATCCTTCAAATACAAAGGCAAAATAAATATAGACATACTTAGGAGATGTGTGGGTTCAGTTACTGATCACCTTAATAAGGTGAATATCTCAATAAAGTGAGTCATAGAAACTTTTTTGGTTTTTCTGTGCATATAGAAGTTATTTTTACACTATTAAGTGTGCAATATAATTATGTTTAAAAAACAATGTACAGAATCAGATCAAGGCCATAGAGTAGGATGACATGAAACTCAATCCCCCCACCATGAACATGTCAAAAATACATTTATAATTCTCACTGAAAACTAGCTGGAGACTGGCAGAGTCCTGTACAACCAAGGCTATAACAAAGAACCACAGAGAATTGGGTAGGAAAGGAAAGAAGTAATCAAGTTGGGAGTTATGTCCCTAGGAGAGGACTTGAGAGGAAAAGGGAGATTACATGAGTGGAGATTGTTCCTGGGGAGTCAACAATTAAAGCTTCATATTGGACGCCCCAGCCCTGGGGTCCAACAATGCGAAGAGAAGCCCCCTAGGCTAGTTAGAAGGCTAGTGGGACTAACAGAAGGGCTATGGTAAGCCTGGATTCCATTCATGAGGGACACACAAATGCTTACTTGCCCCTGAAATAGGGCAAAGAGAGTCAACTGAGAATGCACAAGTGGCTAACTAGTTTCCTGCAGAACCCCCGGCTCTTTCCCCAGCCTGAGAAACATGAACAGTCCAGTCCTTACATCATGTCACAGATTCAATTCACACGACAGTGAGGGCTGTCATGGGGCAGGAAGAGATCTCAGCTGTGAGATGCTAGGATGGCTCAAAGCTGAAGTGGTGTCTAAGCAGGGTAGGAGCATCATTACTGGTAGTGAAGCAGGTGGTAGGTGGTATATCAGCAGTAGCCTGGATCACTGACAGCGGCCCACCCGTAGGTGGACCCCAACACTGGCTGAGTGAGCATGCCAGCCTTTCTTATTCCAGTGCTGCTTTCCTCTGGGGTTAGGGTAACAGCTCTGGATGGGGCCATAGCACACACTCAAAGGAAAGTGAATCAGCTCAGACTCAACTCTCAGGAGTTATACTCTAGCTTCTTGAGAACTGACATTTTCCCTGATAGGGAAGTGATGACAACTGTGCATAGGGAATCCCTGTCTCACATTTGGCTCCAGCCCAAGCCTCTCCATCTTCAGCCTCAACTCCTACCAATATGTCAATTTCTGCACATCCTGAGGAAAGATGTGACTTGTGTTTATGTCAAATTCTACTCTCCACCAAAGCCACTGGGTACACATAGACTGTATAGGGATGCTCCCACATGAGAACCTCCTCCCCCTTCTTCAGAATTGCCATAGGTGTTTGACCTAATTTCATTGAGGCAGAGAAAGATAAGCAAAATGGGAAGACAGAGGCATTTATCTCAATTGAAACAGCAAAAGAAAGTCCTGAAAAAACAATTAATAAAACAGAAATAAACAACTTACGAGAGTAAGAACTTAACATATTAGCAAAGGAATGCTAACTGAATTAAGGAGAAAAATAGGTGAACACAATGAGAATATTAACAAGGAACTAGAAAATGTATAAATGTACCAGTATAAAGTGAAGAATAACTAAAATGAGAAACACACTAGAAGGAATGAGTGTTGGACTAGGTGATCCAGAAGAATACCTAAATATTCACGAAGTTAGAACAATGGAAAACACCCAATCAGAAGAGCAAAAAGAAAAACAATTGAAAAAATTAAACATTTAGTGGGTCATTGGGATGACCTACATTCACATAATGGGGTCTCAGAAAGAAAAGAGAGGAGTGTGTCAAAAATATACTTAATAAAATTATGGCTGAGAAGTTCTCAAGCCTGAAGAAGAAAACAGATATTCAGGTACAGGAAGCACAGGGGGTCCTAAATAAGATGAACCGAAACAGACCCACAGTAAGACATACAATCAAAATGTCAAATATGAAAGGTAAAGAAAATTCTAAAGGCAGCAAGAGAAAAAGTCTGATACAAGGAAACTCACTTAGGGCTATCAGCTGATTCTTCTGCACAAAATTTACAAGCCAGAAGAGAGTAGCAGGATATTCTTAAACTGCTGAAAGGAAAACACCTGCAACCTAGGACACTTTACCAGCAAGACTATCAGTTAGAACTGAAAGACAGATAAAGACTTCTCATATAAGCAAAACCTTAAAAAAAAAAAAAAAACCCATCAGTACTAAACCAATGTTAGAAGAAATATTAAAGGGTCTTCCCTAGTAGAAAACAAAAAGCTATAACAAGAAGGATATATTGTTAGAAAAATCCCACTAGTAAAAGCAAATATAAATTAAGGTTGTGGATCAACCACTTAAATAAACTAGTATGGAGATTAAAAGACAAAATAGTAAAGTCAACTATAACTAACAATCATTAAAAGGATAAACATGAAGATGTAAATATGACATCAAAAGACAAACTGTGCTGGACTTCCCTGGTGGTCCAGTGGTTAAGAATCAATTTGCCAATGCAGGGGACAAAGGTTTCATTCCTAGTCAGGAAAGATTCCACATGACATGAGGCAACTAAGCCCATGTGCCACAACAACTGAGTCTCATGCTCAAGAGCCCAAAACCACACCTACTGAGCCCACATACCAGAACGACTGAAGCCTGTGTTCCCTTGAGTCCATGTTCCACAGCAAGAGAAGCCACTGCAATGAGAAGTTTGTTCACTGCAATCAGAAAGTAGCCCCTCCTCACCACAACTAGAGAAACCCCAAGCACAGCAACATAAACCCAGTGCAGCCAAAACTAATAAAAATCAATTAACTTTTTAAAAGTTAGAAAATAATAATTTTTAAAAGACAGAAGTGTGGAGGGAGTAAAAAACATAGATCCTATAGAATATATTTGAACTTAAGCATCTGTGTAAAATGAATGAATACAGTTGCAGGTCAACTTACTATGGGTCAAAAGAATTGTACTCACCTGTATTCAGAAAATCATAAGATTCTAAGAAATCAGAGATGACACAAACAGATGAAGAAATTTATCACGTTCTTGGATGGGAAGAATCAATAGTGTGAAAATAACTACCACCAAAGCAATCTACAGATTCAGTGCAATCCCTATAAAACTAAAAAGAATGAAATACAAGCATACCAGAGGGAAAAAATCAAACTACAAGTATAGTCTGAAATCATGGAGCAGGATTCCTCCAGTTCTATTTTTCTTTCTCAAGATTGCTTTAGCTCTTCAGGGTCTTTTGTGTTTCCATATATATATTTTTTTTAATTGTTCTAATTCTGTGAAAAATTTCATGGGTTACTTGATTGGGATTGCATTAAATCTGTAGATTACTTTGGGTGGTAGTCATTTCCACAATATTGATTCTTCCAATCTAAGGATATGGTATATTTCTCCATCATTTTGGTCACTTTTGATTTTTTTCATTATTATCTTATAATTTTCTGTGTATAGATCTTTTACCTCCTTAGGAGATTTACTCCTAGGTATTTTCTTCTTTTTGTTGCAAAGTTAATGAGATTGTTTCATTAATTTCAATTTCTTATCTCTCCTTGTTAGTGTGTAGGAATGCAAGAGATTTATGTGTATTAATTTTTTTATCCTGTAACTTTACCAAATTCATTGATCATCTCTAGTAGTTTTCTGGTAACACCTTTAAGATTTCCCATGTATAGTATCATATTATTTACAAACAGTAATGGTTTCATTTCTTGTTTTCCGATTTGGATTCCTTTTGTTTATTTTTCTTCTCTGATTGCCATGGCTAGGACTTCCAAAACTATGTTGCATAATATTGGCAAGAGTGACATTCTACAATGAGGTATTACCTCACATCAATCAGAATGGCCATCATCAAAGAAATCTATACATAATAAATTTCGGAGAGGGTGTGGAGTAAAGGGAACCTTCCTACACTGGTGATAGGAATGTAAATTTACAGCTACTATGAAGAACAGCATGGAGGTTCCTTAAAAAACTGTATAAAACTACCATATGAACCAGCAACCCCATTCCTGGGCGTATACCCAGAGGAAGCAATAATTCAAAAAGATACATGCACCCCAATGTTTAGTTCAGTCACTCAGTTGTGTCTGACTTTTTACAACCCCATGGACTGCAGCACACCAGGCCTCCCTATCCATCACCAACTCCCAGAGCTTGCTCAAACTCATGTCCATTGAGTTGGTGATGCCATCCAACCATCTCATCCTCTGTCATCCCCTTCTCCTCCTGCCTTCAATCTTTCCCAGCATCACGGTCTTTTACAATGAGTCAGTTCTTCACATCAGGTGGCCAAAGTATTAGAGCTTCAGCCTCAGCATCAGTCCTTCCAGTGAATATTCAGGACCGATTTCCTTTAGGATTGACTGGTGTGATCTCCTTGCAGTCCAAGGGACTCTCAATAGCCAGGACATAGGAGCAACCTAAATGTCCATCAACAGAGGAATGGACAAAGAAGATGTTTTATATATATATACACACAATATATATACAATTTGTATATATATACATATAATATACATACATACTATATATATATACACACTATATATATGTATATATGTAGACAGTGTATACTATTCAGCCATAAAAAATGAACAAAATTATATCATTTGTAGCAACATGAATGGGCAATTCATACTGAGTGAAGTAAGTCAGAAACAGAAAGAGAAATATCATGTGATATCACTTATACATACACTCTAAAAAGAAAAAAGTACAAATGAACTTATTTACAAAACAGAAGTAGAGATACTGGTGTAGAAAAATTTACAGTTATCAGGGATAAGTTGAAGGATGGATAAATTAGGAGGTTGGATTAACACTACTTCATATAAAATAGATAAGTAATAAGAACCTGCATAAGAAGAGGAAATTCTACTCAATACTGTGTAATAGCCTTTATGGGGATAGAATATTTAAAAACTGTATTCACTTGTATATATATAATTGATCCACTTTGCTGTATATCTGAAACACAACATTATCAATCATACTCCAATAAATAGCTTTTAAAAAGTCAAAAGACAAAATATAAAGTAATCCACACAAAAAAGGATAATACACTTGTTAATATATATATGTGCTCAATACAGAGGCATTTAATATGTAAAATAAATATAAACAGACATATAGGGAGAAATTGACAGCACAATAATAGTAAGGAATTTTAACCCATCATTTACATCAATGGACAGATCATCCACATGGGAAATCAGTAAGGTAGCAGTGGTCTTAAATGCCACCGTACACCAGTTGGACTTTATATCTACAGGACATTCTGTCAAAACAGCAGAATAGACATTCTTTTCAAGTGCTTACTGAAAATCCTCCAGTACAAATCACATGCTAGGGCACAAAAGTCTCAACAAATTTAAGAGGATAGAAATAATATCAAGCATTTCTTCTGAACACATAGTATAAAATTAGAAATCAGTTACAGGAAGAAAAAGGGAAAAGCACAAACATTTGAAGACTAAATTATATGGTATTTAAAAACCAGTCGGTCAATGAAAAATTCAAAGAGGATTATCATAAAATACTTGACACAAATGAAAATGCAAGCACAACTTCCAAAATCTTACAGAGTATAATAAAAGCAATTCTAAAAGGAAAGTTTATAGTGATACAGATTTATCTCAAGAAACAGGAAAAATTTCAAATTAAACAACCTAAACTTCCACATAAATGAATTATTAAAAGAAAGACAATGCCCAAAGTCAGCTTAAGGAAAGAAATAATAAAGAACAGAGGAAATAAAATAGAGACCAAGGAAAAAAACAATAGAAAAGATCAAGGAAATAAAGATTTTGAAATGATAAACAAAATTAAAAATCTGTAGTCAGTCTCATCAATAAGAAGAGTGGCCCTGAAAGCCCAAATAGAAATGAAAGAGGAGAAATATTCATCAATACCACAGAGATACTAAAAAAAAAAAAAAAAATCATGAAAACACTACAAAAAAGTAATATGTCAACAAATTGGACAACTTAGAAGAAATGGACAAATTTCTTGCAACATACCACTTTCTAAAATCAGAAAGAAATAGACAATCTGAACAAAATCTACCACTACTAGTGAAATTGAATTTGCAATTAAAAATAAAAACTCCCAGAAAAAAATTTCAGACCCAGATGGCTTCACAAGGGAATTCTTCCAAACAATACAGAAAAGCTAATATCCAGTGTTCTTGCCTGGAGAATCCCAGGGATGGGGGAGCCTAGTGGGCTGCTGTCTATGGGGTCACACAGAGTCGGACACGACTGAAGCAATTTAGCAGCAGCAGCAGCAGCAGCAGCAGCAGCATCCTTCTTAAACTACTGCAGAAAATTGAAGATTAGGGAAAACTCTCAAAGTTATCTACAAAGCAACTATTATCTTGATACCAGACAAAGACACTACAAAAAATGGAAAATTGCAGTCCAATACTTCTGATGGAAATAGATGCAAAAATCCTTCCCAAAATATTAGCAAACCAATTCAACAATATACCCAAAAGGTATGATACACCATGAGCAAGTAGGATTTATTCCAGGGATTATTCAACTTTTACACCAGGGAGGAAAGGTAGTTCAATATTCAGAAAATGATGTGATGCATTATATTAACAAAACAAAGGATAAAAGCACATGATCATAGCAATGGATGCCATAAAAACATTTGACAAAATTCAGTATCCATTCATAATTAAAACCTCTCAAATTGCGTAGAGAGGGAACATATCTCAACATAATGAAGGTCATTTATGACAAACCCATAGCAAACATCATACTCAGTGGTGGAAATCTAAAACTTTATAATAAAGAAGACAAACAACAAATAATTTTAAAATTTATATGGAGCCACAAAAGACCCAGAATTGCCACAGCAATCTTGAGAAACAAAGAACAAAGCTGTTGGTATCACAATCCCTGCCTCAGCCTATATTACAAAGCTGTAGTACCGACACAAAAACAGACATATTGATCAATGGAACAGAACAGAGAGCCCAGAAATAAACTTAGGCATTTACAGTCAATTAATCTATGACAAAGGAGGCAAGAATACTTAATGGAGAAAAAACAGTGTCTTCAATAATTCCGACTTGGAAAACTGGACAGCTACACATAAGTGAATGAGATCACATCATTTCTTCACATCATATACAAACAAACTCAAAGTGTATTAAAGGCCTAAATGTAAGTTGAAATCACAAAGTTCCTAGAAGAGAACATAGGCAGAACACTCTTTGACATAAATTGTAGCAATTTTTTTACTCTGTCTTTTCAGGCAAGGAAAATATAAACAAACAAATAAGACCTAATAAAACTTAAAAGCTTTGCACAGGAACAGAAATCATTGATAAAAATGAAATTACACTCTACAGAATGAGAGAAAATAGTTGCCAATAATATGACCAACAATGAGTTAATATCCAAAATATACAAATACCTCACAAAACTCAGTATATAGAAACCAAACAACCCAATTAAAATATGGGTGGAAGATTTGAACAGACATTTTTCCAGTGATATACAGATGGCCAACAAGCACATAAAAAATATGCTCAAAATTACTAATCAGAAACGAAAGTCAAAACCACGAGATATCACTTCATACCTGACAGAATGGCTGTCATCAAAAAGTCTAAAAATACCTAATGTTGATGATGATGTGGAGAAAAGGGCACCATCATGCACTGTGGGATTGTAAACTTGTGCAGCCATTATGAAAAACAGTATAGAGTTTCCTCAAAGAGAAAAACAAAAAACAGAACTGTATGAGCCAGAAATTTCACTATCAGGTATATATCCAAAAACAAGTAAGCAAACAAACAAAACTAAAAATACTAACTTGAAAAGATACATACACCCTAATTTCATTGGAAGCAACCTAATTGTCTATCCACAGATGAGTAGATAAGGTATGATACACACACACAGGAAAATTACTCAGCCATGAAAATGTATGAAATTCTGATCCTAGAAATATTATGTTTAGTGACATATCAGGCATAAAATAAGTTATGTCATCACTTATATATGGATCTATAAATAAAAGGAACAAATGTATATAACAGAAAAATACAGATAGGGAAGTGAGGAGAGTGAAGTTGGAATGTGCAAAATATAGGTATGAGATTAAGAGACACAAACTACTAGGTTTTGCCAACACATATTACTCAAACTAACAAAGACTAAACACAAAGAAAAATATTAAAAGCAGCAAGGGAGAAGCAACAAGTAACATACAAGGGAAACCCCATACACTTAACAGCTGATCTTTCAGCAGAAACTCTGCATGCCAGAAGGAAAAGGCAGGATATATTTAAAGTACTGAAAGGGAAAAATCTACAACCAAGACTACTGTACCCAGCAAGGACCTCATTCAAAATTGATGGAGAAATAAAAAGCTTTTCAGACAAGCAAAAGTTAAGAAAATTCAGTACCACCAAACCAGCCTTACAACAAATGTTAAATGGACTTAAATAGTCAAGAAATACAACAGGAAAAAAAAAATCAACAAAATCAACTCCAAACAATTAGAAAATGGCAATAGGAACATATATATCAATAATTACTTTAAATGTAAATGGTTAAGTGCTCCAACCAAAAGACACAGACTGGCTGAATGGATACAAAAACAAGACCCATATATATGTTGTCTACAAGAAGACCACTTCAGACCTCATACAGATTGAAAGTGAGAGGATGGAAAAATATATTCCATGCAAATGGGAAGCAAAAGAAAGCTGGAGTAGCAACCCTCATATCAGACAAAACAGACCTTAAAATAATGAATATTACAAGAGACAAGGCAGGACACTACATAGTGATCAAATGATCAATCCAAGAGGAAGACATAACAATTGTAAATACATATGCACCCAACATAGGAGCACCTCAATATGTAAGACAAACACTAACAAACATAAAAAGAAAAATTGACAGTAACACAATAGTAGTAGGAGACTTAAACAACCCACTCACACCAAGGGATAGATCATCATAACAGAAAATTAATAAGGAAACACAAGTATTAAATGATACATAAGATGAGATGGATCTCATTGATATCTTCAGGACATTCCATTCAAATGCAGAAGAAGATATCTTCTTCTCAAGTGCACATGGAACATTGTCCAGGATAGACCACATCTTGGGTCACAAATAAAACCTCAGTAAATTTAAGAAAACTGAAATTGTATTAAGCATTTTCTCAAACCATAATGCTAGGAGACTAGATATTAACTACAAGAAAAAAAACTGTAAGAAACACAAACACATGGAGAGTAAACAACATGCTTCTAAGTAACCAACAGGTTACTAAAGATATCATAAGAAAACTCAAAAAATTTCTAGAAACAAATGACAATGAGGACACGACAACTCAAAACCTATGGGATACACCAAAAGCAGTTCTAAGAGGGAAGTTTATAGCAATACAATCCTACCTCAAGAAACAAGAAAAACATTGAATAGACAACCTAACTTTACACCTAAAGGAACTGGAAAAAGAAGAAGAAAAAGACCCCAAGATTAATAGAAGGAAAGAAATCATAAAGATCTGAGCAGAAATAAATGAAAAAGAAATGAAATAATAGTAAAGATTAATAAAACTAAAAGCTGGTTCTTTGAGAAGATAAACAAAATTGACAAACCCTTAGCCAGATTTATCACAAAAAAAAAGAGAAGAATCAAATCAACAAAATTAGAAATGAAAAAAGAGAGGTTACAACAGACAATGCAGAAGTACAAAGGATTATAAAAGACTATTATAAACAACTATATGGCAATAAAATAGGTAACCTGGAAGAAATGGACAGATTCTTAGAAAAGTTCCATCTTCCAAGACTGAACCAGGAAGAAACAGAAATTATGAACAACCAATTACAAGCACTGAAATTGAAGCTGTGATCAAAACTCTCCCAATAAACAAAAGCCCAGGACCAGATGGCTTCAAGGGAGAATTCTATCAAACATTTAGAGAAGAGCTAATGCCTATCCTTTTGAAACTCTTTCAAAAAATTGTAGTCAAAGGAACACTTCCAAACGCATTCTACCCTGATACCAAAACCAGATAGAGAAAACACAAAAAAAACGAACACTGCATGCTAATATCACTGATGAACATAGATGTAAAAATTCTCAATAAAATTTTAGCAAACAAAATTCAGCAACACACCAAAAAGCTTATACATCATGATCAAGTTGGGTTTATTCCAGGGATGCAAGGATTCCTCAGTATACACAAATCAATCAATGTGGTATACCATATTAACAAGTTGAAAGACAAAAAACCATATGATCATCTGAATAGATGCAGAAAAAGACTTTGACAAAATTCAGCACCTATTTATGATTAAAAGTCTTCAAAAAATGGGCATAGAAGGAACCTACCTCAACATAGTAATGGCCATATGTGATAAGCCTACAGCAAACATTATCCTCAATGGTGAAAAACTGAAAGTATCCCTCCTAACATCAGGAATGAGACAAGGGTGTCTGTTTTTGCCACTATCATTCAACATAGTTCTGGAAGTCCTAGCTACAGCAATCAGGGAAGAAAAAGAAATAAAAGGAATCCAGATTAAAAAATAAGAAGTAAAGCTCTCAGTGTTTGCAAATGACATGATACTGTACATAGAAAACCCTAAACATAGTATCAGAAAACTACTAGAGCTAATCAGTGAATTTAGCAAAGTTGCAGGATACAAAATCAATACACAGAAGTCACTTGCATTTCTATATAACCAATGAAAAATCAGAGAAATTAAGGCATTAATCCCATTCATCACTGCAACAAAAAGAATTAAATATCTAGGAATAAACTTACCTAAGGAGACAAAACTGGACATGGAGCAACAGACTGGTTCCAAATAGGAAAAGGAGTACGTCAAGGCTGTATATTGTCACTCTGATTATCTAACTTATATGCAGAGTACATCATGAGAAACGCTGGGCTGGAAGAAGCACAGGCTGGAATCAAGATTGCCGGGAGAAATATCAATAACCTCAGATATGCAGATGACACCACCCTTATGGCAGAAAGTGAAGAGGAACTAAAGAGCCTCTTGATGAAAGTGAAAGAAGAGAGTGAAAAAGTTGACTTAAAACTCATCATTCAGAAAACTAAGATCATGGCATCTGGTCCCATCACTTCATGAGAAATAGATGGGGAAACAGTATCAGACTTTATTTTGGGGGGCTCCAAAATCACTGCAGATGGTGATTACATCCATGAAATTAAAAGATGCTTACTCCTTGGAAGGAAAGTTATGACCAACTTAGCATATTAAAAAGTAGACATTACTTTGCCAACAAAGGTCCATCTAGTCAAGGCTATGGTTTTTTCAGTGGTCATGTATGGATGTGAAAGTTGGACTGTGAAGAAAGCTGAGCACCAAAGAATTGATGTTTTTGAAGTGTGGTGTTGAAGAAGACTCTTGAGAGTCCCTTGGACTGCAAGAAGATCCAACCATTCCATCCTAAAGGAGATCAGTCCTGGGTTTTCATTGGAAGGACTGATGCTGAAGCTGAAACTCCAATACTTTGCCCACTTTATACGAAGAGTTCACTTATTGGAAAAGACCCTGATGCTGGGAGGGATTGGGGGCAGGAGGAGAAGGGGACGACAGAGGATGAGATGGCTGGATGGCATCACCGACTCCATGGACATGAGTTTGAGTAGACTCCAGGAGTTGGTGATGGACAGGGAGCCCTGGCATGCTGTGATTCATGGGGTCGCAAAGAGTCGGACACGACTGAGGGACTGAACTGAACTGAACTGAACTGAAGGAGACTAAAAAACTGTACACAGAAAAGTATAAAACACTAATGAAAGAAGTCAAAGATGACATAAACAGATGGAGAGATATTCCATGTTCCTCGGTAGAAAGAATCAATTCTGTGAAAATGACTATGCCACCGAATGCAGTCTACAGATTTAATGCAATCCCCTATCAAATTACCAATGACATTTATCACAGAACTGAGACAAAAAATTTCACAATTCATATGGAAACACTGCTGCTGCTAAGTCGCTTCAGTCGTGTCCGACTCTGTGCGACCCCATAGACAGCAACCCACCAGGCTCCCCCGTCCCTAGGATTCTCCAGGCAAGAACACTGGAGTGGGTTGCCATTTCCTTCTCCAATGCATGAAAGTGAAAGGTGAAAGTGAAGTCACTCAGTCGTGTCCAACTCTTAGCGACCCCATGGACTGCAACCTACTGGGCTCCTCCCTCCATGGGATTTTCCAGGCAAGAGTACTGGAGTGGGGTGCCATTGCCTTCTCTAATATGGAAACACAAAAGACCCCAAATAGCCAAAGCAGCCTTGAGAATGAAGAATGCAGCTGGAGGATACAAGCTTGCTGACTTCAGGTTATGCTACCAAGCTACAGTCATCAAGAGAGTATGGTACTGGTGCAAAAACAGATATATAGACCAATGGAACAAGATAGAAAGCCCAGAAATAAACCCATGCACCTATGGGTAGCTTATTTTTTACAAAAGAGGCAAGAACATACAATGGGGCAAAGACAGCCTCTGGGAAAATTGGCCAGCTACATGTGAAAGAATGAAATTAGAACACTTCCTAACACCACACACAAAGATAAACTCAAAATGGATTAAAGACCTACATGTAAGACAAGAAACTATAAAACTCTTAGAGGAATACATAGGCAGAACACTCAACGGCATAAATCAAAACCAGATACTCTACGATTCACTTCCTAGAGTAATGGAAATAAAAACAAAAGTAAATAAGTGGGACCTGATTAAACTTATATATGGAATTTAGAAAGATGGTAATGATAACCCTACATGCAAAACAGAAAAAGAGACTCAGATGTATAGAACAGACTTGTGGACTCTGGGAGAAGGCGAGGGTGGGATGTTTCAAGAGAACAGCATCGAAACATGTATATTATCTAGGGTGAAACAGATCACCAGCCCAGGGTGGGTGCATGAGACAAGTGCTCGGGCCTGGTGCACTGGGAAGACCCAGAGGGATCGGGTGGAGAGGGAGGTGGGAGGGGGGACCAGGATGGGGAATACATGTAAATCCATGGCTAATTCATTTCAGTGTATGACAAAAACTACTGTAATGATGTAAAGTAATTAGCCTCCAACTAATAAAAATAAATGGAAAAAAAATAAATGAAAGCTTTTGCAGAGAAAAGAAACCTTAAGCAAGGTGAAAAGACAACCCTCAGAATTGGAGAAAATAATAGCAAATGAAACAACTCAGTTCAGTTCAGTTCAGTTCAGTCACTCAGTCATGACCAACACTTTGTAACACCATGAACCACAACACACCAGACCCCCCTGTCCATCACCAACTCCCGGAGTTTACCCAAACTCATGTGCATTGAGTTGGTGATGTCATCCAACCATCTTATTCTCCGTCATCCCCTTCTCCTCCTGCCCTCAATCTTTCCCAGCATCAGGGTCTTTTCAAATGAGTCTGCTTTTCGCATCAGGTGGCCAGAGTATTGGAGTTTCAGCTTCAACATCAGTCCTCCCAATGAACACCCAGGATTGATCTCTCTTAGGATGGACTGGTTGTATCTCCTTGCAGTCCAAGGAACTCTCAAGAGCCTTCTCCAATACCACAGTTCAAAAGCATCAATTCTTCTGTCCTCAACTTTCTTTATGGTCCAATGCTCACACCCATACATGACCGCTGGAAAAACCATAGCCTTGACTAGAGGGACCTTTGTTGACAAAGTAATATCTCTGCTTTTTAATATACTGTCTAGGTTGGTCATAACTTTCCTTCCAAGGAGTAAGCATCTTTTAATTTCATGGCTGCAGTCACCATCTGCAGTGATTTTGGAGCCCATAAAAATAAAGGTAGCCACTGTTTCCCCATCTATTTGCCATGAATTGATGGGTCTGGATGCCACAATCTTAGTTTTCCGAATGATAAGTTTTAAGTCAACTTTTTCACTCTCCTCTTTCACTTTCATCAAGAGGCTCTTTAGTTCTTCACTTTCTGCCATCAGGGTGATGTCATCTGCATATCTGAGGTTACTAATATTTCTCCTGAAAATCTTGATTCCACTTGTATTTCATCCAGCCCAGCGTTTCTCATGATGTATTCTGCATATAAGTTAAATAAACAGGGTGACAATATATAGCCTTGATGTGCTCATTTTCCTATTTGGAATCAGTCTGTTGTTCCATGTCCAGTTCTAACTGTTGCTTCCTGACCTGCATACAGGTTTCTCAAGAGTCAGGTCAGGTGGTCTGTTATTCCCATCTCTTTCAGAATTTTCCACAGTTTATTGTGATCCACAGTCAAAGGCTTTGGCATAGTCAATAAAGCAGAAATAGATGTTTTTCTGGAAATCTCTTGCTTTTTTTGATGATCCAATGGATGTTGGCAACTTGATCTCTGGTTCCTCCGCCTTTTCTAAAACCAGCTTGAACATTTGGAAGTTCACGGTTCATGTATTGCTGAAGCCTTGTTTGGAGAATTTTGAGCATCACTTTACTAATGTGTGAGAAGAATGCAATTGTGCGGTAGCTTGAGCATTCTTTGGCATTGCCTTTCTTTGGCACTGGAATGAAAACTGACCTTTTCCAGTCCTGGGGCCACTGCTGAGTTTTCCAAATTTGCTGGCGTATTGAGTGCAGCACTTTCACAGCATCATCTTTCAGGATTTGAAATAGCTCAACTGGAATTCCATCACCTCCACTAGCTTTGTTCATAGTGATGCTTCCTAAGGCCCACCTGACTTCACATTCCAGGATGTCTGGCTCTAGGTGAGTGATCACACCATAGATTATCTGGGTTGTGAAGAACTTTTTGTATAGTTCTGTGTATTCTTGCCACCTCTTATTATCTTCTTCTTCTCTTAGATCCATAACATTTCTGTCCTTTATTGAGACCATCTTTGCATGAAATGTTCCCTTAGTATCTCTAATTATCTTGAAGAGATCTCTAGTTTTTCCCATTCTATTGTTTTCCTCTATTTCTTTTCATTGATCACTGAGGAAGTCTTTCTTATCTCTCCTTGCTATTCTTTGGAACTCTGCATTCAAATGGGTATATCTTTGCTTTTCCCCTTTGCTTTTTGCTTCTCTTCTTTCCACAGCTAATTGTAAGGCCTCCTCAGACAGCCATTTTGCTTTTTTGCATTTCTTTTTCTTGGGGATGGTCTTGATCCCTGTCTTCTGTACAAAGTCATGAACTTCTGTGCATAGTTCATCAGGCAATCTACCAGATCTAGTCCCTCACTTTCACTGTATAATCATAAAGGATTTGATTTAGGTCACACCTGAATGAAAAACTAGCAAATGATTATTTTCCAAACTATACAAGCCGCTCATATAACTCAATACCAGAAAAACAACAACCCAATAAAAAGTGGGAAAAAGATGTAAACAGACACTTCTCTAAAGAAGACATACAGATGGCTAACAAATACATGAGAAGATGCTCAATATTTCTCATTATTAGAGAAATGCAAATCAAAGCTACAATGAGATATCACATCACACTGATCAGAATGGCCCTCCTTAAAAAGTCTACAGACAATAAATGCTGGAGAGGGTGTGGTGAAAAGGGAACACTCTTGCACTGTTGGTGGGAATGTAAATTGATATAGACACTATGGAAAATGTTATGGAGATTCCTTAAAATACTAGGCATAAAGACACCATATGACCCAACAATCCCACACCTAGGCATATACCCTGAGGAAACCAAAACTGAAAGAGACAAATGTATCCCATTGCTCATTGCAGCACTATTTACAATAGCTGATCATGGAAACAACCTAGATGTCCATGGTCAGATGAATGGATAAAGAAGTTGTGGTATATATACACAATGGAATATTAGTCAGTCATAAAAAGGAACACATTTGAGTCAGTTCTATGAGGTGGATGAACCTAGAACCTATTATACAGTGTGAAGTAAGTCAGAAAGAGAAAGATAAATATTGCATTCTAACACATATATACAGAATCTAGGAAAATGGTACTGAAGAATTTATTTATAGGGCAACAGTAAAGAAAGAGACATAGAGAATAGACTTATGGACATGGGGAGAGGGGAGGAGAGGTTGAGATGTATGGAAAGAGTAACATGGAAACTTACATTACTATATGTAAAATAGATAGCCAACGGGAATTTGCTGTGTGGCTCAAGAAACTCAAACAGGAGCTCTGTATCAAACAAGGGGGGTGGGGTGGGGAGGGTGATGGGAGGGCATTTCAAAAGGGAGGGGATATATGTATACCTATATCTAATTCATGTTGAGGTTTGACAGAAAATAGCAAAATTATGTAAAGCAATTATTCTTCAATAAAAATAAATAAATTTTTTTAAAAAAGAAAGAAAAAAGAGAGACACAAACTACTAGGTATAAAGTAAACATACAACAAGAATATACTATAGCTTTAAATGGAGTATAACATAAAAACACTAATCATTATGTTGTACATCTGGAATTAATATTGTAACTATATTACAATAGTCAACGATATGTCAATAAAATTTTTTAGAAGTTAGAAAAACTATGTACATACCATAATTTAAAAATACTTTGTTCCTAAAAATTTCTAACCATCATCTTAGCCTTTGGCAAGTTGTATAATAACCTCAAAGATCAGTGATCATAGATCACTACAACAAATAATGAAAAAGTTTGAAATATTGTGAAAACTACCAAAATGCGACACAGACATAAAGTAACCATATGCTGTGAAAAACTAGTAGTGATAGACTTCCTCAACACAGGGTTGTCACAATCCTTAAATTAATAAAGAACAACATCTGGGAAGCACAATAAAGCAAAGCAGAATAAAACAAGGTAGGCCTTCATGATTTCAGAAAATCTAAAACTGAAAGGATTCATCACCAGCATAACTACACAACAAAAAATATTGTAACAGTCTTCAAGCTGAGGAAAACTCATATAAGATGAAAATTTGAATCTGTACAAAGAAATACAGATAGCTAGAAAGGATAAATATAAAATAAATCCCAAAGATATTTTTCTCATTTTTAAATTTTCTTCACAAGATAATTGTTAATTAGTAATAAAATAATTGAATAAATATCAAAGATAATTGTTTAAAGAAAAATAATAGTGATGTATTTGGAAATCTAAAACACACGTGCACATGAAAATTCTAGCCATGGCAGAATAAAAGATGGAAGGAAAAAATGAAAGTATACTGTTATAAAGTTTTGATACTATAATGGAAAGGTATAATATTAAAACACAGTTTGAGGGAAAACAAAGATGCATATATCAAACTTTAAAGCATTGAAAGTACAAAAATATTGAGCTAATTTAAGCTTATACACACACACTCACATGCAAATCTAATCAATGCTATTCAAAATCAGGATAGTTGTTAACTTCATGGGAGGAAAAATTAGAAATGGCATAAGAGGAATTTTATGGTGGTGTTTTGGTATCCTACTTATCATCTGCAGGTATATTCAGTTTTGATAACTGAATAAGTTATATACACTTACTACATGTATGTTGTTGTATTTGTTCAGTCTCTCTACCATGTCCAACTCTTTGTAATCCCATGGACTGCAGTCTATCAGGCTTCTCTGTCCATGGGATTTCCTAGGCAAGAATACTAGAGTGGGTTGCCATTTCCTTCTCCACAATTTATGTATACTTTTCTATATTTAAATATATTTATAAAAGGGCTTTCCTGGTGACTCAGTGGTAAAAATTCCTCCTGCCAATGTAGGACACACAGGTTTGATCCCTGGGTTGGAAAGATCCCATGGAGAAGGAAGTGGCAACCCATTCCAGTATTCTTGTCTTGGAAATCCCATGGACAGAAGAGCCTCAAGGGCTATAGTTCATGGGGTCATAAAAAGAGTCAGACATGACTTGACAACTTAACAACAACAATATTTATAAAAATTTTTAAATATATATACACACATATATGTTTGTGTATGTAGATATACATATGCATGTATCCAGATGTACATGTGTATATGTATATACACACATATACAAGAGACAGACATGAGAGCATCTTAGGAATTATCAAGACTACCATACTGCCCAACTCACAGGAGAAAATTTGTATCACAGCCTTTCTTTCGGAACAGCACCCCTTGGAGGCAGACCTGAGCAGATTGCATGACCTTATGTTATTGCTGTGGAAACCACCCTTCTATTAGAATTATATTTCAAAAATATTTAGTGTCCTCTATACTTCAAAGAACATCAAGCTCAAAGAATGTTAATCCCTGTTTCATCAAATTTATTTTCAACAAGCTTCAGCCAATTCAGCTTTCATTAAACAAATGCTTCAAAAGAACATTAATGAAATAGTTCTTATATTTAAATATTTTGTTTCCAGAATTAAATTTTAGTTTATAACTTGTGCATTAGTTTTACAAAGACACAGCTCATATTTGCAAAGGTCACTACAGTTTTCCAGACACTAATTGGGTCATAAGTTAAGACCTTATATAAAAAACAGACAATGTGCTTGTCATGACCCTGTTCAAATATCACCTCCTCTGGGAAGTCTTGCTGGATTCCCCTGAGGCAGATAGAATTACTGTGCCTTGAAGCATCCCCAGCACATTGTACACTCTTCTATTACAAAGTGTGTCCTAGTGAATAAAGTTGATTTGTTTATTTCTTTGTCTCACCTGCTAGACTGTTTCAGTCATCTTTGTATGCTCAGAAACACACAGCAAGTGCCCAGAAAAAAAAAACTAGAAGTGAGGGAGAGGAGAGACGTAAGGGAAGGAAGAAAAGAAAGGCTTTTCTTAACACTAGCAAATTAGGGAGAAGATATCCTTGGTCAGAGGAAACAGTTGTTTGTCCAGTAAGTTCACTTTGCCTCCATTGTCACAAAGTAATTAGAATCTAGGTTATTTACAGTGATGCCTATAAATACTTCGAAAGTATTAATCCAGTGTTAGACCGATGCTTCATGTCCTGCTATGCCATATGAATCATTTCACTTTATGGGCTGAGGACAGTAAAATATTTTACAAATATTATCTTGCCAAATGGGTATGTGTAAAAAATGTCCTCAGGGCTTCCAGTGACGAAAGAGTATGCACACCAACAAAACAAGCACACTTCCCCAACCCCCCAGGCAACATTTTTCACTCCCTCCTCTGCTTCCCAGAGCACATTATTCATTCCTGTAACGTAGCCTTCAGCACAATGTGTCAGAGTCTGTTGTGTTTCCCCTGCCCAGTTGCATTGTAAGCTTCTTGAGGACAGAGGCTATCTTCATCTTTTTATCTCCAGTTTCCATCACAGGGAGTGGCACATGATAGTTGTTCTTTATTTATTTATTGAATGATTAAACAAGAGGACATCTTGTAATACTCATATTTGAGTACATTTTAAATGTCCAGTCAGCTTAGCTCTCTGGCATTCAACCTTAGAGGCACCTCTAAAATAAGGAGTCAACAAAAGAATATTTAGCTCCTGACCATGTGGTTGCAGTATCACAACCAGAAAGGGACCTTAAGTCTTTTCAATACCCTAGGAACTCTCAAACCATCCTGTGAGAAGAAGGAGACCATCTGATCATTAATAAAATCTAGCAATAGTTGTCATTTTCCCATATAAACCTGAAAAGCTCAGAAATATTTAGAGAATTCTGAGCTGTGAAGTAAAAAGCAAACAGAAGGAAAACAAAAGGATCGATATGGGGAAAAAATCATTTTCTATTTGAGCACCAACATATGCTTGGTATTATGCTAGGTGCTCAGGATTTAATGTTCAAATAAGATGTGCCCCATGGCCTGGCTCACATACTATCTGAGTCTGTGGAATACGAAAATATCTCCTGGGACAACCTCAAAATGTTCTTAGCAGAGGAAAGAACTTTAAAATTTATCACTGCGACTGCAGCAACCTGATGTTCAATTTTGGTATGTGTTTAGCTTTTAAATCCCATAAAACATACTCTTGATTTACCAATAGAATAAACAAGTCAATAAAACAAAATGTCATAATCATGGTTTCACTCCCAAAATCTTAAATTCCTCTTCATAAGAAAAATAAGAACTCAGCAGTATCAGAGACAAAACTGTTCCACCCTCTACATCAATCATAAAACACAAAACAGAGCATTGGCAGTCAGCAAAACAAGCCCTGCATTGGGGTTTTGACAACGGGATCAAACTGTAATCATAGCAATTATATCTGTCCAATTGCAGGGCAGTTGACAAGGAGATATATGGAATATTCTTATGAGCCCATAAGAGTACCAAGAAGAGAGGGTAATGAAGGGACCATGTGGGGTGGTCGTTTAGAAGCTCTGAAATAACACCCCCCAAAAATGATTTTTTAAATATGCCAATAAAGAAGGACATGGATGCAACATAATTACAATCTGCAGATGAAGCTTGAGATTCTGTATATTAGAACTTATTTGAATGTGCTCACTGAAGCCTACCAAAGAAAAATTTCCAGTAGCCCAAGTTCTCCAAAATGTTTTACTTTAAATTTTCTAAAATTTTTATTGGAAACAAATATAAGACCCAAATCCTTCCTCTTTAGGAAAAAAAAAGAAAACCCAAGGGATCCAAGGTAAAAATAATAAACTGGACTTTATCAAAATTTAAAACATTTTCACTTCAGAAAACATCAAGAAAGTAAAAGACAAGTCACAAATTAGGAGAAAATATTTGTAAATCATACATCTAATGAGAGACTGGTACCCAGAATAAAACAGCTCTTATACTTCAATAATAAGACAATGAGTAAGCCAGTTTAAAAATGCACACACAAAAAAATTAAACAGGGATTTTGACTAAGAAGACATATGAATATGCAACCAGATCATGAAAAAATGTCTAATATAATTTTGCATTAGGGAAATACAAATTAAAACTATAATGAGATATCATTCCATGCTCACTAGAACAGCTACAATCAGAAAGCAAAAACAAATGTTAATGTGAATACAGAAAAATTGGAAATTAGAATGTTAAAAGATACAGCCACTTTAGAAAATGGTTTGGCAGTTCCTTTAAGTGTTAAACATATGATTTACATATGACCCAGTGATTCCTTTGCTTGGCATCTATGCGAGAGAAATGAAAACATATGTCCACCCAACCTTGTACATGAAGAGCAAAATTATTCATAACAGACAAGCTGGGGAGAAAGCATGATAGGCAAGTATTAGGAAGCTGTTGATAATGGGGATCAAAATGAGGTATATTTTAGGAGAAATCAGAGCTGGAAATCAGAACTTCAGAAAATCAAAACCAGACTTGGAACCTTGAAGAATTTCTGACAAACTGGGAAGGTCTTCCTGGCCATGACTCTGGTAGTCTCTATGAGGTGACCTGCGGAATTGCAGGGTCCTGTCATGGACATCATGACAAGTAAAGATGCTTCTTATTCTCTGCATGGTTGACCACTTATCCTTAGTACTTTTAACTCAAGACTGCCCCCAACATACAAACACATGATTAAAAATTCCTCAAGAGTAGGGACCACATCTTATTAACTTCGGTTTATGACACAGGCTCAACGGTCTTTACCCTTTAACCTGAGGACAGTAACCAAAGAGAACTGTTTGCAATAGAATCAAATTTCAGACAGAAACTTAGTTTCTAAATACATGACCTGGAGGGGTTATGCCTCTCCTTGGAACTTTGGTTACATCTTCCCTGCCATGCCATGTAGGTAATTACATTATATCCCAGGGTTATGATGAGATCTAAATGGCAGATCTAAATAGGTCAGTCACTTGGCACTTGGTGCTCAATAACTGATGGCTGTTATTTTTTCTGAAATTTAGCACTGAGCCATGACTTCTCTGAGTCCATCACCCTGGAGCTTTGTTCTCCCAGCATGCCCTGTGCTACATAGTATTCTCACAGACCCAGTAGGCTGGGCTACATCCTAACAAGCAGCCCCATAGAATACTCCAGGTATATTACATAATATTCCAGGTATTCTACCTCAGGCTGTTATAATAAAATTCCGCGGACTATGTGGCTTAAAGAACAGAAACTTTTCCCACAATTCTGGAAGGTAAAACTTGAGATCAGGGTGTCAACATGGTTGGAGCCTATCTTCTTGGCTTGCAAATGGCTGCCTTCCTTCTGTACCCTCACATGGTGGAGAGAGAGAGATCTCTTCCACTTCTTAGGAAGCCACAGTCCTATCAGAGAAGGATCCCACCTTCATTTAATCTTAATTATTTCCTAAAGATCATATCTCCAGTAATAGTCACATCGGTGGTTAGAGCTTCCACATGTGAATATTGGGAGGACACAATTCCATCCACAGCACCTGAGAAGGTCTGGTTAACCACAGAGAGAATGAGTGCAGAGCTGGTGTCACAGTGAAGGCCCCTTGGCTAGCTTCCTCTCTTTCATCCATCACCTCTCCATTACCAGGCTGGATTTGTGTTTTTGGTTTTTGTTTTAGCTTTTTCCTTTTCTTGTCCACTGGTAAACCATTCCAAAAACCTAAGATTTGGCCCACAAAAATCATATTGACACCTAATAAGACTTGAGAATTCTGAGTCCTTTCTGAGTGCTGTTTTTCCTGTATAAAACAAGGCTTCAGGATTTCTTGCTTTCTCAGTTTATGTTCAGATACTCCTCAGGCTCCTTTCAGTGGATGCCATGGTAGCTTCCTGTTAAACCAGTGACCCTGGTTACTTTAATCTGAAATTCTTCCTACTGGTATTTCCCTATGCACACACTTAGGCAATGGGCAGAGTCTAGTTTACCCAAAGTCCCTACAGAGACTGTGGACCTAGTGTTTCATATGCTAAAACCCTAATCTGAATGGGATAGTATTTGGAAGTGGGGCTTTCAGAATGGAATTAAATCCTGAGAGTATAGTCCACATGAATAGGATTAGTACCCTTATAAGGTCAGGTAGCTAACTGTGGATAAACTACCTAGGTTAGTATTTTGTTATAGCAGCCCTAGCTGACAGATAGGAAGGCTTCATCAGAGAATTAAGATGGAGTGTACAGTTGATATTTCCCTGCAGTACTGAGCAAAATTCCTTGGGTACATCACTCATTATTAGAGAAATACAAGTCAAGACTACAGAGAGATATCACATCAAACCAGTCAGAATGGCCATCACCAAAAAATCTACAAACAATAAATGCTGGAGAGGATGTGGAGTAAAGGGAACCCTCATGCACTGTTAATAGGAATATAAACTGATATAGCCATAATGGAGAACAGTATGGAGATTTTTAAAATCCAGAAATAAGTCTATCATATGACCCAGCAATCCCACCACTGGATATGTACTGAGAAAATCACAATTTTAAAAGACACATGCACCCCGGTCTTCACTGTAGCAATATTTACAATAGTCAGGATGACCTGGAAGCCACCTAGATGTTCATTGACAGATGAATGGAAAAATAATATGTGGTCCATGTATGTAATGGAATATCATTTAGCCATAAAAATAAATGAATTTGAGTCGGTTGTAGTAAGATAGATGAACCTAGAGCCTCTTATACAGAGTGAAGTAAGTCAGAAAGAGAAAAATAAGTATTATATATTAACACATATATATATGGAATCTAGGGAAATGATACTGATGAACCTAGCAGAGAATTAAATTCTGGACACAGAAGGGGGAGGTGAAAGCGGGACTAATTGAGAAAGTGGCTTTGACATATGTACACTATCATGTGAAAAATACATAGTGGAAAGTTGGTATATAACACCACAAGGAGTCCAGCCTGGCCCTTTTTGAGAACCTAGGGGGTAGGATAGGGGTAGAGGAGAAAGACTTATATATATGTATATATATGACTGGCTTGTGTTGTTGTGTGGCAGAAATAAATACATTATAAAGCAATTGTACAATTTAAAATTTTAAATATTTACTAAAAAATTCCATGGGTATAGGGTAGAGGGGAAGATAAAGATAGAACCCAGAGTTGGCGATTGTATAGTATATATGGGCACTTTAGATACATTACACAGTTTACCTCCTCTACCAACTGCTATCCATTCTCTTACCAATATAATACCCTCTCATCAGAGTCTCAAATCCCTACTTCCCCCTTTTCAATTCACTTCTCATAGCAGTAATTTCACCAAAGTACTCATTTACTCTGGAAACAATAATTTTATAATTGACCTTCCCATGATAGATCGGAGAAGGCACTGGCACCCCACTCCAGTACTCTTGCCTGGAAAATCCCATGGATGGGGGAGCCTGGCAGGCTTCAGTCCATGGGGTCACTAAGAGTGGGACATGACTGAGCGACTTCACTTTCACTTTTCACTTTTGTGCATTGGAGCAGGAAATGGCAACCCACTCCAGAGTTCTTGCCTGAAGAATCCCAGGGACAGGGGAGCCTGGTGGTCCGCTGTCTATGCAGTCTCACAGAGTCAGACACGACTGAAGTGACTTAACAGCAGCAGCACCATGACAGATTTGTTAAGAGCTGGGGCCTGGAGACTTGGATTTGTACCCCAGATGTTCACCAGATATTTCCTGGAAAAATGATTTAACCTCCCCTGTAAAAGCAGTTAGTCACATCTTCTTCATAGAGCAGTGTAAGAATTAAACAAGTAATTATGCTGCATGCTTACTGCATGCCCTGACACAACAAAATGTAGCTTGTCAGGACAAGTGACTTGTCCAGTGTCACAGATAGCAGAGAGAATTAGAACCCTCTGTATCACATTGAGGAGAAGGCAATGGCACCCCACTCCAGTACTCTTGCCTGGAAAACCCCATGGACGGAGGAGCCTGGTAGGCTGCAGTCCATGGGGTCGCAAAGAGTCGGACACGACTGAGCAACTTCACTTTCACTTTTTACTTTCTTTCATTGGAGAAGGAAATAGCAACCCACTCCAGTGTTCTTGCCTGGAGAATCCCAGGGACAGCAGAGCCTAGTGGGCTGCCCTCTATGGGGTTGCACAGAGTTGAACACGACTGAAGCGACTTAGCAGCAGCAGTAGCAATATCACATTGAAGTCTTCCAATATGCTTCTTTAATTGAACATCTTTGCATTCTAGGCTAAGAGATGGAATTGTGTAGGAAAAAGAACATAAACATAAACATATATATGAGGACTGGTCTCTACTTGTCACCATCATGTGCTAGTTCTGTTATCTGGTCAAATTCTGAGTCTGTAGTTTCTTTGTTAGGTCAAATGATTGTGATAGTATGTGCTAGAACATCTACTAAATATTGCTAAGATCAGCTAGCACTTAGGCTGGAAAAGGGAATGTCAACCCACTCAAGTATACTTGCCTGGAGAATCCAATGGGCAGAGGAGCCTGGTGGGCTACAGTCCATGGGAGAACATCTACTAAACGTTGGTAAGATCAGCTAGAGTCTGTGGCATTTGAGCCACAACCCTCCCCTTCTCCCTACATGCTTACTGTGATGGAAACGCCTTTCCCTCAGCTCCCAGACAAGGATTACAGTATACCCTCCAGTAAAGGCAGATCATCAGTATTGTTCTCAGATGCTTTTGAATGTTAGTTGCTTTCTTTTTGCTTCCTTATTTGTTAATGCCAATAAGGAACACCCCAGCTCAATTTACTCCATTTATCTTCATGACTCTCTTTTTTCCCTTCCTGATAGATTGCCCTCATGTTCTCTCTGCCTGCTGCTCTCCAGTCTGAATCTACTATAAAAAAGCAGTCAATAGTTAAGAAGAACTTAGAGGAGAAGTGACATTTACTTATTTATTGCTCATTGATCTCATTTTCACTCATCACATCATCCTTTCCTGGTGAGCAAGAATGGGGCTTCAAAGCCATCATCATCCAGCGTTCTAACTGCTATTACTAATAGATCAGAGCCAAGATCCTATCTGAAACCTATTTGGCCATCTCAGACTAGGTTTGTACCCATTCCAAGTGTAGTATTCTTTTAAAATATTCCACAGGCAGTGTGTAAAGGTGCAGGGGTTACCAGCAGTGGTAGTGAAGGAGGCAGGGGAAGTGACTAAGGGGATTCCTGGCACAGTGAACTTACTCTAGCAGGCAACTGCAAAAGGCTCACTAATGCATCATTGGCAGGAATCAATGGAACTTTCAAAACAACTGAAAATCCAACAAAAGCAAAGCCCACAATATCTCAGAACATCTGTGTGACATAGATCAATGGAACTTCAGATCCCCAAAAGAGTACTTATTCCAGAGTTCAGACCCCTCAATCCTGATCTCCAAGGTTCACCACTATTAAAATTGTGTTAAAACTGAAGCTATTATTACTTCACCTGTCTTATCTACTAGAACTGCAGGAAACTTTAGAGAACTTTTCACTCAATTATAATAAAAATAAATATGCTGATTAGAGTCTTTCAGATTTGGAATGGAGCTTAGAAACCACCAAGCAGAAACCTAACAATCCCCCTAACCTTGCATTAGCTGCATACAGCGAAGGGAGTATTCAATTTCTCCTTGCAGACTTTCTGAATAGGGAGCTCAATTTCCTAATAAGGATTGAGCACAACCCAAGTACAAAATAAAACTATTATCTGGATCATCTAAAATCTGCAGAAAGACAAAATCTACTGGATTCAAAGTTGACCTTGGGCAAGTCCCCAGGCCTCAGTATTTTCATCTTAAATTTGAGCTGTTAGTAGTTCTCATCTCCTGGGTTTATGGGGATTAGAGAAGATGCATATAATACAGTTATTTTTCAATAAATGTTAGCAATTATCCTCATTATTAAATCTCCTTTTCCTTATACATATAAAGTAGAGACTTGGAAAAAATAAAATGAAACTTTATTATCTACTTTGCAAATTTCTCAAATGGAAGTGATAGTGTTTTGACTCATAAATATTATTATAGTTTCCTTTGGCCTGTCATAAAAACTGAATCTAAATGGTCAGACCCTTTGTTATCTGGTGTGTGTGTGTTAATTACTATATTATAAAAAGAACAGTGGCTGCCACATATTGAGCCCTCACTTTGTGTTAGAGCTTTTCACACTTTACCTCATTCAACACTCACAATAGTTCCAGGAGGTTCCCCAACTCAGATGAGAAATCTGAGATTTAAGATGTTAGGTAATGTGCATAAGGTAACCCAGTCAGATCTCTGGCTCCCACACTCCCCGTACCTGCCCTAATTTTTTTGTGTTTATTCCTAAAATGTACCCTTGATTTAAGAAATAAGAGCCAGGTTCCCAGAGGCTGGAAATGAAATCATACTAGTCTCAGTGCCTGTAGTGATCCTGAGTAAGAATGCAAACTTCGTGGAGAATAGTAGCCTCAGGAAGAAGCTGTCAATCTCAATTAAGACATCAAAGTGTCAAAGGAGCAAGGTACCGCCATGAAGCCTATTGTTGAATGCGTGTCAGGTGAAGGCAGTACTAATCACTGCATGATCCAAATATGTCCGTTCCCTACTTCGCCCACACTAAGGTCACCGAGTTATCACGGCACGGTGGTTTGCACTACTTTGGATTCGACCAAGTGGCAGGTGGCCTGACAAACATGCACTCAGCATGTTTTGTTGGGTCCCCACAGCTGTGCTGCCAATCAGTTCAGGATGGCTGCAAGTTAATGCTAATTAGCTTCTGTTGATCTGCATATTCCAACAGCCTCCCAGGATTCCCATTTTGATATGCAAGATTGCCAGTTGGGTATGTGATTGAATTAAGGAGCAAAAAAGATTTTCTTCATGGAGGGATATGTGGGTCTGAATCCCCAGCAGAGGCTGTTACCCTTTTGGTGCACAGTTGGCAAATCTGGCCCTTAGCATAGAGGCATGGGTTCCAGGCTGAGGGTGCTGCTGCCCTGCTTATAGAAACAAAAATGATGCCTTAACCTCCTAGAGCTATTAGGAGTAAACATTCTTTCCATCTGGTCTGTGAAATGGCACTGGCAATTTAGATGGGAAAAGAATCGATAGTTTTTTCTTCTGCTTGGTTCAAATCTAAGTTCAAATCATCTAAACCAATCTGACCAATTCTTCATTAAAAATTGTTTCCTGTGGCATGCAAAGAGAACTAATCCCAAATGACTGGATAAACTACCTTCTCTACTCAGTTTCCTCAAATGCAATGTTAGAAGGCTGTGCTAGAGTCCATTAAAGGAAAGAAAATGCATGACCAAGATAGCAAAATGTCTGACACATGTTAGCCCCTGAAATATATATATGTATATATATATATATATATATATATATATATATATACCTCCATGGGGTCACAAAGAGTCAGACCTGACTGAGCAAGTGAACAATTATAAAAAAAACTGATATCTTAAATCAGCTTAAAAACACAAAGAGCTATATAGGCTTCCCAGGTGATACAGTGGTAAAGAATCTGCCTGCTAATGCAGGACATGCTGGTTCAATCCCTGGGTTGGGAAGAGTCCCTGGAGGGGTATATGGCAACCCACTCCAGTATTCTTGCCTGAAGAATCCCAAGGACAGAAGAGCCTGGCAGGCTACATTTCACGTGGTCGAAAAAAGTTGGATAAGGCTAAGCGACTAAGCACACATGCAGGCATCCGGTACGTCTAGTACATACTAAGCACACATGCTAACATCCGTGAGAGCATGGCGCACACGGCTGGAGATTCAAATATGAAAAGATTATCCATCTCCCTCCAGGAGTATATAGTAAACACACAATTACAATGGAATAAGGTACCTCCTAACAATGGTATTCTACAATTCTTTCTTTTTGCTATGACTTCAAAGGAACACCACAAGTTTCTAGCTCTACCAATTAGTAGCCTTGTTTTCTTGTGTATGGTGCTTAACTTCTCTGGACCCTTGTTTCTTCTTCTGTAAAACTCATGCACACCACATAAGGTCATTGAGTCTGTGAAATAAAATAATGTTTGTTAAAATTACTGACACACATCAGGCATTCAGTAAGTAGTATTTTTTTTCTGTTTTTCCTTTCAGGGGATATTATTAGAATCACTTGAGTACAATAAATTTTGGGATGAAGGACAGAGGTAGAAGAAAAAGAGGTGGAAGGATTTCAACCATGTAAGAAAGGAACTCAGCAGGAAACTGCACTATGGGGGCTGGTGTATTTAGATTTTGCACCTGTATTTCATCAGGGCAATGAAAATATGATCTCACTGAGTAAACATTACAAAAACAATTTTCAAAAGTTTAACTTGGCTGCAGCCTTAGAAAGTTCTGCTTCCCTGAAGTGATTAAACAATATTTCTTGGAAAACATTTGCTAAATATAATTGCGAGGGAAACTTTTTTCTCCTTTTCATATTGTTAGATTTAGGAGGTCCAATCATATTTTTGTAGGAAAAGTTACTAAAACTGTTGCTGAAGTTATACTTTATATTTATCACATAATGCATATTTTCATGTTTATGTGTATATATAAATATGTATGTCTCCATTTCTTTATGTATATCTGTATAACACATGTGAGAGTGTGTCCATATGTATGGTGTATGTATATAAATATATGTGTATACATAGATACACACATCATCTCTGTAATATACATATTTATGTTAATTATGATCTGAGAATTGAGTACATTCATATACATATACATGTGTTTTATAATGTGGCATCTGTATTTATCATTCATTTAGGCATTATATTGTAGTGGTTAAAAGCATAAATTATGAAACCAGATCTCCAGAAATTGAATTCTAGCTCCAACACTTAATACTATGTGACTATAGTCAAGTAACAATCTCTGCATCTCAGGGATTACCTTAAATAATGTCTTATTTAAAACATTATCCGTAAGATGCAGATAATTGTATCTACCACAAAGAATAATTGTGAGGAATAAATAAATTAACATATATGAATGCACTTAAAAATAAACTTGGCAAATAGTTCTATTGATATTGTTACTATTGCTATTAAGACTTTTTTGTTGTTATTATGACTATTATTATTATCTTTCATAAATTCATTTGTTCTAAATTACTTTGACTGAGTTTTATTTGTTGTTGTTTAAAACTTCAATACTGAGAGAGAAAAATGCAGCTGGAGGAATCAGGTTCCCTGACTTCAGACTATACTATGAAGCTACAGTGATCAAGACGGTATAGAACTGGCACAAAAATAGAAGTATAGATCAATGGAACAGGGTAGAGAGCCCAGAGGAAAGCCCGTGTACCCATGGTCACCTGCTGCTGCTGCTGCTGCTAAGTCACTTCAGTCATGTCCAACTCTGTGCGACCCCGTAGACAGCAGCCCACCAGGCTCCCCCGTCCCTGGGATTCTCCAGGCAAGAACCCTGGAGTGGATTGCCATTTTCTTCTCCAATGCACAAAGTGAAAAGTGAAAGTGAAGTCACTCATTTGTGTCTGATTCTTAACGACCCCATGGACTGCAGCCTACCAGGCTGCTCCCTCCATGGGATTTTCCAGGCATGAGTACTGGAGTGGGCTGCCATTGCCTTCTCCACCATGGTCACCTAATCTATGACAAAGGAGGAAATAATAAACAATAGAGAAAAGACAATCTCTTCAATAAGTGGTGCTGGGAAAACTGAACAAGTACATGTAAGAGAATGTAACTGGAACACTCCTTAACACCATATACAAGAATAACCTCAAAATGGGTCAAAGACTTAAATATAAGACCAGACACTATAAAACTCTTAGAGGAAAACACAAGCAGGATACTCTTTGACATAAATTGCAGCAAGATGTTTTTTGATCTACTTCTAGAATTGTTGTTCAGCCACTAAGTCGTGGCCGAATCTTTGTGACCCCGTGGATTGCAGCCCACCAGGCTCCTCTGCCCATGTGATTTTCCAGGCAAGAATACTGGAGTGGGTTGCCATTTCCTTCTCCAGGGACTTTCTAGAGTAATGAAAATAAAAACAAAAACAAACAAATTGTACCTAATTAAAATTAAATGCTTTTGCATAGCAAAGGAAACCATAAACAAGATGAAAAAAAATCACCCTCAGAATGGGAGAAAATATTTCCAAAGTGACTGACAAAGGATTAATCTCCAAAATATACAAACAACTCATGCAACTCAATATCAAGGAAACAAACAAACCCAATCAACACATGAACAGAAGATCTAAATATACATTTCTCCAAAGACATACAGATGGTCAAAAAGCACATGAAGAGGTGCTCAACATTGCTAATTGTTAGAGAAAGGAAATCAAAACTACAAGGAGATATCACCCTACTTCAGTCAGAATGGCCATCATCAAAAAATCTATAAACAATAAAATGTTTGAGAGGGTGTGGAGAGAAGGAAATCCTCTTCCACTGTTGGTGGGAATGTAAATTGATACAGCTACTATGGAGAACAGTACAGAGGGTCCTTAAAAAACTGAAAATAGAACTATCATATAATCCAGAAACCCCACTCCTGGAAATATACCCAAATAAAACCATAATTGAAAAAGATACATGCATCCCAATGTTCACTGAGCACTAGTTACAATAGCTAGGACATGGGAGCAACCTAAATGTGCACCAACTGAGGAATGGATAAAGAAGTTGTTATATATATATATATATATATATATATATATATATATATATATATACACACATGCACACACACACATATATATATATATTTACACACACACACACACACACAATGGAAAATTACTTAGCCATAAAAAGGAATGAAATAGTGTCAGTTGCAGGGACATGGATGCATCTAGAGACTGCCACCTGATGTGAAGAACTGACTCATTTGAAAAGACCCTGATGTTGGGAAAGATAGAAGGCAGGAGATGGGGACAACAGAGGATGAGATGGTTGATGGCATCACTGACTCAATGGGCATTAGTTTGAGTGAACTCTGGGAGTTAGTGATGGACAGGGAGGCCTGACATGCTGCAATCCATGGGGTCACAAAGAATCAGACATGACTGAGAGACTGAACTAAACTCAGAGATTGTCATACAGAATGAAATAAGTCAGAAAGAGAAAGACATCATCTGTTTACACAAATGTGTGGAATCTAGAAAAATAGTAAAGATGAACTTATTTACAAAGCAGAAATAGAGACACTGACATAGAGAACAATATATGGGTACCAAGCGAGAAAGGGAAGGTGGGATGAACTGAGAAAGTGAGCTTGACATATGTACGCTGCTATGTGTAAAATGGGTTTCCCTGGTAACTCAGCTGGAAAAGAATCCACCTGCAATGCAGGAGACCCCAGTTTGATTTCTGGGTTGGGACAATCCCCTGGAGAAAGGAAAGGCTACCCACTCCAGTATTCTAGCCTGGAGAATTCCAACAGACTATACAGTCCATGGGGTCACAAAAAGTCGGATACAACTGAGCAACTTTCACTTAAAATATAAAATAGGAAAGTAATGAGAACCTACTGTATAGCATAGGGGACTCTACTTGGTGTCCTGTGGTGACCTAAATGGAAAGGAGATTCAAAAGAGAGGGGCTATACGTATAGACCAATACTTTGGTGCTCAGCTATCTTTATGGTCCAACTCTCACGTCCATACAATCAATTCATGCCAAAGAATTGATGCTCTTGATCTGTGATGTTGGAGAAGACTCTTGAGAGTCCCTTGGACTGCAAGGAGATCAAACCAGTCAATCCTAAAGGAAATTTGTCCTAAATAATCATTGGAAGGACTGCTGATAAAGCTGAAGCTCCAATACTTTGGCCACCTGATGCAGAGAACTGACTCATTGGGAAAGACCCTGATGCTGGGAAAGATTGAAGACAAGAGGAGAAGGGGATGACAAAGGATGAGATGGTTGGATGGCATCACCAACTTGATGGACATGAGTTTGAGCAAGCTCTGGGAGATGGTGATGGAGAGAGAAGCTTGGAGTGCAGTTCAAGGGTCGCAAAGAGTTGGACATGACTGAGCAACTGAACTGACTGAACTGATATGTATAGATATGGCTGATTCACTTTGCTGAACAGCAGAAACTGACACAGTGGTTTAAAGCAATTATTCCCTGATGGTTCAGTAGGCAAAGAATCTGTCTGCAACGCAGGAGACACAGTAGATGCAGGTTCTATTCCTGGGTTGCAAAGATCCCCTGGGGAAGGAAGTGACAACCCACTCCAGTATTCTTGCCTGGGAAATCCCAAGTATAGAGGAGTGTGGTAGGCTACAGTCCAAGGGGCAGGACATGACTCAACAACTAAACACACACACTCCAATTTTTAAAATAACCCTCAACAAAGGGATGTTTTTTAAAAGTAATAGAGCTTTCCTATTTTACAAGTGGTAGGTATTTTAATTAAATTTGAAGTATATCATTCTTCTGTTGTGGGAAGAATCATCTGGATATTTGTACTTAGTTATGCAAATGTAACATAAGTACTCTGCCATACCCCACCACCATCCCATTTCTTGAAAAAAGTAGTGAAATAACCTGAATGCATATGTTTTAGACTAAATGGATAAATGTGTTATTTGGCAATGCAAATTTAATGTATGTTTTAGCAAAGCTATTTTTTTTTGCATACTTTATTGCTTCTTTGAAAAATTTCTTTATTAAGTAGTTTAGGCTGTAAACTATTGCTTGTTTTGACCAAGATGCATATGCTTGTGTTTGATCAAAAGAGATTAGTAATAGAGATGCAATGATTGTGGCAGGGGGGGTGGGGGAGTGCAGACCCAGCATTTAAGTCAAGATGGAATAGAAATTGGATGAAAGAGCTGTATGTGCTTGGGCCAGCTCAGACTGGACTGGATTTGAATCTCAGGTCCATCAATTCCTAGTGTAGTGACCTTAGGCAAGTGGTGAATTCAGAGGTAAACACCTGACTGAGCCTTACAACCAGTATTGATGTTGGACTATTGCTCTCTTGTATCAATGTCTTGTGGTCATAGAGCCAGACAGTACCTCTGTCAGTGAAAGGTAGAGTTTTTCATAAAGAATGTGGGCATTTTCACAATTATCCTTGGAGGAATTCAACCTTTGAGCTGAAATGAGGACAGGAAGATAGAAAATTACAGTTTTTATGGCTATCTTTTTGTTTCTTCAAGAAATTCTTATAACTACAGAACCAATATTCACTAGACTCCTATTCTGGGTTAGGTACCAATGCGGCTGCTAAGAACAGGAGATATAAGAAGACAAGGCTTCGGTTCTTAAAATGCCCATAGTTAAATGAGGCACATAAATAAGTGACAAGTCATTCGTGTGATGAATGCTATCTATAGTAGAGTACAAACACACTGGATACAGACAAGGAGGAAATTGTTAATTCCAGGCGTAAGTTGAAAGCATTTCAAATGAGATGAAGCTTGTTAGCTGCTCAGTCGTGTCTGACTTTGTGTGACCCCATGGACTGTGGCTCACCAGGCTCCTCTGTCCATGGAATTCTCCAGGCAAGAATACTGGAGGGAGTAGCCATTCCCTTATCCAGGGGATCTTCCCAACTCAGGGATCATATCTGCATCTCCTGCATTGCAGGCAGATTCTTTATCATCTGAGCCACCAGGGAAGCCTGAAATGAAGCTTGAGTTACGTCTTAAAGAAAGGGGTGGGATATCATGAATGGATCAAGGAGGAAAGATATTTCAGGCAAAACGAACACTTACAGTGACTGGGGCACTAGAGTCCAGCAGGTTCAGAGAATTGCCAGTAATCTAGTGTGCCTAGATCTCAGAAAATGAAGACGTAACAAGATGTAGTCCTGAAGAGATAATCAGCTAGACTATGATACACTATATATGCCATCCTAAACTGTATGGTTTATTTTTCCTAAAAGCTATATGGAACTACTGAAAAGTTTTAAATAGCTGAGAGCCATATTTATGCTTTCCCTTTAGATAATACATTCCTGTAGGTCTGTGAAACGTAAACGTGAAAAGGGGAAGGATAGAAGCAGGAAATTATTTGAGATGGCACAGCAGTAATTGGGACATGGAATTATAAAGGTTAGAACTAAGGAAGTCATAGTGGGGAGTAAATACAAAAGAATATAATTTTTGAATCTTTATGGCCAACCATCTCTAAAACTTGGAAATTGGTGCATGGCAGGAGAGGGTCAAGGAGGACCAGCTTTCTTGTTTGGAGGTGGTTAAGTAAACATTAGAAATCAGGTTGAAGAGCAAGTTGGGAGAAGAAGGATAGGAATGATGAACTTTATTCTGAAAGTGGTAACGTTTGGGGACTTTCAAAATTTGGATATGTGGATTTGGAGCTAAGAGGAAAGATTTCAGTTCAGTTCAATTCAGTCGCTCAGTCGTGTCTGACTCTTTGTGACCCCATGAATCGCAGCACGCCAGGCCTCCCTGTCCATCACAAACTCCTGGAGTCTACCCAAACCCATGTCCATTGAATCAGTGATGCCATCCAGCCATCTAATCTTCTGTCATCCCCTTCTCCTCCTGCCCCCAATCCTTCCCAGCACTAGGGTCTTTTCCAATGAGTCAACTCTTCTCACGAGGTGGCCAAAGTATTGGAGTTTCAGCTTCAGCCTCAGCCCTTCCAATGAACACCCAGGACCAATCTCCTTTAGGAAGGTCTGGTTGGATCTCTTTGCTGTCCAAGGGACTCTCAAGAGTCTTCTCCAACACCACAATTCAAAAGCATCAATTCTTCGGTGCTCAGTTTTCTTCACAGTCCAACTCTCACATCCATACATGACCAGTGGAAAAACCATAGCCTTGACTAGACGGACCTTGGTTGGCAAAGTAACGTCTCTGCTTTTTAATGTGCTGTCTATGTTGGCCATAACTTTCCTTCCAAGGAGTAAGCGTCATTTAATTCCATGGCTGCAATCACCATCTGCAGTGATTTTGGAGCCCAAAAAATGAAGTCTGACACTGCTTCCACTGTTTCCCCATCTATTTCCCATAAAGTGATGGGACCAGATGCCATGATCTTAGTTTTCTGAATGTTGGGGCAAGGTAAAAATTTGAAAATAATTAGCTTACAGTGGGTAATTATGAGAATAGATGATATGACCCACAATATGCATTCAAAGTAAGATGAGTATGACAAGAAAGAAATCACAGGTAATGGCAAAATTTAGAAGGAAAAATATCAATCTATTTATCAATCTATCATCTTAAGTCTCATTGGTCTTTCAGTATACCAAATGAAGCCCTAGATTTGCTAAAAGACCCTGATAGTCTTATGGTGTATTGTGCTTTTCCAGAAGTTTTTACTTTCTCTGCCAAGATGAGGCCATCTGAATCTAGAAGAAATAGCAGTCTCTAGCAAATAGAGAAAAACAGAAAATTAAAAAGTTGATGACTACCACTTTGAATGCTATCGCTCACCTTTTCTTTAACACAATGGACAGACACTTCATCTTTTAAAGTACTAAAGCATCCAAAATGTAGGACTCTATTATACAAGAAAATAGTCCTCCATTGCAACACTGTTACAATGAAATGAGACATTGAAAGGCTCTATTTATACAATAGTAAAAAGCAAGATAACCTTTTGGTTGCTGTTGGTTGGGGGACATTTGAAGCTCATTAGTGAAAGGTCTCCAAATGAAGTGGCCTCTGTGGTTTTCCTCAAATAATTTAATAAATAGAGACCTAGGGCTAGCTTAAGTTTAGTCAGGAATTTGGAGTGAGAAAAAAAAATTAGTATATTTCTTAAAAATCAAAGGTAAGTTTTAATGAATTAGGTGGAGTTGATGGAGCTCTAAAGTTTATTCCCCTCTATATTAATGAAATGATCCCACAGTGAGAAGGCAAATGGTAAACATATGAATCATGAAATATTTTTCTCTTTAAAAAAGTTAATTATGAATGGATTTCATATCTCCTTAGAGTTATAAAGCACATTATATTTCAGTAATTCACTTATTCTCTAGGAAAGGACTTCTTGAATATTTGGGGAAAGATTTGGTTTAGTATAAATTAGATGCAATGTGTTCTTTTATAAAAAAGTCATGAGATATATATAAATTTCTTTACTCTCATTTAGCTTGGGTCCCTACTTTTTCAACAGCTGAATCTCACTTTGATTACAGCCTTCTTCTGCTCTTGTGACTTTAAAAACCCTACATATTCTAAACTCATCAAAGTCATGTGCTATTCAAGTTACCTGGAATGTCTTCTTCTTTTCTGATAAATTATTAATCCTTCAAGATGCAACACAATTTTATCTTCTGTGAAGTCATCTCTGATTTACTCTCTTATACATGCTCTATGACTCAACAACACCTCGATCATATCCCTGTTCAAACATGTATTAATTTTCACTATAGTTACCAGCTACATGTGCATCTCTATAGCCGGACTGTGCCTAGCTCCATGCCTAGCACTTTTAGTAAATACTTTTTGTTATGTGATAATTTTTTTTCAATCGTACATTTCAATCATACATATATACACACATCTATATATGTCTGTGTCTGTCTATAACTTACACAGATCACATAAAAGGTCTCTCTTGAATCTCAAGATAACCACACAAGACTGTAAGGACAGCTATGTTTAATTCCATTTTTTAGATAAGGAAGGGGAGAAGACAGACTCAGAGAAGTCTTATCCAGTACTGCATGTGAAATAAATGAGAAACAAAACAAAAAAAAAACTCTCTTTTTATGATTTCAATTCTAATATGCTGTCTTCAATTAAGTGGAATTTTTAGAGCCCTGCGTGCTTGCTCATTCTCAGTCCTGTCTGACTCTTTGCAACCTGATGGAGTGTAGCCTGCCAGGCTCCTCTGTCTATGGAATTTTTACAGGCAGGAATACTGGAGTGGGTCACCATTTCATACTCCAGGGGATCTTCTGGACCCAAGGATCAAACCCACATCTCTTGCATCTCCTGTATTGGCAGGCAATTTCTTTACCACAAGCACAACCTAGAAGACCTGTTTTAGAGGCACATGCTTATAATGTGTTCCTTGGAGTTTTCCTTTTATTTAAGTATGCCTAAGATATACAAATAGCTGTGAAATGAAGAGAAGCAAAAAGCAAAGGAGAAAAGGAAAGATATTCCCATTTGAATGCAGAGTTCCAAAGAATAGCAAGGAGTGATAAGAAAGCTTTCCTCAGCGATCAATGCAAAGAAATAGAGGAAAACAATAGAATGGGAAAAATTAGAGATTCTTCCAGAAAATTAGAGATACCAAGGGAGCATTTCATGCAAAAATGGGCTCAATAAAGGACAGAAATGGTATGGACCTAACAGAAGCAGAAGATATTAAGAGGAGGTGGCAAGAATACACAGAAGAACTGCATAAAAAAGATCTTCATGACCCAGATAATCACAATGGTGTGATCACTCACCTAGAGCCAGACATCCTGGAGTGTGAAGTCAAGTGGGAATTAGAAAGCATCGCTACGAACAAAGCTAGTGGAGGTGATGGAATTCCAGTTGAAGTATTTCAAATCCTGAAAGATGATGCTGTGAAAGTGCTGCACTCAATATGCCAGCAAATTTGGAAAACTCAGCAGTGGCCACAGGACTGGAAAAGGTCAGTTTTCATTCCAATCCCTAAGAAAGGCAATGCCAAAGATCGCTCAAACTACCGCACAATTGCACTCACTCATCTCACATGCTAGTAAGGTAATACTCAAAATTTTCCAAGCCAGGCTTCAGCAATATGTGAACCGAGAACTTCCAGATGTTCAAGCTGGTTTTAGAAAAGGCAGAGGAACCAGAGATCAAATTGCCAACATCTGCTGGATCATTGAAAAAGCAAGAGATTTCCAGAAAAACATCTATTTCTGCTTTATTGACTACACCAAAGCCTTCGACTGTGTGGATCACAATAAACTGTGGAAAATTCTGAAGGAGATGGGGATACCAGACCACCTGAACTGCCTCTTGAGAAACCTGTATGCAGGTCAGGAAGCAACAGTTAGAACTGGACATGGGACAACAAACTGGTTCCAAATAGGAAAATGAGTCCGTCAAGGCTGTATATTGTCACCCTGCTTATTTAACTTATATGCAGAGTACATCATGAGAAACGCTGGGCTGGAAGAAGCACAAGCTGGAATCAAGATTGCTGGAAGAAATATCAATAACCTCAGATATGCAGATGACATCACCCTTATGGCAGAAAGTGAAGAAGAACTAAAGAGCCTCTTGATGAAAGTGAAAGAGAAGAGTGAAAAAGTTGGCTTAAAGCTCAACATTCAGAAAACTAAGATCATGGCATCTGGTCCCATCACTTCATGGGAAATAGATGGGGAGACAGTGGAAACCATGTCAGACTTTATTTTGGGGGGCTCCAAAATCACTGTGGATGGTGACTACAGCCATGAAATTAAAAGACACTTACTCCTTGGAGGGAAAGTTATGACCAACCTAGACAGCATATTAAAAAGCAGAGACATTACTTTGCCAACAAAGGTCCATCTGGTCAAGGCTACGGTTTTTCCAGTGGTCATGTATGAATGTGAGAGTTGGACTGTGAAGAAAGCTGAGTGCCGAAAAATTGATGCTTTTGAACTGTGGTGTTGGAGAAGATTCTTGAGAGTCCCTTGGACTGCAAGGAGATCCAACCAGTCCTTCCTGAAGGAGATAAGTCCTGGGTGTTCATTGGTAGGATTGATTTTGAAGCTGAAACTCCAATACTTTGGCCACCTCGTGAGAAGAGTTGACTCATTGGAAAAGACCCTGATGCTGGGAGGGATTGGGGGCAGGAGGAGAAGGGGCCAACAGAGGATGAGATGGCTGGATGACATCACCGACTCGATGGGCATGAGTTTGAATAAACTCCGGGAGTTTGTGATGGACAGGGAGGCCTGGCGTGCTGTGATTCGTGGGGTTGCAAGTTTGACACGACTAAGAGACTGAACTGAACTGAAGAATACAAGGGGTTCCCTGGTGGCTCAGAGGTGAAAGCGCTGCCTGCAATGCTGGAGACCTGGGTTCCTGGGTCAGGAAGATCCCCTGGAGATGGAAATGGCAACACAGTCCAATATTCTTGCCTGGAGAATCCCATGGATGGAGGAGCCTGGTGGGCTACATTAGTCCATGGGGTCACAAAGAGTCGGACACGACTGAGCAACTTCACTTTCAAGATATTCAATTCATATCCCTCCCTCGGTTTATCACAGTCATCACTAGTTCTTGCATGTCCCTGATTTTTTTGGGTGTTTGCATATGTTACTTTTTTAATGTGACTAATACTTATAAATTCACCATTCATTCCTACAACTAAAACATTCTCATTAACTATCTACATCTATAGACTTTTTTTCTTCCCTACCTCACCAACTCTTGATTTACTGTCCAACCCTAAAGCATTTTTAATTTGAATATTTTCTTTCTCTATAGTTTTTTTCACTTTTTATTTTTGAACTTTATACTAAAATTATCCCATTTATGTAGTTTTTTGAAATTTTATTTTCTTTATTTAACATTACTATATTTATCCACTGTTTTGCATAGTTGCAGTTCCTTATTTTGAGTACTGAATAATATTTCATTTTATGAATATACTGTAATTAAACTATCATTCTAGTCACAGAAATTTGGGTCATGTTCAGTTTTTTGTTTTTGCTACTATGAATAATGCTGTCATGAAATTTTCAACATTCTTTTGAGTATATACCTGAGATAATTGCTGGGTTGTAAGTTATGTAAATATTTAATTTTACAGGAAAATGCCAAGTTGCTTTTATAAAATAATAAAAATTTACAAACCCACCAACAAGGTATGAAATCCTGATGAGTTACCTTTTCTGCAGTTGTCAGGTAATTGTAAAATGATATCTCATGGTGTCAATTTGCATTTCCACACTTGCTAATGAGTCTGAGACTATCTTTATACATTAACCATATGTATTTTTTTGGTGCATGTATGCGTGCTAAGTCACTTCAGTTGTGTCAAACTCTCTGTGACCCTATGGAACCTGCCAGACTCCTTTGTCCATGGAATTCTGTCCATAGAATTTGTATCACAAAGAAGCTTTTTGGTAGAACTTCTTTAATTGCAATAAAAATCCTGTCAAGTCTATGCACCCAAATCCTATGTCAGGTCTAAGCTAAGTATCTTCACCTAGTTTGTATGTTGCCTTTTGACTTTCCTAGTAGTTGCTGCTCGTGAATGAAAGTTAACTGCTAGTAGTTTACAACTGCATCTTTCTCAAAGGAATTATACGTGGCCAATGGGTCTTCCTTACACAAATCTTGGAAATCAGCTTATAGCCAATAACTGACTAATATACAGATATAAGAGGCTGGTTCCCTTACCTCAAGACAAAACATATTATGTGGAACAATTCATGTTCCAGAGCTTCCTGTGAAATTAGGCTGAAGCTAAACTCCAACTGAAATCACATTGCTTCTCAGCCCCTTCTTCGGCCTATATTTTTCTCATTTCCCTGAAGGTGACTCCTGACAGCATGACCTGAATATACTATTCAAACAAAAGTCTCAATCTTAGGTCCTCCTCCTAGGATATTCCTTCTAGGATATTAAATACTATGAGATATCTTCTGATGAACACTTTTGAAATTTCGTAGTCAAATTTATCAGTCTTTTATGGATTTTCTTTTTAAAAATCTCAATCTTATCTTTTCCCATGGTCAGAAAGGTATCATGGTCTGTATTTCCAGTAAATTTTAACTTTGTTTTTAAAATTAAGTTTTCAATCATCCTGAAGTCGACTTTTATATGCAATGTGATCCAATAATTTATTGTATATATGAATACATTTAGTTTATTAAATTCATTCCTTTTCCTATCATGGATCCTTTTAGAAAACTAGTGATTTCTCAACACATTTTAAAATGCTCTTTATATCAATATATTGAGAGCCTTGCTTGGTGTTGGGGCTATAAACATAAAATGATATTACAAACCTCCTCTCCCCACACTGTCAAGGGGCTTCCAGTGTAAGTAGGAAGCAGAAAGCAGCTACAGTCAAAGTATATTCAAAGTAAATTAATATCTACTAGGAGTCAAGAAAATTTTCTTAGAGGAAGTGAGACTCAAAGAACAAATATCTTCTAGTGGAGAAACATGGATAATTCATGGCATTTCCAGATTGAAGAAATCTTTTACAAAAGCACAGATTGTAAGCTAGCATGAAATATTTTAGAATGCCTGTAGTTTTATATGTCACAAAAAGTATGACAGCAGATAAGAACTGAGAAGTAGACAAAGGGTTTATTCATAAAGGACTTTATATATATATAAAGTATATATATATATATAAAGTATATATATATATATATATATATATATATATATATATATATATAGTATACCTTAATTCCTACCTTGTATCTCCCAGCACTTTCCCCTTCTCTTTGCATGTGGCTTCCACTCTTGCCACTGGTTGGAAGAAACTATGTGACCCAAGTTTGGCCACAATACTCTAGTCCTTTGGACACAGGGATTGTCCTAAATATGGGCATTCAATATGAATAGGTACAATGAAATCCTCCTACAAGCAAGGTATAGATGCTAATATAAAGAAGCCCTTTCTGTTAAAGTGCTAAACTGGGGCTAGAGCAATCATGTGCCCTACCACATGGAGAACATTTGAGTAAGGAAATAAAGCCTACACACACACACACACACACACACACACACACACACGAAGATGAGACAGTAGGAATACAAAACTCACATAAACTTAACTTTGCATTGAAGTCCCAACTCCATTACCTGACAACTTATCTCTTATAGATTTTTCTTCAGTTCTATTAGCTTCCCAGTTTTATTCTCAGGAATATAAGACAGCCAATTATTCTTTTTTTATTCCACTTACTGAAATTGTCTGATATTTTCAACTGAGAAAGAATTAACTAAAACAAGCAATGACTTTATCCTGGTGACAATAGCCATCAAATGAGCTTTTCAGGAGAATAGAATGGTTAGACTTGCCTAATGGAAATTTTCCTGTGGCCACAAGGTGGAGGGGGGTCAAGGAATTCAAGAACAAAAAATAAAATTAAAAAAAACCTGATAGAGGCCATGGCCTATATCTTCTTGATTATGCCCAGCACTAGACATGAGTATGGGGCTTCCCTGCTGGCTCAGTGGTAAAGAATCTGCCCACCAATGTGGGAGACGTGGGTTCAATTCCTGGGAGGGGAAAATCCACTGGAGAAGGAAATGGCAGCCCACTCTGATATTCTTGCCTAGGAAACCCCATGGACAGAGGAGCTTGACAGGCTATGGTCCACTGGTCTGCAAAAGAGTCAGCACAACTTAGTAACTAAACAACAAAGATCTGATTATATTACCTCCCTTCCCTTCCATTCTCTTTAAAACAGGCAGACCACTTGTATCAAACAGTTTAATAACATTTTTTTAGGATTCTTGAAGAAATGTTGCTGAATCATAATTTTGTTCTTCATAAAAGAGAACAAAACTCTTAAAAACTTTGTTGTTACAAGTTAGAGGTCTAAGTTTTAAGAAAAATAAGATTACCCATAGCCCCAACAATTAAAGAAAAATAATTAAAAATTTTACTGTCTTATCCTTCAGGCTCATAAAAATATGGAAATAGTCATTTTAAAAACACAATATAGTTCATTCCCTGTTTATCCAAATACTATACCATGAATAATTTCCCATGTAAATATACTTTGAATATTGAATTGCTACATCTCATAGCATGGATGTAATATACTGCTTAACCATCAGTCTGTTTTGCAGACCTTGGTTGCTTCCAATTTTTGTAGTTTTAAAGAATGTTGCCATAAGCATCCAACATGTAGATCTTTTTCCACATTTTAGATTTCAGGTTGGATAAATTCCTAATGGAATTACTGGGACAGAGGTTACATACATTTTCAAGACTCTTTCCACAAAAGAACTTTGCAAATTAGACTATATGTTTTATTTCAACAGAATATGACAAGTCTGAAGTGACAGATGATCCCAGTTCCCAGAATTTCACTGCACTTAAATGTGCAGGGCAATCAGATTTGGCTGCTCTTCTGCGTTTGGGGCATAATGTGATGGACTGATTTCTATTCTCCGTCTACAGTTCTTTTGACTGATATAAATTCTTCAAAGTTTCTTTTTTGTAGGAACTAAATAGTCTAAGCATCACAAAACTTAACATTTGGAGTGTCAGCTGAATTTTTCCATGTTTCTTTGAGGGTGAAACGGGGTGTGGAATATTTTTCTTTCCTGAAGACAGGAAATGAATTCTGCAGATTGAAGCCCTTTTTTGAGAACTAACTACATCAAGATTCTTATGCTTATGATTTCATTTAATTTCTCCCAATAGCATTTGAGAATTTGAGTAATAGATCAGAAAACATGCAGGTTTTGCTACCAGATGAATCCAAGTTCTATCCATTGTTATTTTAATTGAATGGCCTTCTGTGAATTATTAATCTGAGTTAATAAAACCATGGGGATAGGAGTGTATATCGTACTGGATGGATGATTTTAATTAAATGAGAAAATGCAGGCAGAGCAATCCACATAGTGTATAGCTCTGTCTCAATCTGGGACCCCTGAGATCAAAATCTGAGGCATGCATATGGTTTATTCTGGAATTGATCTCCTAGAGCATGGGTAAAGGTTCAGGGAGGAGTACAGGGAAGAAGGGAAAACCAGTACAAGAATATTATCAAGTTGGTCACTAGTGCAGATGACTGGTGCCTAACCTTTCCCTGGAGTCTTATGAAATGAATTGTAGAACTTTTGTTTTTAATTTAAGAACACTTTTATTGGAACTATTATGCTTAATTTTTGGATGGCATCACCAACTCAATGGACATGAGTTTGAGCAAACACCACAAGATAGGAGAAGAACAGGGAAGGAAGGAAGCTTGGTGCACTGCAAACCATGGGGTGGCAAAGAGTCATACACTACTTAGCAACTAAACAACACTTGATATTTCCTAACATTTGAGTAGGATGTGTTTCTCCTTTTGAAAAAAATAATGTGTCCAATTACAGTATCAAAAATTAAATGTAGAGACATTCTCTCTTATCTAACCCATTTTTATATGGTTTAAATTACTATGCTTTATATGAGACTCCATCTTATTTTTTTACAAATATTTTACATATTGCTGTCATTTTTTAAGAAGTTACATTTTGTCATTTTCTTTACCAAAAGAAAAAAGAGGAAAGTATTTACTCATCAGCAACCTTCCCCTTCCCGCCCCACCACCCACCCCAGGTGAGAGCAACTCTAGGTCACTCATTTCCAGGTTGTATATGTTTGTCAGGGTGTTCCTAGAGGCATCAGAGACACCTTCAGTAAGATATATGAGGGGTGAAGCCCATCTGGTTACAGCTCCTCAAAGCTAGTCATTACTGGTCACTACAGCAATAGTTGGGCAAATGATGAAGACTACAGGGAAATTCAGAGACCATTAGAGGTGGTGTTTCCTATTTATTACAACACATTATCACAAATATTATTTGTATTAAAATAATACAAATTTGTTACCTTACCATGCTCTAGATTAGAAGTTAAAAAATGATTCTAATTTGGCTAAAACGAAGGAGTCAACAGGACAGCATTCCTTCTGGTGGCTCTAGGAGGAAATCCACCTCTTACTTTCACCAGCTTCTAAAGGCTGTTCATTCCTTGGCTCATGGAGACCTTTCAACAATGGCCTCACTCTGACTTCTCCCTCCACCATCACACTTCCCCCCCTAACACCAACACCTACCTCCCTCTTATAAGGATGCTTGTGATTACATTAGGCCCACCTGATCATATACGGTACTCTTCCCATCTCAAGATCACTAGTGACATTTGCAAAGTCCCTTTTGCTGTATAAGATAACTCTTCCCAGGCTTCACAGATCAACACATGGATATCTCTGGGGAGTCATTATTCTGTCTACCACAGTGCCCAGTATAAGAATCTAATAAATGTGTATTTGGTTCTCTTCTCTTGCTGATCTCTGACTTTACATCTTGTCACTATTCTACTCCACCTTACATAAATTTTGATCAAGTCACTAGGTAGTAAATGGAAAGGAAAAGCCACAAAATCATATCATCTGGTTGCAAATCCATTCATTTGGGGGTCTTGCAATCAATGACTCACCATTGACTACGGTAAAGGACAGGGTTGGTGATGGTACTGCTAGCACAAGAGCTGATGTGACTCAGAGTTGAGTGAGGATGAACCAATGAGAATGAGGAGAAATTCCACCAAATAGGCCATGCTGGAGGCCCTGACAATTTCAGATTCCATTTCCAATGTGGTTATAGCAAATCACTTTCAATTCTCTGGGAAAGGAAATTTATTCTTTTTAAGATACCAAAGGTGGATAACTTTGACTAAAAGAAAAATTTTCTGAATCTAAAGCAGATCATCATTCATCTGATATCCTGAATAAATACTAAATGAGAAATATTTTTTAGCATGACTTTTTAACATGACAAAACCTTGCTCAGGTTTCTGGTAAAAAGAAACACAAACAGAAGATTTGGGTAAATTTCAACACAACTGTTCCAATCTGAATATTTATAATAAAAGTGTAAGTTAAAAAATAAACATCCACATAACCATCATCTAACTTAAAACACACACACATTACCACAATGCGGTACACAATTACACAATGACTTGATAATTCCTATGCTTCTCTCTGATCTCATTCTCTACACTATTCCCTAATAAAGATCATTATCCTGAATTGTATGATATTCCTGTTCCTTCCTTGATAGTTTTTACAAATTATTTATATATCCTTAAACAGTGTCTTGTTCATATTTTGTGTAAATGGAATCATATTATGTGAGTTCTGCCATTCAATATGCATGTACCTCTTGTTGATTCAGTTGTTCACTGCTGTGCATTAACTCATTGCGCTGGTAAACTATAATTTATTTATCCACCCCTTGCCAACGGAGTTGTTCCTCCTTTGGTGGCTTTTGTGGTTGTTGCTTTGTTTTATTTGTTTTGTTTTTTCCTCTCTTGGCTGTTACATACTAATGAATATGCTTGGACTTGACTCATCATGCACATGTATAAGAATTTCTCCAGCGTATAAATTCAGGAGATGAATTGCTTCTTTGTAAAGTCTGACTTTAGGAGAGAATTCTAAATTCTAAATTGCTTTCCAAATAGTTTGTAAAGGGTAAATACCCACCAACAGAGGTATGAGTCATTTTATTTATCAAAACTTGACATTAGCTGATGAAAATTTTCCTTTTTTAGCAAATACAAATAGTATATTTTACAAAATGGTTAAATGATTTTATGTTTATATAATTTTGTTTTTATGACTGTTTTTGTGTCTTGTTTTTAAAAGCATCCCTTGCCCCAAGGTCACATAGATATTCTTTTATATTACCTTCTAAAATTTGATGGTACTTCTTCAAATTTAAGTATTTAATCTAACTGGGGTTGATTTTTTCATATAGAGAGATACAAGCCAAATTTAATTTTTTCTAATATAGATGCTGTTTCATACAGTATCACTAATTAAATAATCTCTTCTTTACACAATGATTTGCACTGCACATTTTGTTATATATCAAGTTTTTATATGTTTGAGAGTTAAGTTCTGTAATTTCTTTTTAAATTTCATTAATTTATTTGTGTGCTTTCAAACAAAAACTTTCAAACTGTCGTATTGGAGAAGACTTGAGAGTCCCCTGGACTGCACGGAGATTAAACCAGTCAATCCTAGAGGTTATCAACCCTGAATATTCATTGGAAGCACTGATGCTTAAGCTCCAATACTTGGGCCACCTAATATGAAGTGCCAGCTCATCAGAAAAGACCCTGATGCTGGGAAATATTGAGGGATGGAGGAGAAGGGGGCATCAGCAAATGAGATGGCTGGATAGCATCACTGACTCAGTGGACATGAATTTGAGGAAACTCCAGGAGATGGTGGAGGACAGAGGATCCTGGCATGCTGCCATCCATAGGGTCACAGAATCAGACATCACTTAGCAACTAAACAACAACAAAAAGATGAAAACTACACTTTTAAATATTAGCACTTTATGTAAGAATTTTGATACCTAACAGGTCCCTCACTTTCTGTTTTTCTCCCTCCTCAGGTATGAATAGGCTTTTCTTGGCTTTTCCTCCTTCATAAAAACATATAATCAATTTAGAATTTTAGAATCAAATTTTCAAGTTGCACAAGAGCCTCAGTAAAAGTTTCACAGGAGTAGGTAAATTTGAGTAAACTTGATAATTTTAAACTTTTGAGATATTTTAAATACATAAGCATGGTATATCTTCCCTTTAGTTTGGATCTTCTTGAATGCTTTTAAATTGTTTTATAATTTTTCCTCTAAATCTTGAAAATCTTAGATTTCATCTTATCTATCTATATATATGGGTGTGTGTATAGAAAGCAAATATTTTATTGTTAATATAACCGATATTATTTTAGGGCTTCCCGGGTGGCTCAGTGGTAAAGAATCTGCCTGCAATGTAGAGGACAGAGGTTCCATCCCTGCTCCAGGAAGATCCCACATGCTGCAGGACAACGAAGCCTATGTGCCTAGAGCCCAGGTGCCTAAAGCCCATGCTCTGCAAAGCACCACAGAGAGAAGCCAGCATGTTGTAACCAGAGAGTAACTCCTACTCGCAGCAACTGGAGAAGGCCTGTACACAAAACTAACACAGTCATAAGTAAGTAAATGGTTTTGTTTTTTTTTTCCATTTATTTTTATTAGTTGGAGGCTAATTACTTTACAAGTAAATGGTTTTTAATGATGCCATTTTAATATTAAATTTTCTGATTCTTGTTGATAATGCACAGAAATGTAATGGAATTCTTTAAGATGATATTATTTCTGATTGGGGCTTCCCTGGTGACTCAGATGGTAAAGAATATGCCTGAAATGCAGGAGACACAGGTTCAATCTCTAGGTCAGGGAAATTCCCTGGAGAAAAGAATGGCTACCCACTCCAGTGCTCTTGTTTGGAGAAATTCCCATTGCAATATTCCCTGTTGAAGTGCAGAAGTGGATGTATGAATAATGATGGCAAAATTGTGTTTTCCTTTTCTATGTTTATGCATTTATGTCTTTCTCTTGTCCTGGACTGCCAGGAAATCATGAAGAGGAAGTAGTTACAATAAGCATTTTTGTTCTATATATATTTCAATATTTCTCTATTAAATGTTCCTTCTGATCCTAGTTTTTGTCATTCATGAATACTGAAATTTAGTGAATGATTCTTTGATATCCATTGAGAAGAACATCCATGTTTCCCTTTGAATCATATGCTAATATAGTAACTTTATCTTAATTTGTTTCATATTAAACCTAACAGTCTGAAAAAAATTTAACTATCCATGATGTATTATATATTTTCAGATTGCTGATTTATTTTTGCTGATAATTTGTTAGGACTTTAACATAGAAATGATATGTAATTCTTTTTTCTTCTATTAACTTTAATTCTGATATCAAGAATAGCAGGCATTAAAATTTTTGTATTGTAAATGGTGTGCTAAGTCCCCTTAAATAAAACCACAATCACTAATAAGATTCTGATTTCTACCACCTAATTTTTATTTATTTTTCTGCTTTTTCCATTTACCCCATTTTGTCTCCCTTTACATTGAGACTTTATTCTAATTTTTTTAACATTCTCAAATTTGGAATGTATACACTTTGTAGCTAACTTAATAGTGGTTACTCTAGAAATGTTTTACTGGATATATTAAAAGTTTAAAAGTATTTATGTATTTGTCCTACAATTAAACATTGGCAAACATCCAGTTTTCTATTCTTTGTTTGATTTTTAGTCCCATTTTGTTTTATAACCTCCCAATAATTATTTTGTACCTTTATTTAATCATTCTTTGTTTAGATATATCTTCATATGGATGCTTATTCCTCAGAAGGAAAGCTATGACAAACCTAAACAGCATATTAAAAAGCAGAGACATCACTTTGTCAACAAAGTTCTGTATAGTCAAAGCTATGGTTTTTCCAGTAGTCATGTACAGATGTGAGAATGTGACCATAAAGAAGGCTGATTGCTGAAGAATTGATGCTTTTGAATTGTGGTGCCAGAGAAGACCCTTGAGAGTCACTTGAACAGCAAGGAGATCTAACCAGTCAATCCTAAAGGTAATCAACCCAGAATGTTCACTGGGAGTACTGATGCTGAAGCTGAAGCTCCAGTACTTTGGCCACCTGATGCGAAGAGCCAACTCATTGGAAAAGACCCTGATGCTGGGAAAGATTGACAGAAAAAAGGGAAGGGGGCGGCAGAGACTGAGATGGTTGAATGGCATCACTGACTCAATAGACATGAATCTGAGCAAACTCTGGGAGATAGTGGAGGACAGAGGAGCCTGGTGTGCTACAGTCCATGGGCTCACAGAGAGTCAGACACAACTTAGTGGCTGAACAACAACATATGTATCAGTATCTGTGTGTGCCATTGCACACTAGACTTTCTTAATAGGGATCATTTCCCTTTTTACTGCAAGAAGTATCAATTTCATCATTTACTTTGTGACTTCAAGCAAATTATTTAAACTTTATGGTCTCACTTTCCTTATAAATAAAGTGAGAATAACAATAATATCTACTTCATATAGTTATTGAGAAGACTAACTGACGTATGTAAAGCACTGGTGGGCTACAGTCCATGGGGTCGCAAAGGGTCGGACACGATGGAGCACCTGAGCACAGCACAGCACAAAGCGCCTAGAAGGTGCCTGGCACGTGTTAACAGTTGCCTTAATGTCTGCTACTATTATTTTTATTGCCACTGATATTATTAACTCTATTATTTCTGTATTGGGGTAGGCTAGAATATGCTGCAGAAACAAAGTGAAATCCTAATGCTTTTGAAACAAGGCTTTATGGTTTTGATTTGTGTTTCTTTTCACTTCCACCATATGTTCCATAAGAGTTGACTCCATCTGTTACTTATCAGTTTTACTCCAAAACCTAGATAGACAAAAAAGACAGTATTTAGAATATTGCCAATCATCCTAGAAAAAAGAAAGGGGGTGTTGGAGGGTCTCATTGAGAATTAAATGCTCAGCCCAGAAGAGACACATGTCATTTCTCCTCACAAGTCACTCTGCAGAATTGTTTACATGGCGATCCAGAAAGTTTGATCTTAAGATGTACCAAGAAGTGAGAGAATTAGAAAAATTCAAAGATCAGCATTAATGTATAACACAGCATCTTGTGTAATTTCCTTGTATTTTTATCTTAAAATCTTACTAGCTTAATATCCTGGATTCCTCCTTTAACTTCTTTTTACCCCTGAGGAATTCTTGTTTTCTTGCTACTTCAGTGGTGCATTCAAGTTTTCTTTTACATTTTATTTACTAGGTTTTTTAAAATTTTAAGTGGGGGTTTACTCTGTATATCTAGTCCACCATACTAGAGATACAAAAAAATAGAAATTCCTCCAGTCACTTTCAGCAATTTAGAGAAACTCACCAAGACACAAAGGAACACAAAACCACCTTTCTGTGATTCCATTGTTTAAATGTCAGTAAATCAGTTCAGTCAGTTCAGTCACTCAGTCATGTCCGACTCTTTGCGACCCCATGGACTGCAGCACGCCAGGCCTCCCTGTCCATCACCAACTCCTGGAGTTTTCTCAAACTCATGTCTATTGAGTCGGTGATGCTATCCAGCCATCTCATCCTCTATCATCCTTTTCTCCTCCCATCTTCAATCTTTCCCAGCATCAAGGTCTTTTCAAATGAGTAAGTTCTTCACATCAGGTGGCCAAAGTATTAGAGTTGCAGCTTCAGCATCAGTCCTTCCAATGAATATTCAGACTGATTTCTTTTAGGATGGACTGGTTGGATCTCCTTGCTGTCCAAGGGATTCTCAAGAGTCTTCTCCAACACCACATTTCAAAAGCATCAATTCTTCAGTGCTAAGCTTTCTTTATAGTCCAAATCTGATATCCATACATGACTACTGGAAAAACCGTAGCCTCGACTAGATGGACCTTTGTTGGCAAAGTAATGTCTCTCCTTTTTAATATGTCTAAATGTCAAGAGAACAAATCTCATCCTATTATTCACTAAATAACTCTGCAACCATATCATGTTATTTTCCCTCTCTGCATCTGCCTTTCTTAAGTCTAAAACATGTCAGTTGCTATTTGTGAGCCTTGTGCTTAGTTATGTCCAATTCTTTGTGACCCCATGGACTATAGCCCACAGGCTCATCTCTCCTTGGAATTTTCCAGGCAGGAATACTGGAGTGGATTGCCATTTCCTTCTCCAGGAGGTAGGTATACATGACCTCTAAAGATGTTCCCCAATATACTCTTCATTTTTCATTTTATTTCACTGTGGAACATGTATTTTATAATGGTTTTTGACAGTCTCAAATTCCAAACACAATGTTCCTTTTTCAATGATAGGCCTGTTGCCATTTAAGATATTCTTGACATTTCTTGACTCAAAAATACTATGAGAGAACAGATTCTTGATCTCTTCTTACATCCTGCAAACATGCAGTATAAGCATAAAGAGCTTTTAGAAAAGAGGCAGCCTCTGATCCCATGGAGTTCCTTCACTCTGTGTGAACTCAATCTCATGTCTCTCCTGCTACATTTGCCACAGAGTACATAGCACTTTCCTTACAGAACCAGGAAACTAGAGAAGGCAGTTTGGTATAATTTAACCTTTGGAAAAATTAGTCATCACCCAGTCTATTCCCTAGACCCACTTTGTCTCTTCTACTTATCATGGTAGACACCCAAGGGAAAATGAAAGCACAATTAAAATAGTTTTCAAAGACTATCATGTTTTTTCAAAATATAAGTATATTCTCATCATGATTACATTTAACCCTCACAACAGTTCTTTTTTTTTTTAAGACTGTGACAGAAGTGTGCATACATTTGCCTCTCTGTGATTTTTTTTTATATTGTAGTGGTTTTTGCCTTGATATAGATGTTATCATACCCTCTTTCAGGTGAGGAAACTGAGATTGACACAGGGTAATTAATAGGTTCCAGATTTCACATCTGAACTGCACTGTCTGATAAAGTTAAGGGTCATTGTTAGTGAAATTATATGAGAGAGATAAACCTAGGTAAGTAGAACTCTTTGCCTCACAGTAAAATTTAGAGGATTCATGGGTGAGGTAAGAGCCCCTCTGTCAAGATGAGACAATACACAGCATCCATGAGTGCTTAACGCACCCTCTGATACTTGAGGCAGGAGAGACTTTGAACTGTGACAGGCAGGGCTTAGTGTCCCAGACCTGAGGCTGTGATGTGTTGCAAATTTCTTTTTCTCATAACTTCTTTTTGACGTAATTTTAATTTTTTACAATCTAAACAGACATTTCTCCAAAGAAGACATATAGATGTTTAACTATGAAAGATGATCACTATCACTAATTATTAGAGAAATGCCATCTGATGTGAATAGCTGACTTATTGGAAAAGACCCTGATGCTGGGAAAAATTGAGGGCAGGAGGAAAAGGGGGCCACAGAGGATAAGATGATTATATGGTATCATTGACTCAACGGACATGAGACTGAGCAAACTCTGGGAGATGGTGAAGTACAGGGAAGCCTGGAATGCTGCAGTCCATGGGGTGGCAAAGAGTCATACATGACTGAGAAACTGAACAGTAAAAAAATTAAAACTATAATGCAGTATCATCTTACACTGGTCAGAATGGCCATCATGAAAAAATCTACAAAAAAATAATCTACAAACAATAAATGCTGGAGAGGGTATGGTGAAAATGGAGCCCTCCTACGCTGTTGGTGGGAATGTAAACTGTTACCGTCACTGGTATGGATGTGATCTTAGATTTTAGGAAAATATATTGTTTCCTTAAATAGTACAAATAATACAGTAACACAAATGGTACAAGGAAGAGGACAAAGAATTCCCTAGGACCTTCTGCCAGAGTCTTTGGATGTTAACATGTTTCCACACTTGTTTTATCATTCATACACACGCATACACACACTTTTTCTGAACAATTTGAAAGTAAGTTACAAACAAAATAACCATTCATAAATCAGCATGTATTTTCTACAAACAAAGACATTCTGTTACATAACCATAGTATAAATAAAAAATCAGGAAATCAACATTGATCTAAATCTATTATTTAACTTTCAGATAGCATTCATATTTTTCCACTTATTTATAAATTGTCCTTTATATCAAAAGAAAATCCTGGGTCACATGTTTTGTTCTGTTTTTGTCTTTCACAACACTGACATTTTTGAAAAAAAAAGTCAGATATATTTTACAATGTCCCTCATTTTTTAGTTTTCACATGATTATGCATGTTTCAGGTTATGCATTTTTTGACAGGAATACCCCAGACATGATGCTGTGTCATTGTCGGTGCACAAGGTCAGGCGGAACAGGATATTATTCATCCTATTTGTAGAGATATTACACTTGATCACTGGCTCAGTTGGTATGTGCTAGGTTTCTTCAATGTAAAAATATTGTTATTTTGTCATCTGTAATCATAAGTATCTTACTAGACAAAACTTTGTTGTCTAGGAAAATATCTTAATATCTACTGTTTCACCCACTTGTACTATCATGTACCTTCATCAATGAATAATATGCTTGCTAAATGGTTATTTTTATGATTTCTTCATTCCTTCCTCATTTATGAGATGGCCTTCTAATCCAAGGAAGAGCTTTTACTTCTTCATTATTTATTTATTTGCTTATTTATTTATAGCATTCTATACATCTGTATAGGGTCCATGTTGCAAATTGCTTAATTATCATATGATAATTAGTCTTCCTCTGTAAAATGGCAATAATAATATTTACCACCTTGATTTGGTGTGCTAAGTTAATATATGTAAAGTCCTTAAAATCATATGAAATAATTTGGAGCTATTTGTATTAGTAATAATAATAATTATTATATGACTCTCTCTTTTCACATCATGAGATTTATGTGCCATCTTCTTTCAGTGCTTTATTATCTCAGACAAACAACTTAAACTCTCTTGGTTACATTTTTCTCACCTATAAGACAAAGGAATTCAGAGCAATGGTCTCTAATTAAATTACATTTCTAGTGTAAGAAATTAAGACTCTGTATCTGTAAAATATTTGTATACGAATCTATTTTCTTCCAGCAAACTGTCAAATATTCTGTAATAGCTTTTCAATATGATTATCTTCCATAATTCTTCATGTTCTTCCAAAAAAATCAAAAGATACATATCTTATCTCTGAATAAACAGTTTGGGAATTCCATCTAATCATACTTTAAATTTTAGTAATATTAGTTGGTCACTGCTATTTTCTAAGTATGCTGATGATTTTTGACAAAATGTGAAATAACTAAAGACAGATGGCTTGCAGCTCCAACAGTTGGGGTTTATTTTCCTCTGCCAGGAAGGTCCATGATCCTTCAACAGATGTAGTCTCAGACCACATGATGGCTCACATTTGCATATTAGAGAAGGAAGAATTCAAACTTTAAATTTCTTTCCAAACATGTAAGTCCCATTATGAAGTGTAACCAGTGAGTAGCTTGGAACTTTCTCATAGGGAGCCTTACACCAGTCTTTGCACATCGTGAAAATGAAGAATATACTAATGGAAAGCTAGTAATGGATTAGTCTTTTCAATCAAACGTTTCCCTAGGATAGATTGTCTGGGATACTGGAAAGGACCCTGGACTTGAATTTTGAATCTCTGGGCTTAATTTTTTGTTCTTACCAGTCCCATGAACTGGATGAAATTATTTAAGTTTTCTGATTTTAAATTTTTTCTTATGTCAAAACAGAATAGCCTGTCACATATCATAAAGATATTTTGAAAAGTAAATAAGTAATTTCAGTGAAAGCACCTAGTATATGAATGATACTCAATAAGCATGAAAGAAACACACACACACATACTTTAGGATAAATAAGGTCCAGTATAGCCAAAATAATCATTCTTTAATATTTTCTACTATTTCAGCAACTAAGCTTGGAAAGTTAGGAAGGACTATCTTTGAATTTAAGCATCTGAGAATTTTCAGTAATGATTAATTTATGACAGATCTCTTACAGTAGCCAGACTGCTGTTGTTGTTCAGTCCTTAGGTCGTGTCTGACTCTGCAACCCCGTGGACTGCAGCACCCCAAGCTTCCCTGTCCTTCACTATCTCCCAGAGTCTGCTCAAACTCATGTCCTTTGTCCTCTGAGTTGGTGATACTATCCAACCAGACTGAGTGGAGCATAATCACTTAGGGGGTACTTCCCAAATGGATCTGACATTTCAGAATCTCTATTCTAGAATGAAGAAGGATGAATAGCATACCAAAGAGCGTCAAAGCACCATGTGAAGACAATCAGGTACCAGGAGTGAAACACTGATGAGGAATACTAGTAACTTAATACCTGGTACCTATGAGGAGGTAGATAAGTTACCGTACCATGCAAGAGTGCAGCTCTGGAGTCAAATTACCAGTTCATAGCGGGGCCCTACCATTTTCCAGCTATGTAACCCTGGCTCATTATATAATACCATTGAGTCTACTTCCTCATCTCTAGATTGAAAGTTGCCAAAAGGTGTAAATGAGTTCATCTGACAAAGCACTTAAGCACTTAGTACAGTGCCCACATAAAATAACCACCAAATGAATGTTGTTTACTTAACTTGAACTCATCAGATACTTTGAACAACTGTGCCTATACACACACTGTTTCTTATGCTTGGAAAGTCTTTCCCACACTCCTTGGCTTAGTAGACTCCTCCTTATCCCTCAAGATTTAAGATCTTATATCAGGGTTCCATGCTCTGCTTTCGGTATGCCCATCTCTGCCAGGGAAATTGTTCCCGTGTGCCGATCTTCTCACTGTCCGAAAAAAACCCTCAGTGATTACCTGCCGAGTCCTGATTCATCTCCCCTTTCCCTGTCCTCTCTCAGACAGTTACTCATACTTATCTAAATCGGCCTTAGAGATGTAGTTCTTCCTTAGGCCCATGTCTTTGTTTCCCTGCTATTTTCTCTCAAAATACTTTCCTTGGATGAGTTCTTGCTTTCTCCTATCTTAGTTCTACAAAATCTGCATCTATAACTCATACTTTTTTACTAAGACACATATAATTGTCAGTCTCCCCAAAATAGCCTTCTGTATGTCTTAAAAACACTTCAGATTCAACATTTACAAAACCAAATTGACTCTCAAATTTTTTCTTCAATTATCTCTTTCGTGCCACCTTGGAAAATAGTTTGGCTGTTCCTAAAATTTTGAAAATAGAGATGCCATATGATCTTGCAGTTAAACTCCTGGGTAGTCACTTGAAATAATGAAAACAAATGTCTGCACAAAAATTTGTATGCAAATATTCATAGGAGGATTATTCAGGATAGCCAAAAAGCAGAAACAGTCCTAGTAACCACCAACTGATGGTGAACAAAATGTAGTGTATCTGTACAATAGAATATTATTAAGCTTAAAAGTGGATGAAGTCCTGATACATGGTACAAAACAGAGGAACTTTTAAAACATCATAATAAGCAAAAGAAGTCAGACACAAATTGTATGATATAATTTATATGAAATTTGCAAAATATTCAAATCCATAAAGGCAGAAATATTTTTCCAGGGAGTGGGGTTGAAGGGGATGGGAAATGGTTTCTAATGGGGTATGAGGCATCCTTGGGGTGATGGAAATGTTTTAAAATGATAGTTGCACAATTGTGAATATAGTAAAAACCGCTGATTTGTACAGTTTAAGACGGTGAATTTTATGTTATATGAATTACATCTTAATTTTTTTAAATCTCCTTTTCAATGATCCTTACTTCAGTATATGACACCATCACTCCCTCACTATCACATTCACTAACCCTAGAAAATTCAGCAACATCTCTCACTTTCTGTCATCCCCAACACATTAAAAAATGTCAAATATTTTAATCTTCTCTTTAAATAGTCACCCTGACCCATTATCTTCAAATGAGGGATCATCTTTAATATCAGCACCAGGGTGAGGAGGTTTAATTCTCAATTTTTCACAGTGTGTCATAGTTTACAAAGTTCTACCCTTCATATTTCATTGTCAGAATAACTATAAGAATGAAAGAACAAAATAAGTGATACCAAAGTTATGTAATTAATTTGGTTTTAAACCTTAGACCTTTGGTTCCAAATCCAACATTATTTGATCCAATTCACTGTGTAGGCTATGAACATAGGTCCAGTCACTAGAAAGTACCAGTGGTAAGGACAACCCACTCTCTGTAATTCTAAACAAAGGCAGGGAAATATCAAAGAAACATGGGGAACCTCCCATTTAGAGCTGCTAATTGGAGAGAAAAAGCATCATCTTAAGGTTCCCTCACTTCTTGCTGGAGAAATGGAAATTGACCAAATACCAATCATTAGACTAACAGAGAGCAACTAAGCCTTGGTAATCACTATTTAATAATTGGATTTTTTCAATTTAGATGTTCAAACAACACAAGAGAAGACTCTGCACATGGACATCACCAAATGGCCAACTCTGAAATCAGACTGATTATATTCCTTGCAGCCAAAGATGGAGAAGCTCTATACAGTGAGCAAAAATAAGACCAGGAGCCAACTGTGGCTCAGATCTAGAATTCCTTATTGCCAAATTCAGACTTAAATTGAAGAAAGTAGGGAAAACCACTAGACCATTCAGGTATGACCCAAATCAAATCCCTTACAATTATACAGTGAAAATGACAAATAGATTTAATGGACTAAATCTGATAGACAGAGTGCCTGAACTATGGACAGAGGTTCGCAACATTGTACAGGAGACAAGGATCAAAACCATCCCCAAGAAAAAGAAATGCTAAAAAAGCAAAATGGCTGTCTGAGGAGGCCTTATAAATAGCTGTGAAAAGAAGAGAAGCGAAAAGCAAAGAAGAAAAGGAAAGATACACCCATTCGAATGCAGAGTTCCAAAGAATAGCAAGGAGAGATAAGAAAGCCTTCCTCAGTGATCAGTGCAAAGAAATAGAGGAAAACAATAGAATAGGGAGGACTAGAGATCTCTTAAAAAAAAATTAGAGATTCCAAGGGAACATTTCATGCAAAGACTGGCTCAGTAAAGGATAGAAATAGTATGGACCTAACAGAAGCAGAAGATATTAAGAAGAGGTGGCAAGAATATACAGAAGAACTATACAAAAAAGATCTTCACAACCCAGATAATCATGATGGTGTGATCACTAACTTAGAGCCAGACATCATGGAATGTGAAGGCAAGTGGGCCTTAGGAAGCATCACTACAAACAAAGCTAGTATAGGTGATGGAATTCCAGTTGAGCTATTTCAAATCCTGAAAGATGATGCTGTGAAAGTGCTGCACTCAATATGCCAGCAAATTTGGAAAACTCAGCAGTGGCCACAGGACTGGAAAAGGTCAGTTTTCATTCCAATCCAAAAGAAAGGCAAGGCCAAAGAATGCTCAAACTACCACACAATTGCACTCATCTCACACACTAGTAAAGTAATGCTCAAAATTCTCCAAGCCAGGCTTCAGCAATACATGAACCATGAACTTCCAGATGCTCAAGCTGGTTTTAGAAAAGGCAGAGGAACTAGAGATCAAATTGCCAAAATCTGCTGGGTCATCAAAAAAGAGTTCCAGAAAAACATCTATTTCTGCTTTATTGACTATGCCAAAGCCTTTGACTATGTGGATTACAATGAACAATGGAAAATTCTTCAAGAGATGGGAATACCAGGCCACCTGACCTGCCTCTTGAGAAACCTGTATGCAGGTCAGGAAGCAACAGTTAGAACTGGACATGGAACAAAAGGAGTATGTCAAGACTGTATATTGTCACCCTGCTTATTTAACTTATACGCAGAGTACATCATGATAAATGCTGGGCTGTATGAAGCTAGAATCAAGATTTCTGGGAGAAATATCAATAACCTCAGATATGCAGACGATACCACCCTTATGGCAGAAAGCGAAGAAGAATTAAAGAGCCTCTTAAAAAAAAAAAAATAAAGAGCCTCTTAATGAAAGTGAAAGAGGAGAGTGAAAAAGTTGGCTTAAAGATAAACATTCAGAAAACTAAGATCATGGCATCCGGTCCCATCACTTCATGGCAAATAGATGGGGAAACAGTGGAAACAGTGGCTGACTTTATTTTGGGGGTTGCCAAAATCACTGCAGATGGTGATTGCAGCCATGAAATTAAAAGATGCTTAATCCTTGGAAGGAAAGTTATGACCAACTTAGACAGCATATTAAAAAGCAGAGACATTACTTTGCCAACAAAGATCCATCAAGTCAAGACTATGGTTTTTCCAGTGGTCAGGTATGGATGTGAGAGTTGCACAATAAAGAAAGCTGAGTGCCAAAGAATTGATGCTTTTGAACTGTGGTGTTGGAGAAGACTCTTGAGAGTCCTTTAGACTGTAAGGTGATCCAACCAGTCCATCCTAAAGGAGATCAGTCCTGGGTGTTCATTGGTAGGATTGATTTTGAAGCTGAAACTCCAATACTTTGGCCACCTGATGCGAAGAGCTGACTCATTTGAAAAGACCCTGATGCTGGGAGGGATTGGGGCAGGAGGAGAAGGGGACGACAAAGGATAAGATGGTTGGATGGCATCACCGACTCAATGGACATGGGTTTGGGTGGACTGTGGGAGTTGGTGATGGACAGGGAGGCCTAGCGTGCTGCAGTTCATGGGGTCACAAAGAGTTGGACACAACTGAGTGAATGAACTGAACTGAATGTTCAAGGTCTGATATTTCATAGGTAAAATTGAGATCATCTATATGAATCAACTTAGCCTCTGCTTCCCCTCATCTTCATTCATAACCTCTCTTTTCTTCTCTCTTTCCAGTCTCAGGGAATGAGGAATCCCTCATGCTACACAAGGCCAAAGCCTCTGGTCCATTTGTTTCCTTAGTCCTCTCACCCAAATTCATCATTTTCAAGATCTGACTTGATCAAAAACTAATACCTGATTTATGTAAGGTACATGATTCAGTGATCAGAATATAGTAAATGTCCTCCGATTCCAGTCGCTCTCATCCTGAAACATAACATTCATTTGATTTATATCTATCTTAATTTTTTCCTTATCTTTTGAGGCTACTTCTCTCTGTTACCATTTTCTCAGTTCCCACTCATTTAACAGTCTGAAATCTGATTTTTCCTCTACTAGTAACTGAAATTGCTCTCAAAGATAAGGTCTCCACATTGCAAAATTCCAAGGAGGAGTGATTCTTTAACTTGAAGCTTGTGCCCTTTCCTAAAAACATGGCAATATATATCCAGACACAAACATTTTTTTATAATATTTTCAAATAATTGACTTATACATCCATTGACCAAAGTAAAATGCACTGCAGTTAACAATCCTCACTGGAGAACTATGTTGAGTTTAACCCTGTTTTATTTCCAGTGGATGCCTGGGGCCAGGAAGAAGATATTGTACCTTTACTTCTTTAGCACTTATTCCATGCAAGATGCTTTATAGGATACACTGAGAGACATAATTGAATAATATTTTCACCCTCTATAAGCTCATATTAAGAACTGTTTGGGAAAGGAATAAGGAGTTTTGAGATTTCAAACCTGGATGCCTGGGAATATGGTGATAGCACTCATTAAAAAGGTGAATCAATAAAGGCATCTGTGTTCACCACTATAGAACCAACATCACTGAAAAAGAGAACCAAGGAAATAGAATGATATGGAATTCAAACACCATTTGACCTTGGACATCCTGTGATTGAGGAGTAAATAAGAAAGATATCCAGGTGGAGAAATGGGTAAGAGGCTGGAGGAGGGACTGTCTAGTACTCACAAGGGAAATTTTGACCTGCTCAGGAGAATCCAAGACTCAAACCTGATTTGAATCAAGGATCAAATTAGGTAAGAGTTAAATGTTCCTATTCTTTTAATAACCTCCCCCCAAATAAAAGTGAAAAATTCAATTTTTGAGTAAGAAATTAAAATTTTCAGCAGTTACAGGATTGTGAATAACATCATAGTCATTGGAGTCAGACTGCTGTGATAGATTAAACCTAGATCCACAACATGCCATGGCTGACATCTTAAGCAAATATGTGACTTCACTAAATGCTAATTTCTTCATCTGCAAAATGAGGATGATTATAATAACACTTAATATGTCACATTGAGAATATTTAGTGAAATAATATATACAGGAGAAGTACAGTATATGCCACATAATAAGTAGTGACTAAATTATAATGAATCACATTGCTTTTACTATTAGAATTTTTAAATTAAATATGCCTTTATAAAGTCTTAAAAACTAGGAAGCCAAATATGCAAAATTCTCCAAAAATTAGTATATTTCTCATTGTTAAAACTTTATGTTCAAGAAAAAGAGCCATTTTTTTTATATTTCACAAATTACAACTTCCTGGCATCAATTTATTGAAATGTTCTGTACTTCCATCTATACATAGAAAGATGATAATTTATATCCAGATTTACGAACCTAAGGCTCTCAGAATTTCTCGGTTATTAAAAAAAAGATGGTTGAAATTAATGATGACAACTGAGTCATTAATTTACTCATTCAACACACCTTGAAAGCATTCTATATGTCAAGCACAGTGATAGGCATTAGGGATACAGAATAGAAAAGTCTATGCCTTTACAGAACTTACAGCCTAGTAAGGACATTTAAAAAAATCATGTTGTGAATGTAATTACAAATGTTGATAAATATCATGGGTAAAATGTAAAGCAAGGTATGAAATAATGTCATAAGAAATCCAATTTCTCTGAAGGTACAAAGAAAGCCTCCCTGGAGAAGTGATATTTGAGCTGTATTCTGAATTCATTTGAGTGATGGGGCAGTGAAGAGTTTCCCAAGCAAAGGGAATAGCATACGTTAGAACTCTGCAGGAGGAGGGAGTACTGAAACTTAGAGAAAGAGAAAGAAAAGAAAATCAAGTTCTATAGTTTAGTAGATATGGTAGCAATAGAGGAACACCAGTTTAATCTCCATTCAAAAGAACTTTCTCTAAGAAATACGATTAACTGCAATTGCAGCCAACCCACCTTAGATCCAGCACAGTGTTCACACTGAGGCAAGACTTTTGCTGGGCTTATCCCAACCGAAGACCAACTACAGCAGGGATACTAGAGCCAGGTCATTCTCACTTGACGTGAGATGTCTCCAGCAAGCATTGATTAGAGTTCCCATCAGCCTGGCCAACATTTTCTCAGAATTGCTCTATAGTTTGAGGCTCTTCTTATTTTTCCTCCTTCCTTTCCCTTCTTACCTCATAGCTTTCAGATATCTATTTGCATAGGGGTCCAAAGGCTCATTCTACCTACTTCTATTCCCTTCCCTTTATCATATACACAATTAAGATCAATCCTGAATATACCATTTTCACCTTACAGTGGATTATCCCTGACAGCATCTGACTTAAAATTGATGGTTCTGACATAACTCAGTCCAATGGGTAGTGCCAGGTGTATGTTCCTTTGCTCCCCCGTGAGCAAGACTTCTGTTTCTACTAGAACTCAGTTACACACAAGGAACTTTCTCAAAAGGCATATAATTTTCTATTGCAGATGGCACGGCCTTGCTCCAAAACCTGGAGGCTGTGCTGTGAATTTTCCAACAGGGTCTACATAAACTCTATACTACATTGTTTCCTACCACTGACAATTACAACTTCACTGAATCTGCACAAGCTGCAGGATTTCTTGCACTACAGCCTGGACTTGTTGCCATTCTTCAAGGCATAAAGAAGATACTAGCGAGAGGGGCATCAGCATCACCAAGAAGTGCAGTGGTGGCACCCTCTGCAGGCCAGTGCTGACACTAGGACAGTGGTCTCAGAACTGGGCTCCTTCATAACCAAGGGCATGATGGACTCCCTCTCACTTTGGGTGACAGTATTTAAACACCAGATGCCAGGCCCACCGTGACCCAGGTGCTCTTTTCCACTAGGGTGTCTTTCCAGGTCCACACTAGTGAAATCATGGCACAACCTTGTGACCAGAACTATCTGTCCTCCACATACCAGTCAAGAAGTCTTCCTCCTTGCCAGCTCGTCACCAAGTGAGCCAATCCCCAAACCTCTATCTTCTCAAGCCACTCTTGGTACCATATTGTTTTCAGTTTAGGTTCTCTGAGAAGCAGACACCAAAATGGAAGAACAAGGGGTCTTCTGGGGGAAATGCGCAGTTGCATTTTAGCAAAGTTCAGGGGTGAACTTGAAAGATAGCAGAAAGGGAAACTCTTCACTCTGAGCTATAACTACTGAACATATTCATGGACATTTTGTGGGGAAAAAAGTGGTCCTAAGTGAGATTATATACAGCTCTCTGGGCAATGATTAACCACCTGACCAGATTATAGGAACCTTAATGGAAAGGCCTCAAAAATTAGAGTTAGGGAGGTCTGGGATAGAGACATATGAATGGACATACATGAAAGACCACACATGGTATAAAAAGTTTTGTATCATCTAGTGATGCAAACCAGAAACAACCACCATGGAAGAGGCATTGAAAACAAAGTAGACATGCAGTGAACTGACATAATCCTGTCTTTTTAATCAGCCACCCAAGAACTGGTATGATGGACGCATGAATGGAGTAGTCACAGAGGTAGAAATAGAGGCCACATGTAAGCCAAACAGCATGAAGCCCCTTTACCAAGGCTGATCTAGATTCTGTTGGCTCTGAATGTCACACCCAAGCAACACGTCATAGCAAACTGATTAAATTAGGTTCCATGCATACTAGATGAATCAGCACCCATCCTCACAGAGACAGACATCAGTTCTATGGGTTGACTTTCTTTACTAAGTTCCAACCAGCACTGCAATTCAGGGACTTATGGAAAGTCTGATTCTCAAGCATGGAATACCATTTCAAGCATGGAGACCACATATCATCTGAGCAAGGACCCACTTCACAGTGAAAGGAGTGCAGGAGTGAGCCCATGACCATGGGGTTCAGTGCTTGCATTGGGACAAAAAGCAACTATAACATTCTAACATGAAGTTGTTTATATTAATTACTATAGCATTTACATAGATCTGAAAGGAGTCACATAGGACACTTGATCTTAGTCAAAAGACCAAGAAGTGATAGGAGTTACATACTTATGTGTATCAGCAGGCTGGGAATTCAGGTAAGAGTTGATGACATGAGTTTGAAATCCACAGTGTGGAACAACCAGCTGGGAATTCTGTCAGAACTTCTATGCTGCAGTCTTAAAACAGAATTCCTTCTTCAATTTTTCTCTCTCCCCTTGCATTTTATTATAAAGGCAAGGAGAAACCAAGCAGAGTCTGGGATTCTTGGCAGTTCCCTGGCTTGAAGATGCATCACTCCAGTCGCATGTCTCTCTCTCCCTGTGTGTCTTTACATCATCTTCCCTCTGTGACTGTATCTGTGTCCACATATTCCCTTTTTGTAAGGACAGCAGTCATAGTGGATTAGAGCCCAGTCTCATTTTAACTAGATTCTTTCTGTAAAGGCCCTATTTCCAACTAAGACCACATTCTGAGGTACTAGGGGTTAGAACTTCAACACACCTCTTGAGGGGGAAAGCAATTCAATTCATAACATTATAGAAAAGACATTAGTTAGTCATTTACAAATAAAGTCCAGGATTATTTGCACATGAAAAACCCTTACAAATCCACTCAGCATTCCATGTCCCACAGGTTGAAATTACTAAATTTAGTCCAAAGTTTGCAAACTTTGAAGCAGATTTTTAGCTCAACTCCCTTGTTTTATAAACAGAAGAAATGAAGTTAAAAAATCAAGCATATATTTTAACTTAAAATTTAGTCCCACTGTAATACTCCTACTCCATTTTCAGCCTATGCTATTTAAACAGAGACTATAAAGAGGTCAGTTTTTCTAGTAATCAGAATACTTGGGTAACCAAATATACTATTTCCCTGAACTGTATAAGTCTTTGATTGGGACAATGGATGACAAGCTGTCTGCCAATGCAGGGGACAGGGGTTTGATCCCTGGTCTGGGAAGATTTCATGTGCCGAGAAGCAACTAAGCCAATGAGTCACAACTACTGAGGCCACAGGCTGCAACTACTGAAGCCCAAGCACCTAGAGCCTGCGCTCCGCAACAAGAGACGCCACCACAATGATAAGCCAGTGCACCACAACTAGAGAGCAGATCCTACTCACCGCAACTAGAGAAAGCCCCAGTACAGCGATGAAGACCCAGCACAGCCAAAAATAAACGAACATCTTTTTAAAGTCTGTGATTAGCTACAAACGCTTATAGTCATCTAAATGGAAAAATATAGTCTTCTAGAGTTATATTAGTGACCTCAATCTAAATTATTACTTAGTAATAGAAGGCCCTGAAGTCTTATTGGCTTGCAATGACAAAGCTGTAGCCCTCACTCACATTACCTATTCATCATGGGTCAACCCCGGCTCTGATCCACTTTATGTGGTTTACACTATTCATACCCAGACTGAGGAGCAGTCCCTTTCTGGCACATGCAGAAAAGAAAGGGAGGCCCAGGCACAAAGCTTCTCTGGGCTAGACCAGAAACCCCTCTGCCCTTTCTCCACCAGCTTTACACACACCAAATAGCGAGCAACAAATGTATACCACTGAGGAAGGTGAAAGGGCATGAATAAAGATCCCCACTATGTAGCATGTGTCACAAGGAAAATGAGCAATGAGGGCAAAATATGTACATTGAGAAAAACCCTCCAGTGCCACAGTTGCCACCCTGAGTATGAGGCATTTTTAAAGGAAAGCTTGTGAGAGCTTAAGGCTAATGATAGCAACAACAGAACCCAAGCCCCACTTAACTACTAACTAGATTTTTTCAAACCCCGAAATTATTGTCCTAACAAGATATGTGCCCATTTTTTTGAGTAAGTAAACATTTACTCAAGTTTCCCTTACTCTGCATGAGATGACTGGTATTCAATAAAAAATTATAAACACACAGAGAAAACAACACGTTGTCAAGAGAAAAAGAAACATTTCACAGTATCAAAATCAGAAAGGACTGAAGTGTTGGATTTTAAGTATGGTTAATACATAAAGAATTCAGTGAAAAATATGAACATTAGCAGGAAATTTCAGCAAACAGATGGAAATCCTAAGAGTCAAATGGCAATAGAAGATATAAAAAGGATTGCACTGGAGATGAAGAGTTCCCTTGTCAGACTCATCACCAAATTTGACACAGCCAAGGAAAGAATCCATGAATTTGAATTAGAAATTACTCAAATTAAGACACAAAGAGAAAAAAGTGAAAACCCAGCAAATAAAATGCACACAAACAAGCAGAAAAACAGAACAGAGCATTCAAAAACTGTGACAATTCAAACAGTCCAGCATATGTGTAATTGGAGTCTCAGAATGAAAAGAAAGAGATAATGATGCAGAAAGAATATTTGAAAAAATAAAGGCCAAAAATTTCACAGAAAAAAATTACATCAAACCACAGATCCAAGAATCTCAGAGCACCCCATGCAACATGAAACCTAAATACCCCATTTTGCTGATCTTCTCCAGGACCCTATGAAATAGCCAAAGTAAATGTCCATACTTCTCTGCAAGAAAGATTGAATATTTTATCCACATTCATATAAGCTATCATGGAGGCAGAACTCTGGCATTTGCCAAACACCTTTTTCTTATCTGCTACTTGGCGTAATTTGTTTGCCACCTCTCACAAGTACTTGCTGTTCCATCTTGAAGGTATTATTTAAATGTCATTTTTTTCTCTTTAATAAATTCTAATACAACATTGTTTTTAGAAAATATTTAGATAATCTAGCACCAAACTTGGCATGATTCTATAGCATACAGTTCCTATGATTTGTATCTGAGGGGGCCATTTGTGAATCTCCTTTCAGAATTATAGGCAGGAAGTGAGCATGGGCACCTTCTACTTTTAGATGTCTATGTCTGCCTGAGAGTTCTAGGGTTTCTGTTCCTAATCATAGCTTGAGGAGAGCAGGTAGCCTTCTATGGTGACTAACCTTTGTGTTCTACATCCTTCAACTGCTTTCTCTTCCATAGTTGGAGAATTGTATGTGTCTAGTGAATTTGTTTCCTGGGGTCTAGGATATCATGCTTCCCAGGTGCACTAAAGGTAAAGAACATGGCTGCCAATGCAGGAGATGTAAGACATCTGGTTGAATCCCTGGGTCAGGAATATCCCTCGGAGGAGGACAGGGCAACCTATTCCAGTATCCTTGCCTGGAGAATCTCTTGGACAGAGGAGTAAGTAAGTAAGTAAGTGTTAGTCACTCAGTGGTGTCTGACTCTTTGTGACCCCATGGACTATAGCCCGCCAGGTTCCTCTGTTCATGAGATTTCCCAGGCAAAAATACTGGAGTGGGTTGCCATTCCCTTCTCCAGGGGATCTTCCTGACCCAGGTATTGAACCTTGGTCTCCCACATTGCAGGCAGATTCTTTACCATCTAAGCCACCAGGGAAGTCTGGACAGACCATGGAGGCTGATTAGCTACAGTCCATAAGGACACAAAGAATCAGATATGACTGAACCCACTTAAGATGCACAGAATATGGTAGGAGGGTTGGGGTGAATTCTTCCTGGCCTCATCTTCTCCCAAACTTCTCTCTGTTATACCTAAGCTGGTTTTTTTTTTTTAATAAAAATAATAATTTTATTATTATCATTATTGTTTTCTCCAGTGACAACCCACCTTTGCAGCAATATTTGCTTCTTGTTTTCTGAGCATGGATGGGAAAATGTCACAAGATTAAATATATGCACACACGAAAACAAAGGGAGAGGGATAGGAGAGAGACTGAAGAGGGAGGGGATGTATGTATATTTACAGCCAATTCAAGCCGATATGTGTAATTTACAGCTGATTATTATACAGCAGAAACCAACACAACAGTGTAAAGCAATTATGCTCCAATTAAAAATAAAAAAGGAATAAAAAATCACATCAGTTTATTATATCATCTAGTATCACTACTATCACTGTTATGATTACCATTATTATTGCATCACAATTAGTTAGCTAAACAAATATTTCTTCATTGTTCCTAACACCAGTCCATGTCCATTATATACATAAAAATCAAGTAAAGCATGCTCCAGCAAACTCCAAAATTATTGGTGACATATCTCCTATATCCTCCCAGCTTCCAGCTCCTGCCCTTTAGTTTGTGGGCTTCTATATCTCTTAGTTTTGCTTTCCCTGCCTGGATTCGGAGAGTTCTTAACCTCTAATCCATTGACTCTTCCCCTGATTACCTCAACCAGCACACTCCATCCTTGTTGGGTCATCCAGGGACCCACACCTCAGCACAGACTCTTCCCAGCAAGCACAGAGACTCTTATCAAGGCTGGGTGGTAAAAACAAAGGAACAAATCTACAACTAGCTTCAGCCAAAGTTTCTATCTCTCCCTTCCTTTTTTTCTTTCTTAAAAAATCTGCTCCAAAGTATGCAAACTCACATTGTGAAACATATTTCCCCTTTCTGTGTATAAGAATGTAAACACCTCGGTTGACATATGGGCTCATGTGTTTCTTCTCCAAGGTGTGATGAGACTCGGAGCAGCATATGCGCCAGGTGATGGAGAGTTTGCCACAGTGCGGGTAGGAGTGTCGCTGTCTTGTGAAACAGGTGCAGGAAAGCCCCTGTGGATAGAAGGCCCTGTGAAGTAAAGCTGCGGTGACTTGGAGCCGTGGTTCTAACACGGGACTCCTAGGTTTAGATGCCACTGTTTATTTAGCACTTTCTATGTGCACTTAGTAGACTTTATGACTTATTAAGTCACAAAGATCACCTTGCAGGATGAAATTCATACTTAAAGATTTAAGAGATGAGGACTTAAAGAAATTAGATGAACAATTTCAGTATTGTAAAAATTACCTGGAAGGTTGTTGAAACTCAGATTGCTGGACACGACCTCCCCATCCCCAGAGTTTCTGAGTCAGCAGTTCTAGGGTAGAGCTATAAAGTTTGTATTTCTAACATATGACCAGGTGATGCTGTTGCCTCTGGCCCAGGAAAGACACTTTGAAACCACTTCTCTGGCATGCAAGGCACAGGCCAAGGTCTAAATCCCTGAAAGACTGAAGTAGGAAACATCAGTGTGTGTGTGCTCAGTCCTGCCCGACTGTTTGTGACCCCATGGATTGAAGCCCACCCACCAGTCTCCTCTGTCCATGGAATTTGCCAGGTGAGAGTACTAGAATTGGTTGCCATTTCCTCCTCCAGGGGATCTTCCCAACCCAAGGATTGAACTCAGGTCTCCTGTGTCAGCAAGCAGATAAATTACCTACGTGGGAAGGGAATGAGCTACGTGGGAAGCCCAGGAAACATTAGTGCTATTAATCAAAACCAGGAAGGCCAAGTCAGTCATTGTGCTTAAGAGGCAGGGATAGGAAGGAAAGTTGGATCCTATGCCAGTGTAATCTGCATGGTGCTAGGAGGGAGGGGCATGTCAAAGGACTGGAAGTGATTGTCACGGGCACATCAACTCCCCATCACCTGGTTTAAATGGCTGCCAGAGGTGGGATATGGGTGGGGGTCGTCCATCAGGGTTTAAATGTCGTGATGAGACTGACCAGAATAAGGTGTCAGCTTCTGATTTTTACATGCTTCATTCTTAATGTTCCTTGTGGTTTAGTCACTCAGTCACGTCCGACTCTTTTGTGATCCCATGGACTGCAACCTGCCAGGCTCCTCTGTCCATGGGATTTCTTTCTCCAGGGGGTCTTCCCAATTCAGGGATCAAACATAAGTCTCCTGCATTGGCAGGTGGATTCTTTACAACTGAGCCACCAAGGAAACCCCTTACTGTTCCTTAGTCATTTGGTTAACTCTGATTAGGTCCAAAGATCAGGATTTCAAATGGAAATATTCAGTTTCTTTGTGAGTTTTTGTGTAGTTTAATAGGACTAGGTGTGACTTCTTTAAACTTAAATATTGAAATTCTTCTAAGTATGGACCACGGCCCATCTCCATTTGTATGGGAAGAGGGATGAGTCCAGAATTAAAGATAACTGCCCTTGACTTTGAAGATCTGCCCTTGACTTTGAAGATCACATAATCTAGCAAGAAGTGGCTGTCCCGGGTCAGACTGTGACATATGGCAGCCATAGAGGGAGGAGGGATCATTAACTAACTTGAGAGAAATGGGGTCAGAGGAGACTTCACGGAAGAGGTGACATTTAAGTGCACCCGAAAGATTAGCAGGGACATCTTACTGGCAGGGACATATTAGACTTACTCTAATAATATGTGGAAGGAAAAATAATTTACTCTTCCAGTGAGGGAATAATATTCTACCTTAGGTTCATTTTTATCCATGTTGGAGGAAAATTGTTTCATTTAAAAGACTTCCAAAGTGAAGGTAAAAATATACAGAAGAGGGCAGCTGGAGTAAACACATTTTACAAAGGCAAAAAACCCTCCCTGGGTGGAAAGCATTTTGTTTTACTCTAATCTTTTTGCTGCTTCCATCCCTCAAGGGAGCACTTCATTTAGAGCTGTTGAATTTTCTGAATTCCACTGTGTGTTTGCACAAACTTCCTCTTGAGTCAGAATGTAATGCAAAGAAAGTTTTGTACCTTAGAGGCATTCTTTTTCAATCCACAGACAGCACACTGGTGGGAAGAATTGGCTGTTAGTATTAATAGTAATAAAACACAATGATTATCACGTGTATTGCTTGCTAATATTCATTAATGGACTTGTATTAATCTGCTTGGTCTGCCATAACAAAATACCACAGACTGGGTGGTGTGGACGACAGAAATGCATCGCCCGCAGATCTGGACACTGGAAGTCCAAGATCAAGGTGCCAGCAGTGTTGGTTTCTGGGGAGAACTCTTCCTGGATTGCAGACTGCCTGTCACTATGTCCTGCAGTGGCCTTTCCTCTTTGCATTATGGAGACAGAGAGGGGTCTCTGGAATCTCTTCCATTTTTATAGACACCAATCCTATCCAATTAGGAGTCCACACTTATAATCTCATTAACCTTCATCACCTCCTTAAAGGCCTGTCTCCAAAATGCAGTCACGTTTAGGGATTAGGGCTTCAACATATGAATTTGGGAGTAACACAATTCAGTGAGTAATAGGAGAGGATTGTGATTTCTGAGAAGTTATAGCACCTATGAAAGTGGAAGCTCAGGTCTCCATGTCCCAACGCCTAGGGGTGGACCAGGTTACCTCTCACAGATGTGTAGCTTGTTCTCTCTTCCGTCAATTTTTCATGAAATATTTATCTCTTGTCCTTTCAGTATGTAGACAAGTAGATGCTTTCATTGATGATTTAAGAAAATCTGTATGAATATCAACTATTCTAGTGTGCCTTCAGAGCCTAATGAAATATATTTGGTTGTTTTGCCATGAACAAAGTGGCCCAGAATACTGTGCTTTTTTTATTCTGTTTCTGCTATTCATGGTCTTTCTTTACTCTCATTTTTAACTTTAAGTGTACTCACTGCTTCTAACATGCCACATTCATCTTTTTAGAAAATCAAATGGGAAATAAATTAGCATAGACTAATTAACACTTCATTTTTTAGCTTATCAAAAAAGATATCAATTTCCTCTGCAAACTCTTAATCTCACTCTGACCTCCAGAGACCCCTCCATGTATCAGACACAGAAAATAATTTTCCTAAATAGGATCACCATAACACGATTCTGCTTCCTCCTCCTCCTACAAAATAGAACCTAAAGTAGAAAAAGAAAAGGAATTATAGAAAATGTTGAATGACGCCAATTTTCCTTTGTCTCATTTGCTGGTTTGCTTCTATGCTAAATGGGTTCACCATCTGTGTATGGGCACCATCGTCTTTGAAGTAATAACCGTAATTGCCATTTGCTGAATGAATACTTTGTCCCAGGAATTTTACATAGTCTATCTCTTTTAAGCCTTATCAGCCTCTTACTTAAAAATTAGCAGCCGCTATTTATAAGTGAGGAAACTCAGGCTTAGAGAGAATAAGTAAGTAGGCTGCCCAGTGCCATGGGCCTAAAGAATGGGAAAGTCAAGTGAGACCCAGCACCTGTGTTCTTTTCATGGCACCAGGCGGGGCCAGGGTGGGTCTGCACTTAGCGTCTAGCCTCTTCTCCAAGGGAAAGTGTAAAGGGAGTCTTGGGATCTGTAGTATTTGGGGGCAGTTCACAGTGATTTGTTATCTGCCTGTACTCATTTCAGAATAGCAAAGTAATCTATTCTACTCAAAAGCAACTGAGAATTTCTGTCCTGCTCCAAAGCCAGACCTCAGCACCAGGTTGATCTCAGCCTCATAATTCATTAAGTTAATAAATTTTTCCCTGTCTCTTTTCCTACTGTACTTGTTAGAGTATTTTTCCTCATTTGTTAAATGCTTAGTGTATTTTCATTTTTGAACCTTTTCCATATGGCTAGTAGCTAGTGGCTCTTTTCTTATTTCCCCTGGGCTGTTCTACTTCCTATATAAGATAATAGAAAGAATCTGCAATGGGGGCTCAGAAGATTGGGTTCTCTCTTTGGCTTTCCCTAGACCTGTGTGACTAGAGCCAAGTCCTTTCCATCCTCTGTGCTTCAGCATCCTTTTTTATAAAGTGAAGAATGTGGTATTGGAATCTCTAAGGTCTAAGATCAACTGATCCCTTTGCCAGCTGCACTGTATGCACCACCTTTGCTTTGAGCAAATGTGGTGAGATGCTACCTCCTTCATTGTTCTCCTCCCAAAAGTAAATATCTCCCACATGCTCTCTCCCTTAGAAAAGAGGAGAGTTTAGATACTTTTTCAAACTCCCAGAATTCTTCCATATCAGTGCTTAACATTCATTTAAGTAACAATTAACTTAATTAATTAACAATGTGGTAGAAACTAGAGATTCAGATGAACAAGACACAGACCCTGCCTTTAGGTACACAGACCTTGCCCTTAGGTACACAGACAGGCAAAGAGAGTAAACTCAGAGGAGGGAATCTCTCTCTCCATGGCAGATGCCAACATGAAGGAAATTCTTCCAGAAGAGATCAGTGAAGCTCATTCCTTAAAGCTGATTAATAAGGTGTTTATGAGCCCAGATGCTATAGTCTGACAGACCTATGATCAATCCTGGTTTAAATGAGTAGCCATATAATCTTGAACAAGTTACTTAACTTCTTTATGCCTCTCTTTTATTCATCTATAAAATGGGGATCACAATATTAAATTCATAGGATTGTTAGGAAGAGCAAATGGTATATATTTATTAAAAGGATATAAACATGTACTGGGCTTCCTAGGTGGCCCTAGTGGTAAAAAATCTGCCTGCCAATGCAGGAGACATAAGAGACACGGGTCAATCCCCAGGTTGGGAAGATCCCTTGGAAGAGTACACGGACACCCACTCTAGTATTTTTGCCTGGAAAATCCCATGGACAGAGGAGCCTGACAGTTACGGTTCACAGGATCACAAAGAATTGGACATAACTGAAGCAACTTAGCACGCATGCATGCAAGCATGTACCATGTGCCAGGAATTAAGCTAAATTCCAAGAAAAGTATGCTAACAATATTAAATGTATGCATATATATATAGGGTTGACCAAAACGTTCATTCAGGGTAGTCCATAAGATCCAAACGAACTTTTTGGCCAATCTTATACACACACACACACATATATATATATATAGTAATACAGTGCTTCCCTGGTGGCACTAGTGGTAAAGAATTTGCCTGCCAGTGCAGGAGATGTAGGAACCATGGGTTCGAACCCTGGGTCAAGAAGATCCCTGGAGAAGGGAATGGCTACCCACTCAGGTATTCTTGCCTGGAGAATTCCATGGATATGGACAAAGGAGCCTGGTGGACTATATTTAAAATAAAAATGTCCCAGGCACTATCCCAAGCACTATGTATATATTATTTCATTTAGTACTCACTACCACCTATGAGGTAGGCACTATTATTATCTATTAATCTTCCTCTTTTAGAGATGAGGAAACAGGCTCAGAATAAGAGTTTAGCTGAGACTGACAGAGCTGGTAACTGACAGATTCTGAATCCTGACTAAGGAAGGCAGTCTAACTCCAGTCTAAGGTTTTCTGTTGCCTCTGCACAGTCCTGTGATGCAGTGAACCCTTTTGAAGCTGTCAGTACAGTGGGGAAACATGGCAAAAAAATAACCATGAAGTGTAACATTACCCCTGGTTTCTAGGGCTAATCCAGGACCCAGGTGTGCCCATATAGAGTACTATCTATCTTTCCCTATCCCATAAAGATTGAGTGAGTGATGTCCACATAGCCCACACTGGCCCTAGAACTTCTGCTGGAATGGGTGAAGGGGAGAGCCCTTTCTTCAGGGTTGTTGTGGTGGCAGTGCTTTACAACCTGGAGCTTTTTGGCAAGGCTAGCATGAGACTAAAGGCAGAGACCCTGAGAGTCAGGTCCAGACAACAAACATCCTTATATCACAAACCATTAGAAGCTGTTTTGTTTAAGAAAGTTTGGCTTGGATTTCTATTACTTGCAACCAAGACTCCTAGCTAGCACACCCAGGAAGCCATATGTAATGTGAATTACATATAGTACAGCTACCAAGTTCAAGCTCGTGCTAATGGACAAGCCAATGAAACAGAGACAAGGTTTTGAGGCTGATGTAGAAGATAGATGGGCTCCAAGAAGACATTTACATCTGACCTCCTGTTTACATTTCATGGGACATGAAGAAGTGGGTTTCAGGTTGGATACTTAAAGCTGTGAGCATTTCCTGAGACAAGAGATAGGTGGGCTTCAGTGGAAGAATTTACAGTCAGCCTCCTGTTTGCCCTCCAAAATGGAAGTAATAGAAACAGGGTAAATTACCAGTCTATGATTCTTGTAAACACAAGGTAATAGTTATGGCAATGTGCATGTAAGCTGCTAAGTTGCTTCAGTCATATCTGATTCTGTAACTCCATGGACTGTAGACCACTAGGCTCCTCTGGCCATGGAATTTTCCAAGCAAGAATACTGGAGTGGGTTGCCATTTCCTCCTCCAGGGGATCTTCCTGACCCAGGGATTGAACCCATGTCTCTTATATCTCCTGCACTGGCCAGCAGATTCTTTACCACTAGTGCCACCATAGTCACATAATAATCATAGCAAGGACAAAGAGGGGCAAAATCCTTTTTGAGTATTTTGGGGATCTCTGCACCCCCTTTTTTGGGACAAGAAAGACACTACAGATGTGCAAAAAGGTTCCTTGTGGGTCAAAAGTCAGAGGAAAATGCCAGGCCATAATGAGTCTTGCTCCTCCCAGAAGCCTTCACTTGAAGGTCCATCTTGGCTGAGGGATGCATGCACACCCAGGGGTCCCAGGGTAAGTCAGGTGTGGAAAAGGGAACCAGATAGTTGACCTGAAGGAAGACAAAGACCCAGAAGAAGCAACCTATATAAATGATTTAACTGTCTCTTTACTGAGCTCCTCCTCCTCACTAAGGGGATGCCCACACCCTTTCTCTCTGGGTGTGCATCTCTGCCTTGCTTCTATCTTAACTAAACAAACCACTTCTCTGTATGCTCTCCCACTTGTTGTGATACACCTCTAATAATAAACTTTGTGCCTACATTTACAGTTTCTTCCCCCACAATAAATACATTTTTCACTAGGGACAAAGATAGAGGGAAAAAATAGCTTCTACCTCTAGGTCTTGCTAGTCTGGTGGCTAGGATTCCTGGTTCTCATCCAGGTTATCCAGGTTCAATTCCTGAGAAGGGAATTAAGATTTCACTTCACACCACTGCTCAGTGCTGCCTTGCCCACATCAAAGAATATGATTTTCTTTGGAGAGCCAGCTGACCTAGGAGATGGCAGACTGAAGTCTCAAAATAACCATCTTAACTGGGGTCCTGATGTCAGGTTCTTTTATAGATCAGAGATGGGGGCAAGTGAGGAAACAAAATTAAAAGGCCATTCACCTTGCAAATATCTCCTAGAATGGCAAACATCAGATAAGGGATGTGTCAATTTCTTCCTTCCTGTCATCTGTAGGTGGACAGGGTTCTGAACAAAGGCATTTTAGTTTAACAACCAAGCAGAGGGGCAGGATTCTCTGAGGCAGGACATTATGTGTGATTGTAACAACAAAAGCAGCAAAAAGCAAGTCAAAGAAACAGTTCCAAAGTAGAATCAGAGTTGGCTTTTCCCAGCAACAGTACCACTACTCACCTGGTAGCTATGGGTCTAGATATGTTTAAAGAACAGTAGGAGTTAAGCAAATAGAGAAGGACAAAGAATTCTCAACAGAGTGACTAGTATATGTCAATGCAGAGAGCTATGAGAGATCTTTGCCTATAAAGAAAACTTAATGTCCATGAGAAATGGAATATTTCCTGACATACCAGTAAACAAGGATGTCACAGTCAACAGCAATTTCAGCCTTCCACCATGAGCCCTGAGATAACTCAGGAAGGAAAAGAATACCTGCCATCAAGTCGCCATCAGACTGCAGCCACTCCCTGGGGCCACTCCCTGTGGTAAACCCTGAGGAAACACAGGATACTGGCTCCAGATAGGTGAGATGCATATCAAAGGAATGATTTCAGTGAGACCTAACAACTGTCATGCCAAACATAGAAAAGTACTAAATTCCTTAATAGGGATATCTGGTTTTCTTTAATTAATAGCAGTTTTTTGTTTTGTTTTGTTTTGGCTGCCAAGCATGTGGTATCTAGCTCCCCACCAGGGATTGAAACTGCATCCCCTGCATTGCAAGGCAGAGGCTTAACTGGATATTCTGACTACCTGCCCTTTGTTGCAAAACTCCTATATATCATAGATCCCCCCTCAAGTCCTCAGAGCAGTTTCTCAGAACTATCTGAAATGCTGTCTCCTGGGCTGCAGTTCTCATTTTGCCCCAAATAAAATTTAACTCACAACTTTCATGTTGTACATTTAAAAAATTTCAACATCCATATTAATCTCGTGGCTCAGATGGTAAAGAATTTGCCTGGAATTCAGGAGACCTGGGTTCAGTCCCTGGGTTGGAAGATCCCTGAGAAAAGCATAGCAACTCACTCCACTATTCTTGCCTGGAGACTCCTATGGACAGAGGAGCCTGTCAGGCTTCAGTCTGTTAGGGTCACAAAGAGTTAGACACAACTAAGTGATTAACACTTTCATAACATTCAAACTGCACCTTATCATCATCTGCTGACTTACAGAGAACTCATCTTTGATAAGGATTTTAGAATCTGGTCCAGAATTTTTCTCTTCATTTTTTGTCACATTGTGGAAAATTTTAAGTAATGTCAACCACAACTATTGTTGCTGTTCAGTTGCTAAGTCATGTCTGACTCTTTGTTGCCCCAAGGGATGCAGCATGCCAGGCTTCCCAGTCCTTTACTGCAAACTGGTGCTTGCCAAAGGCATTTGCCATCTGCCTCTACAAAAACTAAACCCTATGCTACTGCAGCTGTTGGCCTTCAACATGCCCTGATGGGAGTTTAGGGTGTTCTCCACAGAAACTGATGGAACAGGTCCTTAGATAGTTAGATACTTTCAGAAACTAATTTCATGATCCAAGTCCTTGCAACTCTTCATATCTAGGAAAACACTCAATCCCTTCATGGTGACATCAACTCAAGACTAGCAGAAAACCTTTTGTAAAATAAGCACTTGATTGCATTGAACTTCTCCTTCACCAAAATCATATACATTGGCCTTCCCCTGCTCCACTTTTGAACAGTTTCTCAGAGCTGAGATGCTATCTCCCGTGCTGCAGTCTTCATTTGGCCCTCAATAGTACTTAACTCGCAACTCTCACCTTATGCATCTTTTTTAGTTGACTGTAACTATACAAATATATTCAAGTTTTCTTCTTTTGCCACATCTGCAACGCACTGACTGAAACTATCGATTGCTGATTTCAGGGCGTTGGATCTTAAAAATCTGCAAAAGTACTGTGTTTGTCTTTGCTCTCACCAACTATCTTTATTAGGTTGGTCTAGCACATTCTAGAGCTCAGCCTTTTCTGATCAGCCTGTCCATCTACAGGTAATCATTATAGCTATTATTGTCTCTATTTCATGATGAAGAAACAAAGTCTCAGAAAGGTTAAATGTTAATTTGATATTCCAGTTGGTCTGTGGTAGTTTTGGAACTAGAACTGAGTGTGTCTGGCCACCAAGTCCATGATCTTGGCATCATACACACTTTAGTTAACACTGTTGTTTCAACTGAAACATGAAGCTTAGCATTAATGTTTTCTATTACTTGTTACCATTATGTGATTTCACAGAGATTGTTTGTATTCATCTACAAACTGCCATAGAGGCTTAAGGGAATGTTTCTTCATTCCTCACAGAACACAGATAGAGCAGTGTTACCATCAGCCTCCCACAAGGGAGAAAACATACAACTACCAAGTAAACTTCTCTTGTCAACACTGGCTGATCAACTGTGAAGGGCTTCTGGGCTGCAGTCACTGGGAATGTTTCTTGCTGAAGGCATGGACTCCACTCAATGTATTGTACAAGTCATTTAGGTAATATTCATTACTGCATTGCTTATTTATCATACCTGATGATTTTTATTTGCTTCTTCTATTATTTATGATGGTGGTGGTTTAGTCTCTCAGTTGTGTCTGACTCTTGCAACCCCGTGGACTGTAGCCTGCCAGGCTCCTCTGTCCATGGGAATCTCCAGGCAAGAATACTGGAGTGGATTGCCATGCCCTCCCCGAGGGGATCTTTCCAACCCAGGGATCGAACTTGGCTCTCCTGCATTGCAGGCACATTCTTTACTGAATGAGCTACAGGGGACGCTTTCTATTTATAAGAAGTGTTTATTTAAAAATATTTCACTGTATTTGTAATGGTAAAAACAAATCTGACTCCATATTTCATCTGTTTCTTGTACTTTAACCTTTGTAGTCTACTGCTTTTGCTACAAGTTAATCACTAAAGTAATGTTGCCTATAGCTTAAACTATATATAATGGCCTATCCTAGGAACCCTGACAAGCTAAAATACCTATCATTAACTAACAGAAAATATCCTGACCAGACCCACTTGTGAATGGCTACAGGACAGGGAAAATTAACACATTCTGGAGTCTGGCCAGAAGGAGAAAATACTTGCAAAATCTTATTGCCTCTTTACTATCTTACCTCCTCACCTCCCCTTTTTGTTTAAAAAAAAAAAACAAACAAACAAAAACGAACAAATTGCTATTCCTTGCCTCAACAACACGTTTCTCGATTTGTTTGTCTGTCATGTGATGAGCAGTATGAGCATGGACTCATATGTTATCCATCACATAATTATGGATCAGCCTGTTTCTCTGTTTATTTCTGTTAGTTTCTGTTGCATGTTTTTGAAGCTATGTTATTAGATGTACACAAATTTAGAACTGTGATATCTTATTGGTGATTTTTTTTTCCATTTATTTTTATTAGTTGGAGGCTAATTACTTTACAACATTGCAGTGGTTTTTGTCATACATTGAAATGAATTAGCCATGGATTTACATGTATTCCCCATCCCGATCCCCCCTCCCACCTCCCTCTCCACCCGATCCCTCTGGGTCTTCCCAGTGCACCAGGCCCGAGCACTTGTCTCATGCATCCAACCTGGGCTGGTCATCTGTTTCACCCTAGATAATATACATGTTTCGATGCTGTTCTCTTGAAGCATCCCACCCTCGCCTTCTCCCACAGAGTCCACAAGTCTGTTCTATACATCTGAGTCTCTTTTTGTGTTTTGCATATAGGGTTATCATTACCATCTTTCTAAATTCCATATATATGTGTTAGTATACTGTAATGGTCTTTATCTTTCTGGCTTACTTCACTCTGTATAATGGGCTCCAGTTTCATCCATCTCATTAGAACTGATTCAAATGAATTCTTTTTGATGGCTGAGTAATATTCCATGGTGTATATGTACCACAGCTTCCTCATCCATTCATCTGCTGATGGGCATCTAGGTTGCTTCCATGTCCTGGCTATTATAAACAGTGCTGCGATGAACATTGGGGTGCACGTGTCTCTTTCAGATCTGGTTTCCTCGGTGTGTATGCCCAGAAGTGGGATTGCTGGGTCATATGGCAGTTCTACTTTCAGCTTTTTAAGAAATCTCCACACTGTTTTCCAGAGTGGCTGTACTAATTTGCATTCCCACCAACAGTGTAAGAGGGTTCCCTTTTCTCCATACCCTCTCCAGCATTTATTGCTTGTAGACTTTTGGATAGCAGCCATCCTGACAGGCGTGTAATGGTACCTCATTGTGGTTTTGATTTGCATTTCTCTGATAATGAGTGATGTTGAGCATCTTTTCATGTGTTTTTTTGCCATCCGTATGTCTTCCTTGGAGAAATGTCTGTTGAGTTCTTTGGCCCATTTTTTGATTGGGTCATTTATTTTTCTGGAGTTGAGGGGCAGGAGTTGCTTGTATATTTTTGAGATTACTCCTTTGTCTGTTGTTTCATTTGCTATTATTTTCTCCCAATCTGAGGGCTTTTTTTTACACCTTGCTTATAGTTTCCTTTGTTGTGCAAAAGCTTTTAAGTTTCATTAGGTCCCATTTGTTTATTTTTGCTTTTGTTTCTAAAATTCTGGGATGTGGGTCATAGAGGATCCTGCTGTGATTTATGTCAGAGAGTGTTTTGCCTATGTTCTCCTCTAGGAGTTTTATAGTTTCTGGTCTTACATTTAGATCTTTAACCCATTTTGAGTTTATTTTTGTGTATGGTGTTAGAAAGTGTTCTAGTTTAATTCTTTTACAAGTGGTTGACCAGTTTTCCCAGCACCACTTGCTAAAGAGGTTGTCTTTTTTCCATTGTATATCCTTGCCTCCTTTGTCGAAGATAAGGTGACCATAGGTTCGTGGATTTATCTCTGGGCTTTCTATTCTGTTCCATTGATCTATATTTCTGTCTTTGTGCCAGTACCATACTGCCTTGATGACTGTGGCTTTGTAGTAGAGTCTGAAGTCAGGCAGGTTGATTCCTCCAGTTCCATTCTTCTTTCTCAAGGTTACTTTGGCTATTCGAGGCTTTTTGTATTTCCATACAAATTGTGAAATTATTTGTTCTAGTTCAGTGTAAAATACCGTTGGTAGTTTGATGGGGATTGCATTGAATCTATAGATTGCTTTGGGTAGTATAGCCATTTTGACAATATTGATTCTTCCAATCCATGAACATGGTATATTTCTCCATCTGTTTATGTCCTCTTTGATTTCTTTCATCAGTGTTTTATAGTGTATTTTATATGTATATTTTCTATATGTAGAAAATATATGTCTTTTGTTTCTTTAGGTAGATATACTCCTAAGTATTTTATTCTTTTTGTTGCAATGGTGAATGGTATTGTTTCCTTAATTTCTCTTTCTGTTTTCTCATTGTTAGTGTATAGGAATGCAAGAGATTTCTGTGTGTTAACTTTATATCCTGCAACTTTACTGTATTCATTGATTAGCTCTAGTAATTTTCTGGTAGAGTCTTTAGGGTTTTCTATGTAGAGGATCATGTCATCTGCAAACAGAGAGTTTCACTTCTTTTCCTATCTGGATTCCTTTTACTTCTTTTTCTGCCCTGATTGCTGTGGCCAACACTTCCAAAACTATGTTGAATAGTAGTGGTGAGAGTGGGCACCCTTGTCTTGTTCCTGATTTCAGGGGAAATGCTTTCAATTTTTCACCATTGAGGGTGATGCTTGCTGTGGGTTTGTCATATATAGCTTTTATTATGTTGAGGTATGTTCCTTCTATTCCTGCTTTCTGGAGAGTTTTAATCATAAATGGATGTTGAATTTTGTCAAAGGCTTTTTCTGCATCTATTGAGATAATCATACGGATTTTATCTTTCAATTTGTTAATGTGGTGTATTACATTGATTGATTTGCGGATATTAAAGAATCCTTGCATTCCTGGGATAAAGCCCACTTGGTCATGGTGTATGATTTTTTTTTAATATGTTGTTGGATTCTGTTTGCTAGAATTTTGTTAAGGATTTTTGCATATATGTTCATCAGTGATATTGGCCTGTAGTTTTCTTTTTTTGTGGCATCTTTGTCTGGTTTTGGAATTAGGGTGATGGTGGCCTCATAGAATGAGTTTGGAAGTTTACCTTCTTCTGCAATTTTATGGAAGAGTTTGTGTACGATAGGTGTTAGCTCTTCTCTAAATTTTTGGTAGAATTCAGCTGTGAAGCCATCTGTTCCTGGGCTTTTGTTTGCTGGAAGATTTCTGATTACAGTTTCGATTTCCTTGCTTGTGATGGGTTTGTTAAGATCTTCTATTTCTTCCTGGTTCAGTTTTGGATAGCTATACTTTTCTAAGAATTTGTCCATTTCATCCAAGTTGTCCATTTTATTGGCATAGAGCTGCTGGTAGTAGTCTCTTATAATCCTTTGTATTTCAGTGTTGTCTGTTGTGATCTCTCCATTTTCGTTTCTAATTTTGTTAATTTGGTTCTTCTTTGTTTCTTAATGAGTCTTGCTAATGGTTTGTCAATTTTGTTATTTTTTCAAAAAACTAGCTTTTAGCTTTGTTAATTTTTGCTATGGTCTCTTTCGTTTCTTTTGCATTTATTTCTGCCCTAATTTTTAAGATTTCTTTCCTTCTACTAACCCTAGGGTTCTTCATTTCTTCCTTCTCTAGTTGCTTTAGGTGTAGAGTTAGGTTATTTATTTGACTTTTTTCTTGTTTCTTGAGGTAGGCCTGTAATGCTATGAATCTTCCCCTCAGCACTGCTTTTACAGTGTCCCATAGGTTTTGGGTTGTTGTGTTTTCATTTTCATTCATTTCTATGCATATTTTCTTTTTTTATTTCTTCTATGATTTTTTGGTTATTCAGAAACGTGTTGTTTGGCCTCCATGTTTGAATTTTTAATAATTTTTTTCCTGTAATTGAGATCTAATCTTACTGCACTGTGGTCAGAAAAGATGACTGGAATGATTTCAATTTTTTTGAATTTATCAAGACTAGATTTATGGCCCAGGATGTGATCTATTCTGGAGAAGTTTCCGTGTGCACTTGAGAAAAAGGTGAAGCTGATTGTTTTGGGGTGAAACTTCCTATAGATGTCAATTAGGTCTAGCTGGTCCATTGTGTCCTTTAAAGTTTGTGTTTCCTTCTTCATTTTCTGTTTAGTTGATCTATTCATAGTTGTGAGTGGGGTATTAAAGTCTCCTACTATTATTGTGTTACTATTAATTTCCTCTTTCATACTCGTTAGCATTTGCCTTAAATATTGCGGTGTTCCTATGTTGGGTGCATATATATTTATAATTGTTATATCTTCTTGGATTGATCCTTTGATCATTATGTAGTGTCCTTTGTCTCTTTTCACAGCCTTTATTTGAATGTCTATTTTATCTGATATGAGTATTGCAACCCCTGCTTTCTTTTGGTCTCCGTTTGCGTGGAATATTTTTTTTCCAGCCCTTCACTTTTAGTCTGTATGTGTCCTTTGTTTTGAGGTGGGTCTCTTGTAGACAGCATATATAGGGGTCTTGCTTTTGGATCCATTCAGCCAGCTTTTGTCTTTTGGTTGCGGCATTCAACCCATTTACATTTAAGGTAATTATTGATAGGTATGGTCCCGTTGCCATTTATTTTGTTGTTTGGGGTTCACGTTTATACCACCTTTCTGTGTTTCCTGTCTAGAGAAGATCCTTTAGTATTTGTTGAAGAGCTGGTTTGGTGGTGCTGAATTCTCTCAGCTTTTGCTTGTCTGTAAAGCTTTTGAGTTCTCCTTCATATCTGAATGAGATCCTTGCTGGGTAGAGTAATCTAGGTTGTAGGTTATTCTCTTTCATTACTTTAAGTATGTCCTGCCATTCCCTTCTGGCCTGAAGGGTTTCTATTGATAGATCAGCTGTTATCCTTATGGGAATCCCTTTGTGTGTTATTTGTTGTTTCTCCCTTGCTGCTTTTAATATTTCTTCTTTGTGTTTGATCTTTGTCAATTTGATTAATATGTGTCTTGGGGTGTTTCACCTTGGGTTTATCCTGTTTGGGACTCTCTGGGTTTCTTGGACTTGGGTGGCTATTTCCTTCCCCATTTTAGGGAAGTTTTCAGCTATTATCTCCTCGAGTAACTTCTCATGGCCTTTCTTTTTGTCTTCTTCTTCTGGGACTCCTATGATTCGAATGTTGGGGCATTTCACATTGTCCTAGAGGTCCCTGGGGTTGTCCTCATTTCTTTTGATTCTTTTTTCTTTTTTCCTCTCTGCTTCATTTATTTCCACCATTTTATCTTCTAACTCACTTATCCTATCTTCTGTCTCTGTTATTCTACTCATGGTTCCCTCCAGAGTGTTTTTGATCTCATTTATTTCATTATTAATTTTTAATTGACTTTTTAAAATTTCTTCTAGGTCCTTGTTAAACCTTTCTTGCATCTTCTCAATCTTTGTCTCCAGGCTATTTATTTGTAACTCCATTTTGTTTTCAAGATTTTGGATCATTTTTATTATCATTATTCTAAATTCTTTTTCAGGTAGATTCCCTATTTCCTCCTCTTTTGTTTGATTTGGTGGGCTTTTTTCATGTTCCTTTACCTGATGGGTATTTCTCTGCCTTTTCATCTTGTTTAGATTGCTGTGTCTGGAGTGGGCTTTCTGTATTCTTGTGGTCCGTGGTTCCTTTTTATTGTGGAGGTTTCACCCAGTGGGTGGGGTTGGACGATTGATTTGTCAAGGTTTCCTGGTTAGGGAAGCTTGTGTCAGCGTTCTGGTGCGTGGAACTGGATTTCTTCTCTCTAGAGTGCAATGGAGTGTCCAGTAATGAGTTTTGCCATGGGTCTATGTGTTAGGTGTGACTTTGGACAGCCTGTATGTTGACACTCAGGTCTATGTTCCTGCGTTGCTAAAGAATTTGCGTGGTATGTCTTGTACTGGAGCTTATTGGCTCTTGGGTGGTGGTTGGTTTTGGTGTAGGTATGGAGGCTTTTGGATGGTCTCTTATTCCTTAATGTTCCGTGTAGTCAGGAGTTTTCTGGTTTTCTCAAGTTTTGGGCTTAAGTCTCCTGCCTCTGGATTTCAGTTTTATTCTTCCAATAGTCTCAAGACTTCTCCAACTATACAGCACTGATAATAAAACTTCTAGGTTAATGGTGAAAAGATTCTCCACCGTGAGAGACAACCAGAGAGGTTCACAGAGTTACATGAAGAATAGGAGAGGGAGGAAGGAGATAGAGGTGAGGAGGAGGAGAAAAAGGGGACTCAAGAGGAGAGAGACAGATCTATGCAGTTATCTGTTCCCAAAGTGTTCTCTGTAGCCCAGACACCCACAAATATTCACAAAATTGGATTGGGAAGAGAAGGGGAAAGGAGGAAATAGAAGTGTTCTGAGGTAGAAAACAGAGAGTCAAAAGTGGGAGAGTAATCACCACACTCCTGAATAGAAATGGGAACTGAATATTGGATTCTTAAATGTCCAAAATTTATATCACATACTGAAAAACAAAGATTAAAAATCTAGTGTAGAGGTTAGACTCTTTGAAATACAATATTTAAAAACACAAACACAAAAAAAATTTAGAAATATATATGAAGTTCGGTTTAAAAATAGGGTTTCTCTCTCTTTTTTTTTGGCAAAGTTATAGTGAAATAAAAATGAAAATTAAGGAATAATAGAGGAGTATTAGAGGACTTTAAAAGGAAATAGGAGAGAAAAACAAGAAAAAGAAAAAAAAATTTTTTCCCTAATTAAAAAAATCGTAAAAATATGAAAATGAAAGTTGAGGAGTAATGGGGGAGTAATAGGGAATTTTAAAAGAAAATAAAAGAGAAAAAATAAAAAAAAGGAAAAAAAATTTTTAATTAAAAAAAATATATACATATATATCCAGGAATTTCTCTGGAGTTGTTGTGGTCAGTGTAGGTTCAGTTCAATTTCAGATAGCTCCTCTTTCCATCTTACACTTCTCGATATCTACAGGCCCCTTCCGGTGTAGTCGGTGTTACCTTCAGGGATTTTAATCTGTTGCACCGGTCCTTTCTGAAGCGGTTCCCTTTGTTTATTTGGCTTCTGTTTGCCGTCTCTTCGGTGTCTAATTTCCGCCCTGACACAGGCGGATGGAGGTGATCTCTTATTTAGGTTCGCTAGTTCAGTTCAGTCCTGCTACGGGGAGGGCGGGGCGCTGCAGACAGATACCGCTCTGTGCGGATAGCACTCACCGTGTTCCGGCCACACTGGGTTTGCCCCGCTCACGGGTGTCAGTGTTTTACCCGTCTGCACTGCTCAGGCTCCCGGCTGCTCTATATGGAGCGGGCCCTGCGTTGAGTGCGGTTCAAGTTTTCGGGTACTCCACAAAAGCGCGGACTTGGTTGCGCCTGCGTTTTGTGCCTTCCCCTGATCGGTTCAGGCAGCCAGAGGCTTGGGCGCACTCTCCGTGGATGCGGCGAGCCTTTTCCCTCCGCGGCGAGCGGCCCAGGCAGCCAGAGGCTTGGGCGCACTCTCCCCGGATGCGGCGCGCTTTTTCCCTCCGCGGCCCCAGCGTGCACCGCCAGTCTCAGGAAGTCTTTAGATAGGAACCGGGGGCCTGTTTGCAGTGTGGGAGGGGGTGGCTTCTCAGGGGCTGAGTTTGCCCTTTTCCCCTCCCCCCTGCCTCCTACCTCCAGCGGGGATGGGCCGGCTCTTCTCTGGAGTTTCTCAGTCCCTCTGTTTTGCAAACCGCCGGCAGTGTGTTTGGGCTGGTTAATTTTGTCCCTTGCTATCCCACAGTTTAAAAAAGCTCCCTCCGATTGCTCTCAGGGTCTTCAGGCTGGTCCTTACCTTAAGCAATGCCGCCCTCTCCTCTCTGTTCCGCCCCCGCTTGTTGCTGGCGGGTACGGGCGTCTGGGATACTTTTCTGCTGGGAGTTGCTTTTAGGCACGTAATCTGTGGGCCTTGTTTAATTTTTCCTCCCAGTTAGATTGCCAAAAACTTCCCCCAGTCCGCCAGTGCGAGGGTTTCCTGGTGATTGGAAACTTCCTCTATTAAGACTCCCTTCCCAGGACGGGTCTCCGTCCGTAGCTCTTTTGACTCCCTTTTTATCTTTTATATTTTGTCCTACCTCCCTTCGAAGACAATGGGCTGCTTTTCTGGGCGCCTGATGTCCTCTGCTAGCGATCAGAAGTTGTTTTGTGAAATTTGCTCAGCGTTCAAATGTTCTTCCGATGAATTTGTAGGGGAGAAAGTGGTCTCCCCATCCTATTCCTCCGCCATCTTGGCTCCTCCCCCTCCTTATTGGTGATTTTATCCACCAATGCACTGTTGATTTATTACAATATTTTTAGCATCAGTTCAGTTCAGTGGCTCAGTCATGTCCGATTCTTTGCAACCCCATGGACTGCAGCACACCAGGCTTCCCTGTCCATTACCAACTCACAGAGCTTGCTCAAACTCATGTCCATCAAGTTGGTGATGCCATCCATTCATCTCATCTTCTGTCGTTCCCTTCTCCTCCTGCCTTCTATCTTTCCCAGCATCAGGTTCTTTTACAGTGAATCAGTTCTTCCCATCAGGTGGCCAAAGTATTGGAGTTTCAGCTTCAGCATCAGTCATTCCAATGAATATTCAGGACTGATTTCATTTAGGATTGACTGGTTTGATCTCCTTGCAGCCCAAGGGACTCTCAAGAGCCTTCTCCAACCCCACAGTTCAAAAGCATTAATTCTTCATGCTCAACTTTCTTTATGGTCCAACTCTCACATCCATACATGACTATTAGAAAAATAAAAACCATAGCTTTGACTAGATGGACCTTTGTCAGCAAAGTGATGTCTCTGTTTTTTAATATGCTGCCTAGGTTTGTCACAACTTTTCTTCCAAGGAGCAAGCATCTTTTAATTCCATGACTGTATAGTTACAAAAAAACTGTTTATCAATACTCGTTATCCAGCAACCTACTTTGCCTGATATGTACAGCTATACTAACATTCTTATAATAAATATTTACTTGGTACATTGTCTTCCATTCTTTTTACTCAAGATTTTCCAAGTTCTTATATTTAAGATGCATCTTTTATAAATAGCCTATAGTCGAATACCCAGCTTGATACATTTTCAGTTTTTATTGGATTATTTTGATTACATTTAATGTGATAATGTGAGAGTTGGACTATAAAGAAAGCTGAGTGCAGAAGAATTGATGCCTTTGAACTGTGGTGTTGGAGAAGACTCTTGAGAGCCCATTGGACTGCAAGGAGATCCAACCAGTCCATCCTAAAGGAGATCAGTCCTGGGTGGTCATTGGAAGGACTGATGCTGAAGCTGAAACTCCAGTATTTTGGCCACCTGATGTGAAGAGCTGATTCATTTGAAAAGACCCTGATGTTGGAAAAGATTGAAGGCAGGAGGGGAAGGGGACGACAGAGGATGAGATGGTTAGATGGCATCACGGACTCAATAGACATGAGTTTGGGTAAACTCTGGGAGCTGGTGATGGACAGGGAGGCCTGGCGTGCTGTGGTTCATGGGGTTGCAAAGTGTCAGACATGACTGAGCGACTGAACTGAACTGAACTGAATGTGGTAATGTGCTTGGGGATATATTTGGATTAAAATCTGCTATCCTCTGATTTGTTTTCTCTTTATCCTTTGTGGTTTTTGTCTTTTTTTCTTTGTAGTGTCTTCTTAGTATTAATGATGTATCCTTTTATTATATCATTTAAGTATGCATTAAAATTTTTTTTCTTTATAGTTATTTTACAGATTACAACATATATCCTCAGTTATAATTCTTTTATAAATTAGTATTTTCACCACTTTGGCAATTCAAGAAATTTAGAGCACTTGAACTTGATCTTGGGTGGCCTTGGCCTGCTGTGACTTGAAGCAGGACTTCAGTGCCTGGCCAGAGACTGAGGTAAGGTAGCAATAGTGAGAGCATCAAATCCTAGCCACTAGACCAGTGGCCAGTGACAAGGCCCTTGCCCTCCAGCTTTTCAGAAAAAGAATTCTCACAAAGATGGAAAGTAGTGAATATATATTTCTTAGGAGGGAAAAGGTACAATACATGTGTATAGAAAGACAGGCAGACTCAGAGAGAGAGTCGCTGAGTCAAACCCTCATGGCAGTTTATTATTCATATGGGGCACTTTTTCTGGGTTTCCTTTAGCCAATCATCGGATTTGCCTGGTTCAGAGACCATATTTGGTATATCCCAGAATCCTCCCATGCGTGCACATCCAACACTTAGCCAAGATAGATTCCCCCGGAGGGACCTACAGGTAATGAGCATCAGTTGACATCACTCCCCTTTGACCCCCAAGGAACCCTTCTGCATGTTGTCAAGGAGGTCTCCTGACCTAGAGAATGAGAAATATGTGGTCTCATATTCTATCTGGGCAGAGCCCTACCTTCTCTGTGCGTATGTGTTAGTTGCTCAGTCATGTCCGACTCTTTGAAAGTCCATGGACTCTAACCCATCAGGTTCCTCTGTCCATGGAATTTTCCAGGTAAGACATTGGAATGGATTGCCATTCCCTTCTCCAGAGGATCTTCCCAACCCAGGGGTCAAACCTGCGTCTCCTCTATTGTAGACAGATTCATTACTGTCTGAGCCAGGGAGACTCCTCCTTCTCTCTTTATTGTCCTGCTCTTCTAGTCTTGGAGTATCAGTACACAGGGAATGAATCTCAATTTTACCCTGGGAAGGGGGCATACCTCCTGCCTTAAATTCAATTTGCTTTTATTATCCTCTTTTTTTTGTTTGTTTTTTATGATAATATTGTTTATTTAACAGAGTGTTTATGAACAATGAAACATTTAATAAAATATCCAGAGTATAAATAATATACACTAAATATTCACTTGTTTAAAAATGAAATTACTGGTAAAAATCATCTAACAACTGGTAAATATAAAACTAGGTCTAGACTCTAATGATGAACTTACACATATTGAGTCCCAGTTATGTGTGAAGTGCTTTGCTAAGCTCTTTCATACATATTTGTCACACAAAACCTTCATAAAACCCCATGACACTAACATTTTTTTAAATCAAGTTTCAGAGATAGTAAATAACATGAGTAAACCATGATGGTGCACTATTTTGTGTTACCATTGTTATAAACCTTAATTCTACATATATGTTAAATATAATAAGTAGTTAAAACTGTTTTAGGAGAACAAGATGGTGGAGGAGTAGGTGGACGTGGAATACATCTCTCTCCATGGATACATCAAGAATACACCTTCAGACACAGAAGTGCATGCAGAACACCAGCTGAGAGTGGACAGGAGTACCTGACCAGTGGAAAAGAATATATAGAACCACACAAAACTTGGTAGGATGAAGGAACTAGGGGAAAAAACAGGAGTGTTAGTAGGACTGGACCTGCCTTGGCTGGCAGGGGAACTGAAGCAGGGGTCTGATCCCCACATCGGGGCAATTGTCTGAGTCAGAGGAGAAACATTTAAGGCTGAGAGTGAAATAGCTGATCTGTGGCAGCCTAAACGGAATGAGAATCAGACAGTCCTTGCCGCAGCCATACATACCCCAGACAGGAACACAGGTCCCCTGGAAGGTGCAGTGGCTGGGAGCTGGAGTTTAGGGATTGTGGAGCAATCCCAGGGCGAGGGCTGCTATTGACTGTGGAGAGACAGATTGAGGGGATGTGAAGGAGGATATTGTGGTGGGAAATGCCTGTGGGGGAAAGCCTGGCAGCCACGGAAGCAAGGGGATACTGCTGAGTCACGTGTAGTGGGTGGAGCCATCACCACAGCCTCCCTTTCCCCACACGCCAGCATCAGCAGCTGAACAACAGAAAGGCTGGCCCATCAAACGCCTGAGGCACTGAACTACAGAGTAGGACCCGCCCCCAAGGTGCCCCTTTAAGTGTCTGATGTGCCTATCTACAGAGTAGGATCCCAGTCAGGGAGCCCCTCTGTGTGCCTGACTTTCCCAGCAACAGAGGAGGACCCCAGGCAAGGGAGCCTTGAATGGGCAGAGCTATGGAGAAAGACAAGCCAAAGAGGCCTTCTGATCACCAGCTACAAGAGGCTTGAAAAAAGTCTCTGATAGGGCCATAAGTCCTGCAGCAGAGACAGTCCATGTCTCTGCACACTTGGTGTCACCAGGGTGCCCACAAGCCAAGCAGCTGTGCCTTCTTCACGCTCAACTCTCCCTGGGGCAGAACTACCACAGGCAAAAAAAAAGTCTTGCATCTACGCACGCAAGGATCGCTTCGGTAGTGTCTGATTCTTTGTGACCCTGTAGACTGTGGCCTGCCAGGCTTCTCTGTCAGGGAGAGGGGTTCTCCAGGTAAGAATACTGAAGCATATTGGCCAATACTGGTTGCCATACCCTTCTAGAGCACTATTTTTCCTGCTGCCCTAGGACTCCCCTGAGTACCTGGTGCTGCCAGAACCCCTGCGACCCAAGCAGCTGCACCACCTCCACACCTGGCCCTCACAGGGGCAAACCCGAGTCCTCCAGGGCAGCCTCAGGAGCAAACGCAGTGGACGACCCACATGCAGAGGTGGAAATAAAACCACAGTTGAAACCCAGAGGCAGTGTTGCTAAGGAAGAACACCCAAAACCTTCCCACCAGCTGTACAAGCTGCAGATTAAATCCACACGATCAACTAGCCAGACTCTGTCTATGGAATATATAAAAGATCACTGAGAGCTCCCACAAAAGAAAATGCACTAGTTCTGATAGCTGTGGACATTGGAGGCAAGAACACACAGGAGTAAGACTAGATTAGAATCTGAGCTGCCCCTACAGCAGGTCCAGAGATCAGCACAGTGTGGAGGGCATCCTGCGGAGGTGAGGTGGACTGTGACTCCCAGCGAGGGAAAGGACTCTGACAGCAGTGAATCAAGAAAAACATTTATTATTCTTGTGTTTTTAACTTGTTTGGTAGATTCTTTTGGATTTTTTTTCTTTTCCCTTTTTCCCCCTGCTCTGTTGTAGTTGTCGTTTTTATGGCATTATGAAATCTAATTAAGCTTTTGAACTTTTTTTTTTCTCAGTCACTTTTTTTTTATTGTTCTTATAAACCTCTGCCTCTATGTTTGGCTTTTCCAGTTCTGTGGAGTTTTCTTTTTTTCTCTCTCTCTTTTAAAAAAATTTTTAAACCTATTATTATTTTGTCTACATTTATTCCTTTGTTTGCTTTTCCTACTGTTCTTACCCCCTTGTAGTTAATCTTTAATGTATATAAATCTTCTTTATCTACCTTTATTTAACTTTGCCTACCTATTCTTTCTTTTCTTTCTTTCCTTTTCTCTCAACATATTTGCTAGTTTTGTTTTCATTGCTTTATTCCCCACTTGGCACCTTGTTTTAGTTTTGTTTTCAAGATGTGTTTTAGTTAGTTTTGTTCTTAACTGGTAAATAAAATTTTTGAATTCCTTTGTTCACCAGGTCAATCTACTGTACTTTATTTTTGTTGGACTGTGTTGACTTTGCTCATAGGTGTACATGTGTATGTTCTATTATTTTAGTTATTATTTGCCTGATTTTGTAACTGCCATTTGTCTGGGGTTCATCTTTGGTTTCTCATTTTTGGATATTTGTTTTAATCTCACTTAATGCCATAACAAACCACTTGTGGAATCTTCGTTCCTGATCAGAGATCAAGCCCTGAGCCTTTGGAGTGGGAGCACTGACTCCAAGACCCTAGACGACCAGAGAACTAACCCTGGGGAGCATCACATAGTGAGAACTCACACAAAGGAAACCACCTGAACACAAGACCCAGCATCACCCAGCCACCAGTAGCACCCTGTGCAGGATGCCTCATCTAAACAACAAACAAAACAAAAATACAAGCCAAATCATCAGCAGAGAGGATTACCACCTCACTCAGCCTTGCCCATCAGAGGAATAATAAACAAACAAACAAAAACTCAGCACAAATCTCACCCTATATGAAGCTTACATGAACCCACTGGACCAACCTTAGAAGGGCAGAAACCAAAAGGAAGAAAGAATTCAACCTTGAAATCTGGGAAAAGGAGACGTCAAACACAGTAAGTTAAAAAAAAAATGAAAAAGCAGAGAAATACTACTCAAATGAAGGAACAAACTAGAAACACAGAAGTCCAAATAAATGAGGAAATGGGCAAACTACCTGAAAAAGAATTCAGAATGATGACAGTAAAGATGATCAAAAACCTTGAAAACAAAATGGAGAAAATGCAAGAATCAATTAACAAAGATCTAGAAGAATTAAAGAATAAACACACAGAGATAAACAACACAATTACTGAAATTAAAAATACTCTAGAAGGAATCAATAGCAGAATATCTGAGGCAGAAGAACAAACCAGTGAGCTGGAAGATAAAATGGTGGAAATAACTTCTGAAGAGCAGAATAAAGTCAAAAAAATGAAAAGAATGGAAGATGGTCTCAGAGGCCTCTGGGACAATAACAAACAAACCAACATCTGAGTTATACATGTCCCAGAAGAAGAAGAGAAAATTAGGGTATGAGAAAATTTTTGAAGAGATTATAGTTAAAAATTTCCCCAACAAGGAAGAGGAAATAGTCAATCAAATCCAAGAGGCACAAAGAATCCCATACAGTATAAATCCAAGGAGAAACACGCCAAGACACATACTAAACAAACTTAAAAAGACTAAACACTAAGAAAGAGCATGAAAAGCAGCAAGGAAGAAGCAACAAGTAATATACAAGGGAAACCCCATACACTTAACAGCTGATCTTTCAGCAGAAACTCTGCAGGCCAGAAGGGAATGGCAGGATATATTTAAAGTACTGAAAGGGAAAAATCTACAACCAAGATAACTGTACCCGGAAAGGGTCTCATTCAAAAATGGTGGAGAAATAAAAAGCTTTTCAGACAAGCAAAAGTTAACAGAATTCTGTATCACCAAACCAGCTTTACAACAAATGTTAAATGTTAAAGGGACTTATATAGTCAAGAAAGACAACAGAAGAAAAAGATCTACAAAATCAACCCAAAACAATTAAGTAAATGGAAATAGTAACATATATATCAATAATTATTTTAAATGTACATGGATTAAATGCTCCAACCAAAAAACACAGACTGGCTGAATGGATACAAAAACAAGACCCATATATACGCTATCACAAGAAATCCCACTTCATATCTAAAGGCACATGTAGACTGAAAGTGAGAGGATGGAAAATCATATTCCATGCAAATGGGAAGCAAAAGAAAGCTGGAGTAGCAATACTCATATCAGAAGAAATAGACCTTAAAATAAAGAAGATTACAACAGATAAAGAAGGACACTACATAATGATCAAGGGATCAATCCAAGAGGAAGACATAACAGTTATAAATATCTATGCACTCAACATAGGAGTACCTCAATACATAAGACAAACACTAACAGACATAAAAAGAGAAATTGACAGTAACATAATAATAATAGGAGAATTTAACACCCCACTCACATCAATGGACAGATCAACAAAACAGAAAATTAATAAGGAAACACAAGTATTAAATGATATATCAAATGAGATGGATCTCATTGATATCTTCAAGACATTCCATCTAAATGCAGAAGAATATACCTTCTTCTCAAGTGCACATGGAACATTCTCCAGGATAGATCACATCTTGGGTCACAAATCAACCTCAGAAAACTTAAGAAAATTGAAATTGTATCATCTTCTTAAACCACAACGCTATGAGATTAGATATCAATTACAAAAAAAAAAACTGTAAGAAACACAAACACATGGAGATTAAGCAACACGTTTCTACATAACCAACAGATTACTGAAGAAATCAAAAGGGAAATCAAAAAATTCCTAGAAACAAATGACAATGAGAACACGACAACTCAAAACCTATGGGATGCACCAAAAGCAGTTCTAAGAGGGAAGTTTATATAATCCTACCTCAAGAAGCAAGAAAAACATTGAATAGACAACCTAACTTTACACCTAAAGCAACTGGAAAAAGAAGAACAAGAAAACCCCAAGATTAGTAGAAGGAAAGAAATCATAAAGATCTGAGCAGAAATGAAAAAGAAATGCAAGAAAAATTAGTAAAGATTAATAAAACTAAAAGCTGGTTCTTTGGGAAGACAAACAAAATTGACAAACCCTTAGCTAGACCTATCAAGAAAAAAGAGAGAAGAATCAAATCAACAAAATTAGAGATGAAAAAGGAGCAGTTACAACAGACAATGCAGAAATACAAAGGATTATAAGAGATTATTAAGCACAACTATATGGCAATAAAATAGATAACCTGGAAGAAATGGACAGATTTTTAGAAAAGTTCCACTTTCCAAGACTGAACCAGGAAGAATTAGATATTATGAACAACCCAGTTACAAGCACTGAAATTGAAGCTGTGATCAAAACTCCCCAAAAACAAAAGCCCAGGACCAGATGGCTTCACAGGAGAATTCTATAAAATATGTAGAGAAGAGTTAATGCCTATCCTTCTGAAACTCTTTCAAAAAATTGCAGAGGAAGGAACACTTTCAAACACATTCTACGAGGCCACCATCACCCTGATACCAAAACCAGACAAAGACAACACAAAAAAAGAAAACCACAGGCCAGAAACACTGATGAACATAGATGCAAAATTCCTCATCAAAATTTTAGCAAAAAGAATTCAGCAAAACATCAAAAAGTTCATACACCTTGATCAAGTTGGATTTATTCCTGGAATGCAAGGATTCTTCAATACGTGCAAATCAATCACTGTAATACACCATATTAACAAACTGAAAGATAAAAATCATATGATCATCTCAATAGACACAGTAAAAGCCTTTGGCAAAATTCAGCACCCATTTATGATTAAAACTCTTCAAAAAATGGGCATAGAAGGAAACTACCTCAATATAGTAAAGGCCGTATGTGATAAGCCTACAGCAAACATTATTCTCAATGGTGAATTTCTGAAAGCATTCCCCCTAAGATCAGGAATGAGACAAGGGTGTCCACTTTTACCACTATTATTCAGCATAGCTTTGGAAGTCCTATCTACAGTCATCAGAGAAGAAAAAGAAATAAAAGGAATCCAGATCAGAAAAGAAGTAAAGCTCTCATTGTTTGCAGATGACATGATACTATACATAGAAAATCCTAAACATAGTATCAGAAAATTATTAGAGCTAATCAGTGTATTCAGCAAAGTTGCAGGATACAAAATCAATACACAGAATTCACTTGCATTTCTATATATTAACCATGAAAAATCAGAAAGAGAAATTAAGGAATCAATTCCATTCACCACTGCAACAAAAAGAATTAAGTTTACTCCTAGATATTTACCTAAGGAGACAAAAGAACTGTACACAGAAAATTATAAGACGATAATGAAAAAAATCAAAGAGGACATAAACAGATGGCGACATATTCCATATTCCTGGGTAGAAAGAATCAATTTTGTGAAAATGACTATACCACCAAATGCAATCTACAGATTCAATACAATACCTATCAAAATACCAGTGGCATTTTTGATAGAATGAGAAGAAAAGATTTCACAATTCATATGGAAACACAAAAGACCCCAAATAGCTAAAGCAGCCCTGAGAATGAAGAATGGAGCTGGAGGAATCAACTTCCTGACTTCAGATTATACTGTAAAGCTATAGTCATCAAGAGAGTATGGTACTGGCACAAAAACAGAAACATAGACCTATGGAGCAAGACAGAAAGCCCAGAAATAACCCCATGCACCTATGGGTAACATTTTCAACAAAGGAGGCAAGAATATACAATGGGACAAAGACAGTCTCTTCAATAATTGGTGCTGTGAAAACTGGACAGCTACATGTAAAAGTATGAAATTAGACACTTCCTAACACAATACACAAAGATAAACTCAAAATGGATTAAAGACCTAAATGTAAGACCAGAAAATATAAAACTCTTTGAGGAAAACATAGGCAGAACACCTGATAACATAAATCAAAGCAAGATCCTCTGTGACCCACCTCCTAGGGTAATGGAAATAAAAACAAAAGTAAACAATTGGAACCTTATTAAACTTAAAAGCTTCTGCACAGCAAAGGAGGCTATAAGCAAGGTGAAAAGACAACCCTCAGAACTGGAGGAAATAATAGCAAATGAAAGAACTGACAAAGGATTAATTTCCAAAATATACAAGCAGCTCATAAAACTCAATGCCAGAAAAACAAACAACCCAATTAAAATGTGGAGAAAGACCTAAACAGACATTTCTCCAAAGAAGACATACAGATGGCTAACAAATACATGAAAAAATGCTCAGTGTCCCTCATTATTCAAGAAATGCAAATCAAAACTACAATGAAATATAACCTCACACCTGTCAGAATGTCCATCATCAAAAACTCTACAAACAGTAAATGCTGGAGAGGGTGAGGAGAAAAGGGAACATTCTTGCACTGTTGTTGGCAATGTAAATTGATACAGCCACTATGGAAGACGCTGTGGAGATTCCTTAAAAAACTAGGATAAAACCACCATACGACCTTGCAATCCCTCTCCTAGGCATATATCCTGAGGAAACAAAAATTGAAAAAGACACATGTATCCCATTGTTCATTGCAGCACTATTTACAATAGCTGGAACATGGAAACCACCTAGATGTCCATCAAGAGATGAATGGATAAAGAAGTTGTGGTACATATACACAATGGAATATTACTCAGCCATAAAAAGGAACGTATTTGAGTCAGTTCTAATGAGGTGGGTGAACCTAGAACCTATTATACAGAGTAAGTGAGTCAGAAAGACAAAGATAAATATCGTATTCAGTTGGTGATGGACAGAGAGGCCTGGCGTGCTGCGATTCACCGGGTCGCAAAGAGTCGGACACGACTGAGGGGCTGAACTGAACTGAACTGAACGCATATATGTGGAACCTAGAAGAAAGGTACTGAAGAACGTATTTACAGGGCAGCAGTGGAGAAACAGACATAGAGAATAGACTTATGAACATGGGGAGAGGGGAGGAGAGGGTAAGAGGTATGAAAAGAGTAACATGGAAACTTACATTACCATATGTAAAATAGATAGCCAATGGGAATTTGCTGTATGGCTCAGAAAACTCAAACAGGGGCTCTGTATCAATCTAGAGAGGTGGGAAGGGAAGGGAGATGGGAGGGAGGTTCAAAAGGGAGGGCATATATGTATACCTATGGCTGATTCATGTTGAGGTTTGACAGAACACAACAAAATTCTGTAAAGCAATTATCTTTCAATAAAAAAAAAACTGAAAATTTAAAAAAGGAATTGAACAATAAAAAAACTGTTTCATAAAATCTATATTAATTTAGTTACACCATGCACATTTACCCTTTCCATTACTTTCTAATCCATTTTGCATTATTATACTTCCATTTTGGATCATTTTCCTTTAGCAAGAATAGCCCACTTCAATATTTTCTTTTGATAGATCTACTTGCAATGAATAATAAGTTTATTAATAATCTCAATAAGTTTACTCGAAAATATCTCAATTTCCTTCTTTATTTTAGAAGAATATTTTCATTGTGATCATAATTGTAGACTGGCAATTATTTTCTCTTAACTTTATAAAGAGTTCACCCAATTATCTTCTAGCTTCAGTCAGTCACTTCTCACTAAACTGATCAGTATACTAACACATAAGATGCTTCAGTAGCATCATCAACTCTATGGATATGAGTTTGAGCAAGCTCTGGGAGTTGGTGATGGACAGGGAAGCCTGGTGTGCTGCAGACCATGGGGTCACAAAGAGTCAGATACGACTGAACAATTGAACTGATACTCAACACAATTCTAATCAAAATGCAAGCAGGCTTCTTTTGTGGAAATTAAAAAATTTTGATTGTAATATTTATGTGGAAATAAAATAGCAGAGGATCTAAAGCAGCCAAAAAACTTTGAAAACAAGGAACAAAATAGATTTAAACTATCTCATTTCAAAACTTTCTGCAGTGGTAAAAAATCCAACTGCCAATGCAGGAGACAGGGGTTCAATCCCTGATCCTGGAAGATGCCACATGCTATTCAAATTAAAACCATAATAAAATATATTGCAAATCCACTAATAACACTGGAAAATTTTTTTAAATACTTACCAAGTATTGGTGAGAATTTAGAAAAGCTGAAACTCTGTTTCACTGCTGTTGAAAATACAAAACGGTACCACCACCTTAGAAAATAGCTTGACAGATTTAAAATATATATATGTGTGTGTATCATATGTATATAAGTATACATCATAAAATCCAACCATTCTATAACTAGATATTTGCTCAAGAAAATCAAAACATATGTCTACACAGAATTTTTCACAAATTTTCATAGCAGCATTACTTGCAATAGGCAAAAGCTGAAAATAGCCCAAATGTTCAACAACAGGTGAATGGGTAAACAATCTGTGGACTAATCAAGCAATAAAACATTCTTAACAATAAAAAGGAATTAACTATTTATACATCTTAGGCATAAAACAACATGAATGAATCTCAGAACTTCTATGCTGTGTAAAAGAAGATAGACAAAAGAATGTGCATTATATTATTCCATCTATATAAAAAGTTGTAGACCATCTAAACTAATCTGTAGTGACAGAAAACAAATGAGTTGTTGCCTGGGGATGGGGAAGATGGAGGACTAGATTACAAATGGATACAAGGAACTGTTCTAAGTCACAGAAATGTTTAGAATCTTTATTGGTGGTGATGGCTTCACTAGTATACACGTATGTCAAAAATGACCTAATTATATTTTAAATATGTGTGATGTAGTATACCTTAGTTAATCCTCAATAGCTTTTTTTTTTTTTAAATCAGCCATCAGTCTTAGTGCTCTTTTAAAAATAATATGAATCTTTTCATCTAACTGCTTTCAAGATTTTCTCTGTTGTTGGAGTTTCATCAGTTTGCTCTAAAGTATTGATGAAACTGAAAATTTATTTGTATTGATACTTCTTTTTTTGTTTTTGTTGGTGACTGTTTCTTTTTGTTTTCCATTTATTTTTATTAGTTGGAGGCTAATTACTTTACAATATTGTAGTGGTTTTTGTCATACATTGACATGAATCAGCCATGGATTTACATGTATTCCCCATCTTGAGGTCTATAGATTTCTTCAGTTTTGTGGCTTAATGCCTTTTATAAATTTTGGACAACTCTTAGCCCAGAGTTCTTCAAATAATCCTTTTCCTCTATCTTTTCTCCATATCCAGCTATGTTTCTAAATATGCGTATGTGAGACCCTTTCTCTATGTTTCATATTCCTTTATGTGCTTCTCTACATTTTCACTTTTTTCTCTCTGTTTCTGATCTTTTCTACCAATTTTTCTTCCAGTCATTTATTCTCTCTCCCTTTATGTCCAGCCCACTGTTAAAAACTGTCTATTAAGTTTCAAATTTCAATATATTTTAACTGTAAACTTCTTTTTAAATTATTTTCTAGATTGGCTTCTCTGATGAAATGTTCTGGATTTGAAGTTTAGAAGGATCTTGTATTCTAAGACAGATGCCTGTCTTAGATGAAGATGCTATAACAGAATATGATAAATCAGGTGGCTTAAGCCACAGAGATATAGTTTTCATAGATTTATGAGACTGCGAAGTCCAAGATCAAGGTCCTGACAGATTCAGATCTTGGTGAAGACCGTCTTTCTGACTGGCAGATGGCTGCCTTCTCCTTGTATCCTCACATGTTGCAAAGAAGCTCTGGTGTCTCTTCCTCTCCTTATTAATAAAGGCACTAACCTCATCATGAGAGCATCACCCTCGCGATGTTATTGAAACTTAATTATCCCCCCAAAGGCTCTACCTCCAAATAGTATCACATTAGGGGTTAGAACCTCAACACATGAATTCTTAGGAGACACAAACATTCAGTCCATAACATGCCCTTAGTATATAATTCTAAGTTGATTTCCTGCTTAGTCAGAGCGTTGTTTTACTGCTATGTGCTCAGTTCATTCCAAGTGGGAGCAAATCATGATATGCCCAACTAAGCTTGCTTTTGTATCACTGATGAATTCACTGTATGAAATTCACTGATGAATTCACTGTATGAAATCACTGTATCATGAATTCAGTGAAGCTCTCTTGAAAGTGTTGTCCTGGTACCCTTTTGTCTTATAAAAAAATTTTAACCATTTTGCATATAAAAATGATTTTCACTATCTCATATGTCATCGTTTGATTCACCTTCATTTTACTGGACTTAAGCAGACTCATAAACATTTTCTGGCTAGCTCAGATGGTAAAGAATCCACCTGTAATGCAGGAGACCCAGGTTCATTTCCTGGGTCAGGAAGATCCCCTGGAGAAGGGAATGATTACCCACTCCAGTTCTTGCCTGGAGAATTCCATGGACAGAGAAGCCTGGCGGGCTACAGTCCATGGGGTTGCAAAGGGTCAGACATGGCTAAGCGACTAACAATAAGGCATAAACATTTCAAATCCAGCCTTTTGGTAAAGTACAGTGTAGGGAGAAAATTCAGTTGAAAAATTAGGAGATAGGAACTGTTAGTCTCGACTCCACTACTTAGTAGTTTTGTAGCCCTAAGCAAGTCAAATAAAGTCTATGAGCCTCTGGGTTCATATCTCTCATTTGGGAACAATGGCATTTTTTATTTTTTCCCTTCCTACCATATAAAAGCATTTTAGGATGCATGAAACAAAGGATGTAAAATTGCATTCTAAAATCTAAAATATACAAATAAGCATTCCATAAATATTTTTAATTAATATCAAGTAACATATTCTGATGTAACAAGCTATGTGATCTTAGGAAAATTTGGGGATCCAGGATTCAAACACAGATGTCTGACTCTAAAGCCAAAGATCCCAGCCATTACAGCCTACTATTAATACTTCTTATTGAGACAATCTGTGAGAGAGGACATGGCACTTTTCCAGATGAATGCTACAGAGAATATGGGCCAACTGACCTGATGTGGGACTATAATAAATTGAAAACTACCTAAGCAAACTGTTAAAATTACATCCTTTACATTAAATTTACTTCATTCAATGGTATCCTCCTCTTTTCTCCACCTGTTATTACTGACCTTTCATCTTGCTCTCTGTGGTAATCTAACCTTGTCCATGCAATCTGAAAACAACTCTGGTACTATCTTGCTTTCAACCTAAACTCCCTTTTTCGCTTCAAATAGAATCAGATTCCTTTCCTGAATACAGAAATTGCATGAGAGAAGAGAAAGATAAGGATAGGGGAAGGGGTAGAAAGTGAATCTGGCAGAACTTCACTATTGGCAAATTTTCTCAAGAGTAAAAGTTTCTGCAAGCAAACTCTGGCCTGCTGATCCAGTCATCCTATTTGTAGATCAAGATAGGTAGGAGGAAGTAAATGAGAGTGATAAGGAGTTCTTGCACGTGTAAGAGAAATAGATTTTCCCAGAAATGACTGGTCACAGAGGTTAAAAATCAGGTGAGGATATATCTATTTCTATGATTCAAAGATATATCTACTGCAAGAGTGCTTTTAAAATTATGCATCTGAATATGCTACAGGGGGATTGTATTCAATCCTGCTTCTCACAGCCTCCAACAAAGCTGACTGATTCTTTCCTGTGTTCAGTCAGTGACCTTTGTCCCTGAGGCATGTGAGTTTGTGACATCTATACATTTTGGTGAAACCTGTACACCTTAATTTCTCTTGAAGTTACCACTTTTGCAATTTAATAGGGTCATATTTTCTACACTGGCCTGTTTTTTACAACTCATAAGCTTTAGAATGTTACAATAACCCTTTTATATTACATCACTTACTGTAGATATCTCACTTTTTCAACAAATCTAAGACAAATATTAATATCAACCAATATAGTTTACATACTGGCTTTTGAGAATGGATATAAAGATATTTTCCTAAGCCTAATGGGCCCTCCTGACTTTCTTTGTGGTCCAGTTGGTCATCAGTCTGTTCTGCAGCTTCACTAGTGTGTATGTTGGGGTTACAACCTTTGATATGAAGTCATGATGGGTGCATTTTATATTCCACAGACAATGTATTAGCCTCAATCTATTCAAAATAAATATCTGATACTGCACAGTCCAGCAGATTATTGGATGAAATGCCCCAAGGCACAAAACTCAAAATATGTACACATTAATAATATAAAACTCACATGACTTAACACTGTACATGAGGAGGAGTCTCTTTATTTGCAATGACTGAGTGGAGTGTTCAGCATTCCAAAAACAGCTAACCAGGTGTCTATTGTGATGATAGTCTCATCTTCTAGGGAAGGTCTAAGCAAGCTACTAGCTTGTCCCACTAAGTAGCAGCTACCGCTTCCCTTGTGGCTCAGTCAGTAAAGAATCCACCTGCAATGCAGGAGATATGGGTTTGATCCCTGAGTCAGGAAGATCCCCTGGAAAAGGAAATGGTAACCCACTCCAGTATTCTGGCCTGGGAAATTCCATTCACAGAGGAACCTGGTGGGCTATAGTCCTTGCAGCAGCAAGAGTTGGATATGACTTAGCAACTAACCCATCACCACCACGACTACCCTAGGAAATAAAAGGGAAAAATGAACTACATGTGAGTGTGGAATCAGAAGCAGAGATGGAAGGATCCAGGTTTTTGTGGGATTCTTAGAAGATCTCTCGGTCTTCTTGGACGTAATGCACTGGGGAATGGAAAAGGAGGGGTACGTGAAGGCAGCATTCAGGAAAATCCATTTTGCCAAACACATAAAATCATTTTGTGTGTGCACTCTAAAGGGAATGGAAGCCATATGTTTCTGATTCATTTACATGTAATCCATCAAAATATTATTTTGTAAGAGATATTTAATGTCCAAGAAACCTGCCAAGCCTTCTTATAAACATTTTTTTCCAAAGGACCAGCTGCATTGAGGCAACTGTGTAAGAAGTTATCCTTGAAAAATGGAACTGGCTTCAAAGTCACAAGCACATTTTAAACTTCTCAAGGGCAGCCTGACATAATAGAAATAGTGCAGGCTTTAGATGTGAACAGATTTGGACTTGAAATCCGGCTTACTTTTTTACTAACCATTACAAAAATATATTTCTATACATTTATTTGTTTCTTTAGAGTCTGATTTCTGCTAGACAGAAAACTCAATATTGAATTATGGATACAGTACTTGATGAGCAAAATAAATAATATCTCTCTGGTCATTAATATAGTTAGTCAATTTTTCTGAGCCTATATTCCCTTATTTTTAGAAATAGTGCTAGTAATGCTCACCATAAAGAGTGTTCAAGAAAATCATTCAGCATGAAACACAATGTCTGGCAAGCAAGACACTCAAGAAAAGGAGTTGTCTTTCATTTTCAACATTTTCAACCTCTTACCATTTAAGCCACTTCTATTCTTCAATCTGTCTGCACTCACACTCTTAGATGAGGTCCCTGCTCCTCTAGTACCCACAAAGATCACAATCATTGGAATTCCTCATATATAGTGGCCCAAATGGTAAAGAATCCACCTGCAATGCAGGAGACCTGGGTTCAGTCCCTGGGTTGGGAAGATCCCCTGAAGAAGGGAACAGCTAACTACTTTAGCATTCTGGCCTGGAAAATTCCATGGACAGAGGAGCCTAGCAGGCTACAGTCCATGGGGTTGCCAAGAGTTTGACACAACTGAGCGACTTTCACTTCACATATAGATGACTCATTACCCACTAGGTAAAAGTGGCTCCTTTCTCAGGAGAGTAAAACAAAATGCTTTAGACTAGAACTAAATGGCAATTTGTATTGAGGATGATGGAAAAAAAGCATGAACTTTCAAATAAGAACAAACCAAACTTGAATTTTAGATTTTCTATTCACAATCTTTTCATCCAGGTTAAGTTTCTGAGCTTCAGTTTCTAAATCTGTAAAATGGGATTACTGTATAAAGCTGCTTAGTCACTCAGTTATGTCCAACTATTTCCAACCCATGGACTGCTGCCCACCATGCTCCTCTGTCCATAAAATTTTGGGGGCAATAATACTTCCTTCTCTGGGGATCTTCCCAACCCAGGGATCAAACCTGTATCTCCCGCATCAGCAGGTGAATTCTTTATCACTGCACCACGCAGGATTAAAATGATTTAATAAGGGACTTCCCCGGTGGTCCAGTGGTTAGGAATCCACTTTCCAATGCAGGGGATGCAAGTTCAATCCCTGGTCAGAGAACTAAGATCCCACACTCCATGGAGCAACTGAGACCACATGCCGTAACTACTGAACCTGTGTACTCTGGAGCCCACGCACCACAACTAAAACCTGATAGAGCCAAATAAATAAATATTTTTTTAATGACCTAATAAACAGTGTTGCTGTGACAAGTGAGATGACATAGTATAAGGAAAGTACCTAGCCCAATAAGGGCAGGTCTTATGGGCTTCCCAGGTGGTGCTAGTGGCAAAGCACACACCTGTCAATGCAGAGACTTAAGAGACATGGGTTTGATCCCTAGGTCAGGAAAATTCCCTAGAGGAAGGCCTAATAACCCACTCCAGTATTCTTTTTTTTTCCCACTCCTGTATTCTTGCCTGGAGAATCCCACGGACAGAGGAGCCTGGCAGGCTATAGTCCATAGGGTCGCACAGAGTAAGACATGACAGAAGCAACTTAGCACACACACATGATTTCCATAAAAAGTAAATCAAAATGTTTTGTTTCAAGGGTTTAATGTTCAAAATCACAATGCTGAAATCCCCTTGGTGGATCATAACCAATTTAACACTGATATTCATCAATTTCACTCACTAAACATATATACTTACATTGATTGTCTTGAAGATGTCCAAGGTTAAACCTCTACCATGAGAACACAAATACATGATATATGGTTTGCTGGTCTCCCACTGCAGACATGACTAATCAATCACAGAAAACTTTTCCACTAAGCATAAGCAGACTCAAAATTCTTTTCTCAGCACTTCATGCAGCCACTACAAATCACCTGGAGCTGGCAAGTATTTGCATCTCTGATGTAATTCATCAGTTTGCATGATCCACTCTCCTGAAACTTCAAGTATAATGGACATTTATTTAGCACTTACTATGTACTTGGTCAAGGGGTTATAGATATAAGTAAGCTATGACGGTGTTCATCAGGTGCATGACAAGGCAGAATAAATAACTGCTAAATAGGAATATTAATTACTACAGAGAAGAAGAACATTAAATAATTGAAGAAAAGGAGTATGATTTGTTTCCTTATTTAGTTACTCTATCCTGAATGCCTAGAGTAGAACTAGCAAACCATAAAGTCAAAAATTAAGCAAAGATATGAGAATGAATTTGCGTAATACCTATTGTGTTCACCTGGTACTTGTTTGCTTAGAGAACAAAGCACATTGAGTAGGAAAGTAGCGTTTGAGCTGGATTTTGAAGGACAAGAAACTTGCTGCCAGAGAGAAGAAGGAAGACATTTCAAGTAGAAGAAATGACCTGAACAAATACAAGTGCATATTAAAATTCACAACCTAAGGATGTTTTATAATTTTACAGATTTGGAGTATATATGACTAACCCCAGCAACCTCCTAAGTTTGGGCTGACAGAAAAGAACAATGCCTGTGGCCAAGTGGCATAGAGAGCTGGGTCTAGAAAAGCTGGTGATAGATGCCAAAGAAAGAAGCTGGTTTTGGGGCTTGACTCATGCTATTTTTCCCAGCAGTCACTGCTTGATCATTAGCACCCGAACATCTTGTTTGTTTCCACCAGACGGAAGTAATATACAATTATGCAAATTATCTTAACTCCAAGTAAGGAATCACAGGCCAGTCAATAGTGTTGATGCATTATGAAAGGGCAGATCCTCCTGGAAGAAATAACACGAAGGGCCGATCATAAGCAAACATTTTGAAGCCTGCAGAGGACTGGTCCCTGCAGCGCAATCTATTATCATATTTCCACATAATTAGTTTGTTTTCCACTTGAAATCAGAAAACGATTCGACATTGCCTTCCCTGCCTCAGGATGGAAGAGCATTCACTGGAATTCTGCAAAAGTTCATATGGTGAATAATTAGTGAGAATTAATCTGTGGAAATTAAAGTTTGGAATATTGTAGAACTCATGAATAGTGCATGGGACAATTGGGTGGAGGAAGAGAAGAGGAGCCCTTCCATGGTACACAATCACAGATGACTGCTGGCAATCCATTTTTTAATCAGTGCAGCACACGCCAAAGAGATGAATATGGCTACAGGCTGTGGAGAAATACTGTCAGATTTTAACAGGCAGGATAAAGAAACATTTCCAAAGAAGCCTATCTCTATGTTCATTTTCAGCAGATTTTATTTGGAAGGGATGCGCTGGAATGAGAGGACTTTTCTCCAATAGATGCTGATGATATTACTTTAATCTTTGCAGTTGCCCTATGTCTTCAAATTTTTTATCATCCCCATTTTACTGACAGAGAAACTGGGCCTTAAAGAGGCACAGTGATTGACTAGAGTCACCAGCTTCTAAGTCAAGGCACTGAGATCAAAAGCAAAGTCTTTCTGATATAAAACTCCATAACTTAAGGGTAAACAATGCTTGGGCCTCAGTCGCTCAGTTGTGTCTGACTCTTTGCAACCCTATGGATGACCTGATAGATCAATCAACAGATTCAAATTTTTCAACTTTATAAGTATCAGTTTCCTCAACTGAAGGAGGTATATGATGAAGGTATATAGTTCATAAAGTTGTCTGAGGGTGACATGAAATAGCACATACAAGTCCTTCATACAGAATCTGGCACATAGAAGGGCACAAGAAATTGATTTATATTAAAGTGTTAATACGAATTATTTCTCAAAGATTACTCCAACACTAAAGTATATAGGTGTCTCATCATGGCTTGAAAATAATCCCCTCAAATGATTTCAGGATCAAGTTATAACTCCCTTTCTCCTACAGCCCTGTGATGACAGTTTTCCCAAGCATCTGCTTACCTGAAAATAAATTTAAATGGAAAATTTGCAAGTGATCAGGGTTAATGTCTCCAATTATTAAGTGACTGGAAAAATGGGACAGCAGGAACACACAGCAGGGGAGCATTTTTTAGAAGTAGAAAGCAAGGATATTTTATTGTAGATTATAGAGTGGTTTTATTTTCCATGGCTATAGCACACTTAAGCAATAGTTGCTTATGATTACTAGAACAATATGGTCACTGGAGCTGAAAATACAGTAAAAGAAACAGCATGTTTTCAAAAGAATGAATAGTTAATTTTCTTTCTTCAATTATAAACTTAAAACTTATTATAGAAAAGAAAACCATATAAAAGTAGAAAGGAAAAACACCATAACCTTAAACATGCCTCCCTTGCCACTGTTAATGTTTTTGACATTTTGGGTGTTTTCTTCCAGTTTTCCTCTGGGCATATTTTTTTTCATAATTGGGGTCATAATTTCTCTGCAATTTCAATATTCATTTAATTTAAAATGGTAAGATAAGGATTTTTACTAAGGTTCCAAAAGCATGAGCATTTTATAAAATAAGACATAATCAATATAAAGAGTATTAATTGCTCTCAAAGCAAATAATTCTTTCCAGAATCAAAGATCACCGTTTGTTTCTTTATCTGAGAGAATGGTTTCTAATCCAAATGCACATTTGCCTCTCAGGCATCTGTTGGGTTTGGAAGAGGTTTCCAGATTGAGTTGAGAAATGGTCATTACAGTTAAGCTGCAACTTCAATCTTGAAAATGAATGAATGGATCCAGTCCAGTCCTTTGGCTGGGACCCAGTCTTTAAAATCCAGCAGAACAATGAGTATGTGGCTTCACAGCCAGCTGGTATCAGACTTGGGCAGGGAGAGTGTCAAAATATTAGTGACTTTTTTACATTTGTCAAAGCTGAGGCCAATACAAGAAACGCAGACAGCTTGCAAATGTGGGTTGTACACCAAAGGGTCTGTGTGTGTGTTTTTTTTCAATCCTGCCCACCGGATGTCAACATTTCCTTGCTTTCTGACTACATCTCCAGCAAAGACAGAGTGAAATATCTTTTACTTTGAATATGAAAACCACTATAGATTTATCATCAATGCATCAACCAGTAATTTATTATACCAGGGCAATATACTCAGCTAGAATAAAGGGGCCATCAGCATTTCCATGGCAATCCTTTCTTTTCTTTCCTCGATTTATAACGCATCTGCTTACTCAGTTGTTCCTGAACCTGGCAGGCAAGGTCTCAGTGGGAGAATAAATATATTTATACAAAATGTTTAAGAAAGGCTGCCCACATTGAGCTAGAAAAATAAGCATATGCTAGCGCTGTCTGGCACTCTCTTTGCAATTCCTGCATCTCTCCAAAAGGGAAAAAAAATCTACAACTGAACATTTTTATTTTATTTTTAAAAGAAACATTGCTGGCAGCCAATGTGCAATATGGGCTTGATGGGTTGGAGTTCACTCTTTCTCTTTCTCTCTCTCTCTCTCTCTTCCTTTCTCTAGCTCTCTCTCTCCCCCTTTAACTTTTTCTCTGCCTTTTTCAAAAACAATTATACAGAAGAGAAAGCTCATTGATTCCATCACAAAAGAACAGCAATTATTCACATGCCTATACAGCTGAGACTTCCCTGGTAGCTCAGATGGTAAAGCATCTGCCTACAATGCGGGAGACCCAGGTTCAATCCCTGGGTAGGGAAGATCCCCTGGAGAAGGAATGGCAACCCACTCCAATACTCTTGCCTGGAAAATCCCATGGACACAGTCCACAGGGTAGCAAAGAGTTGGACACAACTGAGCAACTTCACTTTCACTTTTCACTTTCATACAACTGAGGTATCTTTTTCTCCATTTCTTTTCCATATTCCTGGTATAAAATTGGGCTGTTTCATGTGCATGAGCATTTCATGTTCCATGAGACCTGATGAGAAAGAGTCAAGTCAGCCACCTCACACCTGTATTCTCTTTCCATCACCTGTGAACTGTATGAACTTAGGCAAACTTTGCTGAGCCTCAGTTTCCTCAATCCTTATATGAGGACACTAAATACACAGCTTGGGATTTTATTGTGAGTAATGAGTTGCCCTGTATCAGGCACCTAAAATTCATTCTAGAAATGCCTGCTGCCTTCCCCTTTGCTGCATGAGGTGAGATTTATCCTTATTAAAGCAGAAGAAGAAAAAGAGAAGAAGGGGGAGGGGGCAGAGGGAGCAAAGGAAAAGATGAAAAGAAGGAAGCAGAGTCCATGGAACCACTAGTAACAAAAATGAAACAAACAAACAAAACATTTATACAATATTTATAGCTGTTAGGCACTTGTCAGTAAACTTCACAGAAATCTATCAAATTAGTTGTTACTATAATTATTACCATTTTACTGATAAGAAAACTGAAGGTCTGAAAGACTAGGCAACTTGCCTAAAGATAGTATATTTCAAATGACTAACTATACACGAGAAAAGCAATGATAAAGATGATGTCTGGCAGTGTTGAAATTTATTTAAGCCTTGTGCTCCTGGAAAACAACAATAATTAAGAAATTCTCTTCATCTCCTTTTATGTTCCCCCCAAATGGCTTACTGCAAAGAACCAACATTCTCTGTGTGACTTATAGATGACTCATGTATGACACCTTGTTTGCCTACAACAAGACCAGACCCAGACTTCCAAATTCCCATCTTTGTCTCATTTGTGATTAGCTGAACTGTCTCTTTCTGCTGACCAGTTTGGCCAACATGCCCAAAACTTCACTTGACCAAGTTTTGCTCAGGGTTTTCTACTTCTCCCAGATCTCTGAACTTTGGCCCACTAGTGAGCATGGAACTTGAAAAACTTCTTGAAAAATTTCTGAGAATCAGCTGATCTTAATGGTTTTTGCCTCTTCCTCTAAAAGAAAATCCCTTTTCTGATTAAGATGCTTTCAGATCTTATAGTCAAAGAATTCTCTCTATTGCAATAGTCTCACTTTTCTTACTATAATATTGTTTTTGAATAAAGTCTCTCCTTACTTTAGTTCATATTTGCTTTTTATTTGATATATTATTAATAGCATTAATATTAAGGATTGCTAACATTGTATGGTACCTAACATTAATTTTCATCAGAATCATAACTTCTATTTGTATAGAGCTACATGGCTATCATAGTTTTTTAAAAAATACTTAAACTTTCTCATTAATACATCATTAACATCAATAGGACAATTCTTGCCTCATTAAAAACATAAAGCTCATGAGCATGAGAAATAAGGTAACATCCAAGATGGTAGTCAATATGGTGATTCTCATGAACTCTTTTTTAATGGACCATCTCTTCACATCAATGTTCCTGAAAACAGTTTTAAAACATAATGGATTAAGGAACTAAGTCTTCAAGGAAACTCTGCTGGAATCCAGGGACAATAAAAAAAAGTTTTCTATGCTTTGGAATAAATCAATTAATCACAAGAATTTTTAGCTTCCTAGCAAGACTGTAATGGAATAGAATATCAGAAAAAAATCATTTTGGACAGGCAGTCAGTGATGACCTTGCAATCAGGTGATGCCTTAGTGGGCAGCCTAGGTGAAAGGCCAAGTTATATGGAGGCCTTTTGCCTATGGTGGTTGGTGGTTTAGTCACTAAGTCATGTACAACTCTTGTGACCCCATGCACTGTAGCCCACCAAGCTCCTCAGTGCATGAGATTTTCCAGGCAAGAATACTGGAGTGGGTTGCCATTTCCTTCTCCAGGAGATCTTCCAAACCCAGGGATCGAACCTGGGTCTCCAGCATGGCAGTTGGTCTCCTGTATTTCAGATGGATTCTTTACCAGCAAGCCATGCAAATGGAAAGCCCATTTTGCATATAAGAAGAAAGCCCAAAGATAGTCAGGGCACTTGAGTGACAGAATCTGTCCCAAAAAAAAGGAGATGGGAGCTCAGCAAATAGTGACTTCACCCACTGAAAGAGGTGACGATTATTATGTGCAAAACTTTTTTTCTTAAAACATTGTTATTTTTACAATTCAGTGTTTTGAGGGGAAAGGGCTGGATTTAAAGTCCAACATGTACTGTTACTGAAGTAAGTTTGGGTCCCCTCCCCTGCTCACAGTGAAGTCAATCTACAAACACTCAGTTCAGTTCAGTCATTCAGTCATGTCTGACTCTTTGCAACCCCATGAATTGCAGCACACCAGGCCTCCCTGTCCATCACCAACTCCCGGAGTTTACTCAAACTCATGCCCATCGAATCAGTGATGCCATCCAACCATCTCATCCTCTGTCATCCCCTCCTCCTCCTGCCCCCAATCCCTCCCAGCATCAGGGTCTTTTCCAATGAGTCAACTCTTCATATGAGGTGGCCAAAGTACTGGAGTTTCAGCTTTAGCATCAGTCCTTCCAATGAACACCCAGGACTGATCTCCTTTAGGATGGACTGGTTGGATCTCCTTGCAGTCCAAGGGGCTCTCAAGAGTCTTCTCCAACACCACAGTTCAAAAGCATCAATTTTTCGGCGCTCAGCTTTCTTTACAGTCCAACTCTCACATCCATACATGACCACTGGAAAAACCATAGCCTTGACCAGATGGACCTTTGGTGGCCACAGGACTGGAAAAGTTCAGTTTTCATTCCAATCCCTAAGAAAGGCAATGTCAAAGAATGCTCAAACTACTAACACTAGATTGTGGTAAATGAAAGTGTGGCAGTTGTTGTGGGGTCTTATATGAGGAGTCCATGACAGCTAATACTCAAAAAGTCTGAGCTCCCCAATGGGTTTCTGCAAAACATTTTTAAAGGCCAGGTAAACGAGTGGCATCCAAGAGTACATTATCAATTAACGCACAATTCTCTGGTTGGTTGATGGTGAGATAACAGAGTGCTGTCACAGGGGCTGATATGATCATTCCTTGGGCACCAGAGATCTGTAGGCAACATGCTCATTGTCATCAAATCATTAATTTCTGGGTTAGGGGAGGAAACAAGATGACAGAGTAGGACTTGAGCTCACCTGCTCTCACAAAGACATCAAAATCACAACTAACAGCCGAATAACCATTGACAAAAACAATTGAAACCTATCAGAAAGATATTCTACATTCAAAGACAAAGAAAAAGCCACAAGGAGATGCTGGGAGGAGTGTTTCTATGATATAATCAAACCCCATACCTGCCAGGTGGGCGACCCACACACTAGAAAAGTATGACATCACAGAAGTTCTCCCACATGAGTGAGAGTTCTGAATCCCACTCCTGGGCATATATCCAGAGAAAAATATGGTCTGAAAGGATCCTTGCACCCCAATATTCATTGAAGTACTATTTACAACAGCCAAGACATGGAAGCAACCTAAATGTCAATTGACAAAGAGATGGATAAGGAAGATGTAATATATACATACAATGGAATATTTCTCAGCCATTTAAAAGAATGAAATAATGCCATTTGCAGCACATGGTTGGACCTAGAGATTAGCATACTAAGTCAGACAGAGAAAGAGAAATTCATATGTTAATAATATCCCTTATATGCAGAATTTTAAAAGACATGATACAAATGAATTTGTTTACAAAACAGACTCACAGCCTTAGAGAACTCATGGTTGTGGGGCCAGGGTAGGGAAAGGGGAGGAGGAGATAGTTGGAGAGTTTGGGATTGACGTGTACACACTGCTATATTTAAAACAGATAACCAGCAAGGACCTACTGTAGAGTACAGGGAATTCTGCTCAGTGCTATATGGCAGCCTGGATGGGAGGGGAGTTTGGCGGGGGTGGCAGGTGGCGGGAACTGATACATGTATATGTATGACTGAATCACTTTGCTGTGCATCTGAAATTATCACAACATTGTTACTTAGATATCCTTGCATGCTCAGTTGCTTAGTTGTGTCTGACTTTACAGCCTCGTGGATTGTACCCTGTCAGGTTGCCCTGTCCATAGGACTACCCAGATAAGAAGAGTGGAGTGGGTTGCCATTTCCTCCTCCAGGGGATCTTTCTGACCCAGGTATTGAACCTGCATCTCAGGACATATCCTGCGTTGGCAGGCAGATTCTTTACCCCTGAGCCACTTGGGAAGCCCAGGCACCCCAATACAAAATAGAAAGTTAAAAGAATAAATAAATAAAAATGGAATCACCATGCAATTCAGCAACCATAATATATAACCTATGTGGGAAAAGAGTCTGAAAGAAAATGGATATACATATATATAATTGAACCATTTTGCTGTATACCCAAAACTCACACAATATTGTAAATCAGCTATACTCCAATATAAAATAAAAGTTAAATTTTGAAAAGTACTTAATTTCTTCCATTTGAGGGGGGTTTAGCATCTGTAAAACAATTCAGGAAATGTGCATCAGATACTATTATCTAAGTACTTAGAAGAGAAGCTAAAGCAGATGATATGGGCGTGGGGTCTGTCTTGAGAAGGTCTCATAGGTTTCCACTCTATTAAAATGTGATTTTGGATGTCAGCACCTCTATGACTGGTTGTGTGAAACTAAACAGACAACTTTACCTCCCTGAGCCTCAGTGTCCCCATTTCAAATAAGACAATAATGTTTACTTCAGTATATGGTTGTCATTCATTGAGATGCTGCCTGTGAAAGAGTAAGGTCAGAAACTGCCTTAGAGCAGGGCATTAAGAGCACATGATGTACAAGCTTCCAGATGTATAAGCTGGACTTAGAAAAGGCAGAGGAACCAGAGATCAAGTTGCCAGCATCCATTGGATCACTGAAAAAGCAACAGAATTCCAGAAACACATCTACTCCTTCTTCATTGACTATGCTGAAGCCTTTGACTGTGAGGCAGTTTTTTTTCTTTTTCCCCACAAAAAAATGTGGAAAATTCTTCAAGAGATGGGAATACCAGATCACCTTGACTGCCTCCTGAAAAACCTGTATGCAGATAAAGAACCAAAAGTTAGAACCAGACATGGAACAACACACTGGTTCCAAATTGGGAAAGAAGTACATCAAGGCTGTATACTGTCACCCTGTTTATTTAACTTATATGCAGAGTACATCATGAGAAATGCTGGGCTGGAAGAAGCACAAGCTGGAATCAAGATTGCAGGAAGAAATAGCAATAACCTCAGGTATGGAGATGACACCACTCTTATGGCAGAAAGCAAAGGGGAACTAAAGAGCCTCTTGATGAAAGTGAAATAGGAGAGTGAAAAAGCTTGCTTAGAACCCAGCATTCAAAACACTAAGATCACAGCATCCGGTCCCATCACTTCATGCCAAATACATGGGGAAACAATGAAAACATTGAAGACTTTATTTTCTTGGGCTCCAAAATCACTGCAGATGGTAACTGCAGCCATAAAATTAAAAGACATTTACTCCTTGGGAGAAAATATACGATAAACCTAGAAAGCATATTAAAAAGCAGAGACATTATTTTGCTGACAAAGGTCGATCTAGTCAAAGCTATGGTTTTTAAAGCAGTCATGCATGGATGTGATAGTTGGACCATAAAGAAGGCTGAGCACCAAAGAACTGATGCTTTTGAACTGTGGTGTTGGAGAAGACTCTTAAGAGTCCCTTGGACTACAAGGAGATTCAACAAGTCCATCCTAAAGGAAATCAATTCTGAATATTCATTGGAAGGACTGATGTTGAAGCTGAAACTCCAATACTTTGGCCACTGATGCAAAGAGCCAGCTCATTAGAAAAGACCCTGATGCTGGGAAAGATTGAAGGCATAAGGAGAGGGGATGACAGAGGATGAGATGGTTGGATGACATCACCAACTCAATGGACATGAGTCTGAGCAATTTCTGAGAGATGTTGAAGGACAGGGAAGCTTGGTGTGCTACAGTCCATGGGGGTGCAATGAGTCAGACGCAACAGCAACTGAACAACAACAACAAGAACACATGTGGGTTTCCCTGGTGGCTCAGACTGTCATAAGTCTGCCTGCAAAGCAGGAGACCCAGGTTCGATCCGTGGGCTGGAAAAATCCCCTGGAGAAGGGAATGGCTACCCACTCCAGTATTCTTGCCTGGAGAATTTCATGAACAGAAGAGCCTGGCAGGCTACAGTCCATGGGGTCACAAAGAGTCAGACATGACTGATGGACTAACACATTTCACTTTCAAGAACACATGTATTGGATCTAAACTACAATTCTGGGAGGTAGATATTTTGTAACTTCCATTTTATATCTAGATAAGGAAGCAGTTTCAATTGAATTAAATTCCTTCTTCCATATTGCTCAGATAGGAAGCAGTTGAGCAGAGGCTCAAACTCTGGACTACTGATTTTGAATAATGGCTCCTTTCCACATGCTCTGTGTTTCTTTTCAAAAGCTTTCCTGGGGCTGCCCCTGAAAAAGGAGCTATAGAATAATTAGAGGGTTCCTGAGGATTTATTCATGATCTCCCCAGAGAAAGGATCAAATCTGGTCATTCAGCAGATTATGAGCCTGCAAGGCAAAACTCAAACTACTTAGCATCTGTTAACTAAAAATTGTCACCTGCCATTAGAAGGATTAGGTCATTAGCCATCCTAGTTGCTGACCTTCAACATACCTGAAAAGGAGTTCAGGGTGAAGATCAGGAATGAGGCACTCTGTTTTGGGGGAAACTGGCAGAACAGGCTTTCAGACAGCCAGATATTTTCAGAAGATGATTTTATGAGCCCAAATTCCTGTATCTCCTCATATCTAGGAAAGCAGTGAAATCATTAATGGAGATACCTGCTCCTCGTGACTAGAAGGAACTTTCTGCAAAAATGTGTGCTTGGCTGTAACTATCCCCCTTCACTAAAATCATATGTCTTGACCTTTCCTTCTACCGCATTGGGGGTTTCCCTGGTGGCTCAGACTGTAAAGGATCCACTTGCAGTCGGAGACCTGTGTTCAATCCCTGAATCGGGACGATCCCCTGGAGAAGAGAATGGCTACCTATACCAGTATTCTTGCCTGGAGAATTCCATGGGCAGAGAAGCCTGGTAGGCTACAATCAATGGGGTCTCAAAGAGTCGGACGCAACTGAGGACTAATCCTTTCACATTCTACCTCTTTGGAGGAATTTCCCAGAGCTATCTAAAATGCTGTCTCCAAGGCCATAGTCCTTCTTTTGCTCTGAGTAAGACTTTAATAAAAACTCTCACATTGTCCATTTTTTTCAGCTAACAAATCTTATCAAAGACATTCCATGGTCTTGCTTTTACCTACTTTTTCAGATACCTTCCTTGATGCTTCATTACCTTGTACTTTGAGCTCATTACAATAAACTTGCATTTCCCAAAATATACCTGCTGTTTAGGACCCCTGGATTTTTTCAGGCTGCAAAAACTTTCCTTTTTTTTCCTCCACCATTTTTCTCCAAGTTAATTATTATTCTCCATAATTCAGTTTAGGTGTTATCTCCTGTAAGATTTCTCTGACCTTCTTAGGCCAAATTGAAGGCACCCCCTCTTTGTACCTAGTAAACTGACCAAACTTTATCATTGCACCAGTCATGCTAAAGTATAGATTTTGGTTTATAGTTCTTAGCTACATAACTTTTTAACGGAAATTTTGCTGCAAGAAACAAGCCTATTCAAATTCTCTTAAGGCCACGTTGAAATAAAAGAAAAAAAAGAATAAATAGTGCTCAGGTCAGGATTGAGACCCTCCCAAGGACCAAAGCAAAAGGAATTCATGGACATCTGTATTCTACCATTTACACAATTCAAAGGCCTACTCCCTTAGAGTTTGTTCCTTTGATTCAAATGTTTATGAAACTGACTCACAGTATCTACCCATAGACCAACAGCAGTGTCCATAAGAGGGAATAAGATATTATCAACGTGAGCACCTGACCCTTTCCATCATCAGGGATGTGGGATGTTTCCAAGAAGTAGTGTGCAGGCTGGACAGGGATGTGGCCATGTAAACTAGAGATGGAGAGTTTCTCAGGAATAGGGACAGTATCTTAACCACCTTTATATTCCCCCTGGGTAGTTCAGTGGAAGATCAATGCAAACACTCCATAAACATAAATAATGAGAGAGATGACTTTTACCATTCAGGAATCCTTCAGTCTTCCTTAACCCTCCTACCCCTGCATCTCCAAATATATAAGACCTTGAGTTACAAGAGATTAATTTCATTTGACCATCAAGCAGGCATGCTCACTCGGCAATTTTTAAATGCAAATCCAATTGTGGATTGCTCACAAGGTAATTGTGCCTTATTTTCTTCTTTTTTGTAAGAATTGACTAGAATGCAATTCCAAAGGATAATGACCACAGCCAGTTATATTAAAATGTCAGATATAAAGTAGAAGTAATTATCTGTCCTTCAAGAAAGTCTTGATGTATGGAGCCAAAAGCCCATTATATACTCCATTCATCAACATTTATTCAATACTTACTATGTACACAAATATTGTAAAAATGCATAGGGACGCTTTCAAAGAAAGGTTAAGACCAGCTTCTGTTCAGAGCAAATATAGGGCAAGGTAACTAGAATAGATTGTTTGTGACCATGGAATAGATTATAGTTAATGAACTCACACTGCTGTCATTGTATACTAAGTATTTGAAAGAATAGGAGGAGTTAGCCTTAAAAAAAAATTAAATAGAAAAACAGTACTTTTAATAAGTACACAACCACTGTGCATTACATTCTAGGCATTTGGTTTATTTCTGAGGATTTTGGATTCTTTGGCAGGACAATGGATAATCAGCAAACATGATAATTTCATATAGATGAGTTATGTGAAAAATAGAATAAGATGATTCAATAAAAGTGATCCAGTGCTTTAACTTGGTTTTCTTAGATAAGGTAGTCAGGAATGGCTTCTCTGAGCTGTATCTTCCCTGATAAGAAGAAGCTAGACATTAAAAAGTGTCCAAGCTCAAGAAATAGCAAATACAAAGTACCTGAGAAATGAATGAGGTTAGTGTTCAAAGAAAAGAAAGAAGACTCATGAGGCTGTCATGAGAACAGAGAAGAAAAGTGATAAAGATTGATTCTGGCAACAGCCAGAACATGTACAATTTTTAGGACACAGGAAGAAGTTTGCACTGTTTTGTTTTTTGTTTGTTTGTTTGTTTGTTTTTTGATGTAGCAGAACATCATTGGAGGGCGTTAGGCAGGAAAGCGGCTTGACATATTTTTAGAAATATCACTATAATTGCCATGGAGAGAAAAAAATTATGAATGAGAGGAGTTAAAAATTCCAACTGAAAAGAAAAATGATTTATTTTGAACTTACCAATGAGAGATTGGTAGAAAAAAATTATGGAACTATTTTTAGAATTTAGGCTTAAGCAAATGAATAGGTGGTGCCATTAACTGTGATGAAGAGGACTTTAGTGGAAAAATCAACATTTCATATTGGGGCAGATGAAGTTTGAGATATCACCTAGAAATACCAAGAAAGAGTGATTAAAAAAAAAAGTGACTGTAGCTCAGAGAAAGGTTAAGGTAAAGTATCTGACGTATAGATGATATACAAAGTCATGGAATTATAATTATCTTCAAGTGCTTACAGAAAGACGTGTGCATGCTCAGTCTCTCAAGTCATGTCTGGCTTTTTGTGACCCCATGAACTGTAGCTCACCACGATCCTCTGTAGATGGGATTTCCCAGGCAAGAATACTGGAATGGGTTGCCACTTTCTCCTCCAGAAGATCTTCCCTATCAAGGGATTGAACGAGCATCTCTGGCAGCTCCTGCATTGGCAGGAGGATGCTTTACCGTTAAGGCACCTGGGAAGCTCCACCGAAAGGTGAATTAGATTTATTTGCAGTTGTTGCCCAGCAATGATATCAGATACTAGTTGCTTGATAAAACATTTTGAAAATACAAATGTCTTTTTTCTGTTCCAAGCATTTTTTACTTAGTAGGTCTGGGATTTCTATCCACTGTGCAACCAACTATGTGTATGTTTTTGTGAATCTAAGATTGAGACTTACTGCTTTAAGGGCAGAGTCATGATAAGTGAATAAAGTTAACATCTTCTGGTGCTTCAGTGAGGATTAGAGAAGCCATTTAGAATTGCTGTGTTAACAGTAAAGGGCTTGAACTAAAATACAGTTTGGATAACATTTCTTTGTCTCGGTTCTCCAACTCAAAATTGCCAAATTATTTTGGCTGTTACTTTGCAGCTTCTCATGTGGTGCACGTGGCCACCCTATGATAGCCTATCATTCCCTCTGTATACATTCTATATAGGTAAAATGAAGGAATTATGCAAAAGTTTTAATGCAGGAGCTGACAAACTTTCTTTAAAGGATCAGAGAGTAACATTTTAGGCTTTGTGAACTACACAGTCTCTGAAGACACTATAATTCTGCCCTCGTAGTGAAGAAACAGCCATAACAATATGTAAATTAAAGGTTGTAGATGTGTTCCAATAAAACTTTCTTTAAAAATCAGAAAGTGAACAAGTTTTGGCTGTGGCCCATAGTTTGACAACCGCTGATCTTATGTATGGTGTGAGACATGATAGAGGTCTCCAGTGGTACAGTGTATACACAGATGATGGTGAAAGCTGGGATTTATCTGGACCACCTTTTCATTGCTCTTCGGTGCTATATTCTATAAAATTTTGGCAGCAGGAAATAAGAACATAAGATTACATAGCCAACTTCAAATTGAAGATTATGGCTGCATTTCTTCTCCTGATCATGCTCTCACTGCATAATGCAGGCTATGGATTGCTATCATGTTAGGAAAAGGTTTGAACCTGGGAGGTGTTTCACTACTTTGATGTATTACTCTTAGTTATGTGACTTGGACAAGTTATTTAGTTTCATAAGTTCATGTTCTTCTTCAGCAAATTACGGGTAAAAATAGGGCATATATTATTGGCTTATTGTGATGAATAAATTATAAAATAAATGATAGGCACTGCAGTCTCTAGCAGAGCAAATATTCTCAAGTCATAATTAGATGTGGAATACAATTGTACATTCACACATATAAGGTCATAAGTAGAGATATTGGTTTATGAATAAACATAGAAGTATGGAAACCAAGATAGACATGGATGGGTGAATACACAAAGAAAAATCTTCTGGCCACTGGAGAAAAATCTCCTGTTCAAGTGGAGACTAAATATTCATTATTTGTAAAATTTAAACCAGGAAATCCTCTGAACTTCTGATTTTATATTTGCAAACTAAGGATAGAGTCAGGATACCTAGATACTGCTTACCACTTTCAATTAAGGTTTCCTGTCAGGGCATGGTTGAATATTTTGTATCTTAAGGAGACAGCATGCTATGTTAGGAGAATCTTGGACTTTGGCATCACAGTGGCTTAAGTTTGAAATTCCAGTTCTGCTATTTTACTGTTTGACATTAGGCTAAGTGTTTCATGTCTCTTATCTATTCAAAGGGGATCATAATCTTTAAAAGGATTAAATTATTGTGTGTATAATTAAGTTAATCCTTTTAAAGATTATGATCCTCTTTGAATAAATAGGTCCCTGATAGCTCAGTTGGTAAAGAATCCGCCTGCAATGCAGGAGACCCCAGTTCGATTCCTGGGTTGGGAAAATCTGCTGGAGAAGAGATAGGCTACCCACTCCAGTATTCTTGGGCTTCCTTTGTGGCTCAGCTAGTAAAGAATCCACCCGCAGTGTGGGAGATGTGGGTTCAATCCCTGGGTTGGGAAGATCTTCTGGAAAAGGGAATGACTACCCACTCCAGTATACTTGCCTGGAGAATTCCATGGACTATATAGTCCATGGGGCTGCAAAGGGTCTGACACAGCTGAGCGACTTTCGCCTTTATTGTGTGTGTGTGTGTATGTATATATATATTAGTGCACATATATATTTACACACACACATGGGCATGCTCATATGCTCAGTCACATCTGACTCTTTGTGACCCCCTGGACTGTAGCCTGCCAGGTTCCTCTGTCCATTGGCTTTTCCAGTCAAGAATTCTGGAGTGGATTGCCATGCCCTCCTCCAAGGGATCTTCCCAACCCAGGGATAGAACCTGGGTCTCCTGCATTGGAAGCAGATTCTTTACCATCTGAGCCACCAGGGAAACCCTGTATTACTGTATATATATGCACACACACACATACACACACACACACACACACACACATATATATATAGAGAGAGAGAGAAGGAGAGAGATCTACTGGCACACAGTGGATAATATTACTTTCCTCTCCAGCATTTTCTTTTTATTCTGACCACCCTCCTATACATTTCATGTGTCACCTAACGAGGTTCCTACCTTACGTTTCCTCCTAATCCTCCCATTTTCATCATCAAGAGCAAAATTAAGTTTCTATCAAGTGCTCACTGACATTACCCTGGCATCTGAACTATCCAATGTGACATGCAAAAAACTTTAATGTGTAGACATGCTAATCAGAAGGGAAATGTCAAATCTGCATACATTTCAAGTGACCCAACAATATTTACCTTCAAGCTAAGTCTCCTATTTTTCTGACAATTGCCTCATTGAAGAAGTGACTCATTCAGCATACCAAGCCTGATTCCATACGAGAACTTTACCTCAGACTGGTTTGAAAGCATCAAAAAGATGAATGTCACTGCCTTACAATTAGTAACAAGCCTAATTTAATTTGACAAATGATGTTGAATTTGAAGGGGTCACTAACCATTAGAGCTGTCGAGGACAAAGAGTGCCTTGAAGGTGGATCACAATGGAATGTTTAAACAGTTTGTTGTGCAAATTTGCTTTCTACCTGTCAGGAGTGGGTAAAGGATAGTGATAGAGGGCTGGTGGGAAGGCCATGTCCAGAATTGATGACTGTCTGGCACAGTCCTTAGTTGTTGCAGAGACAGTCTTGCAGAGCCCAGGTCAAAGACCCGCCACCTTCATTACCCAGGAGGGTTGGATAAGCACAGCTTCTACCGGCAGTATGAGATAATTCTCTTCCATCTTCCGTATCCATTTTCCATGGCCATCAAAGCAAGTAACAGTAAACTGAGTTCAAAGCAAGCATCCCATGGAATGCCAACTCCTGAATTAGTGAATTTTCTCTCAAAGAGATTGATGGATTCCTCTGAAAGGTGAAACTGACATCCTAGAGGGATGTGAACATGTCACAGTCCAGGGCATCCCTCTGTCTCTTGTCCCATAGGCAAGCCATTATCTCTTTAACCGTTCACTCTCCATTTTAACTAAATAATTTATCTTTTAATCAAAGTCACCTTAAGGAAGTCTGTGCCTTCCTGTATGCCACAAACAGTAATTGCATCTTAGTATTTTTACCATGGGGAGGGCCTTCATCTTTTGATGGCTCCACAGTCCCACTTTCTCTGTGTGATGTCACCATGGAGTTGGGAAGGTTTGACCTAGCCCACTCTCTCTCCTGGCTGGGGCTTGAACTGAAGCAGGTTTCCTCACCTGGGACAGAAGAACAGAGACCACAATATTCCTGTGCAGTTCACTGCATCCCTGTATCTGCAGTACAGCAGACCTCCCAGGTGTTCACCTCCTTCGTGATACTGTTCCCTGCTCTCAATCTGTGATGATCAGATTGGTCCTGGAGGGCTCTGTGAGCCATGGCGCAAACATCAGGCAGTATCCTAGTGGGATAGGAAGCCAGCGGAGAGTTCTGAGCAGTGTCTTATTTTACAACCTGTGGACAACAATATGCTCTCCGAGGGCCATTGTGAAATAATGTATGTAAAGCACATAGCAGAAGGCCTCTTACATAATTGGTATACAATAAATGTTTGCTACCACAGTGATGACCATTAAATTCATAGCCTCTTTACCTTGGTCTTTTCTATATTTTATTTCATTTCTCTTTCTTTTGGTAGAAGGGAGAGTATGTAATAAATCAAAAGGATGCCCTTGCTCTTGAAAGCCTGATATATACTTATGAATAGTCTAACAAAAACCTAACAGTTCCAGACTGCACATGCTTTTAGCAACTGAACCAGAGCCAGATTTCTTGTTTTTAATATCTTCGAGGTGGAAGCTAAGAACATTTTGTGACTGAAGGAAAGTTAAAGTTGGATGTGACTGGCCTTTGCCCACTAATTCAATCACCAGATACATATGGAAGACCTCCATAAAGTACAGTGGCTTTGAACCCATCAGTCCTGGATCAAATGTCAACTCTGCTCTTTATTTAGTGTGTGACTGTGTTTATCACTTAATTTCTCCCAAGTCTATTTCCTCATATTCAAAATGGGAATACTTTAGATGGGACTTTGTTGTAGGGGTTAAAATAATGAGGAAGAAAAGCCCAGCATCTCTTGGCATGAGAAGTCATAGGATAATAGAAATAATTTTTAAATGTGGACATCCGTCATCTTTAAATTTTTTAAATGCCCATTATGTGGGCAACCATCATCTTCCTAGATAAACTAATTGCTAAGTAGGAATAATTTAGTTCAAAGTTCTGCTACCTTGGAAAATTTAATTTCAACAATTGAGCATCCACTAGTAAAACTACTCTGATAATCCCTATGAAAGATGTAACCCTGAATAACATCTAGCTCAATCAGGGCCCTTTAGGACAAAGCCCCATCCTAGCAAAGCATGCTGGGAAGCACATGAAAGGGAAATCCAGCTTTCAATCTGGGTTCAAGAATGGATATCTACACTATCCCATTTCACATGTCCATATCTTTCTTACTTTCATTATCACTAACCCTTATAATACACCTATAAAGTAAATATTTTTATCTCTCTTTTACAGATGAGACATGGAGATGCAGTAAGTGTAAAGCACTTATCTAGTGTTTTCCAGTTGGCTAAGTGGTAGGTCTGAATTCTTTTGATTTTGGCAAAGATTTATAAGAGACCTACTTCAAATCAGATACTGTCATAGGTACTAGGGTTATAAGGGTGGGCAAAACATGCCTGACTGCTTGGAGTTTACATTTAAGATTTGAACTCAGATCTGACCTGCTCTGAAACTTAAATCTTTCATCCAGACCCGATGCTTCATTGCAATGGTGCTATGTGGGGAGAGGACCCTGACCCCAATTCAGTGAGTGACAATGGTCCCATTATGCCATTTTTATTCTCCTTCTGATTTAATCAGAACACTTGGTTAAATTAATATATAGCTTAGTCATGTATATGATCTTTTTTCTCCCAACATTTTCTTCATGGGGCTGTCAGTTTTTCAAACTGGCTTGATTTATACAGATATTTTATCCAGAAATAAATTGAATTAATTTAAAATGCAGAATAGAAAAGACTGCCAGTGTGCTAATAGCTCCATTTCCCTGATTAAGAGGGCTCTCTCCAAGATGGCATAAAGAATAAAGCCCTCGTTGGCCTAAAATTCATTTGGATGATGGTCCTAGAAGAGAGATTCTAGAAGAACACTGTCTTGTCTGAAGAATAGAAACCTACCCCAAGTCCTGTTGCCAGACTGATTTTCAAAAATATTACTTTGCACAAGCACTTTGGTCAAAAGCTTTTGTGGTTTTTCTATGCTTGCAGAATAAAAATTCCAAATCCCTAAAGTTGTTGTTCAAAGTCACAAATTTTTCTCAAACTTCTTTAGTCTTATCCCTCACCCTGCCACTTTCCCAAATTTTGGGAGGTGAAGATTGGAATTTGAGGCCCCCACTGTTATACAGTAGAGGCGTTACCTTAACCAAGTCACTTTGCCCCTCAGAGTTTGCTTTATCTTTATCTATTCTTTAAAAGGAGATAATGGAATTTGTTCTTGCCTCCTCTTAGATCTGAGGAGGAGCTCAAGTAAGGCAAAAAAATTTATAAACAGTAAAGTACAATGTGCAAACCACCTTGCAATATCTTTGCTCCACCCACAATGATCAACTCTTCTTCTCATATATAACCACACACATTTCTGTTATGTGTCCTTTCTCCCTTTCTGCCACATTCATGCCCCCTCCTCCCTGGCTGTCTAAATAAGAGCTTGTCTTTCTTCAGAAACTTGATCCTAAAAGAAATTAGTTGTTTAACCATCCTAGCCCTCAAGAGAATCTCCTCTTCTATTGACCTGCCATGGTTTCACGTACTTAGGACTTAATCTTTGCTACCTTTTTGCTGTCATTCTTCAGGTTCTCACCAATTAGCTTGTAAACCCCCCAGGAGAGATTGAATTTTGCAGTAATCTGTGTTATTGCATAATGTATGAATTAGATTCAACTAATACTTATTGCATGCCTACAACATGCCTGCCTTGCATCAAGGGCAATGGTTTGCTTCCTCACTTAACTATCTCCTTTACTCCTAAGATAGATATTACTCTTAATCACAATTTACACATACAGAGATGAAGATTCAGAGGAGCTAACCCTTCATTGATCTTCATCTCATAGCTAGTACATGGCAGGGCTGAAACCTGATTCCAAGGCAGATTTCAAAGCCCATGCTCTTTTCACCAAAATATGCCATCTCCTTGATGAAGTGTCGGCTGATGCCAATGCTAATCGTGATGATGGTAGGTAACTGGGGCATCAAATGGGGTCTCTAGTAGCTCAGAGCACTAACCATCTGGAACTGATTATAACTGACCATACGGAATCATATCTGACTATTCATCCTACAAATATATGTTTCTCTGGCTTTTATTTTTTATATAGGTTAAGTATATAAAAATACAGGAAATTATATGGAATAAAATCTGTAATTCAAAACTTAAATGCCCTTCTTAGCATTACAATTTTAGCTATTTTTAACTCCTCATGCTCCAGTTTCCTCATATGAAACATGAGAGTAGAATTACCAGTCCCACAGGATAGTGCAACAATCAGTTGAGATGTATAAACAGAAATATGCATTAGTATTTGTTATAATAATAGTGGGAAATGAGCAGGAATGATATCCAGTAACAGCTAGTTTATTCTAATTTATTGTGTGTGCCAACATCAAGTAAATATTCTCTTTGTAAAATCTCTGAATAGAGAATAATCTGGGCAATTACGAGTTCACAGAAATTTGTATGGAAATAAAAATGATTCAAAATAATTATGAAAAAGCAAAGTCTTCATAGAAATCTTTACGTATTTCTAAAGCCTGCACTCTAATGTGCTTTCTGTTACTAGAGAATTTCTACCATAGGCTTATATATTGTCTAGGCTCAATAAAGGACAGAAATGGTATGGACCTAACAGAAGCAGAAGATATTAAGAAGAGGTGGCAAGAAGACACAGAAGAACTGTACAGAAAAGATTTTCATGATCCAGATAATCATGAAGGTATGATCACTCACACTCACCTAAAGCCAGACATCCTGGAATGTGAAGTCAGGAGGGCCTTAGGAAACATCACTACGAACAAAACTAATGGAGGTGATGGAATTCCAGTTGAGCTATTTCAAATCCTGAAAGATGATGCTGTGAAAGTGCTGCGCTCAATATGTCAGCAAATTTGGAAAACTCAGTAGTGGCCACAGGACTGGAAAAGGTCAGTTTTCATTCCAATCTCTAAGAAAGGCAATCTCAAAGAATGCTCAAACTACCACACAATTGCACTCATCTCACATTACTTTACTAAGTAAAGCTCAAAATTCTCCAAGTCAGCCTTCAGCGATATGTGAACTGTGAAATTACAGATGTTCAAGCTGGTTTTAGAAAAAGCAGAGAAACCAGAGATCAAATTGCCAACATCTGCTGGATCATCGAAAAAGCAAGAGAGTTCCAGAAAAACATCTACTTCTGCTTTACTGACTATGCCAAAGCCTTTGACTGTGTAGATAGATCACAATAAACTGTGGGAAATTCTGAAAGAGATGGGAATACCAGATCACCTGACCTGCCTCTTGAGAAACCTATATGCAGGTCAGGAAGCAACAGTTAGAACTGGACATGGAACAACAGATTGGTTCCAAATAGGAAAAAGGAGTACGTCAAGGCTGTATATTGTCACCCTGCTTATTTAAATTATATGCAGAGTACATCATGAGAAACGCTGGTGGGAGGAAGCCCAGGCTGGAATCAAGATTGCCAGGAGAAACATCAATAACCTCAGATATGCAGATGACACCACCCTTATGGCAGAAAGTGAGAAGAACTAAAGAGCCTCTTGATGAAAGTGAAAGAGGAGAGTGAAAAAGTTGGCTTAAAGCTCAACATTCAGAAAACTAAGATCATGGCATCTGGTCCCATCACTTCGTGGCAAATAGATGGGAAACAGTGGAAACAGCGGCTGACTTTATTTTTCTGGGCTCCAAAATCACTGCGGATGGTGATTGCAGCCATGAAATTAAAAGACGCTTGCTCCTTGGAAGGAAAGTTATGACCAACCTAGATAGCATATTAAAAAGCAGAGACATTACTTTGCCAGCAAAGGTCCATCTAGTCAAGGCTATGGTTTTTCCAGTGGTCATATATGGATGTGAGAGTTGGACTGTAAAGAAAGCTGAGCGCTGAAAAATTGATGCTTTTGAACTGTGGTGTTAGAAAAGACTCTTGAGAGTCCCTTGGACTGCAGGGAGATCCAACCATTCCATCCTAAAAGAGATCAGTGCTGGGTGTTCATTGGAAGGACTGATCTGAAGCTGAAACTCCAATACTTTGGCCACCCGATGTTGAGAGCTGACTCATTTGAAAAGACCCTGATGCTGAGAAAGATTGAGGGCAGGGGGAGAAGGGGACAACAGAGGATGAGATGGTTGGATGACATCACCAACACAATGGACGTGGATTGGGTAAATTCCAGGAGTTGGTGATGGACAGGGAGGCCTGGTGTGCTGCATTTCATGGGGTCACAAAGAGTCGGATACGACTGAGTGACTGAACTGAAGGAGCATAAAGGGACCATTTCTGAATGGGGTTGTATCAAATATACTTACATATTTAATGCTATTAAGTACACACCCATATGTGTGCTATTGACAGAATGGGGCAAGAGAGGCAGCTTTCACCAGCTAGCTCTGGTTGCTATAATAAAATACCACAAACTTTGTGGCTTAAACAACAGAAGTTTATGTCTCATTATTCTGGAGGGCGGAAGTCCAAGATCAATGTTCCAGGTGATCTGGTTCCTGAATTGTAATCTTCTTGCTCTGTTTCCTCACTGGCTCCCTGATCTTTACTTCTAAGGACACTAACCTCATTCTGAGGACCTCATCTTCATGATGAAGATAATCTAACAAATTCCTAAAGGCCCTATCTCTATCACATTGGGCATCAGGATTTCAACAGATGAATTTGGGTGAGGTGTAAGACACACATTCAGTCCATAGCACTGTGTAAGGTGAAGTCACAGACAAGTGATACATTCTCTTTGCCATCAAAATAACTTCTCTTCCAATGGGTGGTCAGTTGTGTGTCTGGAAAACAAAGGATGGAGACTAATGGAATTGGAAGGGGAGAAGCTTTCTAATTAGACATAATATAGGAGTAGGAAGATATGTCTCTGTTACAATACATGAATGAATTACTATATAACTTAAATAATTCCATTGAATTGGAACTGCTAGGATTTCCAAACTAGATTTCCCTCTATTATATGGACAGGACTTCATCAATCTTGTCCCCCAGTGTCTATGTGGGTCTATTTCCTAAAATCATACAAATCTTAGATTTGTAATCTTTGGTAATGTAATATCACAAAGAAATTGCTTTTCTCCTGTTACTGTTCAGTTCAGTCATCTTCATATATGCTTAATCTTTACTAGTCACTTGTGTTATTTCATTTTCTTCTGTTTTGCATATCCTGTGGAATATCAATGTCTTTTTACTAGTCTAAGAATTTATTTGTAACTAAGGATGTTCACCAATTGTCATGCAGTGCAAATGAAATGTATTTTATTGCCATCAATTTGGTATGATATTTTGTATTTTGGTTGTGTATTAGAATATAATCATGTAGTGTTATAAAACAAAAGAAAGAAAAAATCTTACATAAATCTCTAATATATGAATAGCAGGAGTATATCCAGTTTAAATGAAGATGCAGGGACCAGACTTTTTTCTTGGCCTCTGTAGTAGTCTGCTAGGGCTGCCATAACAGAATACCAAAGACTGCATTGTTTGAACAACAGACATTTATCTTCTGATAATTCTGGAGCTTAGGCAACCAAGATCAAGGTACCAACAGTGTTGGTTTCTGGCGAGAGTTCTCCCCTTCCCTTGACAGTGGTACTTTCTCACTGTATCCTCTCATGACTTTTTCTCTGTGCACATACTTTTCTGACGTCTCTTCCTCATATAAGGACACCAGTCTTAGTGAATTAGGACCCCATCCATATGACCTCATTTAACCTTAATAACCTCCTCAAAGGCCCTATCCTCAAATACAGTCACACTGGAGGTTAGAGCTTTAACATACAAATTTTGGAGAGATACCATTCAGTTCATCTTCCTTACTCTTTACATGGTCTATCAGGCATTTTAAGAAACCCTAATACTTTATGGAGAAAAGTATGAAAATCATTGGTCTACATTATCAATGACTCACCTATATCACGCAAACCTTTTGGAGTACTACAGTGTATTGACCCATGTTTCTCATTGGTTTGTGTTTATTTCTTCTTACTAGAATTAAGGCAACAATGACTAGAAAGCTGTTTAAGTAAATGGGATCTGCTTAGCAGGAAATCATTCACTTAACTAAATGCACCTATTTCCAAGGATATTTTCTCTGGATTTGGCCAGGTCCACACAGATTTTAGACTCTACAGTGTTGAGCTTTTCTGTGCTGTGTGCAGAAGCCAACAAATGCCTTGTGTGCATTTAAAACGGGGCAAGCAAGAGTCTGCTTTAGCTTCCTTTCTAGAGGCTTAGGTAAAACTCTTTGATTGACTGGGAAAAAATACTAAACATATATCCTGAATTACCTTTAGTGTTATCAGACACTGAAATTACCTTTAGTATTATCAGACACTATAAAGGACATATAAACTACTTTATGTAGCAGAAGATAAAAAGAAATTTACAAGAAAGAATCATTATGACATTCAAAGTTACAAAACTTGTAGTAGCAGAATTAAATCTGTAGTAACCAAGATTAAACTTCAGATTTTTGATCCAAAGCTACCATCTCTCCACTAAATCACACAACCAATAGAAAAGATATTGCTGTGTATTTTTATAGCTAGACCACAACTAAAAATCATGTGGCTTCCTATGTGATTTGCATAAGAAAATTAAAACTATAATGGGGTAGAATGGAAATACTAAACTAAATTTATAAACTGTTCTCTATTTTATAAACTCATTGGTAAATGTAACCTTTCTTAATAGAAAAGTTCTTGTTTTTTTTTTCAAAATGACATCAGTGCCAACTCTGAATTCCATAAAGTGTTAATGAAAAGCTGTGGAGAAAGTGTTTTCAAATTCATACTTGCATGAGAAAATTACAGAGATCTGGATATATGCCAGAACCTCAAAGATAGGGTAAACCTGGTATCATTTCCAAAGATGATAAATAAGTGCATCCCAGGAAATTAAGATGTTTATGTATGACTTTATCCCTGGCAAGAGAATTGGTCATAAACAGATTTCTTGTTAGCATGTGAGAAAAGCAAAGTGATCACATGGAGTCATCATGGGTTCACTTGGGAAAGTCTACCAAACAAACCTCATAAAGTTAATATGACATTTAAAGTTAATATGACATTATCTTTGACAAGCAACAGAATGCCTCAAAATCTGTAATGCAGCAAAGTCCAGTAACACATAACAAAATCTCTCATGATATCCTTATGGACAAGATGAGGTAGTTAGCATTAGCTGTAATACTGAAAAATAGTTGGTAGAACAATTATAATTGTTGATGTTAACTCTTTGCTACCATAACCACTCAGTCAATGGACCTCATTTTCCTGGGAATGAAGAGAGACAGCAACGAGGGGAAAGAGTCTTTGAAAATAGGAAAATGTAGAATGAAACTGGCAGCATCAGGGGCTCCATTCAAAGAGTGGTATGTCCATTCGGTGCAGTCCATTGTCAAGAATCAGAGAAATAATATCTCTGAGGACTGGGCAGTTCTGTAGCTTCAGAAGCATAGAATGGAGAAGGCAAAGGATTCCACTTCAATTATAAGTCCTTCCAGGAATCCCACTCAGAAATAAAGTACAAGAGACAAAAGCAGGTTACACTGTCACCCCTCTCACCAGCGGAAAACTGCTGCAGGATTAAACAAAAAAAGCCAACTCTGTGTAATAGACACTGTGCTCAACAAGATCAGCAATCACCTCCACGTTGTTAAAGTTTCCATTCTCCATCTTCATCTTTATTGATGTATCAGCAACACTCCATACACACTACCAACTCTTGTTGGTTTTCAGGACAGCAACCTCCCCAGCCACTGTTTATCACTCTCCTTCACTCACTTCCCCTTGTCTTAATATTGAGGTAGCCCAGAAGCAAGTCCTTCATTGTCTTCTTTTCTTTATTATACACTCACTACCCTTTATTATAAACTCATCCAATTTCCTGGTTTGAAATTCCATCTATATTTTGACATCTCAAATTATTATCTCTAGCCCACACCTCTCTCCTGAAGTCCAGATTCATATATCCAACTTCTTACTTGACATCTCCATTTTCATGTCTAGTAGAGAATAAGTCCAAAATTAAACTCTGTTTTCCCTCTGAAACTCTCTCCATCCACACAGTCTTTTCCATCTCAACTTCTAGCAACTTGCTCCTTCCAGTTGCTGAGGCTAAAAATCTTGGAATCATTCTTGACTCCTCTCTTTCTCCCTTGCATACACAGTCTGCCAGGAAATTCTATTAGATCTATTTTCAGAATACATCTAGAATCTGATTGGTTCTTGTTACTGCTACTATTTCAGGCCAAAGTACTGAAACTTTCCCCTGAACTCTTGCAACAACTTTCTAATAGGTCTTCCTACATCTAACCTTGTTTCCCTGCAATATGTTCTCAGGATAAGTGCCACAGTGATTCATTTAAAATTTCAATATCATTTCATTGCATTCTTCAAAACCTGCCAATAGCTCTCAGTTTCACTCAGAGTAAAAGCCAAAGTCACCCAATGCTTACCAAACCCACTATTACCTAGTTTTCCATTAATTCTCTGTCCTTTACCACCACCACCCCCATTTGTGACCCTGCTCCTTGCTGTTTTTCAAAGATGCTGGACTCACTCCCAGCTCAGAGTCTACCTGGAATTCTATTCCTTCTGCCTGGAGTTCTCTTCCCCCCAGTAACCATATGATTCAATTCCTCACTTCTGTCAAAAAATTACTCAAATTTCACCTTCTCCTGGAGGTTTTTCTTGAACAGTTTGCTTAATACAGCAATCTGTCTACCCACTCCATGAAACTCTCATCTCTTACACTTCTATTTTCCTTTGTTCATTGTAATTATGATCTTAAAAACTATCTAATTTACTTGTTGATTGGTTTTAATGTTTATTATCTATTTCTCTCTGCTAGAACAGTAACTCCATGAAGACAAAGTCCTTTGTCCATTTTCTCATTGATATACTTCAAACATGTAAAAGTGTACTTGGAACATAGCATTCAATAAATATTTGTTGAACTAATGCAGTTTAGAACCTTCCCCACATTCACCTTTTCCCCATATCCTAGATTTAAGACAATGAGAGCTCTGCATTCTCCTACTAAGACAGAGTAGCTCCTGCTACTGAAGAAATACAAGCAAAAGGATCAAAATCTGAGAACAGGGGAATTCTGGACCAGGTGCCAGATGAGAGGATCAGAAAAGCCCTTTAACCATTTGACCAGGAAGTGCCAATTCTCTTTCTTAATATTCAGTTCTAGAGAGGTATTGATACAATGGCTGGTTGTCTCTGCCTTGGTTTAGAGGTCAAGGAACCCTACACTTGTAAATGATTCACACTCTTTTCCACTAACTGGGATAAAGTAAGGACCCAACCAATTTTGCCAGAATAAAGGAGGGATGATAGACTGATGTCAACCCATCACCATTCAGCTTTACTCCCATTAAGGGTACTTGGCACAATGGTACAGGATGGTCTAAAAAATCTGTCAAGGTCACATGATTCCCTCGGGAACTCCTAAAAGTTTACCTTCTATCTCTATGAATCTAACTATGACTTCCCCTAGTTTCTTCTCCCCATATTGGTAATATCCCTAACTACTTTTCTTTTGGATGTCCTTTAGGCACTGACCTTTTCTCCTTTGGGACAGAAACTTCATGCTTATTTTCTTGTATAGCCTCAAATATTACAAAAGTGACCCATATCATCCCTAAATCATACCAGTTATCTGAAATTCTACCTTCTCAGACTTGTTCCATATTCAGCCCCAGCTGAATGAGAATGAGAATCTTCCTAGGAATGACAACCTAGAAGAAAGATTTCAATGGTTTTTACTATCTTCTTTATTTGGTTCAAATTTATTCAATATATTCCCTCAATGACTTGAGTAATTACATAACAACATGCTTGTCAAATTTGCAGGTGACAAACAGCTAGTATAAATAGTTATTATTTTAAATGATACACTCAAGAATCCAGAATAACTCAAGCAATTTAATGAAAGGATGATAATAAGGTGGCAATTCATAGAGGTGACTAGGCCAACCCCTGACACACAGTAGGCATTCTATAAATGCTTGTGGTTGTATACAGAGGTTATAAAAATCAGTAATAGTTGCATCTATTTATTGGATGATAAATGCCGTAAGAGTCAGCTCTGTGACAAAATGGGGCTATTGCTAGTGAGAGCACACCAACAATTATCGTGTTGATTTGTGGGATTCACATTTTTCAACTCATGTTGACAAATTTGAGTGATATCTGAGAAAAATGATTATGAAACTGAAAGATTATACACTGATTTATTCATTCATTATGTAGTCTGGAGTGCCTATTCTTTAAAAGCCTTGGGCTATTCATTAAGGATACAGAATGTTTATATATGGAATAGCTAAAAAAAACTGAATATATAACTCATTATTTTGCCATTGTTACTAATATTAAAATAAAATTTTATGGCATTCTCTAATAATACATATAAATAGTAACATAATATTAATCATAAATTGACATGATTTTGAGCAAACTTTGGGAGATAGTAAATGACAGGAAGGCCTACTATGCTACCATTCATGGGGTTGCAAAGAGTTGATCACAACTGAACAACAAAAAAATCATATAATATTACTACTGTAATAAATATAATAATATATTATGATATAATCTTACATGTCATACTTTTAATATGGAAATAATTTTATTTGACCCCATGTTATTGATTAATAATAGTAACAGGAGATGCTGGAGACAAGGGTTCAATCCCTGGGTCAGGAAGATCCCCTGGAGGAGGGCATGGCAACCCACTCCAGTATTCTTGCCTGAGAATCCCATGGACAGAGAAACCTGGTGGGCTACAGTCCACAGGATGGCAAAGAGCTGGACACAACTGAGAAACTTGGCATGCACATGCTTAATAAATACTTTTTGACATGACAATCTTTCCCTTATCACAATTCCATTGGAAGCTAGGACACAATTTCTATGAGAGCAAGTATCCTTAAAGTCTTTAAAATAAGAAAAAATACTCTAAATATGGAATTCTTCTGAAATGTTACACTTTTCCACAATCATTATACTTTTCTTGTTTACACCTTATTTGATACTAATTCTTTAGTATGTGCCTTTACTGAGTTTTTCTAAAGCATTCAACATAAATTTCATTGAAACAAAAGCTGTCCTTCTTTTTAAGTATTATTTTATTGTTGTTGTTGCTTAGTTGCTGAGTCATCTCTGACTCTTTTGTGACCCCAGGGATTATACCCTGACAGACTCCCCTTTCCAAGGAATTTCCCAGTCAAAAATACTAGAGTGGGTTACCATTTTCTTCTCCAGGGGATCATCGTGGACTGGGGATCAAACCTGGGTCTCCTGCATTACAGGTGGATTCTTTACCACTGATCCAACAGGGAAGCCCCTAATATTTTATTAGCTTGCATAATATTTACTCAAATTGTATGTCTATAGTGAGAACTCTGGGCTTCCCAGGTGGTGCTAGTGGTAAAGAACCCACCTGCCAATGCAGGTGACATTTAGAGACGTGGGTTCCATCCCTGGGTTGGGAAGATCTTCTGGAGGAGGGCGTGGCAACCCATCACAGTATTCTTGCCTGGAAAATCCCATGGACAGAGGAGCCTGGTGGGCTACAGTCCATAGCATCACAAAGAGTTAGACATGACTGAAGCAACTTAGCACACACACAAACTGAGAATTCTAATGGTATAAGGAATTTGGTAACTAATGCAAGTGACTCTGCAAACATATATGTCAGTGATTGGAGCAGAAGTACAAGAGAGTACCAGAGTACTGCCTACTGGCCACAAGTATGCTATAGAATCCATCACAATGCTTTAATATGTAGAGTGAGAAATGGAATATTTCCTGCCACATCAGTAAACAAAGGATGTCACAAGTCATCAGTGATTGCAACCACTGCTGATGGTGACCTGGCAAGCCATGAGGAAATGCAGGAAGGAAAGAATACTTGCAGCAATCAGACTGCAGCCACTCCCTATGGTGAGCCCTGAAGAGACTCGGGATATGAAGACACAGGATACTGGCCCCAGATAGGTGAGGTGCCTATTGAAAGAGTGATTTCAGTGAGCCAAGACTCTTGCATCTTCTCATACATAGAAAAGCACTAAATTTCATAACTTGAGATATCTGGTTTTCCTCTAATTAATAATAATCTTTTGACATTCAGACTACCTGCTCTTTGTTGCAAAATTTCTGTATCACCTGACTCCCCCCTACCACCCTCACTTCCTCAAAGGATTTGTTTCACGGTTACTTGATATGCTGCTTACCAAGCTTGAAGTCCTAAAATTTCCCACAGAATAAAACTTCACTCTCAACTTTCAGGTTGTACATATTTTTAAGTCAGGAAGAGGAAGACCAGCATTTAACTTTGCAAGTTGATTAATCTAGCCAAACGGTAAAGTGGAAGCTGGCTAAGATAAATAATAACTGAACACTAAACCCACTTTCATATAGCTTTCATATAGTGGGTTTCATAAACCCACTTTCAGAGTGGGTTATCTCTAGAAAATGCACCCAAAATTTCAGTCTCCTGCTAAAATTCCCTTAACAATCCCCATGTAAAGTGGAACTCCATGGACAAAACAGTGAGAGATAAAATTTAGCTTATCCAAGAAAGATTCCCTTCAGGTTATCTTTTACTGAGCTCCGAATAGTTTATGTTAAAATAACTAATTACAGGAATAATCAGCATCTAGGTGATGTTTCCTGGTTCAAGGAGCATTTAGTTCTGCCACTGGCAGTGGCTAGCGGCACTTTCAGTGACAACTTCACCTCAGGTCATTTATAGTGATTGAGTCTCCAGAGAGCCTGACTATTTCTGGCTCTTTGTCCCAGAGAGTAGAGGCCTTTGAGTTCCCAATTTAACAACTGATTTACTGTGACTCCCCATCCACAGTGGGCCTTGGACCTCACATGCCATCTTCTTAGCTGCTTCTGCCTGAATCAGCAGATGTTCTTGGATGACTAGGGTTTCCACCTGCCAGAGTCACCCCTCTGAGTTATGAGACAGTGTACAGATTAACTTTTCCTTTATCAATATTAATGTTTTCATTCACACATATATTTGATTATTGCATGCATGCTCTACCCTGGGTCTGGTGCTAGGTCCTGAGGATACAGCAATGGTACAGAACAATGTCTGGATTCAATAAACTGCTAAAAGGCTTTCTGAAGGTGCTTTAATTTCTAAGAACCCCTCATGATTGGGCCTGCCTGTTGTACAGTCTCCTGCCATCCTTAGCCCCTGCTATAATTTACCTTCAGGAGACTGATTATAATTTTACTTACTTATTTATTTATTTATTTATATTTATATATATTTATATATATATTTATATTTATATATTATATTATATATATATATATATATGGCTTGAATGACCTGCTAGGTCATTATGGCCTTAAACCTTAAATAGTGAGGAAGCACAGGAAACTGAGATAACAGCATACACAAAGGCAAGAAGATGTAAAGAAGATGTTCAGCCCAAATCTGAGTAGAACAGCAAGTAATCCTATTTGGTTAAAAGAAGATAGCATGGTGTTACCTCCGGTCACTGACTCGAAAAAGAACAAAGGGGATCACCAGTTTCTTATGACACGACACATTCAGGTCCCAGATTTGGAGAACTGTTTTGCATCCTCCTGATTTTAATAAGATGCTCTTCAAGGGAAGCACAATAGCACTGATTGGGATCAAATCTCTGGGCAGAGTTACATCTCCTAAACCAAACCTGGGAGGCAGGAGCACTACAGCAATGACATATACTGATCGTCAAAGACATTTCAGGATCATCAGAGTAGATATGAATGTTGACTGGCATGATCTTAAATGGGGTCACAGGGAGAGAACCCAGAGGAAGAGCTGGAGCATGTGAATAGAAATCAGTGATTCCCTTGCTTGACTGACTCTCCCATGGCAGGATCTCAGAGGGTGGCAGGACATTTGCTCATTCATCCAGCAAATGTTTACCGAACACCTACGAGGTGCCAAGGTACTACCTACACTAAACTCTAGGGATACAAGGTTGAGGGAGTGGCCAAGGCTGCCTAGAAGTTCACTAGTTGGGGAGAATGGCAAGGATCAGGCATTTAGATAAAGTGTGGTAAGTGTTCTGCTCCTAAGAACAAAATGTGAGTCCAGAGCAGTGGTCTCTAATGCGGCAGTAGGTTCAGGAAAAGTTTCTTGGAGGAAAAAAGTCTTAAGTTAGATGTTAAGCCTAAGCCCAGGTTAACCTAGTTGGAGGGAAATGTATTGGTCACAGTTTTTAGATGCATGAAAAATAAAAATTAATGCTACAGAAAGTGGTTTACCATTATTGCTTCTCTTCTTCTTCCCCCACCACTTCCTCCTGCTCCTTCTACTCTTCTTTCACTTCTGTGGTTGTTGTTCAGTTGCTAAGTCATGCCCAACTCTTTGAAACCCCATGGACTGCAGCATGCCAGGCTTCCCTATCCTTCACTATCTCCCGAAGTTTGCTCAAACTCATGTCCATTGAGTCAATGATGCCATACACCATCTCATCCTCTGTCTCCCTCTTTTCCTCATGCCTTTAATCTTTCCCAGCATCAGGGTCTTTTCCAATGAATCAGCTCTTCACATTAGGTGGCCAGAGTATTGGACCTTCAACATCAGTCCTTCCAGTGAATATTCAGGGTTGATTACCTTTGGGATTGACTGGTTTGATCTCCTTGCTATGATTATTACTATTATCAACAACAATAGTAATAAGACCTAACATTTTGAGCAGGTACCATGAGCCAGGCATTGTTTCAATCATACTGCATGTTATGTTTAATCTTTGCAAGCACTATTTGAAGTAGGCACTATTGTTACCCCATTTTAGAGATGAAGAAACTGATGTAAAGAAGTTATTTGGCTAGAGTAAGGTTACATAACTAATAACTAAGGTAGAGAGTATTTGGACTCTGTCTCTCTGACCTTGAAGCTTCTACTGTCGCTGTCTCTGTCAGAAAATTAGAGACAATGCCTGCTCCTTCTTACTTGTGTCACAAGTCCTTGAGCCAAACTATGGTTGGCAGAGCCTAAATCACATGCATATGTCTTAGCTACAGACGGGGTTGTAATGAACCAAGGATATCTCATCTCCTAAGCAGTAAAACAGTCTGTCCCACAATGATCTCAAAGTGGAAATTTCCCTATACTTAGAAAAGGGTCCTAATGATAGATAAACAATGACAGGCATGAAAATTTTCCAGGCACAGGAAGACATTTGCAATGATATAGAAGCAATAAAGAGCAAAGATATTTCAACAAACTGCAGGTAGTTGCTATAAACAGCACTTAGAATGAAAGTCTGGGGTAAGTATGAGAAGGGTTACAAATGGTGGGATGGAATTCCCACACAGGGAATCCTGGTGTGCTGCAGCCTAAGAATCGGACATGACTGAACAACTGAATTGAACTGAAGGTATGGGAGGGTCAACCTGAGGAGAACCAAAGGGAAATGATGTGGAGGCTCATACACACTGCTTTATCCACAGAACACTTGGCCAATAGATCATGTCTAAAGAGTTAAGCTGATTTCCAGGGCTTTCAGAGAAAGTTGAAAATTGAATTAAAAAAGAATAAAGAGGTATTATGATAAAAGGATGAGAGAAATGGATGCAAAAGTTGGAATTCTTTTAGCCCAAGAGAGAAAGTACTGATATAAAAATCTACTTTTCACTTATTGTTTATGGGAAGCTGACTTGTAGAGTACTTTCAAAACAGACTATTAAGTTAGATTCTGCTTGTTCTATTTTCTTACTTGCTGTGGGTCTATATCCATTTACTCATTGATCATTTTATGAGAAACTTATGTGTCAGGTAGAAGCTTTGCATTCTGGAGCACAAAAAGATGAATCAGAAATAGGGCTTACACTCATATAACATACCAATCTAGTGATAGAAATTAAATGTGCTTAGAATATGCCAAATTCAATGCAAAAAGGGCTAAATGCCATAAAAGAAGACCGGGTAAAGCATTAAGAAATTTTAAAAGGAAAAGAGACCTAAGGGGAACCATGGAAGACTTTATGGTAGCACTGGTCTTTGAGGTGGGCCTAGATGGGTAGATGGTTAAAATGAACCAACACTGTGACCAAAGACCTTGGGAAGAAGTAAAGAGTATATGTGTATCACTCTTGTTCTTAGATGTCTGTTCAAAAAAATGTCTTTGACTTTTTTTAATCAAAATAAAAGAGGCACCCACCTTTCCTGACCTTTACCTTGGGTTGGCTGTCAAGATGTTATAAGCATATTTGTCAGCAATGGCTGGGCACCACTTTTCTCTCTGTTAAACCCTTAAAAAGACATGGAAGGCACACTATATCATTAGCAAACCACACACCATCAACAGCTGTTTTCAGAAGTTTTTAACCTATTCAAGATACCACTTCTAGCTCATGAATGGTATATTAAGGAGACTGATATAGCTCTGCTAGCAAATGGACCACAAGGCTAAACAGTGAAGTTTATATATCTAAGTAATTTTTACTAAAAATCTTAAAATTCAGAAAATGACTTATTAGCATTTTGATGATATTGACAAAAATACTAGCTCTTTCAATTATTTTACAGTTTTCAATTTCATTGTGGTTTTTTTTTTTTTAACTTGCAGAGCAGTCCTAAAGGTTAGAAATGCAGGGACTATGATTATTCTTCTTATTTTAATGGATGAAGAAATTGAAATCCAGAGAGTTTAGTGATTTTCCAGAAATCACACAGTGAATATGGACACAAAAAGGGCATGACTTTGAATTTTTGAATCCCATATCACCAAGCCTGTGTGGAATATAGATAGGACCATAATCTGAGCTTTTGCATTATTACCTGCATCAACTGTTCACTGTATTAGTTAAAAAAACAAACAAAAAAAAAAACACCAAATAAGAAAGTCCAAGGTTTAGAAAAAAATTGAGAATAGGAAATAATCTTGGTGTTTCTTCTTATTCCCTCTCTTCCTTGCACAAGATGGATTCCAAGATTGAGGGTTTTGAAGGGAGTTCTCCTGGCTATGTATTTTCACTTACCCATTCTTTAATGGTCAGTCTTCTGGGCTCTGGGTGAAAGACCTTATACACTTCAGCCAGATGCAACTTGATGGCTGCTGCTGCTGCTGCTGCTAAGTCGCTTCAGTCGTGTCCGACTCTGTGCGACCCCATAGACGGGAGCCCACCAGGCTCCCCTGTCCCTGGGATTCTCCAGGCAAGAACACTGCAGTGGGTTGCCATTTCCTTCTCCAATGCATGAAAGTGAAAAGTGAAAGTGAAGTCACTCAGTCATGCCCGACTCTTCACGACCCCATGGACTGCAGCCTACCAGGCTCCTCCATCCATGGGATTCTCCAGGCAAGAGTATTGGAGTGGGGTGCCATTGCCTTCTCTGAACTTGATGGCTAGGTTTTTTCAAATAACTAGGAATAAACATATATGCACATTAATAAGTTTGGTTTGCTTAGAATTTTTATTTACTTAGGAAGATGCAGAGAAAAAATTTTCAGTTGCTGCAGATCCCATCCTCCAGGTGGATGGAATATTGATCGAGAACTGGGAGGCCATTCTCGTGACCAGCCTTTGCTCCTCTGGAAATAAATGTCCAGCGTCCCTCTCTGATGTCTGCCGTTACTGTGAATAACCCATTCTTCTCTTGCTGCTACCAACACAGTCCTGGCTAGTCTTCTTGTTTACTCATACTTTCATATTCATGTCTTCCGTCACCTCAAACTTCCAGTAACTCCTATCTGCATTATGACTTCTCCCCTCACGGCTAACTGCTATTTCTCTCTATGTACTACATTCAAGTTCACTGAGGTTAGCTCCAAGTGGTTCATTTGGTGATTAAAATACCTATTGGATGGATTTATAATGCCTGGCCCTTGACTGCCCTTGAGCCAGTTATCTAGAAGATTGGCTCTGTCATCTGAACCAACCTACTAAGATCACTTGAGAAACTGTACTATGAGGAAGCAGTGCTTCATAAACTCTTCTGCAATAAAATTAAAAATAAGGTAGAGAATATCTGACTTATGAATCATATATTTACATGGAGTCTAGAAGAAAATAGGCCAGGAGAGTAGAATAGTGTGGAAATCCCAACACCTTGAAGAATAGAGTCTTCAACTTCAGTTTTGGCCTAATCCACCATAGAACTGCCAAAGGAATCATAAAAGAATATAACATAACTGAGAAATGAGAAGGCTCAATCACTTTCATAACAAGACAAAAGGCAGTGGTTTGGTCAGAGTATAGACAATGGTGCATTAAGTATGTAGTCTTTATATGAATAGTCTGGGATAGTGAGAAGGACAAAGGCACTGGAAACAGATAGACATGGTTTATACCTGTCTGGGTAGGCTCCTGTTTAGGCAACCTTGGGTAAGCTTTAACTTATATACCTTAGCATTGAGAATATAATACTTAATTTGCATGTCAGTTTCAAGTATAAATAAGAGAACATATGTAAATTGTTCAACATATAGTAAACATTCAGGAAATGGTAGATCACCTATCTTTCCTCCTCAATAATGAAGGAAAATAACATTAACACTCTCATCACTCATACTTGAAAGTACTTGATAAAGATGGAACCTCTTTGGTATTTGTATTTATTGGTTTATGTATACATTTATTATTTTGAATAATTTATACAGGGAGTTTTTCAAGTGGGCATATGTGTAAACACAGAGGAGTCTTCAGAGCCCCTTGGGGACAATAAAAATGTATGGGGAAAAGCAATTTCTGAAATCACCTTTAACCTAGTTTTTAAAATAAAGTATATTATATTCTCAATCAAAAAATGTAATCTGCACATTATGAAAATATATTGAAAAAATAGAATTGAAAAGTGAAAGAAGAGAACAAATCAGAGTTTCACTCCTCAAAGGAAACATCTGTTATCAATGATATATATTCCATTATAGTTTTCCACTCTTTGAGCATACTTTGGTTTGTTTTACTTAGTAGTTATCTAATTGAATATACAGTTCCTTCTGCTGATTATTTCCCTTAAAATTATACCACGTTTTCCATGTCATTTAAACTCTTCACATTGAACCATGTCTGTGTAATGGGCTTCCCTGATGGCTCAATTGTAAAGTATCCACCTACAAATGCAGGAGATGTGGGTTCCATCCCTGGTCCAGGAAGATCCCCTGGAGAAGGAAATGGCAAGCACTCCAGTATTCTTGCCTAGAGAGAGCCATGGACAGAGCAGTCTGACGTGCTTCAGTTCACAGGGTCACAAAGAGTCAGACCCGACTTAGCGACTGAACAACAGCAACAAGTAAACCAGTAAGTGAATGTGTGTTGATTGACTCAACCTTTCTTCATAGCCAATGGTCAATGGTTTTTCTTTTTTGTTGTTTTATTTTGTTTTGGCTGTTTTAACTAAAGCTACAGTAAAAATGATTTGTGTAAACTATGTCTGCACCTTTATTTCAGGAAAAGAGATTGTAGAATAAATGTCTTTTGGGGACTGAAAGTATGCATTTCACCATGTCAATGATAACATTGCATATCCTAATTTTTGCTCATTTCCTAGTTCATAAGCCTCCTTTTAGGGGGTCTGAGATTCTAGGCAGTTCCAGTAATTCTGCTTTCCTGAGCCTTCTACCCATCACTCTTTCCACCAAATGAGATCACACAGAAAGAAAAAATATCTGCTTCTACCTCCTTATGACAGTCCATGAGATAATGGAGGACAGTTCTCACGTCCTGAGACTTCTTTTTAGCAACAAAAGGAAATGTCTACACTGTGACTATTTTTCAGGAAAATACAAGTTTATAACAAGTGATTCTAAACTTTTTGCAGCAAAGTTTTAAGTTTAAGCATTGAGATTCCCAGAAAAAAATAGTTTTAATGTCCAATACTATTGCCTATATCCTAGTTCCTCAATGGAATGGAGAACACTGTGCTCCCTCCTGAGGCAGAGAACTGAATCCAGAGACTGAACAATAACACTAACCATAACAATCATAATGATGATAATAGCTAACATTTCACTGTTTCTTATGTGCATTGTTCTAAGGGCTTACAGATAATCTCCCAGTAATCCTTAAATAATGCTATGAAATTTACATACAAACTGCTCTTAGACAGAGCTGAATCCACTTGTTTTAAATGTGAATAAACAGAGCAAAATGGAGAAGAAAATTCATTCATTAAGCCCAGATAGGTTATCCTATGTATTCATTTGCTATTGCTGCTGTTATGAATTCTAACTTAGTACCTAAAGTGTAAATTCATTGTCTTACAGTTCTATAGGTCAGACTCCAGCACTGGCCTAAGTGGGGTAAAAAATCAAGATATCCACATGACTACATTTCACTCTGGAGACTCTAAGGGAGACTGTTTCCTTGCATTTTCTAGCTTCTGGAGGCCAACTGTATTCCTTAGCTCATGCCCCCCTTTATCTGTCTTCAAAATAAGCAAAAGTGGGTTTCGTACTTCCAAACTTGCATCTCTCTGACATTCTTTCCATCGCTACAACTCTGTTTCTCTCTGACCACAGGTAGAAAATATTCTCTACTTTTAGGACTTATGAGATTAGATCAGGACAACTGGCTAACCCAGGAAAATCTTCTCATCTTAAGGTCTGTAAAACTAATCACACCTGCAAAGTCCCTTTTGCCTTGTAAGTTTCCCATTATTAGGGCATGAACATCTTTAGGTGCCATCGCTCTGCATGAAAGTGAAAGTCGCTCAATCTTGTCCAACTCTTTGCGACACTATGGTTATACAATCCATGGAATTCTCCAGGCCAGAATACTGGGTGGGTAGCCTTTCCCTTCTCCTGGGGATCTTCCCAACCCAGGGATCGAACCCAAGTCTCCTGCATTGCAGACAGATTCTTTACCAGTTGAGCCACAAGGGACGCCCCATCACTGTGCATATGACAGCCTAAATGTCTGATTTCATTTATTCCTCCTAGGAAACCCCCAAGGCAAGTGTATTCATTATCAACTATTGTATAACAAATTGCCCCAGAAGTAAGTGACATAAAATGACATTTATGACTTCAGTTTCTCACAGCGTCATGAATCTGGTTGAAGCTCAGCTATATCCTCTCTTTCAGGGTCTGTCACAAAACTGTAATCAAGGTATCCATTTAGGCTTCAGTCTCAACTGGAGGGTCAACTGGGATTAGATTTGCTTTCAAATTTATGACATGTTTACTGGCAGGATTCACATCCTCATAGGCTGTTGACTGGGAGCCCCAGTCCCACTCAGTTGTTAGCCAGAGGCTATCTCAGTTCCTGTCTATGTGGGTTTTCCATATGACAACTTTCTTCTTCAAAGTGAACAAGCAGAGAGAGTGAAAGTGTCAGCAAAATAGAAGTCATAATCTTATACAACATAACCACAGAAGTGATGGCATGCCATAACTTTTGCTATATTCTACTAGCTTAAAGGAAGTGGCTAGATCAATATATCCAGCCCACACACAAAGAGAGGACCATGAAGAATGACTATATGAGGAAGGGATCATGGGAGCCATTTCAGAAGCAGCCTACCACAGTGTTTGTATCAGTTAGCTATTACCACCTAGCAAGTCACCACAAAGCTCAATGGCTTGAAGTGAAAATTATTCTGTCTTGGTTACCTGCCTATGAGTTAATGGGGCACATCCGATTCAAGCTACAGGTTCTATTGACCTTGAATCCTTGCTGCAGATTCGGTAAGTTTGCTTCACTGGAGCCCAGACAGAAGAGGCTGCAAAATCCCAGGGAAGTTTCTTTTTTTGGCAATAACATAAAAGCAAGAAGGTAAAAGAACCATGGGGCTACTTTTAAGTTCATCACACTATATCTGTTCCTTCTCCATATCCCATTGCCCAAAGCAAGTCATATAAATAAGCCGAAAATAAAAGGACAAGAAAATATGAATCCCACTAGATTTTTCTCTAGTAGGAGTGACTGCAGTCACAAGGTAAAAAAAGTCAAGGATCCAGGAAGAAGTGAAGAATTAGAGCCAATAATTCCACCAATGATTCCACCTTCTGTTGCATCATTACTCACGTTTCACAGATAAGGATGGTACAGAGAAGCTAGCTGACTTGTCCAAGGTTACATAACTCACATTCAGATTTGTCTGACTTCAAAACTCATTCTACTTTGCTTTATACCACAAGGCCTCAAGATATATTCTCTGAATTATTTTCCCCCCAAATAAATGAGTTTATAAATTGACATTTAAGAAATCCTTTGGCAAACAGTAGTTAGAAATTCCATTTTGTTCTTCTGTCTCCTGTTCCACTTTATCAGCCTAAATTTGTAACATGGGCAGAAGCATGGAGATAAAATCAGTTCTGAAAATGAGAAAATGGATTTTCTTGCCATGCTTTTGCATTACAAATGGTCCCAGTCCACAGCAATCGTGGTTGCACCTGGAACACTGCAAGGCCCCCATGAATAATCCATGTTCCTCCCACACGCCTCCCTGCAGTGCTGACTCAGCAACTCCTCTCCTACTTCTGTGAAGCAACAGCAACATAGAGGTCAGGTGAAGTGTAAGAAAGCAACAACACTGTGAACATTTGGTTGAATCTCGAAGGCAGACAAGGGACTTAAAAATCTGATAAGGATTTAAGCAGACTGCCACACTTCCCTTCTTGGAATACTCGATTCCCTTCAAAATTAAATCTAGGCTCCTTTATGTCACACACACAGAAGCTTTCATGATTTCACCATTGCCTATCTGAAGAGATGCTCATCTTCTCATTCTCTGACTTACAACTTGACTGCCTTGGCCACCTCCCTCACCTTCAAAAGGTCAGATATACCTATTTGGATTTTGCCAAAAGCAAACATAATCTGAAGTCCTTTGCACTGTTGGTCCCTTTTCCTAGAAAATTCTTCCTTCCCTTTGTCACTGACCTAAATTGAATTCCTTCTTTCAGAAGTAGTTCAGGGGTCACCTTTTGCAGATCTTTCCTGACTTTACCCTCACCCTGGCACCCAGCTTACATGGGGCTTCTTGTCTAAGAAACATTTTGTGCTTCCAACTAGAGCCCTTATCAATTTATATTAGAAGCACCTCTTTACTTGTCAATTCCACAAACATTGAGCTCTTTAAGACTTGACTCTAAATTCACATTGTTTTATGCACAGTGTCCAGCAGTCATTAAATATTTGCAGAAGAAAAGATTGAAAAGAAAATGAAAAGAAAGGAAGAAAGGGGAGAGGAAGAGAGAGAGGGTAGAAAGAAAGCAGGGAGGCAGAGGGAGAAGGAAGAGAGGAGAAGGTGAGCAAAAAGGGAAGGAAAAAAGATGCAGGAGAAAAACCACGATCCTGTATGAGAAGGTATTTTGTAATAGCAATATAGTTGTGTGACTGTAAAGAGCTCTGTTCATTTTCACCTGGAAAATGCTGAAGTGCTTGGCTGGCCTTTCCTGGGCAAGACTGTTTCCTTAAATTCTTCCATTCTGGCAGTTCCAACCCACTAACATTCTTTGTAAACTCAAGTGAGGAAACTTTTGAAAGAGTGAAGTCTCTTAGCCAGTTCCTCAAAGTGCTCTAGTGCGATCAATAACCAATCCAGCTGACAAATTAATGTTAAATACAGTTTGAAGAATGGCGAGAAAGAATGTAGTAGGAGAGGATTAGTGGAGTTTTCCTCCAGAATTGTGGCCTCATGGGATGTTTAAGGACCCTGCTGAGATTCCGCAGGTAAGAGGCAAGAATGCTGGGAAGATGGACTGTGGGTTAGATTGGAGATGATGAGTAATCTGGCAGGTGGGAGGGCACCCTGCAAATGGAGTTCTCAATTCTGCTATAAAAATTGGACTCTTGAATCAACCCAAACAAGAGTTTCCAGGTAATATTTCCAAAGGCCCATTGCTGCTATTTTTGCTTCTGCACCACAACTGGCTGAGTGTGATTGCTTGATGGTTTTAAAGCTGCCTTCACACTCTAAGAATTGCACTTTGTGAATTGCACCTGAGTTATTACCATACCTGATAAGACTCTTAATTGATGTTTTAGTATAATTTCTTGGAAAATGCATCCTTGGAAAGGTTAGTTAGAAGATAAATCACATATGTTCTAGGCTAATTCTTTGCAGTCATGGGATAACTGCTTCTCCCTATGACCCTTCCTCCCCCTAAAATCAATGTTACTGTATTAAGGCTTGAAAATTTTTCAAAACCTCTAGAAGCTTTGCTCTTCCAATAAAAGATCCTTATTTCTTTTTCCTGTGAAATTGCCACAGCATACAGCCAAAGAGAGGAGGTGTGGCTGTCATGATCTAGGGTTGCCAAGCTCCTGACCCTTTCCCTGACATTAAAAAATGATGTTTTGACTTGAGTAGCAACAGCAACTCACTTAGAGCAACTTATTAGCTGAAACTCTCTGTTCCTCATTCTCTTTCCATTGTGAAAGAGGGGAAATAGCTTATTTTCACTGGACTAATGAAATCTGATGGATAAAAAAGCAAAAGCTAAACTAGTCTGTGTGATTGGAGAATTATGGATTAAAATATAATTGAGGGCTAGAATTAGTTGAATTAGAGTAGACATGGTGTATTATTCTGTTCTGGCTTTCATAACAAAATACCAAAGATTGGGTGGCTTAAATAACAGAAATGAATTTTCTCACAGTTCAGAAGACTGAAAGTCCCAGATTAATTTCTTGCTGGGCTTCTTTCAGATGAGCATTCTCTTTCTGGTTTTTAGATCACCTCTTTGGTCTCACATGGTCTTTTCTCTGAGCATGGACAGACCAGATGGAGAGAAAGTTCTGGAGTGTCTCTTCCCTTTCTTATAAGGACACCGGCCGTGTCAAATTTGGGTCCCTCCCATCTGACCTCATTTAATGCTCATCATCACCTCACAGGCACTATCTCCAAATTCAGTCACATTGAGGGATAGGACTCCAAGGTATGACTTTGATGGTCAGGAGTAGACACAAACATTCAGTCCATAGCACATAGGTTTTACCTAAGAACTTTTCTTCCACAGGTGTATTCTTTTACTGTTCATGGAAATCAGACATGGCTCTGGAGTCCACTTAATATATTTTAAGCTGGTTTAAAACTTTTGAAAGAAGTTTCCTCTACTGCTCCTGCAGGACTAACGTCTGCATTCTCTTTGCACCTGCTAAACTTTCCTCTCCGATAGCACTTAGCTCATTATCACTTGTCTGTTTCTCTTAGGAAAAGTAGAGGTTTCTCTGGGTCAAAACACCACTTCTTTTCAATTTTACATAACCAGACTATTGAGAATTCTCAATATGGTGTGGTAAAAGCATGAATATATTTTAGCTTTTTTGCCATTAATACCTTCAACCCAATTTTGACAGATCACCCTTTCTGATTTCCTTACAGATATTTTGGGCAGATTTGTTTCTAATTATTTTACATAACTGAGAGCACAGTTTAAAATTTTAATCTCAAGATTGATCTGAAACCCATCTCTTCCCTTTTTTCCAACTAAGCTTTGGGCTCTGACCCTTGCTTATCAGTGTTAGAGATCAGAGATAGGCTGGGCTACGAGATTCATGCAGGCAATGACAGAGATCCATGCACGACATAGAATGCTCAGCTCTGGAGAGCTGGTTTCATACAACATACCATATGACCTTCTGCCTGTGTTGTCCAGTACACAATCTGCACAACCATAGAAAAAGCCTGGAATACACAGTCTTCTACCCCTTTTGTCTAGGTCCAGTTATCCCAGAATTTGATAAGGACTGAAAGAATTGGAGAATCGGGGGTCATTGTATAAAACATGTCATATTATCAGTAAAGGGAAGCCATCTTTGACCTTGCCCTGATTTCGTTTGGTTCATCATCTCCTGGTGAATTTCATAAATTACAATAACAATCATAACAAACAATAACTGTAATTATAATGATGTACTACATAATGTTTCTTGAGTATTCATTACCATACTACATAAATTTTAAAATACATTCTTTCATATTCCAACATTTCTGAAATAGCAATGTAATTTACAATTGATGATGTATCATAGTTTAATTGTCAGAATCCTTCTTTCTTTGTGGTACATAAAGGAATGAGTCTATTAATTGCTGATCTCTGATAATTGATGAAATACAGAATGTACCAGACAATTCTAAGCACTTGTCTTAATTCATCTGATACAATAATACTGTGAGATTAGCTATGATTATTATCATTCCACTTTACTGACAAGAAATCTGTGATGATGAGATTAAGAGAGCTACCCACACTCCCACCTACTAAGCATTTATAGCTGTTGTTGTGTTTAGAGAATTAATACCCCACATTGGATGCTGGATCTACGCTGCTGTGTGACCTTAAGGGATTCATTCTCGCAACATCTGAGCCTCAGTTTTCATTTCTGTGAGGAAGAAGTAATAAAGACTACTTCCCCAAAAGTACTATCATTAAGATCACAATACCAGTGCTCGCTTCGGCAGCACATATACTAAAATTGGAAAGATCACAATACCAATGCAATGAATGCATTCTGTCCTCTTCTTTCTTTGCCCTTTCATGTTCAGCACTTGTGATAGTATCCTCAGTAAAACTCTCTGCTCTCTTCTTTCCTTTTGTATTTCCTATCTTACTTGCTTTCATCACAGTTACTGAGTCACCCAAGCCAAAATCTTGGATGTGATCTTTGAGTCAGCCCTCCCATTTATCCACCATTTCCAATTACTACTAAGTCCTCTGTGCATTTAGCCTTCCATTGGGCTGCAACCCACAGGCCTGCATGCCTTGTGGTTACCTGGCCTTGAGACTGAAGAAAGAGCCCAGAGATAGCAGCGGTGACATCAGTTGTTTCTGGGACAGGGGGATCTTACATACCTGAGGAAACGTCCTGGGGCAACACCCCACTGTTTGCAGCAGACTCCATGAAGGACGTGGCAGCAGTCTTTGCTCCTTGGGGGAGACTAAGCCTACCATTTATAGGAGTAATTGACATCAGCTGGGCTTCCCTGTTGCCAGAGACTAATTAAGTCCTATAATTAAGAGGATTGGATAGTTATGTGAGTGAGGCAGGGCCTGGCCAAACAAGAGATGTACAGAAAGAGAGAGGGAATAGCTCTTTTGAATGGCCCTACCCATATACTTTTAAAATATTTTCTATTTCCACTAACTCTAGCCTAGTTTAGGCCACCATTACCCCTTAGACTATTATAATATCTTATCAGCAAATAACTCCTATCTCTGCTTTTGGCCCTAAGTCCCTCCAATCTATTTTCTATACTAATGTCATAAATCTGCCATGTCATTCTGTCACGGAAAATGTTTCATGGCCACCTGCTAGCATTCACTGAATGCTTGCTACCTGCCTAACAACAAAATTGTTGGGTAGGTATTGTTATTATTCCTATTATGCAAATGAGAAAGTTGAAGCACACAAAGGGTAACCTTAGCAAGTTACCAACATTTGAAATGATTTTGAGTTTCTCAAGAGAATTATACATCCCTGTATACAGTATTTTCCCTACTTGACCGCCTAGCTTTAAATTTCAATAAAACTTGTTTCAATAGCACTAAACTGCTCTCCTAACATTTAATGCTCTATCTTGACTCAGAGTCTTTGTTCATGCTATTTCTGGACTGAAATTCACGTTCCAGGCAAGTCGTCTTCCTTTTCTTAGTTAACTCCTCTGATCCCACAGGAGGATTCATTTTTCCTGCTTAGTGTTCTAATATCCTCGTTAAATACATTTGTCATTGTATTTGCTATGATATATAGATGATCAATAATGGATATATAGACATATATGTACATTTATGTACCCCTCTCTCCCTGGTGGCTCAGAGGTTAAAGCAACTGCCTGCAGTGCGGGAGACCTGGGTTCGAGCCCTGGGTTGGGAAGATCCCCTGCAGAAGAAAATGGCTACCCACTCCAGTGCTCTTGCCTGGAGAATCCCATGGACGGAGGAGCCTGGTGGGCTACAGTCCATGGGGTCACAAAGAGTTGGACACGACTGATCAACCTCACTTTCACTTTCTCTATCCCAACATAGGTTAATGATAATGATCATATAATAATACTTATAAGACTATACTGCTAGTAATAATGTGTATTAAGTGAATGGATGATACAGCCTAGAAGTGTGAATGCATTAATTCCCAGTAAGGATATCTTTAACCAGTGAGATAAAGGAAATTGGGATGAGCCAAGAAAATAGTCTCACTCCTTCTCATCTCTTCTGAAATGCTCTGAGGCTTTGGATCTTTGTATAGCCTGATGGGAAATATTTCATGAGACCAAGTGAAGCAAGTGCTGATAGTTGAGTCTCATATTTGTGGCATTTGTAATAGATAATGAGTAATATAGCACCTTGCCTTGTTTTCCAGCTTCCAGAATATGGAATATGCATTGAATCAAAACACAGTTTATGGTACGGTGTCTATAACTGTTAGCATTCAAGAATCAGCTATCAAGAAGTGTAAGTAGGTGTGGCCTCTCTTAACTCCAGTGATTCACTAACAGAATTGTGCTTCCTGCCCTCACAACTTTGTTCCTAGGAATAGGGAACACATCCACCAAGGAAGCCAATGAGGATTCCACTGAACAGGAAAACCTGTGACTGTGACCTGGCTACTTTAGGCACATCCTTCCAGTGGACCAATAGGCACACACACAAAAAGCTACTGCAAGATAAGGGCAGCAGGGAAAACAGTATGTGTAACTGAAGAAATCCACTAAGATACTTTAATAATTGCTGTACGTTTATATTACAGCAAGTAATAAATGCTGATGGGCAGTGACAGCAACCCCAACCCAATAAGAGTTAGGCAACTAAGGGCCCCCTCCCATCAGGGATGAAGGCCTGTGTTTCTCCACCAGGAAACTAACCAGACTAACTAAAATACTGGCCAACAGTGACTGGAAAGTCTAGGATGGAGCTACATTTCTCAAGACCAATCCCTAGTAAGAACCTACCACATGCCAGAAGTTTTCACATCTTTCATCTCATTTAGTGTTGCAATTGACTAGTGATACAGGAACATTACTACACATCTATTCTATAGATAATTAAACTGAAACCAAGAGAGAGAGAATGGAATCTCAGAATGGATGTTGATTTACCTTCAACTGGAAAACAATATTAAACAAATTATTTAATACATCTGAATCTTTTAAATGGTGCTAATTAATGGTAAATGTCCTAACTTTCTTGATGCCAGGGTGAAAAACAAACTGTTCTAAAAGTGCCATTTTCCATATATTGATAAGGAAATTCAGATTTGAAATATACCTTTTAATGAGACTGTATACCACTGGGTCAGTGTCCCACAAATTGAATAGCACACAGTTGAATAAGACTCTTAATCAATTACCTGCACAATTTATGCTACACTTATCTTGGGCAAAAGTGGAGAAGAGATTTCAGGTCTTCTCATTCTAGTCCACTGTGTTCTTAATTCCAGTGGCAGCAGATAGGAAGAAATTGTGAAAGGCATGTTTTAAAGGACTTGTGTATCCTGACATCTTTCAAAAGAGCCCACAGAGCAAAGGAGAGAATCAGTTTACCAACGTGAACACAAAGTTGTCTGTATTGATACTAAGGAGGCACTTGGTATTCCTCCAAGGTCTTTTATTTATTTTGGTGGTTAGTTTGTAAGGTTAATTCTATATGCCAAATAAAAGAGAAAGATGTGTGTGCAGACAATGCTTCTTTCAAAGCTAGAAAAGCATTTGGGTGGTTAAGAATAAGGTTAAAGAAAAAAATAATAATAGTGAAAAACAGCACAATTAACATAACAACAACAAGAACTGTCCATTTACTAAGTAAAGGGCTCAGGTTAGTAACATACTATAGAATTCTGTGTAAGAGGCGTAGGGGTAACTCTTATGCACACGCCCAGACTCTTCTAAGAACCTTTCCTTCCTTAAGACTATTACAAATGGTTGGGCATGAACTGAAGGAACATGCTCTTAAAGCATAAAATGTGGAATATAATATTTACAGAGTTAGGTCTTACAATGTTTCATCAAAGGAGGTGTTGAGAGGGGACTGGAGTTCAAGAAATACTATGTATCATCTGTAGATTTCACTGGCCCACATAGGTACGCAGCTAGAATTTTAAAAAGTAAAGCAACTTGAACAAAACCACACCAGTTAGATTTCCTAAAGCAGGTTAGATCTCATTAGGCTCAAGCTTATAGTATGGAAACTATTCCTGGAAGTGTTGCTTTTGGTAAAATTGCAAGAGGGCTTTGAAGGCTTTGCAGGCATTTGTAAATCTTCAGGAGGCTATGAGAAATTAATATTCTTGACAAATTAAATAGCATGATGTGAAATATCCTTTAGAAAAATTAATCTTGCCTGTGTATAGAAGGAATTGGACTGAAAGATGCAAATAAGTAGGACAAGCAGTTAAAAAGATGATAATAATATTGTGCAGGCTATACTACAGTCCAGTCTACTGTATAGTATAGACTCAGTAAAATTATTCTACTCTTAGTTCTCAGACTGTGTTATGGAAACTTGGGGTAGCCAGATAAGAGACCTCTAAATAAAAAGTAGGTTTTCTTCACTTTCACTGAAGATCTCATAGTAAAAGGAAAAGCTAAAGAATTCTGGATAACAGCATCTCTGGGAAAAGAAGGTTGGAATACAAACCTCTGTGACAGAGATTGCTGGATGTCATCTGATAAACATTTCTACCTTTTTTCATTGCAAAATAATCTTATTATTTGAGATGGCAGTGAACCAAGCTACAAGACTGTCTTCTTGCAGCTGAGTGTGGTAAAGTTGAAAAGATTTGGATAATGAAAAGTGAGTAGGAAGCAGGAAAGCAGCTTAAGGAAGCTGACTCAGCTGGAAACTGAGTCCATTTTACCTGTACTACTTTCTCCTGCTGCCAGCCTGGAATGCAGATGTGATTATTATTCCAGCAGCTATTTTGGACAATCAGGTGACCTTGAGAATGAAAGCCATATGATGTAGAAAATACCTGGCCCTGAGTATATTTTGCATGAGAGAGAAACTCCATTCTGAAGTCATTATTGTTTGGTATTTCCTATTATGTACAGCTGAACCCAATCTTAACTGATAATGCAAATTTGCAAAAATAAACCTTGGGAACCTGGGATTTAGACACAAGTCCTTTAAAGCAATGACTAGGGGACCATCATGTTAAAGAATTCCAGGGATATTATCTAGCCTAACTCCACCTCTTACAGGGCCCCAGCTATGAAATCTACTCCAAATAGCTTCCTTCAAGATGACATTGTTTTCAATTCTGTTTTCTAAAAATCTTAAAAACATACCCTTTTCTTCCCACTACCATTGCTTTAATTCAGTTTCTCATCTTGTATATATTGAAATATTGCCACAACTTTCTAATTTGTTTCCTATCTTCATTTGCCAACCTCATATCCTATACCATTGCCTACTCTCTTAACTCCAGCTGCTGTAACAAAATCCCATAGACTGGGTACTTATAAACAGCAAACATTTATTTTTCACAGTCCTAAAAGCTAGTTGGTCCAAAAGCCACCAGCAGATCTAGAGTCTGGTAAAGGCCACTTCTTGGATCATAGATGGCAACTTTTCACTATGTCTCCATATGGTAGAAGAGACAAAGTATCTCTCTGGACCCTCTTTGATCAGGCAATAATCTCATACATGAGGGTTCCACCCTTAAGACCTAGCCACCTCCCAAAGACCCCACCTCTAATATCATTACCACAATATCATATAGATTTGGGGGGAATACAAACATTACAACACACACCCACTTTTCATGCTGCCAACAAAGTGCCAGGTCTAAATCCAAATAAAATCACATTATTGTCTTACCTAAAAAGTTTAAAGTCTTCTGATTGACCAGCAGAGTCCTTTCCTTCTTCATCCTTTCTCTCCATAATCTTTTCCACATACTCCATTTCCAACTGCATGTCTTCTTAAGGTCCTGAGTAGGCCACACAATGCTTCATGTCTTGTCATCCCACTGGAATGTGCTATCATCTTTCATCCACCTTAATTGCTCTGATCTATATTTAAAGACTATAGCGAATATATATGGCAGTAATGATCAAACCTTTTGGTCTCAGAATCAGAGTCTAATCAAATGTTATTGAGGACCACAAAGTCATTTGCTTTTGTCAGTTGTATACATTAATATTTACCATTTAGAAATTTTAAATGAGAGCAATTTCAAATATCTATGTATTAACCTATTTACAAACCTATTACAAAACCTATTTACAAATATATACTAATATATAAAATAGTTTATGAAAAAAGCTACATTTTCAAAAATTAATAAGAAGAGTGGCATTATTTTACATTTCTGAAAATTTCTGTAATGTCTGGCTTAATAGAAGACTTTTCTGGCTTAAAAGATTTTCACATTTTTCACATCTATAGTCAATCTATTTTGATATACTATTTTAACTGAAATATGTAAAAATTTGGAGAATTTTATGGGTTTTATTCTTTGAATCTAAGCACACCGTTAAGTAGTGATATCTTAAAGGTTAAGCTGCAATGTAGAATCTGAAAACATACAAATAAATGTTCTATACTCTGTTACATAAAAATCTATTGGTCAACCCTGTATGATTTTTATCAATGATCTTTGTAGCATCAGTGCATGAGTCATTTAAAAAATATTGGTTTAGTCATGTAGATCCTCCAAATGTTAATATGTTGACTCTATAATATCAATAAATCATATTTGTTACTCTCCCCACATATTCCATCAGAGAAGTAGTTAAGTATTAGAAACCATCAAGTTCACAATAGTAGATACAAGCTTTCTAAAATTCTGATTTTTATTTGAAAGTTCTAATTTCATCATCGGTAACAAGTACTGTAGTTGTTTCCCTTGAAATAGCAGGCTTACTTTGTTCATGAGTATGTCTCCCAAACACACCAGTTTGAACAGTCATAATTTTTCTGTAAGTTACTCTTTGAAGTAAAAAGTGCATTCCATGAAAAAAGGCAGCTAGTTCAGCTTGCAACTCAAACAATTGTGCAACTACTTTTCCTCAAGGCAGGCGTTTTACTACAGTATGCAGTGAAATAACTTTATGGCAGAACTAATTTGGTACATAGATATTAAAAAGCATGTAAACAGGATTAATATTTAATGAAATCAATAGTTTTACTGTTTATTCAAGGGCACTCTAAATTAAACTGGCCTCTGTATCTGTGAGTACAATGTAAAGAATACAATGACGACCTCAAAGTTTTAGTGATCTGATTCACACTGAGGTGCTTGCAGTTTTGCTGCTTTTGTAACATTACATTGCTTTTGTAATATCAGTGCAAATGTCAAGATAGTGGGAAAAAAGGAAAAAAGCATTTTAGGATTACAAAGAAAGTAGTTTTGACCTCATGGATCTTCTAAAATGGCCTCAAGACCCCAGAGTCTCCTGGATCACACTTTGAGAACCACTGGTCTATAGAATCAGTAATCTGATCATACTTCCCCTATTTTGGAAACTGTTTCTTGCAAGTCCTCTGATACAGTTTCTGTGGATGTTGCCTTTTTCTAAGTAACTATCTTAGAGATACATCTAATTGGCTGAGAAGTACACCAATGAATTCCTTCTCTAAAACTCTGGACAGAGAACTTTGGAATGTGGACAGTTCATTAAAGCAGCTTCTCTCCAGAGTCTGAAGATTTAAGATGTAAAATTTTGAAGTGTCAGTAATAGCACTTCCTGTCAGACACCAAAAAACAGAGACAGCCAGCCTGAAGCAAGAGCAAAGCAGAGATTAGAGGTGAAGAGACATCTTATTAACGTTCAAATAAATGGATCCAAGTTTACATAACCATGTTGCTATACTTGATTGTGATGAGATCTCTATTAAAAGCTCCTTTGAGATAAACTCATTTGTATAGGTTTTCTATCATTTGCAATTCAAAGCATCTGAAAATAAAATTCTCCTCTAGGGACTCCTCATCTGTGAAGCCCCCTAGCTCCATTCTCTAAGCAGAATTGATAGCCCAACTTTGAGACAACATTAGGCCTACCACTCACCTCTGGTACAGCCTCTGCCTCACTGCAATCACACACACTCCAAGACTTCTCACCTGGAAGTCTCCCCAATACATCGCAAGCTCTTGGAAAGCAGTGAAAGAATAGAACCATTTTTTTGAACTTAAACTTTAGCAAATTAAATATATGAATGGATATAGGTAGGGGAAGAAGAAGGGACAAAGAAGAAAAACATCCATTGACATAGACGTAAAATCTTGCTCTATTCCTTTATGGGTAAGTCATTTCATGATTCTGTGCCTTCATCCACTCATGCTAGATTGAGTCTGAATTAGGTGAGTATCATTTCTTAAAATTCACTTTTAACTGGAGAATAATTGCTTTGCAATATTGTGTTGTATTTTGTTGGTTTCTTCCATATATCAACATGAATCAGCCATAGGTGTACATATGTCTCCTCCCTCTTGAACCGCCCTCTCACCTCTAATCCCAACCCCCCACCCCACCCCCAGCTCCAGGTTGTCACAGAGCTCGCTGAGTCATGTAGCACATTCCCACTGGCTATTTTATGTATGGTATGGAATGTGCCTCCTTGCTCCTCTCTCAATTCATCCCACCCTCTCTTTCCCAGACTCATTCACAAGTGGGTTCTCTAAGTCTGGGTCTCCATTGTGAAAGTTGTTCAGTCGTCTCCTACTCTTTGCGACCCCATGGAATATACAGTTCATGGAATTCTCCAGGCCAGAATACTGGAGTAGGTAGCCATTCCCTTCTCCAGGGGATCTTCCCAACCTGGGGATCGAACCCAGGTCTCCCACATTGCAGGCAGATTCTTTACCAGCTGAGCTACCAGGGAAGCCTTGTTGCCCTGCAAATAGGTTCATCAATATCATCTTTCTACATTTCATATATATATATATATATATATATATATGCATTAATATACAATATTTGTTCTTCTCTTTCTGACTTACTTCACTCCATACAATAGACTCTAGGTTCATTCTAGGTGTGACTCTTAAAATGCCTTCAGTAAGTAATATTTTCCTAAGAAACTCCATCCGTGCCAGTTCAGTTAGAAACAGAAACCATATCTATTGTATTTCTCTAGGAATCAAGATGAAGTTTATTAAACTTTCCCTTTTGTAGATTTGAAGCCTCCAAAGAGAACCACCTACCTTCTCCCACCTTCATTCCATTTTGAGAAACTTGAAAATTAAGTCCCCCACACTATCAAGTATAAATTTTATAACTCTTCAACAAATCTTTTAATTTCTATTTTTTCATCTGTTCCTGATCTATAACTTACCATCTTATGAGTTCTCTGAGACAACTGTTTGACCAATGCGTTCACATTGCCTATGTGAAATGAAAATATCTCCTGCAATACTAATAAACAAAAAATGTCACAGCCTTTGGTGATTTCTGGCCTCCAAATGTGAATGAGGGCTCCATAAACTACAAAACAGTGATGCTGCCACCCCCCACGGTGATTGCTGAGGAGCTCTGGGAAACTAAGAAGCAAGGTGAACGAGGAAACAGGATTGGCCCCAGATAGCTGAGGTGCATATGAAAGGAATGAATTCAGCGAGTCCAGAGGCTTGCATCTTCCCATACATAGAATGGCAAATTCCTTAACTTGATACCTGATCTTTGATGTTCAGACTGCCTGCTCCCTTTGTTACAAACTTGTATACAGCCTGACTTCTCCTCCTGCCTCCCTGGAATGGTTTTCTCAGAGCAATCACTGCAGATGGTGACTGCGGTCATGAAATTAAGACACTTGCTCCTTGGAAGAAAAGTTATGACAAACCTAGACAGCATATTAAAAAGCAGAGACTACTTTGCTGACAAAGGTCCATATACTTAAAGCTGTGGTTTTCCCAGTGGTCACATACAGAAGTGAGAGTTGGACTGGACCATAAAGAAAGCTGAGTGACAAAGAATTGATGCTTTCAAATTGTGGTGTTGGAGAAGACTCTTGAGAGTCCCTTGGACTGCAAGGAGATCCATCTAGTCAATCCTAAAGGAAATCAGTCCTGAATATTTATTGGAAGGACTGACGCTGGAGCTGAAGCTCCAATAGTTTGGCCACCTGATGCAAAGAGCTGATTCATTGAAAAAGACCCCGATGCTGTATATATATATAGAAGACAGGAGAAGAGGATAACAGAGAATGAGATGTTCGATGGCATCACTGACTCAATGGACATGAGTTTGAGCAAGCTCTGGGAGATGGTGAAGGACAGAGAAGCCTGGTGTGCTGCAGTCCATGGGATTACAAAAAGCTGGACATGACTGAGTGACTAACACACACACCATGAGGTAAGCTAGGTCTTTTATTTTAAGCTCTTCTTTCTAGGTGTTTCTCTCCTAGAAACACCATGTATTTCAGGTGTATTCTCAGGAAGTTCAGATTGAAATAGCGTTTATCTCTGACCTGCACTGAGAGAAGTCACAAGACTGGCCTAAATTCACATAGCTAGTAACCACTACCTAAAAGCTCAATGGAACTTCCTGACTCTAAACCCTGCTCTCTCCGCACCTGTGGTCAATTCCACTCAGACAAAGAGCCCAAAGCTTTTAGTTCAAATAAAAGACAAGGATTTTATTCCATCAGTGGGTATTTAAGGAAATGAATTTTGTAAAAAACTGAAAAAGAGCTGTAAAACAATGATGAGCATTTAAAGATATTACAATTTGACTGAAGCTAATGGCAAGGAGATTGAAAAGAAGAAGGTATGGATTTCTGTCACTGCCCTGACACTAGCTTGGTGACTTGAGCAGGTTAAGCAAAACAGACAATTTCATCATGTATAAAATGAAAAAAAAAAAAATCTTATCTTACTGAGAAAGAGAACAAACTCATTTCTGAACCTACCCATATAGTCTTGACAAGCATTATCATACTTAACTTTTCAACAACTCTACTTAGTAGAGTTGTTATAATATAAAAAAATGCTTAGTAGGCATTATAATTTGTTTTTTTTTTTTTCTAACAAAGAATCTGGGATTTGCAAAATTAAATTTTCCCAACATCACAGAATTAACACCTGTGATTCCCACCACCACTGGTCTATAGGCCTTAAATGAAGGCTGTGAGGTAAAATAGCCTAATGAGAATAAATGTGTTACACTGTCCAAAATTTGGTACCTTTGGGTACATCAGCAGAACCATCCCTGAATGTCAAATCAGGAAATTTACTCTTATTTCACCACTTACATTCAATCATGACAGCCTCACTTCATGTCTCCAAGCCTCAGTTTTCTCACCAGAAAAATGGGGCAAATGAATCACAGTCCTAGATTCCTGCCTTACAGAGCAGTGATGAGGCCTCAGCAAGATCACAATGATAAAATGCTTTGTGTTCCATAGAGCCCTATACAAACGTGTGCTATTATTATTATTATTATTATTATTGCTATTACCATTATTATTACACCATGTTCTTTGGGCAAGACATTTATGTTAAACTGACACAGCACATAATTGGAGTGCTCAAGTTAAATAAATGAAGTCAGCTGTCTGACTCCTTTAAGATAAATGATGTTATTACAACATAATTGTATAACCCCATATAGCTTACAGCAGCAAAAGGATGTGTATTTCACATGCCCTCCTATAATTACATCCCCATTATAATTTTGCAGTTAGTTGCGATGAGCTCTGGTCATGAAAACATGCCAATTTTGTATGGGATTGAAGTCTGCCTAATTTTAGCAAATTGAGAGTCACACAAAAGAAAAGAGATAAATACTATGTTGTTATTTTTCATTAGAGAATTGCTATATTAAGAGGCTGCGATCCAGCTGTGTTTGTTTAAATAAAAGTGTGATTTGAATACCTCCTACAGCTAATGTTCCTGCCAATGAATAAAAGATAAAATGTGGCTCCCCTCTCGTTGGATGGGAGTCTCTGCATTCTAGCTGACTTGGAGATTTATTGTTCCACACAAGGAAGTTGAAAGCGTGGAGGGCAGACCACACGCAGGGGCCTTTTGTGTATTGTTTCAAGCCATACCACTAATAGATTTCTTCCACTGAGGCTCCAAGCAATTCAGCTGTGCTCAAATGCTCCACTTATCTGTGAAAAAATAATAATAAAATAGTAATTATGCCTCAATGGCAAATGCAGCCCAGCTCGATGCCACAAGGAAGAAAGTAAACAGGAACAAATACCATTCAGAGAAGGAATGCTGTATTGGAGTCATTGTGATAATGGATTTAAGCCTTCTTTATTTCTTTCAAGCAGACTCACTTACAGCTCAGTGCCTCTGTCTCCCAGTGTCCTCCCAAAACTAACAATAGTCTCCTGAAATTCATGGCCTTGCAAGTTGGCCAACCCAGAATGAAAGACCAGAGGTGAGATCAAAGATGGAGCTACAATGTAGTTAAGTTAATTTTAAAACATCTGGAATGATGTTCTAGAGGTCTGGTATACCAGGATATGGACAACATGAAAGTCTCTGCCATCAGGTAGATCGCAGTCTAATGATGCATATAAGATATATACATATTCCTCATTCTCCAAGCCATTAAGTGTGGCCTTTTCAAAACCCTGTTATCTGAATACTACTTGTTCTTGACCACTCAATTCTTGCCTACCCTTCCCTCTCATATAGGTATATCAGATCTCCCCTCCCGCCTCCTCAAGCACACACACAGCATTCTGTATTTTATCTTCAGGCTTTTTCAGGCATTAACTATCCCCTCTATCTGACTTGACTTTCCTCCTTTAGTCATGTAGCTAACTCATCTTCATAATTTGGTTCAAACTTCAGCTCCCAGAAGTTTTCCCTTAATAAAACTCACCCGCCATGAGGATGCTCCAAGTGCAGGATAAACATACCTCCTCTCTGTAGCAGGAACACCTGTGCTAACCTTACACACTGGTACCCAGCTGAGGAGGCTGAGCTACAGAGAAATATATCTTGTGTTCCCTATCTCCATCCTGGGGGGGCGGGGGGGGGGGAGGGAGGATAGCTCTTCTCTTTTTTGTTCCTTCTCCTTTCCACCACTCCACACCATCTACCAGAACCATAGCCATCATGAGTAACTCTTACTGATAGGAGTGCATTTTTCACATGTGTTGAGCTGGAATAAAAGTAAGAGAACTATATTTGTATTGAAATATTTCGTTCACTTATCTGTCTCTTTTCTAGGTCTTTGAGGAGGATCTTTTTGTCCCTGTATCCTAAGGCATTATAGTGACTAAAGCTTTATAGACATATAGTAAATGATAGATGGAAGAGTGACAGACAGATAAGCAAATAAACATAGGAAGAAAAGATGACTGGTAACAGGGACCACAATCTCTAGACTGCGGACTGGTACCTCCTATCAGATCACTGGCTGCATTAGATTAGAATTAAAGTGCACAAAAAAATGTAGTTCGTGTTAATCATCCTGAAACCATCCCCTCCAACCCCCTGGTCTATAGAAAAATAATCTTTCATGAAATCGGTCCCCTGGTACCAAAAAGGTTGGGAACTGCTGACTGGTAATATGAAAAGTGAGGACAAAATGCAATGAGAACCAAAATTAGGCACAGATCATTTGCAGCTGGAAAAACTGGAGGAATCTTATAGAGAATGTGGCCATTGAGCTAAGACTTCAGAAATCTTGTGATAAAGGACAGGGCATTCTAAGTGAAAAGAACAATAAAAGTGACTATTTAACAAACCTACAATATCCACAGGGTGTAGTTACAATACCCAAATGGTGTAGTTACTTCCAAAGTAAAAACTCTGAAAGGCTTACACACCCTTCCAATAATAACCCATATCTGAATTTTTTTGGAATGGTCTTCCAGGTCTACCTAATAGGCACTGAACAAAATCTAATTCAGATTGCTTTGGGTTTGTTTTTTTTTTTAAACCCAAATCTGGACTGCCTAGCTTAATTTCCCACTTCACTGTTTCTTCAAAAGTTGAATATATGTGATTCACATAAACAGCATGTGCTCAATATATTGAATGAAGTCAGTGAAGTAACAAACTCAGAATTGCCACCACTGGGGACAATAAAAGTGTCACATTACTTCATCATAGTCACCAGTTCACAGAGAAGAATTGCCTAGGTGAAAAAGGAAAAAGCACACCAGTTATTGACTGTTTAACCCTGTGCATTTTATATAACCTAGCTAAGCTTCAATTTCCTCTTTTGCAAAATAACATTAACAATACTTGCTTTGTAAAGATATTGTTAGGATCAAATCTGACTTTAAACCACATGATATTGCTATTTTTTAGGTAAAAGATCAGCAATTTAATGTGATTCAACCCAATGTAACTGTGATTAGAATATAGTAAATGCTCAATTTAGGTTAATAATGAATCTTCACTATGTGTACACGATGAATGCCAATTTAAACCTTAGTTTTATCATTTAATAGCAGCAAACAAGTAAGTTACCATTGTCCTAACCGCAGTTTCCTTCTCTGGAGTTGATTTCCCTTGTAGATATAAAAATAAAAGAAATTAAAGATACCTGATACAAAGCAGTCACTCAACCAATAGAAACCTAAATGATTGCAAAAGACCAAGATCTATGAAAAGATAACTGTTTCAGAAAAGAATAATGGGGAAAATTTATTCAAGAGTAGGTTATATACATAGGTATTCCGGTCTCATGTTGAAATATTCTTTATTGAAATCCTATGACCTTGCATGTAATTCTAAAGAACTGTTGTGTTGGAGCTGACTTAATTAAGGCTCAGTAGAGCACTGAGCAGGTGGTTGCCAGAAGCCACTGGGAGTCTGGTTTATACTGTCTGAGTCCATTTAAATAACCAGAATGCTCAAAGTCTAAAAAAAAATCTATTCAAACAGTAACCGTCATGATCAAATTAAAACTACATGTTTTGTGTGTGTGTAAAAATATGGCATGGGGATCAAAATTAGATGTGAAATACTCAGAGGGATCTTATTAATAGCAGAAGTTTCTGACCTAGAAGCACATAAAGAATGTATTCATTCATACCATCAGAAGTTATTATTATCTGAAATAATAATAAACTAAGTTATGACAGCCTGTAAAAGTGCTGGGCAGACATGGTTTTTATCAAGTGTGTAATGCTAATAGCCATCCAACAAGGTAATTATTTGAGTTAAAGTTTAGAATATCTGAGAAGCAGTGCATAGGGACTGTTAAGGGAATAGTAGTGTTCTCAGGGGAATGCTTCATCGATGTTCAGAATGTGTACTTGGAGACTTCCATCTCACACACAGAGTTTAGAGGGCACATCTTGATGCTGTGCTGAAAATAATCACCAAATCTCAAAAGGTTTCTTCATTTAGAATTTGGACTGGGCATTATGTGAGGTATCCTCAAGGGAGTATCTTGGAGTGTGTTCTGTTTTAAAAGGAAAAGAAAAAAAGGAAAGAGACATTCTGAACTACCTTCTGAAGCATTCAAACAAGTAGAAGCAAGAGGCTTCTCTCAAAACCAGGACTTGAAAGCCAGCTAACACGTGCATTTGGAACCAAGTGACCATGAGGGTGGAGATCTAAGGGTGCAGGCATGGTGGTTACCTACCTCCAGGTCTGGGGGCAGGTTTTGCCATTCTAAGTCCTGGAACAAATCATCAAATCTCTCTAAACTTTGGTGTCTTCATCTGCTAAGGTGGCTAATAATCTGTATCTCATGGGAAGTAAGCAGCGCAGAACCTCAGAGACAAGTCACCCAGTAACAAGTGTGTCTTCAGGTTTGCTCAGCTTCTCAAGCAAGATTTGAGGCTGCAAGTGGACAAATGTCAAGATCCTTAATGACATGGTAGGTGCCCAAAATTTCTCCAAAAACTCTATGCTGAGATCTAGGAGGTAAAGGGTGAGCTTCATGTGTAGGCTCTGAGATGTTAAGGTGCAGGAGCTGGCTGAGCCAAGAAGAGACTGAATTCTGTCTCAGCCTGAGGTCCTCTAATGCCCTGAGGCTGCATCCTGGCCCTGGGGAGACTGTGGCACTGGACAGACTAATCAAGTCCAGGCTGCCTTGTGTTTACTGCAGTATTGTGGGGGAAATAATAGGTTTTCTGCTATCAGAAATCTGAAACTAATTCAGTATGAGATTTTGGTCATTTGAGAAAGAACTTGAATGAGAACCAGGAGAAGTTGAACATGAACATGTCTTTTCAATGTCCTTCACAGATGCCAAAAGAAAAGTTAAGTAACATGTAGGATATAATAATGTTTCCTAAATTGTTCCCAGAACACAGATTTGAGATGTTTATAGGGGTTCCACCAAAAAATAGTGTTCTGTATTCAGACAAGTCTAGAAAATGCTGCATGCTGTGTGTACATCTGTCCTGAATAATAGTAATTCACGGTAGTAAATCAAATGCTCTGAGAAACCCTATAATAACAAATAAACCTTTAAAAAATTTGTTCAATCCCTTTGGGTATTGTCCTCTTTGTTTTCTTTTGAAAATATAACACCTATCAGTTCTTTGGCCTATTTTCTGATTGGGACATTTATTTTTCTGGAATTGAGCTGCAGGAGTTGCTTGTATATTTTTGAGATTAATCCTTTGTTGCTTCATTTGCTATTATTTTCTTCCAATCTGAGGGCTGTCTTTTCACCTTGCTTATAGTTTCCTTTGTTGTGTAAAAGCTTTTAAGTTTAATTAGGTCCCATTTGTTTATTTTTGCTTTTATTTCCAATATTCTGGGAGGTGGGTCATAGAGGATCCTGCTGTGATTTATGTCGGAGAGTGTTTTGCCTACATTCTCCTCTAGGAATTTTATAGTTTCTGGTCTTACATTTAGATCTTTAATCCGTTTTGAGTTTATTTTTGTGTATGGTGTTAGAAAGTGTTCTAGTTTCATTCTTTTACAAGTGGTTGACCAATTTTCCCAGTACCACTTGTTGAAGAGGTTGTCTTTTTTCCATTATATATTCTTTCCTCCTTTGTCAAAGATAAGGTGTCCATACGTTCATGGATTTATCTCTGGGCTTTCTATTCTGTTCCATTGATCTATATTTCTGTCTTTGTGCCAGTACCATACTGTCTTGATGACTGTGGCTTTGTAGTATAGTCTGAAGTCAGGCAGGTTGATTCCTCCAGGTCCATTCTTCTTTCTCAAGATTACTTTGGCTATTCAAGGTTTTTTGTATTTCCATACAAATTGTGAAATTATTTGTTCTAGTTCTGTGAAAAATACCGTTGGTAGCTTGATAGGGATTGCATTGAATCTATAGATTGCATTGGGTAGTATAGTCATTTTAACAATATTGATTCTTCCAATCATGAACACGGCATATTTCTCCATCTGTTTGTGTCCTCTTTGATTTCTTTCATCAGTGTTTTATAGTTTTCTATGTATAGGTCTTCGTTTCTTTAGGTTGATATACTCCTGAGTATTTTATTATTTTTATTGCAATGATGAATGGTATTGTTTCCTTAATTTCTCTTTCTGTTTTCTCATTGTTAGTGTATAGGAATGCAACAGACATTTCTCCAAAGAAGACATACAGATGGCTAACAAACACATGAAAAGAGGCTCAACATCACTCATTATCAGAGAAATGCAAATCAAAACCACAATGAGGTACCATTATACGCCTGTCAGGATGGCTGCTATCCAAAAGTCTACAAGCAATAAATGCTGGAGAGGGTGTGAAGAAAAGGGAACCCTCTCACACTGTTGGTGGGAATGCAAACTTGTACAGCTGCTATGGAGAACAGTGCAGAGATTTCTTTAAAAACTGGAAATAAAACTGCCATATGACCCAGCAATCCCACTTCTGGGCATACACACCGAGGAAACCAGATCTGAAAGAGACACATGCACCCCAATGTTCATCGCAGCACTGTTTATAATAGCCAGGACATGGAAGCAACCTAGATGCCCATCAGCAGATGAATGGATAAGGAAGCTGTGGTGCATATACACCATGGAATATTACTCAGCCATTAAAAAGAATTCGTTTGAATAAATTCTAATGAGAGGATGAAACTGGAGCCCATTATACAGAGTGAAGTAAGCCAGAAAGATAAAGACCAATACAGTATACTAATACATGGAATTTAGAAAGATGGTAATGATAACCCTATATGCAAAACAGAAAAAGAGACACAGATGTGCAGAACAGACTTTTGGATTCTGTGGGAGAAGGCGAGGGTGGGATGTTTTGAGAGAACAGCATTGAAATGTGTATATTATCAAGGGTGAAACAGATCACCAGCCCAGGCTGGATACATGAGACAAGCGCTTGGGGCTGGTGCACTGGGAAGGCCCAGAGGGATTGGGTGGGGAGGGAGGTGGGAGGGAGGATTGGGATGGGGAATACATGTAAATCCATGGCTGATTCATGTCAATGTATGGCAAAAACCACTACAATATTGTAAAGTAATTAGCCTCCAATTAATAAAAATAAATGGAAAGAAAAGATAAAACATTACTGGAATTTAAAAAAAAAAACACCTATCAGCACCTCTCAAAACATTGGTGTTCTTATGAATTCATATTGGGTAGTACAGAGGCTCCAAGAATGAGCATATCAAACAGTTGTTTCTATGGATGTTTTCCAGGGACTGACTAGTCCCTGCCTACAGAATGATGCCTTTCATGAGGTACCCTTTTCATTTCTTCACTGGAGCACTCAGCTCAGCACTCAAGCATAATTTCTGCAAAGCCTCTTTAATTTTTCTACTAGTAGAAGTTACAAAGCTTCAGTTGTACTCCTGCAGGCCCTAGGCTTAGCCCAATGTGACAGTGGCCATAGTCACTTGTCCCTGAGTACCTTGAGGTCAAGCAAATGCTTGTACCCCAGCAACTAACCAAATTCTCACAGTGCCCTGAGTAACATCCTACACATGACTCTTAATCTTTACTAAGCTGGACTTTGATGTTTGAGCAAGGCTTCTGTGCTCAGTCTGAAAGTCAAAGTAATTTTGAGTCTTTCTCTACCAAGGCAATTCCTTATCCCTGGTTTGGTGACCTGTACAGAATTAGAGAGTCTTGAAGAAAAAGGAAGCTAGAAGTGTAGCTTCTTGGCTGACAAATAAAAGACTCCTCTGTGGTGTAATAGCCAACAACAAAAAGCTTTGTTCTAGAAGATTTGATATCAATAGCATGTTCAGAATGTATCCAGGTCATTTCAATCTCACCACCACTATTCTAGTTCCAGTGTTTGATATCTCCCATAAGTGACATTACAATGATGCCTACACAACTCTCTAATCATCCATTCACCTTATACAAGATTCATCCTTTTCTTTATTAACAATAAGTATCACTTTGACTCAGTGGTAAAGAATCAGCCTGTAAATGCAGGAGAGGCAAGAGACTTGGGGTCAGGAAGATCTCCTGGAAAAGGAAATGGAAACTCACTTCAGTATTTCTTGCCTGGAAAATTTCGTGGACAGAGGAGCCTGGTGGGCTACAGTCTATAGGGTCACGAAGAGTCGGACACAACTGAGAGACTGCAAATGCATGCACGACTTCTGCAGAAAACCATGCATTTTCACCTATGCAGTATTATTTAATATTAGGTAGCCCACAGTTTTTTCCTACTCTCCTCAAAATATTTCATAGAACCTCATGAACCTATCAAGTCATTCAAGATCATAGAAAATATGGGGCAGATTTTCTTATAGATTGCAAAACTGAGATTGATAGTTTGTGCATTTATATTATCAACTGTTCTTTCAGGACTGAAATATTAAGCACTCAACTTAGTTCTGAACATATTTACTGTTACAGAAAACAAATGATATGTTTTAACTTTTTACTAAGCTGTAAAACAAATCCAAATGTTTTTTATTGCACAGGTATTACATCTTCTAAACTCAAGTATAGCAATTTCTTCTATATGATTCACTCAGATACACTCTGTTCTGAAGTTCCCTTAAATATCTCTTTCTTGACTGCATTTTAATTGATTATAGTGCATGCTAAGTCACTTTACGCATGTCCAATTCTTTGCAATCCTATCGACCATACCCTGCCAGGCTCCTCTGTCCATGGGATTCTCCAGGCAAGAATACTGGAGTGGGTTGCTGTTTCTTCCTCCAGGACCCAGACCCAGAGATCAAACCCAGTCTCTGAAGTCTCCTACATTGGCAGACTGGCTCTTTACCACTAGCACCACCTGGGAAACCCTGTGTGTGTGTGTGTATAGACACACATGCATGCATCCACTTAAAAGTGTACAGTTTAATGCATTTTGACAAATTTGTACACCCAGAGAGACTTGGTAACAATGAAAAAGTAGAATATTTGCATCCCTCAAAAAAACTGCCTAATGCTTTTTTGTGATCAGTCTTACCAATCCTTTGTTCTTGGAAACCTCTGATCTGCTTTCTGCTACTATAGATTAATTTGAATTTTCTAAAATTCTGTATAAATGGAATTATACAGTATATACTCTTTTGTGTCTAGCTTCTTTCACTCAGAATAATGTCTTTGAAACTCATCTGTGTCACACATTAAAAAGTATATCAATCTTTTTCATTGCTGAGTGGTGTTCCTTGTATGCATATATAATCAAATTGCTTATCTAATCCCCTTCTGATGGGCATTTAGTTTGTTTCCAGCCTGATTACCGATAAAGCTGCTATAAACATCCTCTTACACAGCTTTCCAGGGACCTATGCTTTCATTTTTCATTTCTTTGGGGTAAATAACTAGGAGTGGACATGCTGGGTATGTATGGTTAGTGCATGGACATTTTCTAAAAAATTACCAAACTGTTTTCCAAAATAGTTGTAATGTTATACTTCTCTCCAGCAACCTATCAGATATTCAATTGTTCAGAATCCTTACCAACATTTGATCTTACAGTCTTTTTCATTTTAGCCATTCTAATAGAAGTGTAGTGGTATCTTATTTTGGTTTTAAATTGCATTTTCCTGATGACTAATGATGTTAAGAATCTTTTCATATGCTTATTAGCAATTAATACATCTTCCTTGATGAAATGATGAAGTAAATGTTTCAATCTTTTCCCTATGTTTAGTTGGATTGTCTTCCTGCTATTAAGCTGTAGTTTGTTATATACACTGCATGCCAAGTCTTTTAACAGATATATATATATATCTTATATAATATATATTATATATATATGTATCTTTTATATATATATATCTTTTTTCCCAATTTGTGGCTTGCTTTTTCATTTTCTTAACACTTTCTTCAAAGAGCAGTGATTTTTAATTTTGATTAAACCTCACTTATCCTTTTCTCTTATTGTTTTAAATGTGGGAGGTATTAGTTAAGAAATCTTTTCCTACTTTGAGTTTGCAAAACTTTTTCTCTACTTTTACTTCTACCTTTAGGTCTTTGAGTTAATTTTTGTGTATGTCCATGTGTGTCAAGTCACTTCAGTCATGTCTGACTCTTTGCCACCCCATGGACTATAGCCTGCCAGGCTTCTTGGTCCAATTTTGGGGTATAGTATGAGTTAAAAACCAATTTTTTTTCTATCCAGATTTCTAGTTCCTCCAACACAACCTGCAAAAATGACCACCATTTCCCCAGCAGATTGCTTTAGGGTATTTGTCAAAAATTAATTGACATATTAAGGTAGGTCTATTTCTGGAAGCTATTCTGTTTCACTGATTTGTCCTCCTTATACCAACCAATACCACACTGTCTAGATTGCAATAGCTTTATAGCAAGCTTTGAAAATAGGAGTGTAAGTATTCCAATTTTGTTTTCAAAATTGTTTTGGCTAACTTAGGCTCCTTTACATATTCATATAAATGTTAGATTTATATTACCAATTGCTAGATTTTTAAAAACCTGCTTATATTTTGGTTGATATTGAGTGACATTGCTAGGTCATTTTCAGGATAATTTATATCTTTCAAAACTTTAAGATTGTGTTCCATTGTCTTCTCACTGGATTTCTGATGAGAAATATGCTGTCATTTTAAAATCTTTCTCTCTCTCTCTCTCTCTCTCCTTTTTTTTTTTAATTTGGTTGCTTTAAAATTTTTCTCTCTCTGACTGGTATTGAACAACATAATTAGATATTCTTTGGTGTGGTTTTTTCATTTTCTTTTTGCATTTGAGGTTAATAAATCTTCCTGATTTTGTGAGTTTATAATATTTATTGAGTTAGACAAGGCTGTGGTCCATGTAATCCAAGTCTATGCTCCGACCAGTAATGCTGAAGAAGCTGAAGTTGAATGGTTCTATGAAGACCTACAAGACCTTCTAGAACTAACACCCAAAAAAGATGTCCTTTTCATTATAGGGGACTGGAATGCAAAAGTAGGAAGTCAAGAAACACCTGGAGTAACAGGCAAATTTGGCCTTGGAGTACAGAATGAAGCAGGGCAAAGGCTAATAGAGTTCTTCCAAGAGAATGCACTGGTCATAGCAAACACCATCTTCCAACAACACGAGAGAAGATTATAGGCCCCACTTAATTTTTCCCCATCTTTCTTAAAATTAATTGGGATTTTTTTTTTTTTCTTTTTTGCAGGGTGAGGTGGTGCTTGCTTCTTGGTTGTTTCAGATGGGAGAGTAAATCTAGTTTCTCTTACTCCATCTTGGGAAGAAGTCTATACTCTATATTGGTTCATTTTTAAAAAACGTTTCCTCTTTACAATTATATTTGGGTATTTCAAGTCCGTAGGAATTTTGTTCTGCATTTTCTAATCTGCTCTTTCATTCCACACTTCTATCTTTCCGAACTCTTAGCCCTGTATCTTGAACTCAGTGAGAATGTTATGTTCTGTGTAGAATCACCCTCCCCACACTGCCGCCCAGGAAGTTCCTCCGGATAAAGAGTCAGGACAGTTACAGAACTCACATTTTTTCCCTTTTCTAAGAGGTTACTGCTCTGCAGTGTGTGCTGTTCAATGTGTGAAAAATTATTTTATGTATATTTTCCAGTTCTCTGATCATTTTCAGTGGAAAAATAAACCTATTCTCATGACTGGTAGTAGAAGTATTCTTTGGGTTTTCTCTCAGCACTTAAAGATGTCACACCATTATCTTCCAGTGTGCATGGTTTCTGAAGTCTGCTATAATTCTTATTTTTTTCTTCCATATTGAATGTGATTATTTTTCTCTGGCTAACTGCATGATTTTCTCATTATTCTTTGTTTTAAAAATTTGAATATGGCATGCCAAGGTGAATTCTTTTAGGCTGGAAGATTGTTTCCTTTTGATTATCCTGTTTGGTTGACAATGGGGATTGGTCTGCCAGAGAGATTATTTTTCAGTGTTTACTCCACCCTCAGATTTGATTTTCTCTTCACATTGCACCTCAGAGAGGGTATGTCTATTGCACATTACTTGTTACTCACTGCTTTTAAGTCTAATGGTTTAGGATGTGGGTCATTTTCTTCAAAACCTCACATTTAGATAAGCATTGTGTTTCTGGGTATGGACTTCTCAGTAGTATTGAGCCCAGCACATATTCTTATTTCTCCACCCTTTGGATTTTAATCAGTATAGGACCAAAAATCTTTTTGATAAAATACAAGCACTATTACTTTCTAGCTGTGTGACCTTAGGCAAACACATTATTTCTCTGAACTTCAGGCTTTTTATTATATAAAGTGGAGATAACAAAAGGAGATTAAAATTTTTTCCAAAGAAGATTAATAGGTGCTCAAAATCACTAATAATTAGGGAGATGCAAATCAAAACTACAGTAAGATATCACCTCACACATATTAGAATGGCTATTATCAAAAAGATAGGAAATTACAAGAGTTTGTGAGGATATGGAGAAAAAGAAACCCTTGTGTACTATTGGTAGAAATGTGAACTGATGCAGCCACTATGGAAAATAGTATGAACATACTTCAAAAATTAAAAATAGGGCCACTATATGATCCAGCAATTTCTCTTCTAGGTATTTATCCAAAGGAAACAAAAACAGTAGCTCAAAAAGATGTTTGCTGTTACTGCTGCTGCTAAATCACTTCAGTCGTGTCTGACTCTGTGTGACCCCATGAACAGCAGACTACCAGGCTCCTCTGTCCACAGGACTCTCCAGGCAGGAATACTGGAGTGGGTTAAAAAGATGTTTACACTCCCACATTCACTGCAGCATTATTCACAGTAGTCAACACATGCAAGCAACTTAAATATCCATTGATAAATGAATTTATAAAGAAAATATGATATATATATACATATATATATATATATAATTCAGCCATATAAAAGAAGAAACTCACGCCATTTGCAATGATATGGATGGTCCTTGAAGGCATTATGATAAGTGAAATAAATCAAAGAAAAGTAAATACCATATGACCTCATAATGGAATCTAAAAATTAAAAAAAATATATAAAAGAACTCATAGATAGAATAGACTGATGATTACCAGAGATAGAGGTTGAAGGATGAACAATATGAATGAAGGTAGTCCAAAATCACAAGCTTCCAGCTTCCAGTTGTAAAAATAAGTCTTGGAGATTTAATGTACAAGCATATAGTTAGTAATACTATATTATAATTTTGAAAGTTGCTAACAGAGCAAATCTTAAAATTTTTCATAACAAGAAAAATATTTGAAATGATGTGTGGGGATGGATAATAGACTTAGTGTAGTGATCATCTCACAATATATACAAATGTTGAATCATTATGTTACACCTGAGAATAATAAAATATTATGTAGTAATTATATTTAAATTTAAAAAAAATAGAAAAAAAAAGAATGGATACTAAAAAATACCTAAAGTGAAACATGAAATCTCTATGTTTATAATATGGTAGTTGCTTGACATATATTTTTCTGATTAACTTACTTATTAATAATGATACAAAAGTGGGTGAATTGCAACTTTTATTAACACACCTGAAAGTTAACATGTCTATTTCGAAATCAGCTTCTGGAAAAACCCAGTTTCTTCAGTTGCTATCCAAAAGGAAGATAAAAAAATGAGATGTTCACCATTCAGATATAAGAATGTGTAAGAACACAAAAGGTTAAAAAAAGGAATATGTCAGATAATTGGCAAAGGAAATGGAGTTGAGGGGAGCCCTCTGAGCATGAAGTAACTCCCAGATCTGTAAATAGTGTTCAGAGAAATAGAGTAACTAGGAGACACAGTGAGATAACATGTTGGACTAGCAACACCCTCAGATGTCTGACCATGCCAGGTTTAAACCCCAAATCTTCCATTTTTAGGATGTGGTAATTTGGATGAATTAATTTCTTTAAACCTCAGTGTCTTTATCTACAACAAGGCAATAATTAAGCTTTCCTTACAAATGTGTCATAAGGACTAAGAAGTAGAAATGAGATAATATACGTGAAAGATCCTGAGATGTAAGAGGAGTTCACTCTATGTTTATTTACAAAACACATTTACTTAGAAAAAAGAATGTTATCTAGCAGGAAACAGCAAAAGGAGCCAAAGGCAACATGAGCCAAAATTCAGAAATCTAAGAGAGAGATGCCAAACCAGAAACCCAGATACCAAGATTAGGAAGCAAGGGTGACAGTCAGATAGCACCATATCATTCTATAGGAACAGAATTACCCAAAATTGGGTTAATGAAGACAATGTGTCTGAAGGGGGTGAAAAGGGGAGTCTACAAGGAATTCTAGTCTAGGTCACCTCTAAGGAGCCTTTCATCACTTGTATTTTATTTTATTTTTTGACTGTGCTGAGTCTTTGTGGCTGCACACGAGCTTTCTCAGTTGCAGTGAACAGGGCTACTCAGTATTGTGGTATGCTGGCGGTGGCTTCTCTTGTGGAACAGGGGCTCTAGAGCCCAGGCTCAGTAGTTGTGAATGGGCTTAGTTGCCCCGCAGCATGTGGGATCTTAGTTCCCCAAACAGGGGTAGAATTCATGTCCCCTGCCTTGGCAGGTGGATTCCCAAACACTGGACCACCAGGGAAGCCCCCCAACACTTGTATTTAGAATTGTATGCTTTTTTGCTTAAACAGTTTTTTTCACTAGCTCCCACTTCTAGCCTGGGAGGCAGCATAGTAGCATAGTTCATTCCTGGATCTTAGAAAACCCTCCTTCAACACCGCAACATTGTGAGTTTGGGCAAATTCTTGTAATGGACTTTTGCCATTCTTTTTAAGATACCTATTATCTTAACTCCTTTCACATATTTGGGATCTTTTCTACCTTACAAATATTTTCTTAGAGCAGAGCCTAATTCTCAGCATAGAAGCTAAAGAAGTTGGATGCTTGCTGTTTTAGTCTCCTCATCAGACAATATTTAAGCATTTGAATTGGCACATCAGCAGCATTCTCCATGGGCTTTGAATTAGAAGCTCATAACCCAAAGATTCAGAGTCATAGAGAAGCTTCACCTTTAAAGGTTACCATTGAAAAATAACATTCCAGGTCTAACACTGGTCTCCAGTGTCCACTGGTTACTAGCTCTAAGCCAGCAGCAGCAATATTTTCCTTCATGAACCAGTTTTGTAGTTGATTTTAGATTGTGCTGTTGGGAGTACCCTCTGAACCTGACTTTCCAATCATCCCATCCATTCTTTTAGTAAATTCCTTTTGCCTAAATCAGACATATCAGTATTGAGACTAACATATTCTCTTTAGCATCAGTTACTTCGTCTATAAAATAGAGAAAATAGCAATTTCTGTTTATAGGAAACTGTAATGATTCGACTAAAGAGGCACATAAAATGTTCACAGGTGTTCCTGAAATATCTGTTTCTCTTAATAAATGTTTGCCATTATTATTTAGTGTTTTATTTTTACAGAGAAATTTTGAAAACACTGTATCATTGAAAGCTCTCAACCACACTTGAAAAAGATACGACTTTCACTAACTTAGGAACATCCATTAACATTAAGCATATAGAATGAACAAAGCTAGATGTTCTGAGAAAATCACTAGGCAAAACTACCAATAATATGGGATATAAAATGATAGGAATGAATGAGATCAGTACAAGAAAGAGTGTGAGAGAGAAATAGGGCTCCAAGTTCTCATGGAGATCAATAGGTTTACCAGCTCCAGTAAGGATGAGATGTATGTCAGTTCGGTTCAGTCACTCTGTCATGTCCAACTCTTTGCGACCCCATGGGCTGCAGCACACCAGGCCTCCCTGTCCATCACCAACGTCTTCCAGAGTTCACTCTAACTCATGTCCATTGAGTCAGTGATGACATCCAACTATTTCATCCCCTTTTGGCCCCTTCTCCTCCCGCCTTCAATCTTTCCCAATATCAGGGTCTTTCCAAATGAATCAGTTCTTTGCATCAGGTGGCCAAAGTACTGGAGTTTCAACTTCAGCATCAGTCCTTCCAATGAATATTCAGGACTGTTTTCCTTTAGAATAGACTGGTTGGACCTCCTAGCAGTCCAAGGGACTCTCAAGAGTATTTTCCAATACCACAGATCAAAAGCATCAATTCTTTGGCACTCAGCTTTCTTTATAGTCCAACTTTCACATCCATACATGATTACTAGAAAAACCATAGCCCTGACATCATGAGAAACACTGGGCTGGAAGAAGCACAAGCTGGAATCAAGACTGCCAGGAGAAATATCAGTAACCTCAGATATGCAGATGACACCACCCTTATGGCAGAAAGTGAAGAGGAACTAAAAAGCCTCTTTTTTTTTTTTTCTTTTTTCCATTTATTTTTATTAGTTGGAGGCTAATTACATCATTACAGTGGTTTTTGTTATACATTGAAATGAATTAGCCATGGATTTACATGTATTCCCCATCCCAGTCCCCCCTCCCACCTCCCTCTCCACCCGATCCCTCTGGGTCTTCCCAGTGCACCAGGCCCTAGCACTTGTCTCATGTATCCAGCCTGGGCTGGTGATCTGTTTCACCGTAGATAATATAGATGTTGCAATGCTGTTCTCTTGAAACATCCCACCCTCGCCTTCTCCCAGAGTCCACAAGTCTGTTCTATACATGAGTCTCTTTTTCTGTTTTGCATATAGGGTTATCATTACCATATTTCTAAAGTCCATATATATGTGTTAGTATACTGTAATGGTCTTTATCTTTCTGGCTTACTTCGCTCTGTATAATGGGCTCCAGTTTCATCCATCTCATTAGAACTGATTCAAATGAATTCTTTTTAATGGCTGAGTAATATTCCATGGTGTATATGTACCACAGCTTCCTCATCCATTCGTCTGCTGATGGGCATCTGGGTTGCTTCCATGTCCTGGCTATTATAAACAGTGCTGCGATGAACATTGGGGTGCACGTGTCTCTTTCAGATCTGGTTTCCTTGGTGTGTATGCCCAGAAGTGGGATTGCTGGGTCATATGGCAGTTCTATTTCCAGCTTTTTAAGAAATCTCCACACTGTTTTCCATAGTGGCTGTACTAATTTGCATTCCCACCAACAGTGTAAGAGGGTTCCTTTTTCTCCACACCCTCTCCAGCATTTATTGCTTGTAGACTTTTGGATAGCAGCCATCCTGACTGGCGTATAATGATACCTCATTGTGGTTTTGATTTTCATTTCTCTGATAATGAGTGATGTTGAGCATCTTTTCATGCATTTGTTGCCATCTGTATGTCTTCCTTGGAGAAATGTCTTTTGGCCACAGCAATCAGGGCAGAAAAAGAAGTAAAAGGAATCCAGATAGGAAAAGAAGAAGTGAAACTCTCTCTGTTTGCAGATGACATGATCCTCTACATAGAAAACCCTAAAGACTCTACCAGAAAATTACTAGAGCTAATCAATGAATACAGTAAAGTTGCAGGATATAAAATTAACACACAGAAATCTCTTGCATTCCTATACACTAACAATGAGAAAACAGAAAGAGAAATTAAGGAAACAATACCATTCACCATCGCAACAAAAAGATTAAAATACTTAGGAGTATATCTACCTAAAGAAACAAAAGACCTATACATAGAAAACTATAAAACACTGATGAAAGAAATCAAAGAGGACACAAACAGATGGAGAAATATACCGTGTTCATGGATTGGAAGAATCAATATTGTCAAAATGGCTATACTACCCAAAGCAATCTATAGATTCAATGCAATCCCTATCAAACTACCAATGGTATTTTTCACAGAACTAGAACAAATAATTTCACAATTTGTATGGAAACACAAAAAACCTCAAATAGCCAAAGTAATCCTGAGAAAGAAGAATGGAACTGGAGGAATCAATCTGCCTGACTTCAGACTCTACTACAAAGCCACAGTCATCAAGACAGTATGGTACTGGCACAAAGACAGAAATATAGATCAATGGAACAGAATAGAAAGCCCAGAGATAAATCCACGAACCTATGGCCAACTTATCTTCGACAAAGGAGGCAAGGATATACAATGGAAAAAAGATAACCTCTTTAACAAGTGGTGCTGGGAAAACTGGTCAACCACCTGTAAAAGAATGAAACTAGAACACTTTCTAACACCATACACAAAAATAAACTCAAAATGGATTAAAGATCTAAATGTAAGACCAGAAACTATCAAACTCCTAGAGGAGAACATAGGAAAAACACTCTCCGACATAAATCACAGCAGGATCCTTTATGACCCACATCCCAGAATTTCAGAAATAAAAGCAAAAATAAACAAATGGGACCTAATGAAACTTAAAAGCTTTTGCACAACAAAGGAAACTATAAGCAAGGTGAAAAGACAGCCCTCAGATTGGGAGAAAATAATAGCAAACGAAGCAACAGACAAAGGATTAATCTCAAAAATATACAAGCAACTCCTCCAGCTCAACTCCAGAAAAATAAATGACCCAATCAAAAAATGGGCCAAAGAACTAAAAAGCCTCTTGATGAGAGTGAAAGAAGAGAGTGAAAAAGTTGGCTTAAAGCTCAACATTCAGAAAACTAAGATCATGGCATCTGGTCCCATCACTTCATGGAAAATAGATGGGGAGACAGTGGAAACAATGTCAGACTTTATTTTGGGGGGCTCCAAAATCACTGCAGATGGTGATTGCAGCCATGAAATTAAAATACACTTACTGCTTGGAAGAAAAGTTATGACCAACCTAGAAGGCATATTAAAAAGCAAAGACATTACTTTGCCAACAAAGGTCTGTCTGGTCAAGGCTATGGTTTTTCCAGTGGTCATATATGGATGTGAGAGTTGGACTGTGAAGAAAGCTGAGTGCCGGAAAATTGATGCTTTTGAACTGTGGTGCTGGAGAAGACTCTTGAGAGTCCCTTGGACTTCAAGGAGATCCAAGCAGTCCATCCTAAAGGAGATCAGTCCTGGGTGTTCATTGGAAGGACTGATGCTGAAGCTGAAACTCCAGTGTTTTGGCCACCTCATGCAAAGAGTTGATTCATTGGAAAAGACCCTGATGCTTGGAGGGGTTGGGGGCAGGAGGAGAAAGGGATGATAGAGGATGAGATGGCTGGATGGCATCACTGACTCAATGGACATGAGTTTGAGTAAACTCCGGGGGTTGATGATGGACAGAAAGGCCTGGCATGCTGCGATTCATGGGATTGCTAAGAGTCAGACACGACTGGGTGACTGAACTGAGCTGAACTGAACTGACTAGATGGACCTATGTTGACAAAGTAATGTCTCTGCTTTTTAACATGCTGTCTAGGTTGGTCATAACTTTCCTTCCAAGGAGCAAGCATCTCTTAATTTCATGGCTGCAATCACCATCTGCAGTGATTTTGGAGCTCAGAAAAATAAAGTCTGTCACTGTTTCCACTGTTTCCCCATCTATTTGCCATGAAGTAATGGGACCGGATGTCATGCCCTTAGTTTTCTTAATGTTGAGCTTTAAGCCAACTTTTTCACTCTCCTTTTTCACTTTCATCAAGAGGCTCTTTAGTTCTTCTTCACTTTCTGCCATAAGAGTCGTGTCATCTGCATATCTAAAACAGAACAAACAAGAGTGGTGTCATCTGCATATCTGAGGTTATTGATATTTCTCCCAGCAATCCTGATTCCAGCTTGTGCTTCATCCAGTCCAGTGTTTCTCATGATGTACTCTGCATATATGTTAAATAAGCAGGGTGACAATATACAGCCTTGACATACTTCTTTCCTGATTTGGAACCAGTCTGTTGTTCCATGTCCAGAGTTCTAACTGTTGCTCCCTGACCTGCATACAGATTTCTCAGGAGACAGGTCAGGTGGTTTGGTATTCCCATCTCTTGAAGAGTTTTCCCCAGCTTGTTGTGATCCACGCAAAGATGTGTGTGAACAGTACTAAAAAGAAAAGAATAATGAGGTTGAAAAAAAATTAAGTTTGGTCAAAAAGTGAAAAGAAAATCATATTTCAAGAAAGGAGGGTCAATTATTCTCTGGAAAATTCTAATCCCCCTGCTGAAGGAAGAAACAGCACACAACATTCAAGATAAAAACAGGGTAGGAGGAATATGGACAACATGATTTGTTAAATGAGGGGAAAAAGGGTTTTGTTAATGCAGGAATGAACAGAAACATCTAGTTCAGTAGTTTCTACATAGAGTATCCCACAGTTCAGTATAGAGTGTCTGACAGGATGTAACAAGGCCAGGAGGGGACTAGACCTGATATAAAAGAAGGCATCCAATCTCATGCAATATCATGGGAAGGACACAGCTATGGGAATCTCCAGTTAGGTTGTTATCCTTGAAGTCAAAGTAAAGTCTTATTCAGAATCCTGCTTACCAGACCTTTCAGAATATGATACTATTTGTTATTTTTTTGTATCAGGGACTGCATCCAATTTAAAACATGAGACCTAAAAAGAGATATTTGATCACCAGCCAAGCTAAGAGTTAAGCCAGAGCTCACATACAGCATAGAACTAGAGCAAAAAAGAGAAATCCAGTGTAAAATAATCAAACAGCAACAAAGCAGCTATAGGTACAGGGTTAAGATCTATAGGCAAGTTAGGTGAGAGCAAGAGCCTCAATGTTAAGAGCCAGTCCCCAAACACACTGTGTGAGAGAATAATGGAATCAGAAATGTGAGGAAAATGAGGCTTCTAATTGCTGGGAGAGACTGGGTTCATGAGCCTGCAGAGAAGCCATCTCAGAGACCCGGGCTGACGGGGCTAGAAGAAGGAAGGGAGAGAAAGAGGAAAGGAAATGTTACCTTCCAGGGCTCTTGGCCTCCTTAATCAATAGATATTGATAAGAGGCCAAACAAGAAATTAAGGCAAGGCTTTATTGGGGCTCCTGCTATAGCAGGAGGGAATGAAAACAAGTAACAGTTTTCCCTGCTAGCTTTCTGGATCCTCAGGGGAGGCAAGCTGGTTCCTTACATGGGATGAGGGTAGGGGTGGGTCCAGGAGTTGGCCAGAGGGGTGGCTTTGATCGTTTACCCACCCGTTTGGTGGTCGTGTGTGCAGAGGGGCATGTTCCATACCCTGCTTTTGTTCCCAACACCCTTCTTTTGCTCCTGGCTCTTTAGAAGTGACAGTTGGGTTTTTGGTCTTTTCGTATCTTGTTCATAATTTACCCCAGCTGCACATGCACAGAGTTATTTATAGTTCATTATAGTTTCTTTGCATTTTGTTGCTCAAGGAGATGTTTGTCCAGGTGACAGAGCTGCAGCAGAGGGTCCCAGGTCCCAGCCTGTCTCAGAAAGAAGGAGGTAAGATAGAGAAGGAAAACATGGGGAGCAAGAGAACTGGGAGGAAATGCAGGGGGTGAGGAAGAAAACAGAAAGGGAAGAACGGTGGACACTGGAAGTGTGGGAGAGACTGACAGAAAACGAGGCACAGATCTAGATCTTAAAGCAGGAAGACACAGCTGAATTCTTGGGAGAGAGAGGATGTAACAAATGTTTGAAATGTAGGTGAAATATAACTTAATTGTCTGAGATCATCCACCACACATGCGGGGTGGGGGAGGGGGGAATCACATCAGGCTGTAACTGCCATAGTACCAAAGACTTACGTTTCTGCATTTATAAACAGATATCTTTTGGCAAGTGAATCAAAAAGGCCTCCACAAGACACGCGATTCTGGGCTTCAATCCATTCACTCTGTGAATTAATTGACTTTATTTGAACTCTACTGTTTTCAGTTGGAGAATTCACTGTGAACATGTTGTACATCTCTCAGATATCAAATAGCAAATGCACTGCAGCCAGATACTGAAACAGAGCCAGAAATTGTTCATTAATCAGAAAGAGGTTTCTCCATGATTAGGAAAGACAACCAAGAGGTAAATAAATAAAATAAACAGCTAAACTCTTTAAAATGTCTTAAATTTCACTTTTCACTTGGGGAGCAGAAGCTCTACTGGAAACCAAGTAATTGTACTCACTAGGGAAAGGAGGTGGTACATGACACCTGCTTTTGAAATAACATTTGTTCCCCAAATCTCGTTTATAATCAGTTCTTCATATCTTACTCAAAATCATCATTTGCCAGCACTAGATTCACAAATTCAATTGTTTTCTTCTTTTACAGCATAAAAAATTACGTTTTAATCTTTTACAGCATATAAAAATTAATTTGATTTGACAAGCCCATGGAGTGTATGTTCTCATTAATTTATAAATTTACTATATTTTAAAAGGTTAAAGCACATAGTGTTCTAGCCAGAATTTATGGGTGCTTTCAAAAGATAATTACTCTTCTTTTCCTAAACAAACAAATTAGATAGATGATGATAGATTAGATGATAAACAGATAAAACAAGGTTCACAGACTCCCATGAGAGCCTGGGTGAAAAATTGGGCTGGGAAATAGTCATAGCCAAAGGCAAACCACAGGTCCGTTCTGATACACCTGGCACTACTACTGGCATTGTGATTATTCTAAGTATTTCCTCTGTCTGTTTTATTTTCTCAGATCAACATCTCCTCACTATGTTTTTGTCTCCCTTTCACAGCAGAGAATGACAATTTTCAGAAACAGCAAGGATTAGAAGATACCCTACCAAAATATACAAACAGCTCATATAACTCAATAACAAAAAACAAGGAATCCAATCAAAAAATGGGCAGAAAAACTAAATAGAGATTTCTGCAAAAGAAGATATACAGATGGCCAATAGGCACATGAAAAGATGCTTAAAATCACTAATTATTAGAGAAATGCAAATCAAAACTACAATGAGGTACCTCCTCACATGGGTCAGAATGGTCATCATTAAAAAGTCTACAAATAAATTCTGGAGAGGATGTGGAGAAAAAGGAACCATTCTACATTTTGGTGGAAATGTAAATTGGTATAGCCACTATGGAAAACAGTATGAAGGAAAATAATTTTTTTAGTTAAAAAAATAAAAATAGACTTGCCATATGACCCAACAATCCCACACCAGGGCCTATATCCAGAGAAAACCCTTAATTCCAAAAGATTCATGCACCCCAACATTCACAGCAGCATTCTTTGCAGTAGTCAAGACTTGGAAGCAACCTAAATGTCCACGTACAATTGAATGGATAAGCAAGATGTGGTGCATATGTACAATGGACTACTACTCAGTCATAAAAAGAATGAAAAAAACGCCGTCGGCAGCAACATAGATGGGCTGAGAGATTATCATACTAAGTGAAGCAAGTCAGAGAGAGAAAAACAAATACAACATGATATCACTTATATGTGGAATCTAAAATATAATACAGATGAACTCATTTACGAAAACAGAAACAGGCTGACAGACATAGAAAAAAATTTTATGGTAACCAAAGAGAAAGAGGGTGGGGGAGACATAAATTAGGAGATTGATTGGGATTAGCATATGTGAACTACTATGCATAAAAGAGATAACAAAATTATACTGTGTAGCACAGGGAACCATATTCAATATCATATAATAAACCATAATGGAAAAGAAACACTTCTCTGTGCACCAGGAACTAACACAACATTGTAAATCAACTAAACTTCAGTAAAAATAATATTTTTTAATACACTCGGGAAAAAAATAAAGCACATGACCAATATGAACTAATATAAATAGCTTTACACTGATTGAATAAATACCATATTCTTTGTTTTTCAACATGCTTGAAATGTTCACAGAATTCAGACAAATACTGAATACCCAGTAGGAAGCAGAGAATAGAAATTAAACAAATTAGGTCTTTTAATTGCCATACTGTAATGTCACAGATAAATAAAAGGATAACTTTGAAATTTCATATACCTAATAATTAAATAATACTACTAAATAATACATGGGTTAAAATTACAGCAGAAAAAAACTATTAAAATTTAGAGTTGAAAAATAATAAAAGAACTATATGACAAATTTTGTGAGACACAATTATAGCAGTATTTAAAAGGAAAATTTTAGTTCTGGTTACATTTATTAAAAAATAAAGAAGACTGAAAACAAAAGAATCATTTGACAGTAAGCTTTAAAAAAATTACAACTGAATAGCGGGGGAAAAAATCAATTAAAAAATAGGCAAAGAACTTGAATAGACATTTCTCCAAAGAAGACATATGAATGGCCAATGGATATATAACAAATATTCAGCATAACTTATCATCAGGAAGATGCAAATAAAAACCACAATGAAATATTACTTTACCATTCTTAGGGTGGCCATTATTAAAAGGAAAGAGAAGAAAGAAAAGAGAGAGGAAAAATGTAACAAACTTTGACGAAGATTGTAGAAATTGAAACCCTTGTGTGCTGTTCATGGGAACATAAAATGTTTCGGTCAGTGTGGAAAATAGTACAGAGTTCCTATAAAAAATTAAAATAGAATTACAGTATGATCCAGCAATCTCATTTCTGGGTATTTACTCAAAAGAATTGAAAACACTGTCTTGAAGAGATATTTGCACTTCCATGTCCATTGTAGCACTGCTTACAATAGCCAAGGGTAGAAACAATGTAAATATCCATCAAGGATGAATGAATAAGAAAAATATAATATAAACACACAATGAAATGTTATTCAGCCTTAACAGAGAAGGAAGTTCTATCATACACTACAACACTGTAGACCTTATACTAAGTGAAAAAAATCAATCACAAAAGACAAGTACTATATGATTCTTACATGAGGTATCTAAACTAGTCACTCATAGAAGCAGTAAATATAGTGGGCGTTGCCAGGGGCTAGAGAGAGAGGGAATTGGGGAGTTGCTGCTCAATGAGTATAGAATTTTACTCACACAAGATGATAAAGTTATAGAAATCTGCTGTACAAGAATATGCAAATGCATATCATATATACATATAGATAACAGTACTATATGTACGTTTAAAAATAAGAGGATAAATGCTATGTTGTCTGGATTTTTGTTGCAGAATTTAAAAAAAAGAAAAGTTAGAAAAAGAATATTAAGATAAATGCAAAGAAACAAAAATAATAATAAAGAACAAAAATAGATGAAAAAGAAAAAACAGATAATTAGCAGTGTATTTTTTAAAAAATATTAATAATGTAAATAAATCTCTAGCAAGGACAAACTGACATAGAAGAAAATACATATATAGGCACATGAGCACACACACACACAGAAGGAAAAAAAGAGAAATAGAGATATAACAGATGTTTTTTAAAACAATAATACTTCTGCTGCTGCTAAGTTGCTTCAGTCATGTCCGACTCTGTGCAACTCCATAGACGGCAGCCCACCAGGCTCCCCCATCCCTGGGATTCTCCAGGCAAGAATACTGGAGTGGGTTGCCATTTCCTTCTCCAGTGCATGAAAGTGAAAAGGGAAAGTGAAGTCGCTCAGTCGTGTCTGTCTCTTTGTGACCGCATGGACTGCAGCCTACCAGGCTCCTCTGTCCATGGGATTTTCCAGGCAAGAGTACTGGAGTGGGTTGCCAGTACCTTCTCCATAATACTTCTGAGAACCTATATAAAATGTATGTGTTTCCAGAAAAATATAAAATGCTAAAACTGGTACCTAAAATTATAAGTTTTAATGAATCAAGGAATATTTTAAAAAATGAAATGGTAACCAAAAACTTCTGCTTACCTAAATAGCCACCGTATAGACAGATTTTCAGATGAATTAAACCAAATTTTTAAGAAATAAATATTCCAATCTTAAACAAGTATTTATATAAGTAGAAAAATAAAACGGTAAAACACTCTCTTCAATTTATGGAACTAATACATACTTGTTACCAAATTCACATATCAAGATGAGAAAATAAAAATACTAGCCAACTTCAATTTTGCTTTCTCTTTTTAAATAAATTTTAAAAAAAAATTTTACAATGTTGATTCTTGACACACAACAATGCTAATAAGCCATAATTATACATACATTCCCTCCCTCCCTAGCCTCCAGCCATAATTATACATACATCCCTTCCCTCTCCTCCACCATCTCATCCCTCCAGGTCATCACAGAGCACCAGACTAGGCTCCCTGTGCTACCCAGCAACTTCTCACCAGCTATCCATCTTACACCTGATAAAACTGGGAACAATGTCAGCACAAAAAGCAGTACGGAAATGTTTTTAGCAACTTTATTTATAATTGCCCAAACTTGGAAGCAACCAAGATGTCCTTCAATAGATGAAGGGTAACCAAATGGTGCTAATCCACAAAATGGAACACAAGTCAGTGATAGAAAAGAATTAAGCTATTAATTCATGCAACAACACTAATGAATCTTACATGCATACTGTTATATGAAAGAAGCCAGTTCGAAAACTACATACTCTATGATTTTGTTTATGTGATGTTTCAGAAAAGGCAAAATGATAGAGATCGAGAACAGATCAGGGAATTGTAGAGGAGAAGGGTTGATTAGGGGAAGCACCAGGATTTTTAGGGCAATGAGACTTTTGTGTGTGGTACTATGGTAGTAGATTCATGCCACCATGAACTGCCAGTACTCGAAGACCTTAACAGCAATGAAAGCAAACTAAATATAACTTACTAGTTTATAAACATATCCATTTAAGACACAAACTATATGTATGTTTTCAAGGGTTTACAAGCACTTACTTTATGCCAGGCACTAATTTTATGCTGTATTATATATCAATGAATTTAATCACCCAGTAATGAGACATAAATTAGGAAACTGAAGAATGGAGCTGCTAAACAGCTTGCTAAGGTCACACTGGTAGAGAGGGATGAAACTGAGGTCCCAATGCCTCCATTCACAAACAGTGTGTGATATTGCCTTCTGTGTAGCAGGTGATTCAGAAGGGCATATATCAAATATACCATTTGTGTGACAACTGTGGAGAGGGAGGAAACAGTAGGGGTAGGGAAAGAGAATGAAGGGAGAGAGTACAGAAATGTAACAGAAGGAAAAAGGGCACCTACAAAGGCTGATGATGAGAGTCAACCAGACTGAGAAGGATGATTAGCTAAATCTGTGCATCTGTTGATTAAAAAAAAAAAAAAGTGCTGACATTAGCCAGAAAATTCTGATTACTCTTCAATCTTAGGTAACCAAACATTTTAGATATATTTTTCTTTTCTTTTCTTTTTTTTAACTAAATCAGCAACTTTGTAGACCAGAAATGTCTAGCCCAACAGACTCATGAGTACTTGCCTAGAACATCTGAAGGACAGTTCACAGATCCTTTAACTCTGGAAAACTCCTCACCACTTGCTTGAACTATAGCTCCAACCTACACATTTCTGATCTGTCCTTGAATTTATTAACTAGAATTTCTGTTGAAGCTGAAACTCCAATACTTTGGCCACCTGATGCAAAGAGCTGACTCACTTGAAAAGACCCTGATGCTGGAAAAGATTGAGGGCAAGAGGAGAAGGGGACGACAGAGGATGAGATGGTTGGATGGCATCACTGACTCAATGTACATGAGTTTGGGTAAACTCCGGGAGTTGGTGATGGACAGGGAGGCCTGGCATGCTGCGGTCCATGGGGTTGCAGAGTCAGACGCGACTGAGCAACTGAACTGAATCAGTTTATTGTCTCACACCTAGCCTATCTCCTACCTAGTTTATATGTCTATTTCCAAACCCTTACTTCTCCTGCTCTGTTTTGCCCCTCTGTCCCATATGTCATGCACCTAACCTTACTGATACCAACTGATATTTATCCATCCACCTGTCCATGCATGTATTCAGTCAATAGACTCTTAGCCATTTCTATGTGTCATGCACTGTACCAGGCACCAAAGATATAGGAACAAGTTGGACACAAATCCTGAGGAAATGAGCTCACATTTCAAGAAGGGAGACCAACATACAAACAAATGAGTACAGTAAAGTGAAACCCAACTTGTGAAATAATGTATGTAACTCTATAAATGGCTCAGCATCTTGCATGACATAGAGCTTAGAGCTCAATAAATAATATGTGCTTGCCTATTTGCAATTTCTTTAATGTCCTTTTTTGGAGTGTTTGGTTTTCTTTCTGGGTAAATGATTCCCCACACATTTTCTTTCAGAGGTCCTCAGACTGTAACTGTGGCTCTGCTGCTGTTCATTTGTATATGCAAAATAGAAAATATATCAGGCTTGCACTTATCATCAGAAAGAAAAAACTGGGACATTCTCTACAGCAAATTTTCCTCCTTGCCTGCCCATTTTTCAGACCTCTTCTTCTCCAGGTCTTTTCTATGGTATGAAAAGATATACTGCTCTTAAATCCAAACAGTTTAATTTACACAACTGTTTCTTTAAATAAGAATTATTATTTACCATTATAAAAGGTATGAGTTATTGAAACTTCTGAGAACAAATCAAATATTATTTGAAGCCTCCATAAAGAGGCCAAATGTTGTCTCTATTAGTCTGTAAGTGCTGCCATAACAAAATACCACAAACTAGGTAACTTAAACAACATAAATTTATTTTTTCACAGTTCTTGAGGCTAGAAATTCAAGATCAAGTTGCTAGCCATATTGTTTTCTCTTGAGGGCTCTCTTTAAATTTCAGACACCAAGAAGTGTCCTGACATGGCTTTTTCTCTATGTATGCTTCTAGTGTCTTCCACTTCTCATTAGGACACCAGTCCCTACTGAATTTAACTTCATCCTGATGATCTCATTTAGTCTTAACTATCTCCTGAAAGATTCTATCTCAAAATCTAATTACATTGGAGATTAAAGCTTCAAAAAATGAATTTAAGAGGAGAACACAATTCAGGCCATAACATCATACTTAGAAGCACAATACCTATCACAGAATACTGGGTTGAGCTCCCTCTTTTACACAGCAAATTCTCACTTGCTACCTGTTTTACTTATGGTAATGTACGTGTTTCCATGCTATTCTCTCATTTCGTCCCAATCTTTCCTTTCCCACTGTGTCCATAAGTCTGTTCTCTATGTCTATGTCTCCATTGCTGCCCTATGAATAGGTTCATAAGTACCATCTTTTTTATTCCATATGTATACGCTGCTGCTGCTAAGTCACTTCAGTCGTGTCCGACTCTGTGCGACCCCATAGACTGCAGCCCACCAGGCTCCCCTGTCCCTGGGGTTCTCCAGGCAAGAACACTGGAGTGGGTTGCCATTTCCTTCTCCAATGCAAGAAAGGGAAAAGTGAAACTGAAGTCACTCAGTCATGTCCAACTCTCAGCGACCCCACGGACTGCAGCCCACCAGGCTCCTCCGTCCATGGGATTTTCCAGGCAAGAGACTGGAGTCGAGTGCCATTGATTTCTCCGTATGTATATGCACTAATATACAATATTTATTTTTCTCTTTTTGACTTCACTTTGTATAATAGGCTCTAGGTTCATCCATCTCATTAGGTGGAAAAACTCAAATGTATTCTTTTTTATAGCAGAATATTTTGTTCCATGCTTCTCAGTATTGTATAGTTATAACCTTTGATAATTATTACTCAAGAACAAAAAAGAAAAAAATAAAGACTTGAACTCCTAAAAACAGAAAGGTGACTGCGAGAGGTGTGAGGAGGGATATGGGGATATACTGTTCAAAGGGTAAATACTGTCATTTGTAAGATGAATAAACTCTGAGAATTCAGTATAAATAAAAAAAAAGAAGAAGAAGCATTATACCTTTATTCCCAAGGAACCCATCACTGTGTCTGCTGAACTGGTTGATGTGAAATCTATAGCTCTACCACAAAAGAAAAGGTGACTGTTAGAGTGTAACATCATCAAAATGGGAAAATAGGAATTTTCTACTATCTCCCCTACAAAGAACCTTGATTCTGACAATTGTCCATGGACAAGGGTGTCTTTGGACAAGTATAGTAGTCCAGCAGAGAAACTCTAGCACAAAATTGGAAAAACAATGATACTGGACATATTGAAGAGGGTAAGAGAAACAATTTCACTTTATCTGCATCACCCTTAACCAAAGGTGGTAGAGTTTAGTACCAAAGAAACATGATAACTTTCTAATGTATTTAGTCACTCAGTCGTGTCCAACTCTTTGCCACCACATGGACTGCAGTCCACCAGGCTCCTCTGTCCATGGGGATTCTCCAGGCAAAAATCCTGGAGTGGGTTGCCATGCCTTCCTCCAGGGGATCTTCCCAACCCAGGAATCAAACCCAAGTCTCCCACATTGTAGGCAGATTCTTTACCATCTGAGCCACCAGGGAAGCCCAATTTCCTAATAACTGACCTCAAAAAAAAGCATAGGCTCTTGATTTTGCCCACAAAAGAAAGTAAGAGAATGTGAGTGAGCACCTGGCTTCCTCAGCTGTAAAAGATGCTGCCAAAAATACCCACTTCTTTCTTGCCCCACCTAGAATATTGTGTGCTGCATGACTAAGGGGTGGTGAGCCACTGGGAGGACGGCTATGCCTCTGAGACGGCATCAGAGGGATGTAGATCTGAGTGATTGCAAAGCAGACCCCATCAAGAAGCCTGAACTCCCCCCATGTTCGGTGTGTCTCACCTACCACCTGCCACAGCCCACCTCATGGTTGGCTCCTTAGGCAGGTCCCTGAGGAGAAGAAGAGCAAGCCTTTGCAAGCAGCCTGTGAGTGTGCACAAAAAGCTAGCCAGATTCTCCAAGATGGCGAGAAAGTCTCCAAATGTGAGCGCTGAGCACCACTCTAGGAAAACAAATGGGAGGGAGCCCATCAGCTCCTGAGCTGGCCTCGGCAGGATCAAGAGAACATACACAATCCTAAGAATCCTTTCACAAGAGGGAATAAGAAGAACGGAGTAGGCATATTGGAAAGGTTTGAAGGGGTCCTCAAAATCCCCAACAGGGCTCATGGAAGATATTTCTCTCCTGACACCAGTCAGTAAAGACTGGAGGAAGTGACTCTTTTTTCAATGTAAAGAAAACAATGCATGACTTCAAGAAGCATGAAAATTCAAGGGAACATGACATGCTAAAAGTACATGTTAACTTTCCAGTAACTGACCTCAAAGAAATGGAGATCTGCTATTTGCCCAACAGTTGTTTTATGAAAGTTCCTAGTAACTGAGCTGAGAAAATGCAGGAGTACAATTCAACAAAAATCAAGTAAACAATACACAAATAAAATTAGACGTTTAACTGAGAGGTAGAAATTATTACCAAAAAAAAAAAAAAAAACAGAATTTCTGGAGCTAAAGAATAAAATGTATAAACTGAAAAATCAACATCAGATGTGATTAACTACACACATACACACAAAAATGGTAAGGTAGAAGATGATTTGAAATTATCTTATCAAAAGAGATCAAAGGAAAAAGGAATTAAAATGAGTGAAAAAAAAGCCTATGTAAACCATGGGATACCATGAGAAGATATAATCTATGTATTTATTAAGTCTGAGAAGAAAGGGGAAAAGAGAGGTAAATAGAGAGGGGAGGAATGTTTATTTAAAGAAATAATGGCTGAGAACTAAACAAATCTAGGGAAAGCTTTGATATCCAAATTAATGAAACTCATAGATTTCTAAACAAATTCAACTCAAAGAAATCCTAAGACACATTATAATAAAACTGTCAAATCAAAGATGAAAAGAGAATTTTAAAAGCAGCAAGAGGAAAAACTTCTCCAATACAAAAAAAAAAAAAAAAAAAAAAGAACCCATAAGGCTGATTTATCAGCAGAAACATTGCAAACCAGGAAAAAGTGGGATGATTTATTTAAAGTGCTGAAAGGGAGGAAAAAGTGTCCAACAAAGAATACTTTACCCAGAAAAGCTATCTTTCAGAAATGAAGGAGAAATAAAGACTTTCTCAGATAAACAAAATCTGAAGAAATTTATCAAGAAATATTCAGGCTGAAATGAAAGAATGCTAACTAGTAACATGAAAACATAAGAAAATATAAAACACAATGATAAAATGAGTATACAGTCAAATTTAGAATATTTTAATAGAGTAGTATGGTGGTATATTAATCACTTACCTGTAGTATAAACATTAGAAAACAAAGTATTAAAAATAACTATAGCTACAATAACTTTTGATGCACATGTAAATTGTGATATCAAAAACATAAAATGTGTAAAGGGCAGTAAAATGATCAGGTTTTTGTATGTGATCAAAGTTAAGTTGGTATCTGCTTAAAATGACTTACATCTTTGAGATGTTTTGTGTAAGTCTCCTGGTAACTACAAAGCAAAAATATATAGCAGATACATAAGAGATTAAGATTAGGAATCAAAACAAACTATTACAGAGAATCATCAATTCAAAAAGGAAGAAAGGAATAAGGGGCTACAAAACAGCCAGAAAAGAATTGGTAAAATCTCAGTGGTAACTCCTCATTTGATAATAAGTACTTTAAATAATTACATTAAATAATCCATTTAACTGTAAATGGATTAAATTCTCCAATAAAAAGACACAGTGTCTAAATAGATAAAATATAAGATCCAACTATATGCTACCTACAAGACACCCACTTAACCTTTAAAGACACATATAAACTTAAAGTAAAGGGATGTAAAAACAGTATTCCATTCAAATAGAAACCAAAAGAGAGTAGAGGTGTCTATATTTATCATAAAAATAAATTTTGAGTCAAAAATTATAAAGGGGAAATAAGGTCATTATGTAATGAAAAAGGGGTCAATTCATCAAGAGAGTAAATAATTGTAAATATATATGTATCCACATCAAAGCACCTAAATATATTAAGCAAATGCTAACAGATTTTCACCAATTTCATCCAAAAAAAAAAAAAAAATGAAGAGGAGGAACACTCTCAAACTCATTTTTTGAATCTAGTATTACCCTGATATAAAAGCCAATATCCCTGATAAATATTGATGCAAAAATTCTCAACAAATACTAGCAAACAGATCCAACAGCAACCATATGTAAAATAGGTAGCCAGTGGGAATTTGCTGTATCACTCAAGGAGCTCAAACTTGTCCTCTGTAACAACCTAAAAGGGTGTGATGGCATGGGGGGTGGATGAGATTCAAAAGGGAGGGGCCATATGTATACCAATGGCTGATTCATGTTGATATATGGCAGAAGCCAACACAATATTGTAAAGCAGTTATCCTTCAATTAAAACTAATTAAATTTAGAGTTACTTGCTCAGTCGTGTCTGACTCTTTGCAACCCCACGGACCGTAGCCCACCAGGCTCCTCTGTCCATGGGATTTCCCAGGCAAAATTTAAAGGAAAAAAAAAAGACCATACACCATGATCAAATAAAATTTATCCCTGAGATGCAAAGATGGTTTGATATTTGCAAATCAATAAATGTGATACACCACATTGACAGAATGAAAGATTAAAATGTATGATCATCTCAATAGATGCATAAAGAGCATCTGACAAAATTTAACATCCTTTCATGGTAAAAATTCTCAATAAGTTGTGTACAAAAAGAACACACCTCAAAAACTAAAGACCAGATATGAAACAAGCCCACAGCTAGTGTCATACTCATAATTGAAAGATTAAAAGCTTTTCCTCTAAGATCAGGAATAAGACAAGGATGTCTACTTTAAATGGATAAAATATAAGATCCAGTTATATGCTTCTTATAAGACACCTAGTATTCAACAAAGTACTAGAAGTTCCAGTGAAAGCAATTAGTCAAGAAAAATAAAAAACATACAACTTGGAAAGAAAGAAGTAAAATTATCTATATCTGCAGATGATATGATCTTATACATATAAAATACAAAAAAAATAAAAAAACACCTGTTAGAACCAATAAAATTTTGAGTAAAATTATAGGATATGAAACAAAAAGGCAGCTGTATTTCTATACACTAACAACAAACTATCTGAAAAAGGAAAAAAAATCTTGTTTATAGTTGTATCAAAAATAATAAAATACTTAGGAATAAACTGAATCCAGGAGATTAAAGATTTTTACCCTAAAATCTCTTAAGACTGTAGTGAAAGAAATTTATTAGTAAGAAGATATAAATAAATGGAAAGATCCATGTTCATGGATCAGAAGAATTAATATCATTAAAATGTCATATTACCCAAAGCCATCCAAAGATTCAGTGCAATCCCTACCAAAATTCCAATGGCATTTTTCACAGAAATAGAACAAACAATCCTAAAATTCATAGGGGGCAACAAAAGACCTGAAATAACTAAATTAATCCTGAGAGAGAATAATAGAGATGAAGGCATTGCAATCTGTATTTTAAACTATAACACAAAAACTGTAGTATTGAAAACAGCACTTAATGGCACAAAAAATAACAGACACATAGATCAATGGAACAGAATCAATAGCCCAGAAATAAACCCAAACCTATATGTTCAACTTATATTTTTAAAGGGAGACAAGAAGACTGAATGAGGAAAGGGTGGTCTCTTCAACAAATTGTGCTGGGAAAATTAGATATTCAGGCAGAAGAAAAAATAAAAAATGAAACTGGACCCTTATTTTATACCAAACACAAAAATTAATTCAACTGGATTAAAGACTTAAATGGAAGACCTGAAACTGTAGAACTTTTGAAGGAAACATAGGAAAAGAGCTCCTCGGCAACGGTCTTGGCAATGGGTTTTTTTGGCTATGACACCAAAAGCAAAAGCAATGAAAGTAAAGCAGGACATAGAACTAAAAAGCTTCTGCCTAGGAAAAGAAACAAACAATGAACAAAATGATAAGGTAACTTGTGCAATGGGAGAAAATATTTGGAAACCATGTATCTGATGAAGGATTTCATTCAATTCCCATAGAAAAACACAAATAATCTGATTAAAAACTGGGCAGAGGACCTGAATAGACATTTTTCCAAAGAAGACACCTAAATTGCCAACAGGTACATGAAAAGGTTTCAACATAACTAATTATCAGGGAAATGCAAATTAAAACCAGAATAAGATATCACCTCACACAGTTAAAATGGCTATAATCAAAATGACAATAGATAAATGTTGGCAAGGATGTGGATGCACTGTTGGAAGGATTACAAACTGGTGCAGCCACTATGGAAAACAATATGGAGGTCCCTCAAAAAAATTAAATGTTGGACTACTGTATGATCCCACTTCTGGGACTATATACAAAGGAAATTAAATCATTATCTCAAAAAGACATCTATATCCCCAAACTCACTCCAGCACTTTCACAATAGTCAAGACAAGGAAGCAGCCTTAGTTTCCATCAATAAATGAATGGATAAAGAAAATGTATATATACAAAAATGGAGTTCAGCCATAAAAAAAGAAAACAATCCTGCCACTTGAAACATGGATGGAATTTAAAGGCATTATGCCAAGTGAAATAAGTCAGAGAAAAACAAATACTGTGTAATATCACTTATACATGAAATCTAAAAAATTCAAATTTCTAGAAACAGAGAGTAAAATGATGGTTGCAAGGAATGAATTATGGGGGAAGTAGCGGGATTTTGGTCTCAAAGTACAAACTTCAAGTTATAAGATAAATAAATTTGGGGAATATAATGTACAGCATAGTAACTGCAGTAAACAATACTATATAATATACTTGAAAGTTGCTAAGAAAGTGGATCTTAATTTTTCTTACTCCCCCACAAAACAGTAATCCTGTGAGCTGATGGTTGTGTTAACTGTTATTGGGGAAGTCATTTAGTAATGCATATGTATATGAAATAAATGTGTATACCTTAAAGTTACAGAATGTTATATGTCAGTTATACATCAATAAAGCTGCAGTAGGGAGAGGCAATTGTTAAAGAAACTTTATTTTCTCCATCTCCTCCTGCTGAATTATGAAGGATCTGGTGTTTATTGTATTTATTCTTTAATTTATCTATTAACATAAAACAGAAGCTGAACTAATGCTTTGACAGCAAGGACATTGATATTGAAGTTTGACCCAAGCTTCAGTGGGTCTGATAACTTGTCAGCTGTATGATCTTGGGCCAATTATTTAATGTTTTGGAACTTCAGGGATGCTCCTCTTTAAAAATAAGAAAAACAATGCATACTATATAGGGTTCAAGTGTTAGGGGAAAATATGTAAGTAAATCATATGGTATATTAGTTTCATACAGACAGTATTATCACAAATATAGTAATGTTAAACAACATGCATTTATTCTCTTACAGTTCTGGAAGTCAGAAATCTGATGAATATTATAGGACTAAAATCAAAATGTTGGCAGGACTATTTCTTCCTGGATATTCCAGGGGGTAATCCATTCCTTGCCTTTACTAGCTTCTAGAGGTTGCTGATATTCCTTTGCTCATGGCTGCTTACATCTTCAAAGTCAAAAGAACAGCATCTACTCTACTTTCTGACTTCCTTCCTGCCTCTTATAAGGATCCTTGTAATTCCATTGTGCTCACCTATATAATCTTGGAAATCTCCCCATCTCAAACCCCTTAATTTAATCACACTTGCAAAGTCACTTTTGCTATATTCAGAAGTTCCAGGAATTAGAACATGGCCATCTAATGGGCCATTATTCAACTTATCACACCTGGCTTATTGTAAATTTGAGTACAAAATTGTTGGTTTTGCCTACACAGTGTATTCTTCGCTCTCTTCCTTATCCTGCTCTGGTGATAGAATTTTGTCTCCATGCTCTTTGCCTTGTGTCTAGAGAAAAAGGATGATATTCTTCAGCCTTTGGTACAGGTCATTTACTTTGGTAAATGAAATGTTTGACCAATAAATATAACATGAGCAAAGGCTTTGAATGTGCTTGTTTGTCTTGGCTTTGTCTTGAGAAGGGGATGCCCTGGATAACTCCAGGTCCCATAGGAGAAGACATGTGGAACAGGCTTATACTTAATCCAAAGACTAAGTAGAGCTTCTCTAGCCAACTTTTTAGTAAAAATAAAATATTTGATGTGGTAAGCCCCTGAGATTGTGATGACCTCTTCTATCTAGCACGATTGCAACAACAGTTGACCAATGAAACATCCTAAGTTGGGTTGCCCAGAAATAGATCATGAACCAAGGATGCTGTCAAAAGAATGAGAAAATAAACCACAGACTAGAAGAAAACATTTGCAAAAGACATATCTAATAAAGGACTGTTGTCAGAAATACACAAACTATATACAAAGAAGATATAAAGAGTAGACAGAAAACCTAACAATGAGAAAATAAACAACCTAATTCAAAATAGACCAAGGACTTTATTTATTTATTTTTTTGAGTAGTGGCTGTCAATGGTATTTTATTTTATTTTATTTTATTTCTATTTATTTTTATTAGTTGGAGGCTAATTACATCATTGCAGTAGTTTTTGTCATACATTGAAATGAATTAGCCATGGATTTACATGTATTCCCCATCCCAGTCCCCCCTCCCACCTCCCTCTCCATCCGATCCCTCTGGGTCTTCCCAGTGCACCAGGCCCGAGCACTTGTCTCATGCATCCAACCTGGGCTGGTGATCTGTTTCACCCTAGATAATATACATGTTTCGATGCTGTTCTCTTGAAACATCCCACCCTCGCCTTCTCCCAGAGTCCACAAGTCTGTTCTATACATCTGAGTCTCTTTTTCTGTTTTGCATATAGGGTTATCATTACCATCTTTCTAAATTCCATATATATGTGTTAGTATACTGCAATGGTCTTTATCTTTCTGGCTTACTTCGCTCTGTATAATGGGCTCCAGTTTCATCCATCTCATTGGAACAGATTCAAATGAATTCTTTTTAATGGCTGAGTAATATTCCATGGTGTATATGTACCACAGCTTCCTCATCCATTCGTCTGCTGATGGGCATCTGGGTTGCTTCCATGTCCTGGCTATTATAAACAGTGCTGCGATGAACATTGGGGTGCATGTGTCTCTTTCAGATCTGGTTTCCTCGGTGTGTATGCCCAGAAGTGGGATTGCTGGGTCATATGGCAGTTCTATTTCCAGCTTTTTAAGAAATCTCCACACTGTTTTCCATAGTGGCTATACTAATTTGCATTCCCACCAACAGTGTAAGAGGGTTCCCTTTTCTCCACACCCTCTCCAGCATTTATTGCTTGTAGACTTTTGGATAGCAGCCATCCTGACTGGTGTATAATGGTACCTCATTGTGGTTTTGATTTGCATTTCTCTGATAATGAGTGATGTTGAGCATCTTTTCATGTGTTTGTTAGCCATCTGTATGTCTTCCTTGGAGAAATGTCTGTTTAGTTCTTTGGCCCATTTTTTGATTGGGTCATTTATTTTTCTGGAGTTGAGCTGGAGGAGTTGCTTGTATATTTTTGAAATTAATCCTTTGTCTGTTGCTTCGTTTGCTATTATTTTCTCCCAATCTGAGGGCTGTCTTTTCACCTTGCTTATAGTTTCCTTTGTTGTGCAAAAGCTTTTAGGTTTCATTAGGTCCCATTTGTTTATTTTTGCTTTTATTTCTAAAATTCTGGGATGTGGGTCATAGAGGATCCTGCTGTGATTTATGTCGGAGAGTGTTTTGCCTATTTTCTCCTCTAGGAGTTTGATGGTTTCTGGTCTTACATTTAGATCTTTAATCCATTTTGAGTTTATTTTTGTGTATGGTCTTAGAAAGTGTTCTAGTTTCATTCTTTTACAGGTGGTTGACCAGTTTTCCCAGCACCACTTGTTAAAAAGGTTGTCTTTTTCCATTGTATATCCTTGCCTCCTTTGTCGAAGATAAGGTGACCATAGGTTCGTGGATTTATTCTGGGCTTTCTATTCTGTTCCATTGATCTACATTTCTGTCTTTGTGCCAGTACCGTACTGTCTTGATGACTGTGGCTTTGTAGTATAGTCTGAAGTCAGGCAGATTGATTCCTCCAGTTCCATTCTTCTTTCTCAGGATTACTTTGGCTATTCAAGGTTTTTTGTATTTCCATACAAATTGTGAAATTATTTGTTCTAGTTCTGTGTAAAATACCGTTGGTAGTTTGATGGGGATTGCATTGAATCTATAGATTGCTTTGGGTAGTATAGCCATTTTGACAATATTGATTCTTCCAATCCATGAACACGGTATATTTCTCCATCTGTTTGTGTCCTCTTTGATTTCTTTCATCAGTGTTTTATAGTTTTCTATGTATAGGTCTTTTGTTTCTTTAGGTAGATATACTCCTAAGTATTTTATTCTTTTTGTTGCAATGGTGAATGGTATTGTTTCCTTAATTTCTCTTTCTGTTTTCTCATTGTTAGTGTATAGGAATGCAAGAGATTTCTGAGAAACAAAGGGAGAAGAACCAAATTAACAAAATTAGGAATGAAAATGGAGAGATCACAACAGACAACACTGAAATACAAAGGATCATAAGAGACTACTACCAGCAGCTCTATGCCAATAAAATGGACAACTTGGAAGAAATGGACAAGTTCTTAGAGAAGTATAACTTTCCAAAACTGAACCAGGAAGAAATAGAAGATCTTAACAAAACCATCACAAGCAAGGAAATTGAAACTGTAATCAGAAATCTTCCAGCAAACAAAAGCCCAGGACCAGATGGCTTCACAGCTGAATTCTACCAAAAATTTAGAGAAGAGCTAACACCTATCTTACTCAAACTCTTCCAGAAAATTGCAGAAGGTAAACTTCCAAACTCATTCTATGAGGGCACCATCACCCTAATTCCAAAACCAGAGAAAGATGCCACAAAAAAAGAAAACTACAGGCCAATATCACTGATGAACATAGATGCAAAAATCCTTAACAAAATTCTAGCAAACAGAATCCAACAACATATTAAAAAAATCATACATCATGACCAAGTGGGCTTTATCCCAGGAATGCAAGGATTCTTTAATATCCGCAAATCAATCAATGTAATACACCACATTAACAAATTGAAAGATAAAAACCATATGATTATCTCAATAGATGCAGAAAAAGCCTTTGACAAAATTCAACATCCATTTATGATTAAAACTCTCCAGAAAGCAGGAATAGAAGGAACATACCTCAACATAATAAAAGCTATATATGACAAACCCACAGCAAGCATCACCCTCAATGGTGAAAAATTGAAAGCATTTCCCCTGAAATCAGGAACAAGACAAGGGTGCCCACTCTCATCACTACTATTCAACATAGTTTTGGAAGTTTTGGCCACAGCAATCAGGGCATAAAAAGAAGTAAAAGGAATCCAGATAGGAAAAGAAGAAGTGAAACTCTCTCTGTTTGCAGATGACATGATCCTCTACATAGAAAACCCTAAAGACTCTACCAGAAAATTACTAGAGCTAATCAATGAATACAGTAAAGTTGCAGGATATAAAATTAGACCAAGGACTTTAAAAGACACCTCACCAAAGAAAACAAGCAGATGGCAAATAAGCATATGTAACATTCCACATTATGGTTTATCAGAAAAGGGCAAATTAAAACAACAGTGAAATACAATTACACAGCTATTACAATGTCCAAAACTCAGAACACTGACCTCACCAAATACTGGTGAGGATGTAGAACAACAAGAGCTCTCATTCCTTGCTGGTGGGAGTGCAAAATGGTACAGCCACTTTGGAAAACTGTTTGGTGGTTCTTATAAAACTGTTCAGTATGTTCACACTCTAATTGAATGATCCAGTAATCACACTCTTCAGTATTTACACAAAGGACTTAAAATATGTCCATATAAACACCTGCACATGGATGTTGATAGCAGCTTTTATCATACTTGGATTTGCAACATGTCCATTAGTAGGTGACTGGTAAATAAACTATGTAATATACAGACAATGGAATATCATTCAGCACTAAAAAGAAATAAGCTATCAAGCCCTGAAAAGAGATGAGGGAACCTTAAACACATATTATTAAGTAAGAGAAAGCAATCTAAAAAGGCTACTTTCTATATGATTTGAACAATATGGCATCCTGCTAAAGGTGAGACTGTGGAAACAGAAAAAAGATAAAAATATCAGTGGCTACTAGGGGTTAGAAGGGAGGGAGTGATAAACAGATAAAGCCCAAAGGATTCTTGGAGAAGTGAAACTACCATGTGTGGTTCTGTGATGATGGATACATGTCACTATAAATTTCTCCAAATTCATAAAATCTACAACTCAAGAGTAAACTATGAAAACTATGGACTCTGCATGATAATGATGTTCAATATAGGTTCATCAGTTTTAACAGATGTACTACTCTGGTGGGGAATGTTGACAATGGGGGAAGCTATGCATGTGTTGGGACAAGGGATATATGGGAAACTTCTGTACCAATTCTCAATTTGGCTATAAACTTAAAATTGCTCTAAAAATAAAGATCATTTTTAAAAACTTAAAAAAAAACATTACCATATGATAATATTTATAGGTACTTCCCAAGCGATTATAATAAGTAAGATTTTTCTATATCATAATCATAACTTTTTTCAACCCACATTTTCCTTACCTATGTATGCAAGGGTAAGGAGTAACAGTATCTATCTTCCAAACTAGCCCACCCTCTAGGATCACTCAGATTATCAAAGGGAAAGGGTGTGTTCACTGGCACTACATTCCAAGTAGGATGCTCAATTTTATACAGATATTAACTTGTTTGATCATCAAAACTACCTTATGAAGAAACATTATTATCCTTGTTTAGCAAAGGAGAAATATTACTGCAGAAAGTGCATGGATTTGGAGGTGAAATGAACCTAAAATCATATCAATTACTAGCTATGAACTTGAACCAGTAATTTAACAGCTTTGTAGGAACTGACTAAAATGATGTCTCCATCAGCCTGGCACATGGTACATACTTTTTAAATAGTGATCCCACCTTCTCCCAGAGATCAGTGGGACTGTGATTTGACTCCACTGCTGTCTGACTTTAAAATCCATGCTCTTTGCCCTTTGTAAGTCTTCCTGCAATAGAAAGGCATCTTGCGTAGATTTGGTGCATGTGTTTTTGCGCAGTGCAGAGCTGGAAAAGGATTATGATCCCCAGCGACCTTAAAAATGAAGTACTTAACTATTGATTTATTTTTATTTAATATGACTTCCTGAAAAAACCTCTGGTCTACTGAAGATTCAATTGAAATTATTAGCCTATAGGCATTTATGAATACATGACATATGCAGCTCTAATAAAAACAGATTAACCCCTCTCTTTCATATTTTACACTGCATCAAGCACTGAAAACTAAGTCTGATGTAATAGATCTCTTTTGTGGTTTTAATCATAACAATTGTACCAAATGACTTTTTTTGGTGCATGTGATAACATCATAATGGAAAACTAAATCGATACCATATTTCTCAATCTAATTATATGCCTTGCATTTCTAAACCAGTTTTAATGAAATACAGTAAGTGGTGGCGTGGAAATTAGAAGAGGCATAAAGAAAAAGCACTTGCAAATAATACTGTCAGTGACAGGAATAGTATGAACTCTGCTAGTCTTTGCGAACAATGCCTTCTCACTACAATTGCACAATTGCACAAAAGACAAAAAGAGGCAAAGGGATTATCCAAACAAATCATTATTTTCAGAAACAAGCATGTTTTACAGAATAAACCTAGGATACAGCAATTCAAAAATAGATAAGGAGCATCAGAAACTGCAAAACTCATCTACACACAAACCTCACCTGGGTATCACAGCTAGGTCATCAATCTATAATCACACTAGCACTCTCATAAAAATTTTAAATGGCTTCTTTCCCTATGCAGACCCCTGGAAAAGGACATGGTAACCCACTCCAATATTCTTGCCTGGAGAATCCCCATAGACAGAGGAGCCTGGTGGGCTACAGTCCGTGGGGTCACAAAGAGGCGGATATTACTAAACAATTAAGCACAATTCCCTATGTAGAAGAGTAACTCATGCTCATTACACAAGTTCTGGAAAATAGCAAAAGACACAAAGAAAAAGCATACTTTAACCTAAAATCTACACCCAGAGATAACCCTGGTTAAAAATTTTACTAATCTCTTGTTTTTTCTCCCACATATATGTTACACATTTGAAATGATACAGTATTTCAGATAGCTCAAAGTAATAAGGTAGATAACCCATAAATAGTTCCTAGTATAAAAATATATACTTTTATAGGGACTTTATTAGTTTCCTAGGGTATCAGAGAAAAGGAGCATGGATTAGGTAGCTTAAATAGAAATTTCTTTTCTCACAGTTCTGGAGGCTAGGAGGCTTGATTTTTCCTAAAATCAAGGTGAAGGAAGGATTGATTTCTTTTGAAACCTCTCCCCTTGGCTTGTAGATAATGATCTCTCTATCTTCATATAGTCTTTCCTCTATGTATGACTATGTCCATATTTCCTCTTTTTATAAGGAGACCAGTCATATTGGACTTCAACAAAGGTCCAGCTTTATCTACAAAGGTCCAAGTTTTTTTACCAACTTTACTAACAAAGGTCCATCTAGTCAAAGCTATGGTTTTTCTAGTAGTCATGTATGAATCTGAGAGTTGGACTATAAAGAAAGCTGAGTGCCAAAGAAGGGATGCTTTTGAACTGTGATGTTGGAGAAGACTCTTGAGAGCCCCTTTGACTACAAGGAAATCCAACTAGTCTATCCTAAAGGAGATCTGTCCTGAATGTTCATTGGAAGGACTAATGCTGAAGCTGAAACTCCAATACTTTGGTCACCTAATGCAAATAACTTCCTCATTTGAAAAGTCCCTGATATTGGGAAAGATTAAAGGCAGGAGGAGAAGGGGCCAACAGAGGATGAGATGGTTGGATGGCATCATTGACATGATGGACATGAGTTTGAGTAAACTCTGGGAGTTGGTGATGGACAGGGAAGACTGGTGTGATGAAGTTCATGGGGTTGCAAAGAGTTGGACATGACTGAGTGACTGAACTGACTGACTAGTGACCTCATTTTAAATTAGTTGCCTCTTCAAGACACAATCTCCAAATGCGGTCTGATTCTAAAAGCTTAGAATTTCAACATATGAATTTTGAAGGGTCACAATTCAGCTCATAACAGGTGCTAAGTGTAGCATACAAATACATCCTACACCCAATAAAAGGAATCTTTTATTCCTTTTATTATCTTTTATTCTGTAATATCTTACAGGCCCTGCAGCCTGTTCTAGAGACATAAAGATCAGTAAAGATCAATGTCCTGAAGGAACTTAAGTTAGTGAGCAAAGGAAGGACTATTTCATGAATGTCATTGGGAATTTATTAATATTCTGGGGAGAATATATAAAGGCTCTCCCAATAACATATGCCAATATAAATGACATATTTAGTAAAATGACAAAGCTTCCCTGGTGGCTCAGCTGGTGAAGAACACACCCGCCCATGCAGGAGACCCAAGAGACCTGGGTTCAATCCCTGGGTTGGGAAGAGCCCCGGGAGGAGGAAATAGCAACGTGTTCTAGTATTCTTGCCTGGAGAACCCCATGGACAGAGGAGCCTGGCAGGCTACAGCCCATGGGGTCACAAAGAAACAGACATGACTCAGTATATACACGCAGGCATACAGACACACACACACAGTAAGATAAGTGTTAAGAGAAATAGGAGGGGGGGGTGAAGAGGAGGAGAAAGCCAGAGAAAGGGGAAAAGAATGGAGAAGAAAAAAAGCAGAAAATGGAAATGAGTTGTATCTATCTTCCCTATGACACAATGGTGTATTTGTTTCAAATCCACTCATTTAATAGACACTAGTTGACCATCTACCACATACCAGGCATTTGACTAGACACAGGAATAATCCAGGGTTTTTGATGTTCATGCACATTGGAAGGGGCCCCTCAGATTGTTTATAATGTAAATACAAGTTCACATTTTCTTTACCTTCCTGTTTGATACGGGCTTTGCATCAACATCAACTGCTGTATGCAGTCAATATGTTCCTGCATAAGTTGTTTCCGAGACTTTTTGTTAATCAGATCTTATTAGAAATGCACAAAGAGAGCCGGCTGTTCAAAGGCACCCCAGAGAGACCCCTGCGATAAGAGGAAGCATCCTTATGTGAAGGGAGGTTCCAGGGCTGTGTCAGTCCCAACTGTCATACCTGTGTCCTGGCTCGCAGGTTATGGCTGAGCGCTCATCTGTGGTCGCACTGTCTGTCCTTCCGCCTCAGATTACAAACCCCTGGAGGCTGGCCCACCACATCTGTTCCCGTTATTGCATCCAGTGTCACAATGAAGCATGCACAGAGAGATCTTAGTAATGCTTTCAGTTGCTGATAACGGATGCAGAAACGGATCTCAGCTGATAGCATCCATGGGGCTACGTTGAGGAAATATCCCACATGGCCTGTTTCTAAACAGTAAACCCCACATCAAATGCATGGCAAGGCATTGCCAAGTGTAAGAAGACCTGGGATCCCTTAGTCCTATTCATCTCCCAGAAACTGAGAAAGGAAATTATTTGAGGAGATAACAAGAGACTAAGAGAGTCGGAGACCCCTTGAGGGCACTCTGAGAAGCTCAGTCTGAGCTGTATTGAGTTGTTCAGCACCCGGTGCCTTTGATGAGTGTAGACTTTTCCATACACTTCCATGAAGCACGGGATGACAGTTGCTGTCCTCCCCAACGAGAATCCTCCCAGGTTAGTAGTCCACTGCATGGCAGCTTGCTCCTAGAATCTAATTATCAACTCAGAAGAAATGCAAAAGTCCTTGCCTTCTGCCTTGAATTCAGAGAAATATTTCAGCCAAAAGTTTTTTGTAATAAGTAGTTTTACAGTGCTATTGCCAATAAATGAGTACTATGATTTCTGGTTGACATTTGCTCAATTCAGTCAAATTGTAGTAACCCTAAAATTAAAGTCAATATTCACAAATACAAACATGTCCCCAAGAACTATATTAATGTGTATGAATCTTCTTTAAGGGGAAAAAGTATATTTCTCCAGTATGATTCTATCATTCCAATTCTTTGACCAAATTTCTATTTACTCATATTTTCCATCTTTATTTCTATCTTACTTAAATGATTTTCATGAGTATTCACCATTTTCCATGTATATTTTATAATAGAATTTGTAGCTATTTAACTTTTTCATCCACACTAAATTGAATGATCATAATAACTTCTGCCATGGGAAGTTTTCTTTAGGGGTTATTATTTCCATAAAGTCTAATTTTCTTAATTTTGGATTTATAAATTTTGCCTAAATTACTTTATTTACCCATTACTATTTTGATAACATCTTTACATTAGCAAGTTTCAGTCTGTGATGGTTTTGTGGGGTTATTTTTCTGGAAACTATTATCTCCCCAGTTAATGTTTACATTTTCACTTTTACCTATTTTTCTACCTGTAACATAGTTAATCCTATCAGTCCTGAATATTCATTGGAAGGACTGATGCTGAAGTTGAAATTCCAGTACTTTGGCCACCTGATGTGAAGAACTGACTCACTAGAAAAGACCCTGATGCTGGACAAGATTGAAGGTGGGAGGAGAAGGGCATGAAAGAGGATGAGATGATTGAATGGTATCACTGACTCGACGGACGTGAGTTTGAGTAAGCTGCAGGATTTGGTGTTGGACAGGGAAACCTGGTGTGCTGCAGTCCATGGGGTCACAGAGTCAGACACGACTGAGCAACTGAACTGAACGGAACATATTTAATCATACAAAGTCTTAGTCATTGCTAATTTTCTGCTAAGTTCTTATTATTTCTAAAATTAAGATTCCATGTAAATTAGATGTAAAATAATGTATTTTTATCCCTTTGTAAAGGCAAATAGGAAACAAAAGGAGATGAAATATCTGTGAAGTCAATACAGCGTGCAAAAATTTCCAGCTTCATTCAAATACAAGCATCCATGAAAAGGGAAACACCATTTATAGCTGGAATATGGAAAAAGTGATTCACATCTCATGCTCTCCTAAAAGATGGGAATGGAAGTCTTCCCTTTCCCAGCTGTCTGCAGCTGAGGTGCTGACACATAACCTGGTCTCCAGCTGTCCCTTTCCCTTTCCAAGGCTCTGACTTTACAACTGGAGAAACAAATGGGAAGAAAAAAAAAGCAGGAATGGGAGACTTGTTTCTTTGCAGCACAGTTGTGGCAGCAGAGACATACAGGGTCCTAGAATGATCATGAGGGCCTTGAATGCCATGCTAAGGGGGTTGAGCTTTCAGTTCAGTTCAGTCGCTCAGTCAAGTCTGACTCTTTGTGACCCCATGGGACCGCAGCACGCCAGGCCTCGCTGTCCATCACCAATTCCCGGAGTTTACTCAAACTCATGTCCGTTGAGTCGGTGATGCCATCCAACCATCTCATCCTCTGTCTTCCCCTTCTCCTGATTTCAATCTTTCCCAGCATCAGGGTCTTTTCAAATGAGTCAGCTTTTTGCATCAGGTGGCCAAAGGATTGGAGTTTCAGCTTCAACACCTGTCCTTCTAATGAACACTCAGGACAGATCTCCTCTAGGATGCACTGGTTGGATCTCCTTGCAGTCCAAGGAGCTCTCAAGAGTCTTCTACAGCACCATAATTCAAAAACATCCCTTCTTTGGCACTCAGCTTTCTTTATAGTCCAACTCTCAGAGCCATACATGACTACTGGAAAAACCATAGCCTTGACTAGATGGACCTTTGTTGGCAAAGTAATATTTCTGCTTTTTAATATACTGTCTAGGTTGGTCATAACTTTCCTTTCAAGGAGTAAGTGTGCCCAACCCCATCCCTGGTCTTTGGAGAGATCTTATGGAAGTATTTCCTCTCCATACAAGCCAGATATGGAGGAAAAGAGAGAATTATTCCACTGGTGCAGTTCATCTAACAGGGGCAATTGTGTCAGAAGTACAACTTGCATTGCCCAGCCCCTTGGCAACCTCAAGGAATCCCCTCCCAGCAGTGAGTTGTGAGTCACTGAACAGTGGAAGGAGCCCACTGGGGGAGCTGGGCCACAATGAGCCAGCACATGAGCATCACTGAGAAGCTCAGAACTCTGTGTTGTTTCCTATCTCCACAGCAGCAAGGAAGCCACAAAACAGGAGCTATCATGTTAACATGAGAGGCTTGGGAACAGGTGGAGTGCCATGACAACCTAGCCCTGCCACCAAGGTGGCCACAGAACTGGAAATCAATGCTTCCTTCTTCAGCTTGTAAGAATACAGTTGTTGCAGGTGATTCTCCTAGAGGGCCATCAGTAGCATCAAGCAGAAAACCATATGGAGTGATTACAAACTGGGTTCAGTAGAATACTGATGAAAATAAGAAAGGTTAAATAGCAGCTTTACAAATTTTTGGCTTTGTGAACTAGGCAAGGTATTTATTTACTTATTTATTTATTTATTTACTTATTTATTTTTAGGCAAGTTTTTTAAATTGATTGATTAGTGCAGGCCAGGTCATTACTGTAGGAGAAGAGCCCCCAAATCTCAGGTGCTTCCTCCCCTCTGTGGCCCCCACCAACCTCCATATGCAGCTTCCCAAATCACTTCCCTTGTTTCCCATGAGACAGTGGTAAGAGGAAAAGGGATGGACTGTCTCACACGGGGGTCTTCCCAGGCAAGCCTGGGAAGGGGTACATACTTCTCTCATTCCATTGGCTGGAACTTCATCAGATTGCCATTCTTATCAGCAAGTGGGATGAGGAAGTGTAGGCTGGCTCATGCCCCTGAATAAGAGGAAACAAGATCAGTGAAAGCTACTTTGTTTCTGCCAGAAGTGCCTGCTTGGTCCCAGGCTTTGGGTCTTGCACTGAAAAGACAGCAGTTACAGCACAGATGTGGCCTCCCTTGGGAAGCCAAAAGTATGGAAAAATCAAGAGCTTCAACAACTAATCATGAACACATGTGTTTAAACAATACCATTGCAAATGTGATGAGAGCAGAGGGTACAGGGGTAAATTTAACAATTATTATGACATAGATAACAAAGAACTAGACGTGTAAAAGTCAACCAAGTTAAGCTAGAAAGATGTGTGTGTGTGTGTGTGTGTGTGTGTGTCCCTGACAGAGATATTCACAGGAGGCATTCCAGGGTGCAAAAATAACCTATGTCAGGGTTACTCCATCGAGGAATAACTTGTTGCATTACTGAGTTAGCATTTGTTGCGTTACTGAGTTAGCAAATAAGAGTGCCCAGTATGTGCCAGAAAGTATTAGTTGCTCAGGGATGTCCAACTCTTTGTGACCACGTGGACTGTAGCCCACCAGACTCCTCTGTCCATGAAATTCTCCAGGCAAGAATACTGGAGTGGGTTGCCATTTCCTTCTCCAGGGGATGTATTCTGCAAGTCTCCATAGAGATAATGCAAAATCCCACAGTCTACTGCCATTGCCTTGGAGAACTTATTTTGATCCATTGAGAACAAGACCTCACAAATAATCTCATAAATAAACCACATTTGGCATGATTTCAAATGTGAAATAGGTCTTTTTAGACACCGAGTAATGCTTCTCCTTCCATTTCTTAAGGCAACTATTGAGCCCACAGCCAGGATGTCAGTCCACCACTTCACTCAAAGGCCCAGGTTTACCCTACTGAGAACAGGCTGAAGATTAAATATCTGCCATCCTCAGAGCCCCCTTTGAAGGAAATCACTCCAAGCACATCATGTATGACATTTCAATGATAGCCACAGTGCTACCCTGCTACCCTCCTCAGACTGCTTCGACCAGGGCTCAGAGCATGAGCTCAGAGCCTCTAAGCTAAAGTGGCAAAAAACTTTTCAATTTTTTCCATTTACAGTCCTGGTAGTTTTAATAGTAAGAGTAGTATCAATATTTTATAGTAAGAATTGATATCAAACTTATCCAATTAGACTTTCTCTCTTAGTATGATAAAAGCTAGATTCCTATTTCTTGGGGTTTCCGCAGTGGCTCAGTGGTATAGAATCCACTTGTCAAGGCAGCAGACATGGGTTCAGTCCCTGGATTGGGAAGATCCCCTGGAAAAGGAAATGGCAACCCAGTCCAGTACTCCTGCCTGGAAAATTCCAGGACAGAGGAGCCTAGCAAGTTCTTGTCCATGGGGTCACAAAAGAGTCAGACACAACTTAGTGACTAAACAACAATCATTTCTTTTTTTTTTTTCCATTTATTTTTATTAGTTGGAGGCTAATTACTTTACAACATTGCAGTGGTTTTTGTCATACATTGAAATGAATTAGCCATGGATTTATATGTATTCCCCATCCTGGTCCCCCCTCCCACCTCCCTCTCCACCCCGATCCCTCTGGGTCTTCCCAGTGCACCAGGCCCGAGCACTTGTCTCATGCATCCAACCTGGGCTGGAGATCTGTTTCACCCTAGATAATATACATGTTTCGATGCTGTTCTCTTGAAACATCCCACCCTCGCCTTCTCCCACAGAGTCCACAAGTCTGTTCTATACATCTGAGTCTCCTTTTCTGTTTTGCATATAGGGTTATCATTACCATCTTTCTAAATTCCATATATATGTGTTAGTATACTGTAATGGTCTTTATCTTTCTGGCTTACTTCACTCTGTATAATGGGCTCCAGTTTCATCCATCTCATTAGAACTGATTCAAATGAATTCTTTTTAATGGCTGAGTAATATTCCATTGTGTATATGTACCACAGCTTCCTCATCCATTCGTCTGCTGATGGGCATCCAGGTTGCTTCCATGTCCTGGCTATTATAAACAGTGCTGCAATGAACATTGGGGTGCACGTGTCTCTTTCAGATCTGGTTTCCTCGGTGTGTATGCCCAGAAGTGGGATTGCTGGGTCATATGGCAGTTCTATTTCCAGCTTTTTAAGAAATCTCCACACTGTTCTCCATAGCGGCTGTGCTAATTTGCATTCCCACCAACAGTGTAAGAGGGTTCCCTTTTCTCCACACCCTCTCCAGCATTTATTGCTTGTAGACTTTTGGATAGCAGCCATCCTGACTGGCTGTAATGGTACCTCATTGTGGCTTTGATTTGCATTTCTCTGATAATGAGTGATGTTGAGCATCTTTTCATGTGTTTTTTTGCTATCTGTATGTCTTCCTTGGAGAAATGTCTGTTGAGTTCTTTGGCCCATTTTTTGATTGGGTCATTTATTTTTCTGGAGTTGAGCTGGAGGAGTTGCTTGTATATTTTTGAGATTAATCATTGAGATTAATCATTTCTTTGAGAATAAAATTTAGAGACTGTTTACTGTTTTTTAAAAAAAAAAAAAACAAGTCTTGTACACAATGAGGCCTCCTATATTGTTCTGGGTGGGTAATAATTTACAAAAGTAAAAAAGGATAGGAATAGAAATTTTGTAGCTGTGGTCTAATGAGACACGTCTGCAAGCAGGACCTGAACATAAACAGAGCAAGTGGGGTTTTCCCTGCAGGAAGGAGGGCTGGCAGTTTTCAAAATGTCTAGTAATCTAGTTTTGCATTTTAGGTTGGTTCCTGCTCTGTGCTCTAATCCCTGTAGCCATCCTTAAATTTTTAGTAAAAGTCTGTTGCGTATAACTTCCTTGTGTCAGTGATGCACTAGAGAATGAAGGAGAAAACTCCCATCAATGAGTGAGACAGATGGGAGAGAGGCAGGAGGACAGCCACAAGAGACAAAAATGTGAGCTGGTCAATAAAGAAGCTGAAATTCACAGCAAGAGGCTCTAAGAGATCATTGGGTGAATGCCATGAATCCTCTTCAATCTTCCTGAGGGCACTAGATTGCCCCTTATAGAGGGAAGTGCTGCTCCAGGTCACTGTACCTGGTCATTAAAGTAAAAAGTAGCCTGCAGAAGGCCAATGCACATGGGTCCATCAAGGTCAACGTCACAGGCTTCTATTCAGGTCCACCCATATCAAACCTGCATGTTTTCATACAGCTGTGAAGAAGGATACTGATGACTCGGCTTAGTAATAACACTTAAGTCCTTTGAGCAACCAAATAAGCAGACAGAAATATTTTGCCTCTATTCTCCTCATCTTCTTATTTCCAAATGTATATGCTATTGGTTGATTGTAGGTTGTTGTTTCTTTTTTCTGTAAAGAAATGAAAAAATTGCATCTTAAAAGCAGCCATGAAGCTTTTCTATAATAACCGAGAAATCTATCAATTTTATAGACAACCCAACTGATAAGGTATGGTCCAACATTGTTGTTTCCTATTGTTTTCTTCCTTTTTTTTTATTTTTGTCTTTTGGGTTTTTTTTTTTATTTTTGCTCTGAAAATAGCACAATATGGAGTGATGTTTTAATTTATTATTATGAAAGGGACAGCAACTGGTTTTTAATGGTTACAGAATGGTGACTCGCAGCCCTGGCCCAGCTGCTGTCACCAGCGTGCCTCAGCAGACTCACAGCATCTTGTCTCCAGCACACATCAGTGCTCCTGCCGGCTGCCTCCCTCCCTCCCAGTGGACGGGCCACCACCTGCTGCTGGCACAGTGCCGGCCCTTTGGGGAACAAATGTTCTCTGGCTGCTGGGTGACAGGACAGGACAGACGCCGGATTTCAAGGAAACCAAGGAAAGGCGCCCTGGGGCTTGTTGCCCCTACTCCTCCACCCATCTGCCTTCCTTGCCTGGCACAGATCTCCCTAATCAGGGCCATAGGAGAATGGGCTTTTTCAGACTGTGATCTAGATGGCTCTGTGTCCTTTTCCCTACCAGTCTCCCTTTGGGCTATAATAGCCATTTATTTATTCAGGCCACAAGCATTTTCCGAGCCTCTGTTCCATGCCAGGTAATTTGCTAAGTGCTAAGAATATAGACCTGAACAACTCAATCCCTCACCTTGAGAAGGTCACAGTTTAGTGGGGTAGACAAGACATACAAACCAATAAATTACAATACAGCCCTGAGAGCATAAGGGCAGAGTTAAAAATCAAGTGCATAGAGAAGCAGCATTAAAGTATCACACAGGCATGAAGCTTGTGGACTTGGGAGACTTAGCCTCAGGGAAATCCAGCTGCCTGTTTGCTTTTGGACAGTTCATTTAAGGTCTTTAAGGCCCAGTGATTCATTGGTATAAGGTTATGTGAAATAATGCAGTGATAATACAGGGTGTGTGATAAACGCTCAATAAATCTGGACTATTGTTACTCAGCACAATTTGTATTCAAATGCCTCTCCCAGAGCTGTAGGGTTCCAGCCACTGCATCCAGGCAGGAGTTTTGGAAGCAGAGAAGGGATGCGGGGAAAGGAGAGCAGCCAGTGGACTTCAAAGCTTAGAGCTGAAGAAGATTCCCAATGAGCCATGTCCAAGGACTGAAGCTGGAGTACAAAGCCAAGTGACAAATCTGCCTGGACTATCAGGCTGGAGGGGCCATAGTGAAAAAAACTAAATCCACGGCAATAGGACAGAAATTGGAGGTATTGGGCAAAACCCGATCAGAAGAGAGAACACAATGCAGAGTGACAATCTGGAGTACCGGAGTCTTGAAAAGGCTGGAAAACTCTACTCAATTGAGATGGTGTTTGATCTCGGTCTTAAAAGATGAGGAGGAAACTGCAAGGAAGAGCTGCAAGGGAAGGGATGTCCTGAGAGGCATGTCTTGAAAGGGGAGACAGCATGGGCAAATGCCACCCTGATGTCTAGAGTGAAGAGTAAGAAAGTCAAGCAGCTGGGACCTTGAGTGCATAGAACACAGTGAGAGGAGGTGAGGCTGAAAACAGTGCAGGAGCTGAGGCATGGAGGCCCTGGAGTGCCAGGCTGGGGAAACTAGTCTCATCCTGGAAGCCCACAGCGGGTGCCTATCAGAGTCACTGGTCCAGGTCTGACAAGGTGCCAATGCCCGGGCAATTCTGAGTTAACTGGTCTTGAGTGAGACATGGCCATAAGTGTTTTTAACATCTCCCCAGGTGATTCCAGTGTGCCTCCAGAGCTGCAAATCACTGCTGCAGGCAATCAGAAGGCAATGGAGAGACGCTTTTCACTTCTGAATGCTGTGAAGCTAAAAGACTCATTTAACTTCAACCAACAGTATCAACACCGACTGGGTGCCAGTCCCTTGCTAACCTTGTAAATATGGAGATGCGGAGGTCAGGGTCCACTGCTCTGTTTGGCTCTTTGGAGTTTATGAATCACGTTCACCTTCACTGTCTTATCCAGCCTGGGCACGGAGAGGAAATGTGGTTGCTGCCCTTCGGGGAAGCGGTGTGCATAATCCACTCGGTCACTGTGGGGCCTACCCTGAGGTCTGGCGCTGGGCCGCAGTGGAGAAAATGAATTGAGCAATCTTTTCTAGAGCAAAATCAATAACTTCAGAACAGCCAGCCACACCAGCAGCTGGGGAGGGTGGGTGGGAGGAGGGGGGCCGGGGGGGAGGGGGGAAGGAGCTCTAGGGAGAAAACAAGGACACTGCAAGGAGGGGACAGGAGAAAAAGAGGTTTTGTGGAGGGAGGAAGGAAAGGAGGGCCAAGGGGAGCGGGTTAGGGGGATAAGGGGTGCTTCATGAGAGAATTTAGACAAAACCACTGTAACCCTCTTGTCTTACGCTCTCTCCACTGTTCAGAACCCTGAGCATAGAGGTAGATAATATGTGATGAGAGGGAGACACTGGCACATTCCTGTCCCTGGGCTGATTATTTTGAATATATTCATACAAGGTAATACTTGCTAATCACTAATTTCACAAATGAGAAGACAGAAATCCTAAAGGTCACTAGACTACCAAGCTCATATGTGATGCAGTCATTTATCCCCTTAGAGGCTTGAAATAGAAAAGGATAGGGGAGCTGCTCTATAAGAAGAGACACTTCAGAAATCACTCTTTTTTCCCACCCTCCGCCCAGCTAGCTTCCACAGAAGATCTTCAGTCTACTTGGAAACTTGTCCATTACAGTTGCATGAAGCAGATGAAAGAGAAAGGGAAAGCCTCCCAGGCAATTGCACAGAACACTTTCTTAGGATTGTCAGACACATATCCTCCTGAGAGAGGCCCATGTGAGGAACCATGGCTTTCCCTGCTGAGGCTGAAAGGCCTGCAGGATGGGGAATGAGCTCACTGCTGCCCACTAGAGTGAAAAAGCCACTCTGGAAATCAGCAGCTCCCCTCTGGCTCATGCCTGGTGATCAGGCCTCTAGTGACTGCTTAGATATATGCTCAACTCACACTAAATCAGCAAAGGGAGAATTTATCAGAAGGATAACGGGATATTTCACATGGGTGGAAGTGTTGGACCAAATGGCAGGAATGTGTGCTTGTAGCTGGGCCTTGGAGCAATTGGAATCAGGGACATGAACCAGAAGGATGTGTCTTATCTCTTTTCTGTACCTCCCTGGTTTTGCACTGTTGGTTTCCTTGTTAATCTCTGCAGACTGCCTTTTGCTGCAAGGTGGAAAAACACAGCCACCAACAGGTCCTACCTCCAGAGAAGTAAGTTTATAACTTGAAAAAAATCCCAGGTGAAGGCTTATATGGAGAATTCTGCTTGCTTGAGCATGGGGTGGTGCCTACCCCTTGACCAAACAACTGTGTCTACAGGAAAAGCATTATGTTCAATGGTATTTCAACCCCAACTAGATCCCTGTGAAAAGAGGGGAGTACCACCAGGAGAAGGGAGAGGATTTAGGATTTCACACTCTAGCTCACCAACAGAAATAAGACCCCTCAACAATGGAAGAGAGAGATTTTGACCATGGAAAGATTTCCAGCACATAGCGTGCCTGCATGATCAGCCGTTTCAGTCATGTCCAACTCTCTGAGACCCCATGGACCATAGCCCACCAGGCTCCTCTGTCCATGGGACTTTTTCTGGCGAGAATACTGGAGTGGTTTGCCGTTTTCTCCTCCAGGGGATCTCCCTGACCTAGGGATCAGTCCCTCCTCTCCTACACTTCAGGCAGATTCTTTACTGCTGAGCCACCAGGAAAGCCCTTTCAACACATTATTTACATGCAAAAACAATTCATATGCAATCCTAAGAGATGGATAAGATCCCCTATCACTAGTCCTTAAACTTCTCACAGTAACAGTGAGGCAGATCATCAGGCTCCTTTCCATACTAGACACACAGTGAGGGTGTATTTCCCACACTACTTGTGGTTAGCAATAGTCATGTGATTGACTTATAACTACTGGAAAATGGTGTGTCATTTCCAGACCTGCTCCATTAAAATGTTCTCATGCAATCCTCTGTGTGCTTCTCCCCTTTCAGCTGGATGGAACTGAGATGGCCCCCCAGGTAACTGGGAGGCCATGTGTTTAAAATTGTAGAACCACAGACGGAAGGAGCCTGGCTCCCTGAATCACTGCTTAAAAAGACCCACTAACCACACATACACACGGTGGGCTCTCAGATTAGGGGAGAAAAAAACTTCTATAGTATTAAGCATTAAATTTTGGAGGTTTACTTCTTACAGATGTTATATCTTCTTTCATTAATAAAGTTAGTAAACATTGCATTAACTGGAATTAACTACTTTGAGTCCTGGCTCTGTGGTTAACTTGCTAGATGACTTAGAGAAAATCACTTTATCTCTCCAAGCCTTCCTATCCATTATAGCATCATTGCAGGATTTTTCGTTAATGAATAGAGATAATGCATATGAACAAATGTGAATGCTAAATTACAACTTCGGGATGGAATATTACGAACTTGTCTCTATATTGCCATTTCTCAAGTATGCTAAGATTTAATTTTAGTGGTTTAAAAAGCTTTCAAGTTTCTCATTGAAAGTCTCCTATTTAATAAGGGAGGCAATATAGGCTATAAGAATATAATTTTTCTGTAGAACTCAATAAAGTTATTTTCACTTTGGATTTTTTAAAATAAGTGGCACTTAAACATTTTTTATTTCCTGAATTAATCAGCATTAGAAGATGAATAGCTTTTCACCACTGATATTACAAAGTTTCACTTATATCTTCTTGAAGAAATCAAGAGTGAATTGGAGGAAAAAAAGAGAACTTTTGCCCTTAGTAACTCATAGCTCTGAGCCTTGAACCTGGAACCTCTGTTCCAAGTTGTCCTGCCTCCCCATCACCTTTGGAGGGGGGTTTAAATACTTAAATAATTTTTTATTTTATTTATTCTTAAAAATTTTTATTTTTTAATGCACTATAAGCAGTTAGCAAAGGGCTTCCCAATGGCTCAGATGGTATAGAATCCACCTGCAACACAGAAGACCTGGGTTCAATCCTTGGGTCAGGAAGATCCCCTGGAGAAAGGAATGGCTACCCACTCCAGTATTCGTGCCTGGAGAATTCCATGGACAGAGGAGCCTGGTAGTCTACAATCCATGAGGTTGAAAAGAATTGGACATAACTGAGCAATTAACACTTTCACTTTTCACTTTCATAAGCCGTGACAAATGTTGTGATAATTTCAGGTGAATGGCAAAGGGACTCAGCTATACATATACATGTGTCTGTTCTCCCCCAAACTCCCCTCCCATCCAGGCTGCCACATAACATTGAGCAGAGTTCCCTGTGCAATACAACAGGTCCTTGTTGGTTTGATTCCCCTCTATTGGGCATAGCTATTTCATATCTGCCACTGCCATTACATAGGCTCCCAAGAAGCTATACAGAATAGCCCAGTCTCAATCAACCCTTCCTTTTGCCCACACCAGAATGTTCTGAATAAAGATTCGTGCATCCTGTTACATCAGTGGTTTTCCAACTGTGCTCTTGCAAGCTCCCTAGAAGCCATTTGTGTTTGAGTTTTGGAGGAGTCTCTGTTGCTCCTCTAACCAAAGCAGCACTGATCTTACCTGTGTAACATACTGAGCTTTAGATAAGATTTTCTTTGAAAAAAGAGCTCCCTAGTTTAATAAAAAAACAAGGTTGAAAGTCAGTAAACCAAAATGGAACTTGGGTGTTATAACATGATGGCAAACAAAGGAGACAAAAGATTCATTTTCTAATGCTGTCTGCTACTTCTTATGACTTGAGATGAGTAATTTTGCCTTTTAGGCCTCATTTTCTTTGTCTGTAAAATGGAAAGTTTAATGCCATCAAAGCTAGTTTTCTTCCTATTTCGCTTAGAAGATCCACTGGTCAAGGTCATCTGGGGTATGCACTCAATATTGGAGATGGAGACAGGGAAGGTAGGATGGACTCCTCTCACAGAGAGGAGGAATGAAGGACCCAAGAGGGAGATTTTAACTTTATTTTAAAAAATGTTTGTTGAATCACAACTATGTACAGCTGTGCAAAGCAGTGAGAGTCCAATGAACCAAGTAGTTACGGTGCTTAGGGTGCCAAATTTTCCATTGGCAGACGTCAGCACCAAGGAGTAAGGGGGCTGTCAGAGAGAAAGAGAAGGGTGCCAGGACAAGAACAAATGGCTCCCTGTTAGGAGGCACCCCCCAAGTTCAATCGTTATCTTCTTCACAGAGTCTTAACTCCCTCTCACACTTTCAGCCATTCTTCTGAATCTTTAGTAGAGGCTAGAAAGAACCTAGTCCTTCCTTTAACCATTCATTTTCTCACACGTTTGTCATTTACACAGCATACACACTGAGCATCTCCTTTCCCCAACACACTATAGCAGAGCCTGAGGACCCAGAGATGAGTTCAATGCGATACTAGTCACCAGGATGCTCACAATCCAGTGGGGACACATGAAAAACCCTGCAATGAATGTGCTAAGAGCTGGGATGGATGAATGTGCATGAGGATGGAGGAATCAAGGGTTTTCCTTCACCGCTCCTCCGATGACTCTGGATCCCTCCTTCCTCCACTCTCTCACCTCTCTGAAGCTCACCTTATGCTGAATCACCTTATGATGCACCCCCTTATGCTGAATCAACAAGATTAAGTACAGGCATCCCCAGTGAGGAAATAATGAGGGCATCAGAAGTTCACCACAAAGAGGAAGCAGCTATGTTGCTTTGTGATTTACTGCAATAGAGTGGTGTTCTTATGGGTGAAAACAGTGGGATTTTCATGACATCACTTTGGTCTATCTGGTTATAGAACCTACTAGGTTTCCTGAGTATTGAGTGTTCCTGAAACATTGAGGAATTAAGGATATTCTGTACTTTATCTTCCTAGCTCCCCTGCACTTGATCTTTTTTACTAAGAGACAAAGTCCTTATTTTGTAGTCACTCAGTTAAGAAATATTTACTGAGCCCTAGTGCATAGCTGATACTGTGTTTTGTACAGATATGTAAATGGAAAGAAATGAGCCCTGATCCCAGAGACCTAACAGTCTCACAAGGCAAACAATCAGAGTGATTAAATTCAATACTATTGGTGCCACCTGGGAAGTGAGGTCAGCACACACAGGGAGCATGAAAGAGGGACACGCCGCCAGCGATGAACTTCTAGAAAAGCTTCCTAGAAGATAAAATCAACCTGGTTCGAGGGAAGAATCGTGGCTGGTCAAGGAGGGTGGGGTTGGAAGATTATCCAGACAGAAGGGAGTTTGTCTCCCAAAGACGCTGTCCAAAACCAATGTGCTCATACTACTTAGAAACTCAGCATGCAGCATGTATTTTGGAGTCAGACAAATTTTCTCTCAATTTTTTCCCATCTCTTCATCTACTTTGAGGCATGATTATGAAGGTGAAATGAGAAAATGGATGATGCATTTCAAACAGTATCTGACACCAGCAAGTTTTCATAAACTTGGAGAGATTGGAGGATGTGTATGTGTGTGTATCAGAGAGGAGCCCGTGAGTGTATCTTTGTAAGACTGAAGACTTACCTTATCTAATATGAACTATCCATCTCCAATTTGTTCCCCCAGAACCACTCGTGACCCCTCATCTCCAGCTTCATGTCCTGGGAGCCTGGCCTGTTTGGACTCTAACAGAGAGCTCCCTTGCTGACGTCTGGCTGGGCCCACAACAAAGGACCTCGTAGATCAGACACAAGAGTCAGTCCATGCTCCCACCTCTGCAGTCATCTCGGGCTGCCGCATCCTTGGCAGAAGGGCACAACTCCTGCCAAGTAGCCCTCTCTCTCCATTTTCCATATCTCTAGATCCTGGGAGTGCCCCCCTCCTTTTATCCCTCACATACCAGGATAAAAGTGGCCAGTTGCTACAAGCCCCAGGACCTACATTATCTTGTGGTTTCCACCTTTGTAAATGAATCCTTGATTCAATTCTTCTATAATCACCCAGTTTGAGTACACTATATATTCTATTTCTTTCTGGAACCCTGACAGACTCATACTCTGTAAGTCCTACAAAGGAACTCTAAATAAGTGTGTGGACATGGGGATTCATTTTTAGATGAAGGAGTAAGGAATATATTTTGCTAGGGATATTTTGATAAGGACATATTGCAGTACTAAACCAGCTCAGAGCTGCCTAAGTGAGATGAGGAGGCTCTCTTTTCTGTTTCTCTTTCCCCATTAAGCTGAGAAAATTGAGAACAATGTCCAAATTTTGTTCATCTTTTAATCTGTAGCCCCAGTATCTATCTGAGAGACTGGGACACAGAAGGTATGCTCAATATATGTGTGTTGAATGGATTTTCACAGAATTGTCAATGGTTGGAAAAGAGGAGGGAGATAAAAGTAACATAACCATACTCACATGCATATATACACCACACTTATGACTTTTCACATTTCAAAGAACCTTCACTTGGTCATTCCAATCTTGATTAAAACAGCATTCTTCTGGAGGTCCACAGGAAAAACCCTTCTTCACTGTGTGGGATCAGGACCCAGAACTGGAGATGGGATGGGTGCTCTGCCATTGAATCAAGAACCTCAGAGCCAGATAGAAGCTTAAAGGTCATATGGCCCCAAGAAAACTGCTTTTTTTAAACTCCCCTGATTTGGATGATTATATTATGACCAGGCTTTAGGAGTACAGAACTGGGAGATTAGATGGGTGTCTGAGGAGGCAGAATCTCAGTGGATGAGGAGGTATCCCAAGCAGCCATGAAAGAAACAATATCCCAGCATTGGGAACTGCAAAAGCACAGAAAATCTGAGTGACCCACCAAAGTGTCAGGTGCCACAGCAGTTGGTGAAAGGGGAGAGTGCCTGGGGAGAGGGGTGAGCTATGGGCCAAAAAGGAAGCAGGACCCAGCTCTTCTACCTTCTTAGCAATGACCTTGGGAGAGTCACTTCCCCTCTCCATGAAGTAAGGAAGTAGGAGGGCTACCTCATTTCTAAGTGCCTTTCTCTTCCATAAATCAACACTTCTAAAAATGCCTCACATTTCTGCAGCTCTTCACAGCTCATAAAGTACATTACCTCATTTCATTCTGTAGCACTGAAGGCAAACTTGGCAGAATGCAGAGTTGACCTTAACATTTTTCTGGTGACTTTTCAACTGGAAGGCAAAACTAAAGCAGTCCCATGTTCTCATCTCTGAACCAGTCTTTCCAGTAACCTGTCACCCCTTGCTCAACACACACACACACACACACACACACACACACACATTTTGTCAAAGACAAAATAATTCTTCCTATAAGAGTTACAGAAAAAGAGACTCAGATGTATAAAACAGACTTGTGGACTCTGTGGGAGAAGGCGAGGGTGGGATGTTTCAAGAGAACAGCATCGAAACATGTATATTATCTAGGGTGAAACAGATCACCAGCCCAGGTTGGATGCATGAGACAAGTGCTCGGGCCTGGTGCACTGGGAAGACCCAGAGGGATCGGGTGGAGAGGGAGGTGGGAGGGGGGACCAGGATGGGGAATACATGTAAATCCATGGCTAATTCATTTCAATGTATGACAAAAACCACTGCAATGTTGTAAAGTAATTAGCCTCCAACTAATAAAAATAAATGGAAAAAAAAAAAAGAGTTCCCACATTTAAATTTCAAAAGAGATCAGCTACACAACCCCAACCCAAACTAAAACCTTGAAGAGTAAACGTCACTTGTGGTGCCTGGAGAGTAGGCAAATCTTACTCCTACCCTAAAAGTCCTGAGAGATTTGGGAATTCAGCTAACATTCTGGTACACAGAGTCTGGATACAGACTATCAAGGAAGGTATCTCTAATGGGGATATGTGAGAAGAGCAGAGTTAGAGAGAACTTGGCTTCTTCGGTTTAGAATTCTAAGTGGTGTAATTGATCCAAAAGGGCCTTAATAATCAAGGCTATATGGTAATGGTAAAAGCTGAAAAGTTTATTTTAATCTAGACCCTAACACTGCCCAGATTGGTAACCTAGAACAAGGTGACCAACTTCTTTGAGATCTATTCTCTCATTATAAAATTAGGGTTTTGGTTAGATGCTCAATAAGATTCCATTCCATTTATTGGTTATTCAACCAATGCATGTTGGTTGAACATCTACTCTGTGGCAGATATTGTGAAAGGCACTGGAATAAAATTGTGTTAATGTTAATTAAAATTAAATGTGAGAAAGACAGAGAGGAGTTCACGTTATGGTTGGGAAGATAGATGTGCAAACAAATAAATGCACTATGCAATAATCATCATCTATAGAGGGGAAATGCAAGAGGAGGAATTCTTTCTGGTGGAAGGTCAGAAAGTCTTCAGGTAGCAGAACAAATGAAGACAGGCTTTTTGAAACAGACTTGGTTGGTAATGTTTAGAACCCCAGGTGATGAGACGGGGCAATGGCTCCTGGAGATGCAGGCAGGAGCCAGGCTATGCAGAGCCAAGTTAGCCTGGGTGAGAGGATCAAAAGTCACTCAGAGCTGTAGACAGAGGAGAAAAATGATTAGCTCTACATTCAGTAAATGTCACTCTGGTTACTCTAGGGACTGTAGCCTGAGGAGCCCAGGACTGGGGGAAGGAGCTCAAAGATCCCCATATGATGCCAGAGGAGTTAAGAGTCAAAGAAGGCAGCCTCCTTCAGCAGCAGGAGATGGAAAGGAATGTGTGAAGGTAACAGCCTTTCTGGGAATGTGATGTGTGATTTATTTACTTAACAAACATTTACATAGCATTTACTATGTGCTAAGCCCTACTCTAAGCCCTCAAAAATATTAACTTGTTTAATCATCACACCAAAACTGCAGTGTTAGAATTATTATCCTATTCTATGCAGTGGATGAGATGAATATGACACAGACAGGTTAAGTCATTTACCCAAGGCCCACATCCCATGAATGGATAGTCTTCCCCTTGAGTCCATGTTTTTAAGCACTAACTAATACCAGTAATATATGCTGCCAAGATTGACTCCCAAGAGTGACTGGCTTAGTTGAGTAGTGGATGGATGGTCATGCCATTTACATCCTAACAGAAGAAAGAACAGATATTGGGAGAAAGACCAAGTTTGTTTCGGAGCATGTTAATCAAGGCACCTGTGACATCATGGTGGAAAAGCCAATCAAAGAGATGGGCAGGTGGGGGTGGAGAAGAGAAGAGAGTTCTAGGCTGGAGATCTAGTTTTGGAAGTCATTTATGTACAGATGGCAATGGTCACCAAGTGGGCTACATGGACTGTCCACCACTATCACTAGTGTGGCCCATGTGACATGGAAGGTGGCCTCCTCAAGTGCACAACTGGTTCTGGTTGCACGTCAAGAACTATTCTGCATTTCCTATGTAATGTTTCTTATTCTGCTAGTTATGAACTAACTATTGTCTAAGGATATGGTTATTTTCACTCAAGAGTCATATTTGAAAGTGTTCCAAAACACACAAAAGTATGAGCTGCTAAGAGAAAATAGGACTTTGTTCTAGAATCTATATTAAGAACTCAAGGCAGATGAAACCTCTAGCAAGATCTGATTTCATAAAGTCCTTCTCTGTAATCCTGTTGTTTAATATTTAAAACCTACATGTAATAATTGGTACAAAACATAAGCACTATAATTTAGTCAAGCTAGTCCTATATTTACATTTCTTTTATTAAAAATTTAGTGAAAATGAATAATTGAAGAAACACGAAAGCTTAAAGACTTTTGCAGTGACAAGTTAAAGGTTGAACTCTGGCCTACTGAATAATGACTATATCCATTAAAAAACTAGGGTATATTGCTTTCAGAGTTCAAAGAATTCTAATATGATTTAATGAAAAGCAAAGACAACACTACTGACTGCAGGAAAATCACTTCATTCACATGCTACTCAGTTTACTCTTCAGTCATCAGAAAGAAATATATTAAGTTTTTTAATATGTGTCAGACACTGGACTATATGCTTTCTTTCCAGTCTCATTAACATGGCAGAAAGTGAAGAGGAACTAAAGAGCCTCTTGATGCGCCTGGAAGAGGAGAGTGAAAAAGTTGGCTTGAAATTCAACATACAAAAAACTAAGATCATGGTATCTGGGCCCATCACTTCATGGCAAATAGAAGGGGAAGAAGTGGAAACAGTGGCAGATTTTATTTTCTTGGGCTTCAAAATCACTGTGGACAGTAACTGCAGCTGTAAAATAAAAAGATGCTTGCTTCTTGGAAAGAATGCTATGACCAACCTAGACAGCATATTAAAAAGCACAGACATCACTTTGCCATAAAAGGTCTATCATGTCAAAGCTACAGTTTTTTCAGTAGTAATGTATGGATGTGAGAGTTGAACCATAAAGAAGGCTGAGCACCAAAGAACTGATGCTCTCAAACTGTGGGGCTAGAGAAGACTCTTGAGAGTCCCTTGGACTGCAAGAAGATCAAACTAGTCAATCCTAAAGGAAATCAACCCTGAATATTCACTGGAAGGACTGACATTGAAGCTAAAGCTCCAATACTTTGGCCACCTGATGCGAAGAGCCAATTCATTGGAAAAGATCCTGATGCTGGGAAAGATTGAAGGCAAAAGGATAAGAGGGTGACAGAAAATGAGATGGTTGGATGGTATCACTGACTCTGTGGACATGAGTTTCAGCAACTCCAGGAGATAGTGAAGGAAAGGGAGGACTGGTATGCTGCAGTTCATGGGGTCGCCAAGAGTTGGACACAACTTAGTGGCTGAAAAACAAGATCTCACAACTGCCAGGCAAAGGCAAAATGATTTGTCCTCATTTTTTGGATGATGAAACCATAGTTCAGAGAGGGAAATTCACTTCCTCAAGCTCACTCAGTGAATAAATGATGAAAGTAAGGACCCCTTGTACCAAGTCCACATTCATTTTGCACAGTAATCAAAGTCTCAAACTCTAGGGCCAGGTTATTTTCTTGATGTTAACACTATCTCTTGCTCTCTGGAAGGCCTGCCAACTATTCTTCAACTACCCAATCTTTTCCATCCTTCTAGACATCTGGACATCTCTGGGCCCACCTCCCCACCAACTCCATTCCATAGAGTTCCTAGTTTTGTTCCTTCCTGGTGTGACTAACTCATTAACATCATTCCCATTGTCATCTGGGGCCCTGGGCTTCCCATGGGTAAGTCCTGCCTTTCCCACATCACTGTAATCCCTTTCAGCTTGAATTTACCGGTCCCTTGCATTGTGGGTCTCATGACTTATTTAATAAATTATCCCAAATTAACTAAAAAGTGGTTGCTTGGGGTCTCAGGGGGAGACCACAGTGTGTAGCACTCCTCTTCTCTTCCTGAGTCTTGAACACATTGAGAAATAAGCAAAATAGTGGCATTGTGAAAGTAGCTCAGTTGTGTCTGAATCTTTGTGACCCCATGGACTGTATAGTCCATGGAATTCTCCTTGCCATAATACTGGAGTGGGTAGCTTTTCCCTTCTCCAGGGGATCTTGCCAAGCCAGGGATTGAACCCAGATCTCCCCCATTGCAGGTGGATTCTTTACCAGCTGAGCCACAAGGGAAGCCCAAAATAGTGGCAGATGACAGTCAAAAGTTCAACTTTAGTGCCTGAACTGATAAATAAGAGGATCAAACTGACTTTCCTAGCACTGAAAACAAAAACCCTGGCAGCACAGTTTCAGTTATAACTCATTAACTGTGGAAGGCAGGCTTAGGTGACACTCACAGTGTGGTTAAGCAGAAGAGAAATTAACTGGGGAAGAAAAGGGAGACTACCAGTTATTCTTACATAGTTTTTTCATAACATCTTGATATCTCTCCCAGAATACAGCAATTCCATAAGAAAAGGGACTAAGAATATAAATAGATCAAAGTGTAAGGAAAAGAGGTTTCCCTTCTAACAGTGTTTAATAACTTACCAACTTTTCATGCATTCTACAATTATTGAGTTGAAAAGAATGAAGAGTGACAGCATCATTTATAAGAACTTTGTGAGTATCTGAAAAACATAAAAGACTCAGTCATAGTCATAATAATAACAATAGTAATTATTTTTATTATATTGATCACTTACTAATTTTAGAAATTATGCTATGCTTCAAATTGCTATAATTACCGTATGTTCAATCCCCATTATACAGATAAGGCTTTACCAAAATTAAATTTCCGAGGTCACAGATCAACTAAATGGTACAGTCAAGACTTAAATCCAATTTTTCTAACTCTACAGGCTCTTAATGAAGATAGCCTATAAGTAGCCATTACTACTGCTGCATACAAGATAAATAATTCTAAGACATGTGGCCTTTACGTATAATTCTCACATGCATAGCACATCAGCTCTCTTCAAATATGGTTTACAGAAGTTGTGCTTTTATTCTTAATGTCTGACAAAGTGATTATCGACATCAATGGCAAATATATGCACATGCTGAATAAAGGCAGTTATTATATCATTTAAGTGTGATGTCCTTGAAGTCCAAAGACCCAGTCTTAAAAGCCAGCTTAGAAACTTACCAGCCACAGCAGGCTATTTTGAATAAATTACTTAACAAACTAGATCTATTTTAAAAACAGAATAATTAAACCTACCATAATGTTGTTATGAAGACTAAAATAGATGATCTACATAAAGTCTGACACATGGTAAATACATAAGAAATTACTACTAAGAGGAAGGCAAACTGTGAGGTGGGAGAGAATGAGGCAGAGAAGGAAGAATAGCCAAACTCTGTCTCTGTGGTATGTTTACAGGATGAAAATTGAGGGAGGAAAAGGAGGGAGGTGGAAGGAAGCAGAAGCTAAAGCAAGAACGTGTCAATGTAAACTGTTTACACAGTGCTGAGGGCATTGTAATAGCAGGAACCATGTGTTATTGGCCGTCTCACCAGTAACTAGCAGAGTGTGTAGCTCAGAGCAGGAACCCCATTAAACGCATTAGAGACAAGACCAACCAGTCTCAAGATCATCCCAGACCCACTGTGTTTATCAACTTCTCTGCTCCTGGGACCCTTCCTGACTTTCCATCTGACCTAAATTATGGTACCTTTTTTTTTTTTTTTACCAGTGACATCAGAGAGGAAGAATACAATCCTCTCTCCTATCACCACTGCCTAAGGTCATTTGGAGTGACCAGTGATCACTATGGGCAGGATGCTTACAATTTCTGGACCTCAGCTTCCTCAATTGTAAAACAAAGGATGGCCAATAGCTGTTCCTCAAGGATTTGGGTAGGGATATAATAATCAAAGCATTTAAACTGTCTGGCAAATTCATGGTCCTTCCTTACACACTCATGCATCCTTCACAATAACCCTATAAGGTGGAAAGTAGGACTTGTGTAGAGGGACAAGCACTTATTGTTGTAGTTAATGTGTCCCAACCCTTCCTACTGTGTAGTTGCTAGTCAAGCATTCGGTCATGTCCAACTCTTTGTAACCTCATGGACTGTAGCACGCCAGGCTTCCCTGTCCTTCACTATCTCCTGGAGTATGCTCAGACTCATGCCCATTGAATTGATGCTGCCATCCAAACTTCTCACCCTCTATCATCCCTTCTCCTCCTGCCCTCAATCTTTTCCAGCATCAGGGCTTTCACCAGTGAATTGTCTCTACGCATCAGGTGGCCAAAGTATTGGAGCTTCAGCTTCAGTATCAGTACTTAGCATAATCTATTCTGTGACTGTTGAGTTTAAATTAATCCACAGTAATTTTCTGTTTGCAAACAATATAGAAGCTTAAGCATACATATTTTAAAATCTCTTGAAGAATGATATTAATTCCTGACTTGATATTGTGTTTCATGGTTATACCATTTTCAATGTCTTTTTTTAATTTGGCCCTCAGCCCTGCCAGGCATGACTTAGTAACTGAACAACAGCTTGTCATGATGAAGCAGAGCAGTCACAATGGTCACTACTTTGCAGATGAAGAAGCACTCCAGAGTGATTGCAGGTCCTGCCTTCACCACTTGGTTAACTGCAAACCTGGGGCCAAACCCAGTTCCCTTGATACAGAAGCCCAGATTCTGCCCAATCTCTCACACCAGCGGGAAAGAGGTGATGAACACGGCAGTACCTCCAGAAGGGGACCATAGTGAGGGCACTTCTCTGGAACCACAGAATTACTTAACAGTGAGGACAGCCTAACAGATGAAATCTTAAGCTTCCTGTAATAGTGAAGGGGAGATGCCATTAGTCCCATCTTATAGTGACAGCCCCTTCCTCCCCACTCCTGTGGAAGTGGGGAGACTTCCACAGACTTGGAGATCTCAGAGATGAAGATCTCAATTACCCTGGTGAATAGCACATGAGCTCCCCAGTCCTAGGGTCTCCAGCTGCACTGCCAGGGTCTGCTGGGGAGGGGAAGAAGTCTCACCCTGACTTACCATCTCAATGTCTTTTAACTCTCTCGTGGATTGAGCCTCTGCCTCAGATTTCCATTCAAAAAGTTTTTGCCATGAATAATAAATAAATAGTTTGAAAATCACAAAGCTTGTCCATGCTCTCAATTGATATTCTAATCTTCTTTACAACATCTGCAAGAACATGTCCAAAGAACCTGACATTCCCCACTGGTCGGAACATGGCAACTTCAGGAAACAGTTCATGTCATTTTCAGTTGTTTGGAATTTCCTCGCTGTGTTAAGCAGTGATCAGTCCCTCCATGAAGCTTATTGCCCTTTGGTCTCAAGTTAGGGTGATATTCAAAATATTAACAACCTGCCAGGCTGACGCAGTGCCTGCCATCTGTGTATCAGCCCTGGTCCAAGTCAAGCCCTAAGGCCATACAGAACAGGTGTAATTGCTTATCTGCAGGAGGCCCTTTTAGTAAGGTGAGTGGGGCTGGAGGGAAGTAGGGCAGAGAAGAGAAAGGAACCAGTTCAAAGCACCTCATGATTGGCTGGGATTCCCATGACATTCCCTTTCCACGAGCATTCCTTGCTCTGAGCTGCTTTTTAGACTCCAGGCAAATCTGAAGAAATATAGTTTGATCTTCACTAATGCTGATGTCACCAGCAGAGAGAGATCTAGTGTGGTAAGGGGGAAGAACATGATGGTTTATTCATTCATTCAACTATTATCTACCCTATCTATCTATTTATTGTACTTAATGTTATGCAAGACTCTTTGTCAGGCGCTGGAGACGCACATGTATATTAAATAGATATGTCTTTATCCTCCAAGAAACTTAACGTTTACAGGCAAATATTTAGAGTATAATAGAATTGTTTTTGAACCCTAGCTTCACAAACTACAGGACAGTGACTTAACTTCCCTCCGTTTGTTTATTCATTTGTAAAATAGTAATGCCTATCTCAAGGGATCATTGTGGTTTTAAGATGAGGTAACAAACTTAAAGACTCTAGCACTTTATAAACGGTGGTAGTTTTTCTTTTTATTTTTATCAGTGTCACAACCTCTGTTACAGTGGATCGCTTATGTTAGAGTTTCAGAAGCGCTGGTTTCCTTCTTTTACATTTAATTCTTATTATTACTAAAATTTTATAGTAAATCTTAGGTTACAGCTATATAAAATACATATGTGTGTGTGTGTGTGTGCACATCCTTGTAACCACTATACAGTTCAATACGAAGAACACTTTCAAGACTGAAAATTTCCCTCACAACCCTTCCCAATCAATATCTACTACCCCTCTCCAAAGATAAACACTTTCAGACTGCTATCACCGTCCATTAGTTTTATTTATTCTTGACCTTTACTAAATGGAACTATGAAGTATACAGTCTTCTAAATCAACCTTCTTCCATTCATTATTATGTCTAGAGATTTGTCCATATTATTATGTACAGCAATACGTCACTTTTTTATTACTGTGTACTTTTCCATCATATAAATTCACTCATCTTTTCCACTACCATTAGACATTTGAGTTACTTGATTTGGCTATAATGAATAAAACTGCTATAAAAACATTCTTGTACCTGTCTTTTGGTGCACATGTGCATTCACTTTTTTGGAGTATCTATCTAGGGGGTCTTAAAGGAAACATAAGTTTATCCTTAGTATATTCTGCCAGTCATTTTTCCAACTTATCTATACTAATTCCCATTCTAAGCAGCAATGTGTAAGAGGTTGACATTGTCACCAACATTTTTTATTACTCACTTTAGCCAATTAGATGGATGTGTGCTGAAATACTATTGTGATTTTCATTTTCATTTTGCTGATAAGTAATGATGTTGAATAACTTTGCAAATGGTTATTGACCATTTGTCTGTCCTTCTTATGAAATAACTGTTTAAGTCTCTAGCTCATTTTGAAATTGTGGTATTTTTCTTTTGTTGTTTGGTTGACCTGTAAGAACTGGTTGTGTCTTCTGGATATAAATTATTTCTAAAGAATTCCATCCAAGTGTGTGACTTGAATATTCACTCTCTTAATGGACTTTTAATGTACATAAATTCTTAATTTTAATAAATTTCAACTTACTAATCTTTTCTATTATGATATATACCTTTTTATCTTAAATCTTTACCTGATCTTCCTTTGAGTTTTAAGTGAAGAGCTTATACACAATTTTTAAACTCTTGGTCCTAGGATAAGTGTCCAACCCTCATTCTAGTCTTTTAAAAGAAACTATCAGTAAACTTTATAGATAGCATAATGGAAGCAGAACTTCACTAGACTCAAGAAAAAGTAGTTATTTCCATAAGCCCTTTGACTACTTCATTCAGTCAAAATACTAAAGAGTAGTTTAGCATAATAATTCGAAGCAGGACTCTATGGTTTGTATGTGAGTTTAATGTCTAATTTTTATAGTCCTAGAACTTGAGTTCTGGTTTACATTAAATTGCAAAGAGCACTATTTAGCTAGAACTGGATGATAGCAATGTTATTTGGTCATCAAGTTTTCTCTCCTCCAGGCTGAGCAATCATCAATCCTTCAACTGCATTAAAGGTGCCCACTAAGCTGACTGCTCTTCTCTAGGGGTGGTTTAGTCTCTCAGTCGTGTCCAACTCCTGTGACCCTATGGACTGTAATCTGCCAGGCTTCTCCATCCATGGGATTCTCCAGGCAAGAACACTGGAGTGGTTTGCCATTTCTTTTTCCATCTCATCTGTGGGTACCTTGCAAATTTTAATGTCCTTAAAATTAGGTGTTCAAAAGTAACTTCAACAATGCAGGTAGGTTTGCCCCTTGATTGATGTAAATTTGGCTCACTTCAGGATGTATTTGTCTTTTCAGTAATATTATATTAAATGTTTCATAAATATATATATAAATATTTTGGTTTATATTAAGCCCAAGTTTAATTAAACTCTTAGCCCTTTGTTCTCCGACTTAAGTGTACATGTAAAAATCACCTGGATGCTTGTTAGATTTCTGGATCTCAACTTAAAGATCCAAATTCAGTAGATCTATGGTGTGGCTCCAAAAATCTGCATTTTCTAACAATCTCCCCCACCACCAATAATTCTAGTTTGGGTGATTTGGGGGCTATAACTTTGAGAAATGCTGCTTTAAATCTTTCTCACAGGTGTTTTAGTTAAGTCTTATCTCCTAATGGTGTTTTTTGTGCATTTGGACCTGAGGGTTCAAGTTCATAACTTTGCATCGATTCCTCTTAAATGCACCAGTGAGAAATTGTGGTGAACAAAACACAAAGCAAGGGCTTTGGAGATAAGAAGACTTGTATGCAAAACCTCCTCTGCAAATGCTGGCCTGACTTTCAGTTCCTTCAATGGCAGAATAAGAGAACACATTCTTCCTGTGTTGTCGCAACCGTCAGATACTCTACTTGCTGTAGCTACGTGGTGTGGGCCTTACCGAAGGTGTCCCAGTTATACTGTCTCCTAAGCACGTTCCCTTACTATTCCAGCATATGGATACCTTGGGGAAACTTACATTACTACCCAATTAACTAATTCTTCTTTCCAGCCTCCTGTCATCTGAAAATTTTGTTGACATTTTACCTCTATCTTCCTCTCAGTCAGTAATATCCAACCAGATGTGCATATGAAATTCCTCTGGGAGCATTTAAAAGTGCCAGATCCCTAGAATAAAAACCTCCAGAGGTCGAGCCTGGGAAAGAACTGGCTTCAAAATCTCCCCAGATTATTTTTGATATGCACTCTGATTAAAGAATCACTGATCTAAATAACTGATCATATTGTGGTTTACAATATATCAAAAGCCATAAAATGTGCTGACCTTTTGAGCCATCAAGACTCATTCTGCTGAGGAAATAATCATAGATGAGGAAAAAGACTGGATTACAAGGATGCTTAATACAGACCTCTTTGGAAGTAGAATAAGAAGGAGGAACAGGAAAGAGAAGGCAGAAGGCATGAAGAAGTTGAAGGAGAAAAGCAGTAAAAGGAGTGAAATTTATTGCCCAACAGCAGGCCACCAGGCACCCCCCAAAAGTGAATAAAATGTGGTACTTCTTCCTGTTCAGTATCACACAGCCCCAAAATAGACTGCTGCATCTTTTAATATATTTTGTTGGGCTTCCGCGGTGGCTCAGTGGTAAAGAATCCACCTGCCAATACAGGAGACACAAGAGACATGGGTTCAGAAAAGGCAATACTTTCTAGTATTCTTGCCTGGAAAATTCCAAGGAGAGAGGGGCCTGGTTGGCTACGGTCCTTTGGGTCACTAAGACTGAGCACTGAGTGCATTAGACACAGGAATCTAATGTGCTACATGTGAGAGGTACCATCATATTTTTTCTTGTTTAAAGCATAACTATAGGAGAAATACAATAAAAACATTGGTAATAATTTTAACAGTAAGATGATAGTTTATTTTATGTTAATATATTTTCTAATTTTTTCTATAAAGACACCCTTCTTAAATCAAACTTTAAAAAAATAAATGTTCTTTTTCCTGATAGGCTTTACATTAAAACAATGAATACATACTGCTATAGACTCTCCAAGTCAATGTTGCTGTTGTTTAATGTCTAGGTCCTGTCTGACTCTTCGCAACCCCGTGAGCTGCAGCCCACCAGGCTTCTCTGTCCATGAGATTTCCCAGTCAAGAGTACTGGAGTGGGTTTCCATTGCCTGCTCCAGGGGACCTTCCTTGCATCTCCTGCATTGGGAGTCAGATTTTTTACTGCTGAGCCACTAAGGAAGCCCCTCGAGGTCAATATTCTTCCGTTAATCAGAATTATTTGGCTGCCCTCATTTCATCTAAGGAGATTATCTGTTTATTGAGAACAACTGAGTACCAGTGCTATGTTAGGAGGTCTTACGGACATTATTTCAGATGATCCTCAAAACAGTCTCATGTAGTGTATGCTATTATCATTTCCATTTTACAGATGAGAAAAATGAGACCTAGGTACATTAAGTAACTTGAAAAGAAAAAAGTTAGTCACTCAGTCATGTCTGACTCTTTGCGACCCCATGGACTGTAGCCCACCAGGCTCTTCCGTCAGTGGAATTTCCCGGGCAAGAACACTGGAGTGGGTAGCCATTCCCTTCTTCAGGGGATCTTCCCAACCCAGGGATCAAAGTCAGGTCTCTTATACTGCAGGCAGATTCTTTACTGTCTGAGCAATCCAAGGTCAAGAGCAACCAGTGGGGAAAATGGGGTAGAGAGTAGATAGATCTGTATTCTCAGACAGCTGTGGGTGAACCTACAAGTACCTCAAAGTAAAAAGTTTAATTTTTTTAGGTCAAGTGATCGGCAGAGCAGGGACGCACACGCGACCCTGGGTGAGTCCAGCTCCTGTGCTTCTTGAGGCACACGAGTACTAAGTCGGCCCCACTTTGCTGCCCTCTGACCCCGCCTTCTGCACCTTGTCCACTAAGACACTGAGTAACGTCTTGCAACTTTGCGGAAGTCCAGCCCGTTATGCTTCACAGTGTGACTGCTTACTCCATTCGTGAAGGCCATTTGCTGGATCTGCGAGAAGCAGCAGAGGGCTAGCCTGTGGGTTTCGGTGCCAAGAAGGAGCAGAATAAAGGAGGTAAGAGTCAGTGGGCATTTTGCCTGACGAAGGACTCTGGGATTGGACCCTCAATAGATATGCAAATTGAATTCTGTGTAATTTGTGCTTTTCAATAACCTCAGCATGTGTTGGATGTGTACAAAAAGAACTGTAAAATAAAATTGCAGACAAAAGGGGGAGTCAGAACATAGAAAGGGGAAGAATCGGTTTATTCCACAAGCCAAACAAAGGGTCATAATAAATTCGCCAGCCATTAGTTTTTTTGGTTGCATGGAACAAAGAGCTTGAAATGAAATGGCGGGGGGATCACAATTAACTGTTACGTGGCTGGCCTGCTTCCATTTGGCTGACCAAATAGATCACGGGATGAGCCCAGGAGCTGCCTAGGGGCATCTGCACCTCTATGGAACAGCCCCCACCAGTTTGCAACCCAGCCATAGCTCTTCCATATGGTCAGATACCATTGAGGCAATTTTTCCTTAGGAAAAGCAGGTAATAAAAAGATCCAGTTGTGTATTAATCAGTGATCAGTTCATCCATAGTTACATGTTTCCAAAAGAATTATAAAATATACAGGGGGTGAAAAAAGAAACGAAGAGATGTAAAGTTAAAAAAGAGAGAGAGAAACATGCAGAAAAAAACTGGAAGAGAGGCAGGAAAGAAAAGAATAAGGAGAAACTGACAGAGAAAGATGATGATGATCAGAGCCACTGTTGCCAGTGCTCCACCAGCAGCGCCATTACTTTTCAGTGTTAGCTGTGGCCTCAAACCTCAGGGCAGCGTTCCCCCTAGAACAGAGCCCTGGCAGCTCTGGCAGCTGTACACGCACCTCCCAGGAGCCCTGGGAAGATTGCTATGAAGCTGTTGTCTTGTCTGAGCAGGTCTCCACCGCTGAGCTTCCCACCTTGGTTCTTAGCTATTTGAGCATCCTTCCAATAGGCTCCAAGGTCCTTGACAACGAAGTCTAGAGTTCAGATACATATCCTAAATGACAAGCATCAGACCAGACCGATACTCAAACAATATTTGTAAAGTGAACCGAGTGTGTTTTAAATGGATGGGTGGATGGATGGATGGATGGATACCAGACACCCTAATACTCACATAAGCCCAGTATGTTAGCTGTTATTAATCTCATTTTACAAATGAGGAAAGTAATGTCCAGGGATTTCCAAATCTATCTGATTCTTTATCCTGTGAAAAACCAAAGAGTTTCTCAGACATATTGAGAAACAGAGGGGTACCAAGGTTGGGAGAGGTTTGGGGAACAAATGAACAGGGAAAAAGGAAGAAAACAGGAGGAAGAAGGATGAGGGAGAAGTTGGTGCAGAGCAAAAAGGGGTCCTGCTTGGTGCCCTCAAAATACAGGACAGGGTTTTAGCTTTGTTTGAAAAATGAGTAATATAGTCTGGGGTGAGCATAAGCCAGGACTGGATGACATCATATTAGCATAGAATCAGGAGTTTAAGGGAGACTCCTAAATCCTATTTGGCTCTGACAGCAGGTGGACTGGGGTTGGGGATTTGCAAACTGGCCAAGGTCATCCGTGGTAGCCCTAATGCAAAGTGAATGTCAACAGAGATTTGATAATAAACAGAAGTGCTCAGAGATTCTGGTGTCCACATTCACAAGAGGAACATAGGAAGGCAGTTTTGCTTGAGTGAGGTTGGATCAACCTTGCTCTTAAAGACCTAAGTCCCATGGACCCTGCTTGCCATAATTTTCAGAGTAATATGATTTTTGACAAATTCATTAAGCAATAAGACATGACAGACTGTAAATTGCTCCACTGTTAATTTACGTCCACTATATTGTTAGGCACCCAGCCAAAGCTTGGTCCTATCTGAAAGCAGAGATATAAATTGCTGTTGTGTAACCATAATCTAGAAAGCTTTGTGAGGATCAGAGAATGATCAACTCCCAGACTCCCCAACACTGAATGAGAATTCAGCCCCTTACTCGGGCCTCAGCTTCCCCTGAGTATAGCCACGCTCTGGTATAGCCACATTCCCTGAGGAGAGCTTATCAGAGCATTGGGAATATAGACAGCTTTCCTTCTATAAAGGGATAGGCTCTGCACCAAAGGTACAACATCGTTACTTACAGAGTACAGGAAGAGAAGTGATCAATTCTAGCACAGAGATGAGATGAGAGGGTCATAGAAGGTTCCAGAAAGATGCTTTTTGAATTAGGTCCTAAAATAAACACAGACACTCCTCAAATGGAAAAGGATGGGAGTTCTTTGCGAGAAAACCTCACAGAGGCATGAAAGTAAGATATATTCAATGAGTCTGAGCAATTTGGTGTGACTTTAACCCAGGTTGCATGAGGGAAAATGATAAGCAAGTTATATGGCAAGAGAGGAAGTTTGGGTCAAAGTGAGAAGTCTTGAATGTCATACTAAAGCTCTAGGAGTTTATTCAATAGTCACCTTCTCTGCATAATCCCATTGCCACTACCTAATTCAGGCTGTTATTGCCACATTTAAAAGTTGAAGACTTCCACTGAGAGTGACTATCTGGAATCATTAGTTTTTAAGAATATAAACCCTGAGGCTGGTACTCTACGTTGATAATTTTTAAGCAACAAACAATACTAAAAAGAACAATAGCTAGTATATATCAATTGTCAGTCACAGTCACTCCTGGGTTGGAGCACTGGATCAGAACACAATCTCTCAAAGGCTACTTTCAGTGGAGAGGTTTTCCAGGCCAATTTCCTCCTAATCCAAAAAAATAAGTTTAGATCTCTTCCTTTCTCTGTAGGCATCTAGGGAAGGATGAGAGAAGCCTTGGTTTTGAAAAAACATGAATCCCCAGGTCACCAGCTCTGTTCCCTATTTATTCAACAGAGTTCTTTCCATACACCCCTAGACTGAGTTAACAGATTCAATGCCATGGACTTGATTCTGCTGTAAGTTTTAACTGGACTTAAGGAAAGGAAAATAAAGGGGAAGAAATTACAAGACTGACTTTCCAACCTGTGGCAGCAGAATTGAGGGAAATAGACTATGAAAAGAACCAGGAGACCAGGGTTTTACTCCACCTTCTCACTCAACAGCCTTGTGGCCTTCAGCAAAGGTGGCCTCACCTGACTGGCCTGCAGGGAATTAAAAGGAAATCAAGTGTATGGAAACATCTGGCACAGAGTAGGCCCTCAGAAGGTGCTTATGGAATCTGAATCTACAGTATAGAACCTGAGAAATACACAGCATTCATATGGGAGATGTCAGATATATCAAAAAAGGGCCTCAGACCCAAGGAATAAGCTCAATGAAATCATCAGCATGATGTGTTGGTATTGTGGGGTGATTTTTAGTACTTTGCCCAGTTATTTTCAGTCCCTTGAGACCTTTTATCAGTTTCCGTGCTATCCCAATGCTGTTCGTAAAGTTGGCAAGCTTTATGAGTCTTCATCAACCTACACACAGTGAGACAGGTCCCAGGAGGTGGAGGAAAGTTCTGTTTCTTGTGAAACTAGCTATGTGTGAAACACATGGAGTCCTTGGGGATGCCTGACATGATTTAGACGTTCTTTGCCTGCCCACTGTAGGAGGCTTTACACAGGAAAGGCATCCTGTCATCTCGCTAACTAATGAAAAGCAGACGAGGCACAGTAGAAAGAATGCTGGTCTTGGTCTCAGGAGGCCTCACTCTGGAAGCTCAGCTCTGTCACCTGGGAGATCTTGGGCAAATTAACTTTTCTGAGCCTCAGTTTGCCTGCCTAAAAGGTAAATAATAGAACTTACTACTTGGGATTCTTTCTGGACTCAAATGATATAATTTATGAGCAAGCATTTTGCAAATGGTGAAGTGCCAACAATTGTGTGTTAGAACTCTCATCATTGTTATTTATGGTGATGGAGCATATAGACTTTGCAGCCAGTTAAACCTTTCAGTCCTCACGTCCCCATAACCTCTTAGCTACTGTCCTCACGTCCCCATAACCTCTTAGCTACTGTCTCTATCATTCCAGAAAACATAATTCATTTCCAGTTAATTCAAAATGGGGTGACTCTAATGAACCCCTACTTAGAAAGGTGTAGGGAGAGTTGAGGGAGTAGACAAAGGATGGTAGGTACCAAGAGACCAGCAAGAGCTGGAAGCAGTTACTCCCACCTACAGCTGAAAGAGAGTAACAGTTTCTGCCAGAGCTGAGAGCAGGAGGACTGAAGCCCTAAAGGAGGAGGGCCTGGCTGGAGGGTTGCAGCTATTGCCAGATTCGGGGCACCAAAACAGGAGAGATCTCTCTCCTTCTGGTCACCAGTCTCCCATTGGTCGAAACTAATCAGAAGGCAACCAGCAAGGGAGCCCAAATGATGCAATCCACAGGGTCAAACTCTCAAAGATTCAAGTCTTTGTGGCCATCTACTATCTCCTCTACCCTACTCTTTATAATGTTTTGTATGTGACATCTAGACAGCAGCATTGCTCGTAATTATGAACTGGATTCTGAGTCGAGGTCTGTGTTCAAATTTTGGCTCTGTCATTTGCTATATGACCTTAGGGAGATTTGTTTAACCCATCAGCACCTCAATTTTCTCATCTGTACAAGGGGCCTTGTGAGAGTGCCAATTTCAGGGAATAGTGAGAGCATTAAATTCATAAACTGGTAAGGCACTTTACATATTAAGCATTCTACAAATATTAAAGATATTGCTGTTTGACTTTCTACAGACCCTTTTTTTTTTTTTACTGTCCCCCTCTCTCCTAAACCTCTTTACTAGAAACCCTTCTCTATGGAAACTTCACCCTTTTGCATCTTTAACCTGTTTAATAATGCTACAATTTTTTATCCTAACTGAAACATGGATCTCCCTGGTACACTTTTCTAATCTGTTTGACTTATTGGCGGTATCTGTATTTTGATCACTCATTCCTCCTAGGAAAGCCTTCTTCCCTTGGCTTTGGTGCTATTATCTCCTGATTTTCATCTTGATTGGATGGACCATGTCCTAAACTGAATTTATTTTCTTTCTCAAAAACATACATTCCTCTCCTCTTAACTTAATTAATAACACTCACATTATCCAATTGCTTAAATCTGGATACCTCACCTCTTTCTTACTCCTTATATACAATAAATCATAGTGCTCCGTATATTAAGCCTCTAAAATAGGTCAAGAATCTATCTTCTCTTCTCCATCCCTAAGAGTACCATGTTCATGAGTCATTATCATCTCCTGCAACTTCATTGCAATAATTCCCTATGCGGCCTCATTACCTTTTGTCTTTCTTTCTCTACTCATTCTTCACACTGTAGTCAGAAAGCTTATTCTATAAACAATACTTTCTCATGCCCTCACCCTTATTAAAACTCCCTCAGTGATTTTTCCACTGCCCACATTAGAAAGCCCACTCTTGTAATTTCTAGCAAGACCCTCTAGACCTGAACCCTGAATACTCATCTAGAGATACACCTTTCTCTCACTCAACAGAAATCGTAACAAATGAGTTGCAAATCCCTCAGTGCTCAAGCTTCTCTCTCTGGGTGGTACACATGCTGGCCAGGACCCTCCATGCCCAAGCTGCGCTTGGATAATTCTCACTTGCCCTTTGTATCCCAGCTTGGACGCTACTTTCTCCAGTAACCGTTCCTGACCCTGAAACTCCAGTTGAGCTGGCCCTCCTCGGTGTGCCGCCATGACTTTGGGGTGCTGTTCCCGGCAGGCAGTTCTTCATCCACACTGTTCAACCTTTGCACCCAGGACCTGGCACTTTTGAACAAGGGAAGTTTCAGCACGACAATATCGTCACTGCTCAAAAAACTTCTTTTGGATTTTCCATTACATCTTATGGAAAAGTCCAAATGAACTTTTTGGCTAACCCAATATGCCACTCTAACCCACTGACTGAGGAATTGTGTGGTACCTGCAGTAGTATGGTGTAAATAGAAAAATGTTTCTATCGAGACATCCATGCTGTCATTTTTTTAAAAAAAATATTAAACACTGTACTATGTGCAAGCCCAGTGCTAGATTCTGATGAAACTGCGACAGACACATTTCCTGTCATCAAAACCTCACCAGGTAGTGGGATAAACAGACAGGCAAACACACATCTACAATTTGGTATGATAACTTCTTGGACATAGGAAAACATAATAAGCATTTTTGAGCACTTTTAATAATAGCAATCACCTATATGGTTATTGTGAGGATTGAATGAATTCATGCATAGGAAGCACTTACAGTAGTGCCAAGCACAAGCTTCTTACACATTTATTCACTCAATCCTCACCTCAACCATGTGACCTAAGTACTATTATTAAAGCCCATGTCACAGATGAGAAAACCAGGGCACAGAGCAGAGAAGCAACTTAGCACGGAGCCAGCATGCTTTCATGACAGTACTTGGCTCTGAACCCAGCAGTCAGACTCCAGAGCCCACGGGATTTAATACCTGTCCAGGGGCAAACACCCAAGGAGCTGTGGGAACAAAGGAGGGAATCTCGTCCAGCCTGGGTTCCGAGATTGGCACACATTTCCTGTCTGGCTTGCATAACTCGGTCTCCACTGAGGCTAATAGCTAAGATGAATACTCAGCACTGACCTCCAATGCCTTCGCCCCAAAGCAGAGCTGTGCGTGAAACCGGCACACTGGGTTTTGTATCAGTTCATCATGTTATTAGTCAGTTAGGCCTTGGGAAGCTGACAAAGGAGCAGATGTTAGGAATATTATACGTAGTATAACTATCATAATGATGTGCAGTTGTCAAAAGCATCTATTTTCTTTGTTAAAAAGAAGAGCATTTTATGTGGGAAATTTCTTACAAAGTCAATTTTTCAGCTGAGGGCAAGAGGAGAGAATAAACATGAAAAGCCCAAGAAAAGGTAGATGGAAGCGGAGGATGAATGTTTAGTCTATGTCTAATAGTCTGCAAAGAACATGTGCAATTTGGGAAGATTATAGGGGGAACTGCCAGAGCCAGGCAAACTCTCTCTGAGGTATGCACACTCCACATTAGTAAAGGATCAGCCAGTGCTCACTAAACCACATTTCCCTTCTGTTTGCCCAAGTGGAACAGAAGCAAAGGAAGGGCACCCTATCTAGTAAGCACCTACTATGTGTCAGGTGCAACCCTCCCCCTTACAGTTATCAGTTAATCCTCAGGAAATTATATAAGAGAAATATTTTTATCTCCTTGCAACTGAGCAATTGAGGCTTGAAAATTTGACCAAATTGTGCCTATATTGTACAGTCGGAATTAAAATCCACTCCTGACTACCAGCAAAACCCTTTCAACTCTTACTGCTCCCCAACCCTGAGAATTTTTAAGACTCTGACATGCCTCACATAACCTTTAGGTTGGCACTCCCAAGGTCCGTGAGGGAAGGGACTGTCATTGAATCCCAAGTACTACATTTAAGGTACATAAAATACAATGGATGTTCAATAATTTTTTTTAATTCTTTAGTAGACTATTTTTAGCATAGTTAGAGGTACACAGCAATATTGAGAGGCAGGTTAAGAGATTTCGCATCCTGCCCCACACCCCCACAGGCTCTCCCACTATCAACAACCTGCACGGGAATGGTACATTTGTTACAACCAGTGAACAAACATTGAAACATTGTTATAACCTAAAGTCTACGTTAGACTTTACATTAGAACCTACTCATGGTATGGTACAGTCTACAGGTTTTGGCAAACATATAATGACATGTATCCACCATTATAGCATCATACAAAATAGTTCCACTGACCTAAAAGTCTTATTTTTTATCCTATTAGTGCCTCCCTAGCCCTTAACCCTTGCAACCATTGATTTCTACACTGTATCCACAGTTTCGCCTTTTCCAGAATATCACATAGTTGGAATCACCCAGCATGTAGCCTTCTTTTACTTGATAGTATACATGTAAGTTTCCTCCATGCATGATTACAGCTTGATACCTCAATTTTTTACTGTTGAATAGTATTCCATTGTCTGGGAACACCACAGTTTACTTATCCATTCAACTACTGAAGGACATCTTAGTTGCTTCCAAGCTTTTGGCAATTATGAATCAAGCTGCTATAATTATCTGTGGGCAGGTTTTCCTGTAGATATGAATTTTCAACTTTTTGAGTAAACACCAAAGAGTATGATTGCCGGGTCAGGTGGTAAAAGCATGTTTAATTTTGTAAGAAACTGCAAAACTGTCTTCCAAGGTGCTGTATCATTTGCCTTCTCACCAGCAATGAGTGAGAGTTCCCACTGCTACACATCCTCTCAGCAGTTTGCGCTGTCAGTGTTTCAACTTTTGCCCGTCTAATATGCTACTTGACACCACCCTTATGGCAGAAAGTGAAGAAGAACTAAAAAGCCTCTTGATGAACGTGAAAGAGGAGAGTGAAAAAGTTGGCTTAAAGCTCAACACTCAGAAAACTAAGATCATGGCATCCGTTCTCATCACTTCTTAGCAAATAGATGGGAAAACAGTGGAAACAGTGGCTGACTTTATTTTGGGGGGCTCCAAAATCACTGCAGATGGTGACTGCAGCCAGGATATTAAAAGACATTTACTCCTTGGAAGGAAAGTTATGACCAACCTAGACAGCATATTAAAAAGCAGAGACATTACTTTGCCAACAAAGGTCTGTCTAGTCAAGGCTATGGTTTTTCCGGTAGTCATGGAAGGATGAGAGAGTTGGACTATAAAGAAAGCTGAGCACCAAAGAATTGATGCTTTTGAACTGTGGTGTTAGAAAAGAGAGTCCCTTTGACTGCAAGGAGGTCCAGCCAGTCCATCCTAAAGGAGATCAGTCCTGGGTGTTCATTGGAAGGACTGATGCTGAAGCTGAAACTCCAGTACTTTGGCCACCTGATGTGAAGAGCTGACTCATTTGAAAAGACCCTGATGCTGGGAAAGATTGAAGGCAGTGGGAGAAGGGGCCGACAGAGGATGAGACAGTTGGATGGCATCACCAATTCGATGGACATGCGTTTGGGTAAACTCCGGGAGTTGGTGATGGACAGGGAGGCCTGGCGTGCTGTGGTCTATGGGGTCACAAAGAGTCAGACACGACTGAGAGACTGAACTGAACTGAATAGATGTACAGTCAACAAATATGGTGGCTCAGCTAGTAAAGAATCTGCCTGCAAAGCAGAAGACCCAAGTTAAATCTCTGGATTGGGAAGCTCCCCTGGAGATAGGAATGGCAACTCACTCCAGTATTCTTGCCTGGAAAATTCCATGGACGGAGAAGCCTGGTGGGGAACAGTTCATGGAGTCACAAAGAGTCAGACACAACTGAGCGACTAACACTTTCAATTTTTTTCTTTCAACAAATGTTTTTTAATAAATAAATAGTCATAAATCAAGATGAAATAAAGTTCTAAATCATTAAGAAAGTAGAGTTATGACATTGTTATTTATATTATCACTTTTATATGGCTGGGAGTAAAAGGAGAGCCTCCACAATCAAACCCTAACCTGTCACTTTCATGTTACCTGCACTCTTCAGGGCAAATGGTCCTGCCTGCTCCAGTTAGGCAATCTGCTGAGTGTGGGTGTCCGCTGCCGCTGAGAGTGACAGATGCACTTTGCAATCTTAGTCTCAGATCCCTCTCATGTTAGTAAGTGAAAGTCTCTCAGTCATGTCTGACTCTACAACCCCATGAACTATAGCCCTCTCATGGCTATATTTTATTCTTTTCTAGCTACTATGTTTTTCTCCCCAAATCTGAGATGTAAGTATTCATGTCTCTTTTATTATCATAGATTATTGCTCTGGAGCCTATTGCCATTATTAGAAGAAAAAAACAATATCTCCACATTGACATGCCCTTTCCAATAAGCCCCATATTAAACCTACAATAATTTAGGCTGACACACACCTAAACAGAACAATCTCAAATTGTGAAATAAATCCAAATGCATAGAGGAATTTAGCTTAAGTGATATTTCAGTTCTGGGAAAACTTTATCAGTAAATACACAGAATTAATGTGATAGATAAAATCTGAAAAAAGTGTTAGATCCTATTTCATACCTCACACAAAAAATTAATTCTAGAAGTATGAAAGGTTTCAATAATGTAAAAGGAAACTGAAAAAAAAAGCTAAAGAAAAATGTATGATTTATTTGAACAATCTTAGAGTAGGGAAGCTTTTTTAAAGAATAGCACAAAACCCTGAAACTTTAAACAAATCAATAAGCTTGACCATATAAAAATAAAATATTTATGAATGATTAAAAAGTGGAAGACAAATGAAATATTTGGGAAAAATATGTTTGCAATCTATATCACATCAAAGAGATATTTTTTATAATACATAAAAAAGTATCTGAAGAGCAGTAAAGAAAATATCACTAATCTAACTGAAAATTATCAAATTATATGTACATAGTTTACAGGAAAATACAAGTGGGTTTTTAAAATAATAAATAATATTCAATGTCGCTCATCATGAGAAAATATACTGAGAAGCCACTTTTCTCTTAAAAATTGGCAATGATCCATATTTTGAAAATATGCTTAGATGGTGAAGGAAGCAAGCACTCTTGGATATTGTCAGTGGGATATTTTTGTACTTTCCTACAAATGTACATTGGGCTTCCCAGGTGGTGCATTGGTAAAGAATTCACCTGCCAATGCAGGACACATCAGAGACAGGGTTTGATCCCTGGGTCAAGAAGATCCTCTGGAGGAGGAAATGGCAACCCACTCCAGTATTCTTGCCTGGAAAATTCCATGGACAAAGGAGCCTTGCAGACTACCATCCATGGGGTCACAAGTAGTCAGACATGACTGAGCACACACAGACACACAGATATACAGGAGAACAAATGGGGAGCACCTTTCCAAATTACACAGGTACATGCCCTGTGACCTAGCAATTTCACTTACTTGTATTCATCAAACAGATACACCTGCACACTTGCTTGTGCTGATATTATTGCAAATTCCATCTACATCAGAACAGAGTAGTTAACTAAAGCATGGTGCATTCTTACAATGGGATACCATGTAACCATAAAAGGGATGAGAAAAAAACCTATGTCCTTTATCTTTATGAGATACAATCATCAGGATATGTTTCCATATTTTAAAAAATACAGAGCGATGAATGCAACAGTCAGAAACCAAATAGCACATATGATTTGAGTCCATCCATATGACCTTGAAGACCAGAAGAAAGTAATAGATGGTGATAAAAATGAGACTAGCAATAGCCTCAGCAGAGACTGGGAAGAGACACAGGCAAGTGCCAGGGTGCTAGAAATACATAGCGTGATACAGATGGTGATTACCTGGGTAAATGTTGGAAGAAAAATCCACAATGTACATATTTCTGCACTTTACTGTACATATTATACCTTAGTTTACAAAAATATAAACAAGATGCAGAACAGTACATATAACATTCTATACCTTGCACAAAATAAACAAAAGAGAAAAAATAAAAATGTCTCGACATGGATTTGTTTAAACTTGCCTAGGATATTTCCAGAAGGCCACACAAGAAATTGATAGCACTAGCTACACCTGAAGAGCGGTTCCAGGTGACTAAGGGGAGAGTTGAGAGGGAAACCCCTCACATGTATCTTATGCTGCTTTTGCAAATTAAAGCAGGTGAATATGTTACCTTACCATAATCATGCATTGAATTAAAAATGTTAAAATACAGCACTTGGAGTTATCCAAGACCCTGGGAGCTTACTCAGTCCTTACGAATGCAGACTGGCAGGACACTGAAGGGTCTACATTCAGCTCTCTGCTGGCATGGTCTCTCCTGCCACAGAGTGTCACTACTGCAGGCTCGGCCTGTAAGACCCGACAGACACTGCTCCATCGCCAGCCCCCATCACCTCCCCGGGCAGGAGTCATCACAATTGCTTAGACTCAGGTTGACCAAGATCACATGCCCAGGTGCCCCATTTTATTCATTCATTTAAAAATATTTACAAGTGCCCATTAAGTATCCATCACATGCTCCACACAAAGGGGAACACAGTAGCTCATATCTGTAGTCGAGGAAGACAGATAACAAGCAAATGAACAAAACATCTAGAGAGAACAAGTCAGATGGCAATATGCACAAGGAAGAGAAACAAGTCAAGGTGTAGAGAGAAAATTTCAAGGTGGGGGTAGTGAGGGAGAGTCATGGCTATTTCAAGGGTGGCTTACAGAAGGCCTCACAGGTGAAGTGGTACCTCAGATCAGAATGAAACAAGAAGACAAACAGGGGGAATATATGAAGATAGAGAAGTTGAGGCAGAGGGAACAGCAAATCCAAAAGCCTTGAAATCAGAGCCTGCCTGCCATAGCTGAGAAACATCAGGGCCAGTGTGGCTGCAGCTCCAGGGACCAAATCGGGAAGAGAGGAAATAAGGAAGCAGAGGGAAGCAGGGCCCAGATCACACAGGGCTTTGGAGACCATGTAAAGACTTCCACTCCTTCACAACATGGGAAACCAGTAGAGGGTTTGGGGAAGAATCAAGAGAATATTTTTGACCTGTTACATGGAAATGTCAGGATGGATACAAGTGTGGGCTTTACAAAGGAGAAAGAGTCTGGGTATATGAATCGGGAGTCACTGAGCTTCACTTTGCTCCAAGTCAGTTACTCTTTGGGGTCTTTGATGTCCTTTCTCATCCATACCTCTTGGTCAGGGCTATCCTAGACTATTTTGTTTCAGTCAGGTTCCCCACCTTCTTCTCATCATGTGAAGCAAGTGCTTGGGTATTTCACTCCTCTGTCTCAGTAGGCAAACTGATCTCTTCCCACCTGGAGACTCCAAGAGGCATAGCTTTTGCTAAGTCACTCACATGTGCCCACATGCATTCAAGTGCCAGTTTTGCTCTTCTGCTAAGGCCATAGATGCATACTCTCCTTAAGTTTTACATTTCCTTAATCAAGAGGGGGCATTTAATTGAATCTCCTTTGAACTAAAAATGGCTACTTTGTCCACTTGTACAGATACCTTAATATCACTGAAAGCTTTTCATTATGCCTTACTAAGGCTCCCGTGACTTTTTTATGACCTTCACTAACTTTGTAGACTTCTAAAACATTTTTCAATCTTTGTCTATTCTCCCTCTACTAACATCTGGATTATCCATCAGCTCTTGTTTAAAAATATATGCCACCCAACCTTTAAAGCCCTGGAATCAAGGCACAGCCTTCTCACTAGTGAATAACCATGAGAAAGTTACTTCATTTCTATAAACTTCAGTTTCCTTACTTTATAATCCTCCTGTCTCTAAGAAAAGAATAATTATTTTGTTTATATTTTTCTATTGTTTTCTACTTAAATTGATGAGGATAAAGATGATGATACTTGTATGGTGATCCCCTAGTTCACTAGGGGATCTTCATACTCTTTGCAGGGCAAGGAGGAAAAAAATTACAAATGAAGATGAGACATGTGAACAGAATTTCTAGTGTGCATACAGTATAAATAATATATGTATTATGATTTTTATTATTATCCTGAATCAGCTATTAACTAACTAGCTGTGTGAGCTTGGGAAAATTTACATATCCTCCTTGAGACACTGATTACTAATCTATGAAATGCAGGCAAAAATAATTCTATTCCTGAAATGATTATAAAGAATATTTAAATATATAAATTTCTTACTTATAAGAAATAGTTAAATAAATCTAAGTACTGTGTCTGATATCTTGACAGTGACAGAACGCTTCATAAACTTGATGATACCATCCTCATCACCATCAGGGAGAAGGGTCAGCTGTAGCAGGGCAGATGGAAGATCCAGGGAAGAACTGAGATCCAGGTGAGGGCAAACCAAAATTCTGGTCCTCAGTTTTTAGAAGTTATGCAGAAGAAGGCAGAAGCAGTTGAGACTCAGACCTGAAATAGCAATATTTCACTCTGGGCAAGCTAGAAACAAATATGTATTGAGCTTGTTTGTTCCCATAGATGGAGGAGCCTGGAGGGCTACAGTCCATGGGGTCGCAAACAGTCAGACACAACTGAGTGACTTCACTTTTCACTTTTGCTTGTTCCAGGGGCGTAGTAGAACATAATGATCAAGAGGTTGGATTTTGTGCAAAAACAGGCATGGTTTCAATCCTGACTCTGGAACACTAGCTCTGGAAACTCCATTCCCCAAATCTCAATTCCTCATCCACAGAGAAAAGATAAAGGTGATAGAATTTGGCCACCCACGGATCCCAGTGACATCATCCTTATTGAAGTATCCATAGAGGTCTCTTGAGACACAGAGCCCCATAAGGAAAAGAACTCAGAGCCTGAAGACAGATCTGGTTTGAATCCTAACTTAGATATTTACTATGTGATTTCAGATAAGTTTTTTCTTCTTTCCAAGCCTGAGTTTCCTCAGCTATACACTGGACATAATAACCATTTCTGACTGAAATACAGCAAGCAAAACACTATTGCAATGATGGGCACACAGTATGTACTCAAAGTGGTGATTACTATTATCACTATGATAGCTCTTTACCAGGAACTGTAATGCATGTTGGGGATTCAATGTGGACAGCAATATATTTCCTACTATGTACAACATGACACCTTTCAGCTATTTGAAGACAGGTGCCATGTTCCTCCATGTCATATCCACTCCTGTCCTCTCTGGTTTCTTAGCTATTTCCCACAACACAAGATTTCTCCATGCAATCCTCTCCTCTCTGGCCTTCGCTTGCTTTGCTTTGTGAGTTTTTTTTTTTTTTTTTTTTTTTTTTTGGTCAATGCCCATTCAGAATATAGTACCCACAATGGAGACACCATCCAGCCATGGAATTCCACTATCAACCTGAGAATCACAGCAGGAGAATTTGGCTTTTGCACTAACCCTCTACTTTAGCTAATTAAGCCACACATTTCTGTGAGTTTTTCTGTTTTTATGGTCATGGTGAAATGCCTCTAAATGACAGTCACAATGAAAACTGCAATGGAGCTACTGAACTCATGAACTTAGCAAGAGTACCTGAGAAAGTCTTCAGTTGTTTTAAACCAACTTACGGGTAAAGAAGGGGCTTCCCCAGTAGCTCAGTGAGTAAAGAATCTGGCTGCAACTGCAGGAGACACAGGTTCTATCCCTGGGTCAGGAAGATCCCTTGGAGGAGGAAATGGCAATCCATTCCAGTATTCTTGCCTGGAGAATTCCACAGACAGAGAGACTGGTGGGCTACAGTCCATGGGGTCGAAAAGAGTCAGACAGGGCTGAGTAACTGAGTGCACACACAAGTGTAAAGAAGCGTATATCCTATATGAAGATGCAAAGTAAAATCAGAATGAATCTTCTCTACCTCTTATCCTTTAAATAGTAAAGGTGGCCCTAATTTAGTACCACTGAGAAGATGAGTATTTCAATCTAGCAGAGAGAAAACAAAACCTTTAACATGACTAAGAATAGAAATACTTAACTAAGAAATCAGCTTTGAGTGTATTTTAAAGGTAGACTCCCTGGTAAAGTTGAGAAGATCTTTATTATTCATGTCAAATATCCTTTGTCCCAGCTCATAAATCCTCCCAGAGGAATGGAATAGAGGTAGAACAGATTTAGAACCTCCTCCTAAGACAGAGTCTTCCACTGGTGCCTCCAGGTAACCTAAAGGGTCAGCAAAAGCTACAGTTTTAAGACAGTCAACAGGTAGTTCCTGCAATTTTAGAATGTAAACAATCCCTTTTCAAATTAGAAAAAAAAAAGAGTCCTAAAATATAGATCCTAGTCTCCAAACATTCATGAGGATGTCTTTCTACTCATTGATTTATGTGCCTAGGCCTGAGCGTCAGAGACCTGAGAAATCACAGCTGGATGAAAGAGATGAGCTTAGCATGAACGTCATATTTTGTTTTATAAAAGGAGCTCAAGCTTCAGGGTTTGAATGGCTCGGCACCTCTTTAATCAAACCAGGGCTTCTCAGGCCAGGGCTTTGTAAGTGAGCTAATTAGCAATGTGCCAGAGACTTACCTGGTTAATCAAATCATTAATCACTCTGTAGATTTCATTTCTCTTATTTCCTGGCTGTCTTTGGCTCTTCTATTTGTTTTTCTTTTTTTTTTTAATTTGGGGGGAGAATTAGCATTTTAATAGCTGGCAGTCACCATTCAGGGTAAAAAAAGTGGCATTGTCCCATTTTAACCATTTTTTGTACAAATAAAAATGAGAAAGAGGGGATTCTTTCCTAGGAGTAGAAAAAGAATAGCCTTCGACTATGGCTTGGCCACAAAATGTTAAACCATTTCTGAGGAAATATGGTGTTTAGGTAGAAGAGGATTTGAAGCACTGTGGAAGGTTTGAGCAATTCTTTACATGGGCAGTCTTGTCTGGAGAATTACATGACCACCATTCACGTAATGATTTAATGATATTCTTAAAGTTTAGATATCTAAACCATTAAGGAGCTCATTATCTTTTTCAAAGTTAACATTATTATGGCCCAATTTCAATTCAATGTCTTAAAATAGTGCAGTCATAAAAAGATGTAAATAGCTAAGAACTATAAGAAATTCATCAATTACCAGCAATTGCCTCATTACATCACTCCAGTCACCCTGAAAATCAGCCTCCCCACTCAGTCCATATGATCCTTCAGCCCACCTTCCATGGCCTTCTGGATCTTCACCATGAACCATGTGAAAGCATCCTCTGATGACCCCAATGATGTTTCAAATTGATGACAATAACATCATTATACATTTGTTAACAAAAATTCCTTGTGTTTTAATTTCCATTTAATTTTCTTCCATTGCCACATGTGTCAAATTTCCATGAGAAGTACAGAGAATATGATCCAATAAATATTTTCCTTTTTTAAAGGCCAGTGTAAGTGGATCTTGAAGGTAGATGTGAATGAACCAAAAGGACAATGGACCTCCATCTGGTTAGGCTGGTGATCTCAGCTCTTCTAGATAGAGCCTCATGTCTATGTGACATTTTCAAACTGCATTCTTTGTCTCCTTAAATATCCTGATCTTTTGCCACAATGAACCACTGTTTCTTATGGAAGATGGTCAAACACTTCAGGGTAGGTGTGTAAGTAATATGTGTGGGGTGTGTATTTGTGTGTGTGTGTGTGTGTGTGTGTGTGTGTGCTATGTATTTCAGACAAGAGAGAGCTGACAACTGTAACATTAGTAGGTGTAATAATTCTTACCAAACATTACTGGGTGCACTAAAAAGCAAACATATACTTTAAGAAATGGAATATTCCTGTAACTTTAGAGCAAAATGGAGAAAACATGGAAGGAATGAGAATCCAACTGGAGGGATCAGATTTCATTCATTGTTTCTTTATTAACTATTGCCCCAAAATAGTCAGATCTTCTAGAAGTCTATAATAAAGGCAGAAATTAGTTCCTGAGACAAAAGCTTTGATTATTGAGAAGGCTCATAAAATAAAGGATTCTTCAACAAAAGTCTCCAATTTAAAGGATTCTTTGATGTCTGGAAAACAGAATCATCAAAAGAGAATTCAAGATAAAGACTAAGTTTTCTCCTTATTACCTGGACAGTTAGCCCATCCAAATAGAGGACCTAGTGGAGGTAATGCTACCACTTCCAGTTCCGGGTGTATCCCAAAGCCAGGAGTAACCCAAGAAATGCTGACAATCAGATCAAATTTTTAGTTTCTCCTCCTTCAGTTTTACTCATTTCCAATCAGTTATCAAGTAGCCTCCAAAATGATCTTTCTAAAACACAATCTGACCTGTCTTTACAATCGATTCAAACTGCCTTGGACAGGTTACAAGGTTGTACATTATCTTACCCTATCATCTTCTTCAACCTTGTCTCCATAATTCCTCCATGCACTCTCTCTGCTTCTGGATCATATTTACCTGAATAACCAAAGGTTTTGTGACTTTGAGCACCGTTAGGCCAGCACTAACCACTTTCACGACTTCTTCAAGTAACTTCTGGAAGTCCATAAGGAGACCTCAGTCCTGAACAAACCCGCCCATGCAGAGTTAACCCACCCAAGGCAGATCCGTGTTCATTGCTGCTCTGTGCCACCCAACCAAGCTCTGGACCCAGGTTGATGGCTGTTGTACCTCTGCTCTGCCAAGGCTCAAATTTCAATGACCAAGAAACTTCAATATGTCAAAGTTTCAGTACAATTTCATCGTCAAATGGAGAATATTTCTATTCCATTTGTATAAATCTCCGGGAATGAAGGGATGAGAGGTGGTACCAAAATGTTTAAATGTGGATATTTAAACAAAGTTGTCATTTCTATTTTTATATATGGCAGCTCTGTGCTCCCAAGACAGCCTTTGCAAGATAGGAGGCAAATCCAGATGACAAACACTGTTCTGTATTCAGAACTCTCTCTCTCTCTGACCTGTGAAGGAAGAGCTTTAGATGGGATTCCTTCTTGGTAGAGGATATTTGTTTTTCCTAGAGAATCTGCCTAAACCTAAAACCTGAGGTCATTCGATTGGTTCTCCAGACATGCTGAGATGTGTCTGTCTGGATCCCACAAGTGGAAACATGATTTATTTCACAGGAGAATTCTCAATATCCCCTAAAAGAGAGTTCCATCAGGTCTCAATCTGAAGTTTTCCAGACACCCTCAGACATGTCTAGATCCATGGGTAGACAGGGCTAGTGCTCAGGCCGAGACCCAGCTACACCTTAATTTATGGGTGAGGTGGGAGAAAAAGTATCTGTGGAAAAGGAGGTATTTGAGCCATATTTTGAAAGCAGAGAAGGATTTATGGAAACACTGCAACAAATGATTCATGAAGAGAAAGCAGAACCATTATAGAGGCCAAATATCAAAATAATCCACTTTAAACAAATTTGCTAACCTGTCCAGAGAAGGACATGCTGACATTCTTTGAGATCATACCGACTCACAATGACAACTCTATAAATATTATTGAATGAATAAATGAATGAATGAGTAAATTGTTTTATTTACTTTAAGCAAATTATATTTGGCTCTGAGCTCCTAGTTGCTACAGGCAGGGAGGATTCCATTTCAGTCGGTTTTGAGGGTGATTTTCTTCCCTGCCTAGGGTTTTGAAAACAGTCTTGGCAGTATATACGGTATGCACAAAATTAGGGAGTGCTACATGGTGTTCACTCCCTTACAATTACATGCATCCTGTACACGATATTGCCAGGCAGACAGTCCTCGATCATCTAGAAGGTGATGGTGCTCCTGGTGGGCTCAGAGATGGCTCCCCAGCAGAGCTCTCCAACCAACACAAGCCCAGCCATAGATCCAATACCTGCTTCAAAAGCCTCAGTGTTAGCAATCCTCTCATAGCTATCTTCCCTTATTTGGTGCTTCATCCACATAGATTACGGATTTCTGTCACTCACAGAAGTACCCCAAGTGCTAACTAAGCCTGTCTCAGTCAGAAAAAGGAAACCCGCCCTTTCACTTCTAAATAAACCCCCTTTTGTTTCCTTGAATCACAGCACCAGAGTCTATTCATGAGTTCATAAGCCCAAATAGAATAATGAGTGCTTCATAATTTCTGCTTTCAACCCTGACATATAAAAACTATTAACAATCTCTTAGACAAGGAATGGGCTTCCCAGGTAGCACTAGTGGTAAAGAACCCTCCTGCTAATGCAGGAGACATAAGAGACGTGGGTTTGATCCCTGGGTTGGGAAGATCCCCTGGAGGAGGGCATGGCAACCCACTCCAGTATTCTTGCTTGGAGAAACCCATGGACAGAGGAGCCTGGTGGGCTACAGTTGATAGGGTCACAAAGAATCTGACATGACTGAAACGACCTAGTAGGCAGACAAGGAATGCAAATTCAGATCAGAGCTTTGGCTCTTATATAAGGGACCTTGCTCTTTCAAGTCTGGAGAGATAACAGCCAGAAAAAAATACCAAAATCATGGTGCAGTGTAGTATTTTCCCCCCAGGATCATTCTAGTTCCCATGATACTGTGGATAATCATGTCTTGCAAGGAACTCTGAATCCAGGGTCAGAAGACTCCACCCTCTGGACTCACTGCAGCTCATCATGGCTCCATTTCCTCTGGTATAAAAGTTGTCCCATTGACCTCCCAAACCACATTCACGAAGATCAAGTGAAACAGGAATTCTATAAATCCTGAGAGCTGAACAAAGAGTGCTTACTAGTGCGGATCAGGTCAAAAGTCAGCAGAAACCTAGATTAGTTGCGCCTGCTCCCCTGTGACTCTGAAAAAAAAAAAAAAAAAGAACAAAAACAAAAAATAGTCCTCAGAGTTGAAGTGACCCTCGTGGCCTCAGAACAGGTGTCCCCTCTTCTCATGGGCGAGTTCCGCTGTTTCATAACCCTGGAGGGAGAACGAGCCCTAGCGGCAACGCACAAGAAACACCAGCCAGAAATGCGATCCTGGGGCCGCTGCGGAGCAGGAAAGCAGGTCCATCACCTGCGCGATGTTTACTGTGGGCCCCGAGGCCTGAAAGGCAGCTTTGTTCAGCCCCCAGGTGAGCTGCAAGAGCAGGGTGCCTCTCCAGCCACCGCCACCAAGACTTGCACAAAGCTCCCATTCAGCGGCCCCGTCCTGGCCGTGCCCTCTGATGCTGCCTCTGACTTCCTGGGTTCCCCGGACAGAGATCATTTCCCCGGCTGCGCCCCCCCGCTGCTGACCCTGCTACTGCACAATGCCACTCCGAGGGCACGGGTAGAATATTACATTCCAGAGAGAAAAGGCAATGCTCTGGCTGAAAAGACCCGGCTGCAGTGGAGGACACACCCCGCTCACCACAGAGCTCCCAGTGTCCCAGCAGACAATAGGCCTCTGTGCAGCCCCATCTCCTAATGCAAGGACTGCTTACATGTTTTCATCTTTGGAAACTTCAAACTGCTCAGTCCCCAGGAGCGGCTGTACAAGGGAGCGTTTGTCTAGGATGGAAGGGGAGAAGAAGAGGTGAGATTTATCCTTTCAAAATAATCTCCCAGCCAGGTTTATTTATTCCCAGGGGGAATGCCAGGTTTTTGCCAGTTTATTCTTTCATTCACTTAAACAGTCAATATCTATAGATCATCTACAATGTGCTAGGCATCTTGCTAAGATGTCTTACTAGAAATGCCTTGCCCTAAAGAGAAAAATTAAATAAGACTGCCCTGCCCTTAAGCAGATGGTGTCTAAGGGTCTGAAAAAAAGCACTTTGTGTATTGATTTTTGTGTTGGGCATCCTTTTTCCCACTTTGTGCAGTACCTGACCTTTGATATTCATTCTGTCCTGGCTCCTGAATCCCTTCTAATTTATCATCCTGTGAAACATAAAAGTCAAAATGTTGGGTTTCCCAGGCAGTTGCTTACTAGTGGGTATGTAAAAAGGCATAATCCCTGTGGAGGACAATTTGTCAATACATAGTAAAACTGCATATATATTTACTCTTTTACCCAGAATAGCATCTCTAAGAATTCACCCTGAACATAAATCTCTAATAATACAAAACTACACATACACAAGATTATTCAGTGCAGCATCACTTTTATTTGCAAAACACTGGAAAATACCTGTATGTCCAAATATAAAGGACTGGTTCAACAAACCATAGTGTTACACAATGGAGTACTATGCTGCTGTAAAAAAAAATGATGATCACTATATATTGAAGGAATAATTTATAGGAAGTATTAATTGACAAAATCAGTATGCAAAATAACATATATAGCATGCTAACTTTTATGTAAAACAAAAAGAGGAAATAAGAAAACATACAAATCTCTGCTTATTTTTACCCCCTCCCCCAAAAAAAGGATAAACAAGAAAACAACTAAGCTGGATACCTATAGGATTAAGGAAACAGAGGTGAAGGGAAGCGAGAGAGTGAATTCCTCTAAGTGTAATTTTTATATAGTTTTGACTTTTAGATTCTATAATAGAGGCTTAAAAATGTAAAGGATCACTATCTTGTAACAACCTATAGTCAAAAAGAATATATATATGTATATTTATAAAACTGAATCACTTTGTGGTACACCTGAAACTAACACAACATTGTAAATCAACTATACTTCACGTTTTTAAATGCTATAAAGGATATTATTGGGTCAATTGACAAAGTTGGAGTAAGGACAATAGATTATATCAAAGTATTTTTTTCAGTGTTTACTGAAGTTGATAACCATGTTGCAGTTGTGTAAGGCAATACCATTGTCCCTAGAAAATAAACACTGCTATATTTAGGGTAAAGTCTATAATATATGCAACTTACCTTCGAATGGTTCAGAAAAATATTATACACACACACACACATATATATATGTATGTATATTTACACTGTGTGTCTGTCCATATGTAAACACAAAGGTAAAGAGAGGAAATGATAAAGCAAATGGAGCAGAATGTCAGCAATAGAAGAATCTTGTTAAAGGGCATATGACTATCCTTGTACTATTCTTATTCTTAACATTTTTCTTTATGCTTGAAGTTATTTTCAGTTAAAATGTCTTGTTGTTGGGTTGGGTTTCTAATGATAGCATTTCATAAGAGAAATGTGAACATGATTGTTTCAGACTGCCTCCTCCTCCAGTGAATATCTGCACTTCTGGGTGCAGCAACTTCCTGGCCTACCCATGTGTTCTTCTTAAAGTCATTCTCCCGTGAGTCTGGCAAGTAAGGATGTATCCTAGGTGTACTCTTCACTGTGTCAGGAAGACTGTAATAAAAGGAAATTAAACAGTATAGTTGATCAGGCTTGGACTTGAGTTATCTTGGGTCATTTTTAATAAGAATAGCTACCACCTATGACTTTCCAGGTGGCGCCAGTGGTAAAGAATCTACCTGCCAATGCAGGAGATGCTAGAGACACTGGTTCACTCCCTGGGTTGGGAAGATCCCCTGGAGTAGGAAATGGTACCCCACTCCAACATTCTTGCCTAGAAAATTCCATTGGCATAGGAACTTGTCTGTGGGGCCACAAAGAATCAGACATGGCTGAGTGACAGAGCAAACACACACACACACAAACACACATACACACACACACACACACACACACCATTTATGCATCAAGATATTGCCAAGAACTTTATGGATATTGTCTCATTTGATCCTCACAACAACATTGGGGAGGGAGCAATAATGTCCTTGAGAAAGAAGTTGATATATACTGTGAGAAATAGCAATGCCATGATTAGAATTCTGATGGTCTGGTCCCAAAGCCCATGTTCCTTAACCTCCAAGATTCAATACCTGCCCCAAATGTAAAAAGTCCAGGTCCACCTGTCAATTCTTAACACTCTTCAGGTCTTGGTTCTGATGCTACATCCTCTATAAAGCCCTCCTTGAACCCCAGGAGGCATTGATACTACTTTTCCCATTCTCCCATTTCAGTTGGTAGCCACCACTTTAAAAAAAAAAAAAAGAGAGAGAGAGGGAAAAAAAGAATAAAACTGTTAATGTTGTAGTATTGTTTTTGCATGTCTGTTTTATTTTTTGGACTTTTACTTCCTTGAGAACAGAAGCTATGTCTTTTCTTCTTTATATTCCCAGCATCTCTCACAGGTTCTAGTTCATGATAGATACTCTCTCAAAGTTTTTGAAGTTGTTCAATAACGACTTGTGGAGTATCTATTGAGCCTTTAAAACAGCTCTACTATGCTCACATTTTATTCACATAGAAATTAAGGCTTAAACTTGAGCCTTGGGTCAACAGCTTGATATGATCTCCTGCTAAGGCAAATATGATCTTAAACCTCATTAACAGAAGAATCATATGTAGAAGAGAAAATGGATGACCTAATCTACTGCAGCTAATCAGGCCAAACACAGAGAAAAAGACTTCTACATCTACCTGAAGGCAGATGTAGTCAAACTGGATGAAGCCTGAGAGCAAGATGAGAATAAATGATACTCAAAGACAGCATTGTCTCAGTGGAGACCAAAGGGACTAGGGTTCATAATGACTCAGGGGAGTCGACTCAGGGACTGTTTTCAAACACCTTAATGCATTCAGTTTTTCTAATTGAACACCAAGAGATAAACTTCAGCTGATGGGTAGTTGTCACTGGGAGAAGTATTTGTGTCCTATAAAATAAAATAATATTATTTTTTTGGTTCAGCTATCTAAAGGTGTAGTGAACTGCTTCAGATAATAGTGAGCTCTCTATCTCTAGAAGTATGCAAGCAATGATTGAATACCACTAGTTAGGGATGTTTTAGAGGGTATTTGAGTGCCAACAAGTGAAAAGACAGGGATAAATTAGTAGCGTCTATATGCAGGTCCTTCAGCCAATCTAAAGACTTCCCTGGCCCACCAATAAATAAGCAAATAATAAAGACAAAGTAGAAAGTTTTCACAAAGCTGGATTAATTCAATTTAAACAATAACTCAATTATAAAATTATGTCTTTTGGTGTCAAAGTTTCATTATTTTTCTATAAAATAAGGATGATAGGTGGTTTTTACAGTGCCTGACTTGGCAAAAAAAAAAAAATTAGCAAGTTGAGAAATCTGTGGTGGTGCCAAAATACTTTTTGAAATTATAGTGAGCCATGGAAATTCAAAAGTCTGTCAGCTAATGGACCAGACAACCTCTGAGGTCTCTTCCACCCCCAGGAACAAATGGCTTCACCTCTCATAGACTTGAACCTTGAGTGTCACCATCTAGGTCCAACAGAAACTCACTGGCTTTGGAGTCAGACATGCTGGGCTTCACACCAAGGTTTAGCTACTCACTAGTCAAGGAACTTTGAGCAAATTGCTTAATATCTTTGAACCTCAGTTTGCTCATCTATTGATACAAATAAAGATTAAAAATAATGTCCTTCACTGTGGGATTTTGGGCTTTGGGGTCCAAAACCACACTTAGGCTTGTGTGGCATATAACACAAATGGCCACAATTCTTTTCACTTCTTCAACTGAGAGGCAGAACTTAGTTTTCCATCCTTTGTATTTGTATTGGCCTTGTGTTACTTTGGCCAAAAGACTGTAGCAGAAGCAATAGTCTAAGTTGGGGCTGCAAGTGTCTGCTCATGTCTGTTTTTAGTCTTGGAACATTCACCCTGTGCCATGTGAATAAGCCAGGCTGGCCTGTTAGTTAATGAGGTCCAGTCACTCTCATTTCTCTAGTTGACAGTCGGCCAACATCCAGAGAAGGCTATTGAGAGAGGCCATTCAAGACTAGCCTGCCCTCTATCTGACCACAGATGTAGGAGTAAACCCAGTTGACACCAGCCAAGCCTGACCCAGATCTTCAAAACACCCAACTGACCCCTTGACTCATGAGGAATAATAAATGATAGTTATTGGAAGCCACACTGTTTAGAGGGGTTGTTATTCAGCAAAAGCTAACTGAAAAACCAGAGTTAATATTTTCTAGTCAAGTGACCTTGAGCAAGTTATTTTCAGTGTTTTAGTTTTAATACTCTTATCTGTAAAACAGATGAACAAGTCCTACTTCATAAGTTTATTGTGTGACTTAAGTGATATTATATAATTAAAATATTTGTTCCTGGTACATGTTAAATATTCCATTCATCACAGATTAAGATTAGTAATAGTAGAAGTAGCAATATGCTTCCTCCCTACCCTACCCTCCACATGGATTCCAGTCCCAAGAACCTGAAAACAGAGGTTATTTGTTTGAGATAACTGTTCATCCTATGACTAATAAGATGTCTTATGCAAAATGCACTCAGTTGGGCTTTGATTGATTTTATATTCCTGACTCACCCTCTGAACTATTCAGTTATGCAAAGTAGGAGCTAGCGTGTTAATTGCTCAGTTGTGTCCAACTCTTTGCGACCCCATGGATTGTAGCCTGCCAGGCTCCTCTGTCCATGGGATTCTCCAGGCTAGAATACTGGAATGGGTAGCCATTCCCTTCTCCAGGGTATCTTCCAGGCCCAGGGATTGAACCCAGATCTCCTGCACTGCAGGCAGATTCTTGACTGGCTGAGCCACCAGAGAAACCCAAAATGTAGAATTTTCATCAAACTGTTCAGAGTTGACAGCATCACTGTTCCCAGAGTCAAATAACGCAATAGGGCAAGGAGGGTAGGAATGGGTACAGCTAACTCATGTCGCAGTGTCACAGGGCACCATGCATTCTCCCAAGGGAAAATATTATTACAAATAATATTCACACCAAGCATATATATTGATGAGTAAACCAAGTCTAAGATGGTTCAGTGACTCTCCCATGATCACGTTGCCAATAATAGACAGAGGCAAGGTGCCATCAGGTCAAATGCACCCAGACCTGTTGACCTTTGTTCTGAGGATTTGCTCTCTGGCTTTGAGATCATCTAAGAAACCTCTCCAGAGAACAGCATTGAAACATGTATATTATCTAGGGTGAAACGGATAACCGGCTCAGGTTGGGTACATGAGACAAGTGCTCGGGCCTGGTGCACTGGGAAGACCCAGAGGGATCGGGTGGAGAGGGAGGTGGGAGGGGGGACTGGGATGGGGAGTACATGTAAATCCATGGCTAATTCATATCAATGTATAACAAAAACTACTGTAATGATGTAAAGTAATTAGCCTCCAACTAATAAAAATTTTAAAAAAAATAAAAAAAAATAAAAAAAAAGAAACCTCTCCAGAGACCCCCCTTCACCCTCACATCTACTGCCTTCTTAGTGGGTCATACCCAAGTCAAGCCTACTGCCTCTCACCTGTGCACCTACAGTAGGCTTTGTCTCACCAGCTAGTCTCAGCCTCTGACAACAGCCACCAGTCCCTGCCAGAACCAACCCTCATGACACGCAGATCTGATTACAGTAAAGTTCTGCCTTTCAAAATTGGAATTCCCTGACTTTCCTTCACCTACGTGATAACATCAAAACTCTAGTCTCAGAGAAGCAGAGCTTTATCTACCTCATCAACCACAGATTCCAACTTTCCTCCCTCCAGGCCATCCTAACATTCTCCCAGTTCCCACGGCCCACCGTACTTTTCCTTGCTGCCACTTCACTGCACATCCGGCCGTTCTCTTCTGAGCTCTCCCCAAGGGCTGGAGTTCCTGACAAACTCCAACTTGATCTTCAAATCTTCCTTCAAAAGCCAAATCCTTTGTAAAATCTTCCCTGAAGCCTCCACAGATTTAGATCATCTTCTCCCATCATCCCTTCTCTCACCCAGTTAAAGCAAAACTCATACTATATTTTTCACTTGTGTGTCTTCCCTATTAGAAGCACAAACCAGGCATCAACCACAATTAGTGAGATTTTGTGTTTGTGCCGTGCTAATAAAAAGGGTTATTACAGTGGCCTCTGCTGTTTAGTTTAGCGGGCAAGAGATGAAGGCAGAAACCAAGTTAGACATTGCTAATCAGTTATCAGACTTTGAACTCAACAGCATCTTAGAACTGTGGGATAATGGGTCTCTAATAAATACCTCATTTTTAGATACAATGAAGAACTGCTCAAAGGAAGCAGCTATATCCTGAACTGAGGAAACACTGGGCTACGAAATAAGAGAGATGACATGGAAAACCTTAATGGAATAAGTAGCAAAACCTGCAGGAAGACTTAGAAAAATCATTTACCTCAATTTTCAGGGGTGCCAAGGACAGAATGCATTTTCCTTGTGAGTAAGGAAGAGGAAATTTTGTGAAAAACAAGATCTTTCCAGAGCAGGTGTTAAAGAAATTAAATCTCACAGAGGATGGACCAAGGCCAGAATTATGATCCACATGGTAAACAAGGAAAGGTATTCGGCTGGGCCAAGAGCAGAAAAGGATTGGAAAGAGACAACGTGACTCAGAGAAGGCAGAGGGGGCCTCCAGGGTGCAGCCATGCTGTCTGTGAGCGAAAGGTTTATCCCACCAGGTCTCAGGCAGGTTTCCAGGGAACACCTAAATGCTAGAGATATGGACTGTTTTTAAGTCATTCTGCAAAGAAATAGTAGCATCATTTGGTTGTCTGGATCACAGAACCATAGAGACAATTTAATTACTACCCTTCAAGCATAAAGATGAGAGCATTCTCAAGCACATTAAAAACTTAGAAACACAAAACCCATGAGCTTTTGGTGAAAAAGGTGCCTGATAACAAAATATTGCAAATCAATGATGCCTCAAAATAAAAGAATTCTGCAAAAGCAAAGCCATGGTGAAAAGGCCAGTAGTAAGCGCTAAATGGATTTGAGTACTGAATTAAGATTAGACGACTGGGAATTATGTTTATAAATTAGATATTAATATTATGAATTCCAATAATGTAAAATAATTTCACTAAGGAAAAATGGAAGGCGTGAGGAAGGGCTGTGAAGACATAGATGACCCACATGTCTCATATTTCAAAAAAGGCACCTATAGATAAGGCCCAATTTGGAGCATCTAATTTAAAAGCAATTTTTCCTCATCCCATTAATGTATTTCATAATTTTTTTCTTAAGTTTGGAAGGGCTTTTTTAAGAATAAATATTCTGTTAAGTAACAGTCTGAGGTTTAGCAATTCCTTGTTTTTTTCTTCCATTAGATTTAAGAAAAAAAGAAACATACTCTCTATTAAAATTGATGTGCATTTTAATGACCACACTTTTATATAATTATTTCTGTCACATCCCTTTGTTTCCAAAAAGAAATGTAGAAAATAATATTAAATACACTTTCAAACTTACAATGATAATATGTGGGTGGAGAAATTTGTGGAAAAATTTACTTTCTTCTATGAACTTTTCAATACTGCTTGATTTTTGTGTTATGTACCATATTTGCAAATGTAATAGAGAAATTATTCTTTAAAATAAACACACAAGGACTAAAATTGATTTCAGTCCTCAAGCCACTCTGTTGGTTGATAGCAATTGCCTGGAGCACCATGTTAAGAAGGATTTTTGAGCTGCATTAAATCTCAGCAGAAAGCAATACTCTGATTAATCAGTGAGTCTGCCATGGATGGCTCTCAAGAAGTAGTGATGCCACACAGAATGGGTAGTCAACATTTCAAAAGACTAATAAAAATAAGAGTAGTATTTTGTGTGTAACAACTGAAGTCAAATAAGAACAGACACACCATTCACTCAATAAAGTGGACTAAGCAAAGACCTACACATGCTAAATAGCTTACACACAATAGAAAGTGCAGTTTGTAGGCAAACATAAAAAAAGGGCAAATGATAATGGGCAATTTATTTTACTAGTCTCTCTAGTTAGTGCATATTTGAAATCTCCAATAATATTTAAATATTTTAAAAAGAAACAAAAAATAGAATAGAATTAATATAGAAGCCTCTGTCATTAAAATAACTAGTAGTCCTCTGCTGATCCATAAACTACATGAATAAGTCTATTATTGAGAGATGTGTTTTCAATGAGATTCTGAGGTCTAATAATTAATTATCAACATTCATAATGTATATAAATTATTGTGATCAATTGAGAACTATGAATAATTACAGTGGTGACTAAATCCAGAAGAGAAAATATTAAACCTAGATCAGCATGGTAACAGATTTGTAAACTATATTTCAAAGGAGAAACAAGGAAAGAGTACATTTCAATGCTTTCAGCATTTCTTCACCGTCCAGATGCTTCCTGAGCCCTGCGTGTGTTAGGTTCTGGGCTGGTTGCTGGGGTTAGAAAGATGAATTCAGCACCGTGTCATTAGAAAGGGAAACATAAGGCAGAAGAGGGCAAGACTGTCACTCAGGTGAAGGGAACCAGGAGAGGGTGGGCACATGGGAGCTGTTGGCAGGAGGAAGTTTGAAAAGTAGAGTGAAAACAGCAAGTGCTGCTGGCAGATCACCAGGCATTTCATTGGGACAGTAAGCGAAATTCTTTGTTCTCCAGTAATCTTGAATTGATTACTTGCAAAGGAATATGATTAAGTTTGCCAGGTGGCACTAGTGGTAAAGAACATGCTTGCCAATGCAGGAGACACAAGGGACATGGGTTCAATTCCCTGGATCAGGAAGATCCCCTGGAGGAGGAAATGGCAACCCACCCCAGTATTCTTGCCTGGAAAATCCCATGGACAGAGGAGCCAGATGGGCTACAGTCCATGGGGTCACAAAGAGTTGGACATGACTGAAGCGACTTAACACAACACACACTTGATTAAGTTACATGTTTCCTGTGCACACTCTGCGGAGTAATGGACACAGTAGCAGGGGGAAGAGTTGGGGGTCAGGGGGATCTGTAAACTCGCTTAAATATCCACATCTAGAAAATCAAATGCACAAGGCAGAAGCTGGGGGATTTCTGGCAGGAAAACTTGGGACCAGAGAGGAGAGCTGGTGCAGTGGACAACACCAGCTGTAAGTACACTCCTCTGAATTTGATTGGACAGAATTTTCTGGGACCCAGGATGAAAGGAGGCTAGAGGTCTGCCTAGCAACACTATGTTTATGCAATAGGCCCAAGGATGTGCAGGGAATAATATGGGGGAATAAATACCCTTTCTGAAGTGAAGGTGCCGGAGAACAAGAGCAGCGCCAGTGATGGGGAGCCCCAGCTTGGGGACGGGCCTGCCAAAGCTGAGCCCAGCCATGTGATACCCAGATTCTGCAGACTGTGTGCTGACGTGGGAAACAGGCCTGGTGGGTCCCAGATTTCCCCAGCTTCCCCCACTAATCACAGCTCTCCTCAGCTTCTGCATTGTTTTCACAGCTGTTCGGTTGCTCCTGATCAGTCAGGGGACAGACAGGCTGACTCCAAATCACAGAGCAGAGAATAATACTTGGGCCAAAGAGACGGTGCACAAAACATGATTTTTATTGGTGGGGTTGGGGTGAGGGGGTAGCAGGGAGATGGAAAAGATGCAAACTCTTAACCCTTTTAATGACCGATCAAACAAGAATTTTTATTCTGAGACAAGATTATACTCAGAATTAAAATCATTTGGCAGTTCCAAAATGTGTGAAGGATTGGCTTTTTCAACTTGAGATCATATTTGCCTGTAAAAATAACATTAGAAATATCAACATTTTGTCTAGGCCAGATCACAAAATCCCATCTAATCCTCAACATATTCAGTTATACTCACCAACTTGATCAGAGAGCAGAGAGAAGGCAGAAACTTAATTATCTATATAAAAACTATAGCTTACATTCATGGATTGCTCACTATGGACTCCATACAATGTGTATATAATTTCACAACACCCACTCTCTAAACCTATGAAATAGGTATAATTGTCTCACTTTACAGATGAGAAAACTGAGGCATGAAGCAGTTAGTAACTTTTGCCCAAAATTGTATAACTGTTGAGAGATAAGGCCATCATTGTAAAAGAGACATCTGACTATCAAATCAAGGTTTTTAATTACCATGTTACATCTCTGCTTTCAATACCTCTATATTAGTTTCCTGTGACTGCTGTAATAAATTACCTCAAAACACAGTAGTTTACAACAATGCAGGGACTTCCTGGTGACCAGTTGCTAAAACTCCAAGCTCCAAATGCAGGGGTCCCAGGTTCGATCCCTGGTCAAAGAACTAGATTCCACATGCAGCAGCTAAGAGTTCACATGCTGCAACTAAAATGATTCCACATACCACACCTAACTGACAGACCCCACATGCTGCAACTAAGACCGGGGGCAGCCAAATAAAAAAAAATTTTTTTTAAAGAAACCATAAAGTGAATTACAGTCTATATAGGTCATAAGTCTGAATCAAATTTCAATAAGTTAAAATCAAGTTGTGATAGGCCTGCATTTCTCCCAGGGGGCTGGCTCTAAGGGAGAATCCATTTTCTTGCCTTTTGCAGATTCTAAAGGCTGCTGACAACATTCCTTGGCTTGTGGCCCTTTCCTCCATCTTCAAAGCCAGTAGCATAGCATGTTCTCACTCCCTCTGCTTCCATCCTTACATCTTTCTTCTCATATAAGGATCCCTATGGCTACATTCAAGGCCCATGGAGATAATCCAGGATAATCTATCAATTTCAAGCTTCTTAATTTAATCACATCTGCAAAGTCCCTCTGGCCAAGTAAGGTAATATATTTACAGGTTCTAGGAATTAAGAAGTCCACATCTTTGGGGTCCATCACTCCATCTCCCACAATACCTAATAACATATGCATATTTTACTCAGTGTTTCCATCATGGTGTGTCATATGTATCTGTTTGTGTTCTGTTTCATTACAAGTGTTTTGAGGACAAGGACTATCTGTTTACTCATCTTTAAATCATTTCAGTAAAAAACACTAAGTAGGCTCTCATAATTGTTTGTTGTGACTGACAAATGAATAATGAAAAATACAATGAAAAGATTTAAACATGATAATGATTTGAGTTCATTTATTTGAATAACATACATGTCACTTATAAGAAAAAATGGTGAGCAGAACTGAATACATGCTGACCGTCGGTAATGACCATAAAGTGGACTGCGTTCTTTGTCCTTACACATCATGCCATTTGGGGCCTCCTTCTTTGTTTGTTCTGTTTCCCTGCCTTGAATGTCCTTCTTACCTTTCTTTTCCTGGTTCCTTCCTACTCATTCGTTAAGACTTAGGTCATGGGTCCCTTTTTCCAGAAAGCCTTACAGATGCATGCATGCACATACACACACACACACAAACAAACACACACACTGGTGTGCTGGAAGTGTCTGAAATAGCTCACTAGAGTTGACTGTGCATATTTTTCTCAACTTATCTGTTATCATGTTGGTAGCCACAGAAGGAGTGATTACACCATGGAAATTGGCCAATGCTATAAATCATAGCTTTTTTTTTCAGAGAGCTATTATTCAATCCTTACACCTCTGCATGTGTACACTCCCCATGAGCTCAGTTCTCCTTTCTGATTGTGTATCCATTGCATCCCCTTCTTACCTCTACCGTACTATTTTCCATTCTTTTATGATATTCAGTTGATATGCTGATTGCTTTTCAAGTACCATCACCACATGTTAATGGAGAGGGGCAGTGGGGGAAAGGATTTGGTGATCCCTAAACATTATTAAATAGTCATTTGACCATAGATGAGTCCTTCCCATAATTCAACCTGGTTCAGCAATTTTGGGACTGATCCTCTGATTCACTCCAGGCAAACATTCAGTCCCACAGAGGAATTAACATCCCCCATCCCTGCATCTTCCATGAAGCAGCTCCAGGAAGAGGATGACATAGGACTGAAGTGTGACGTGCTCAGCCCCAACCATTTGTCCTCATGCTGTTGTGTTTCTTCTTTCTCCTCCATGTCTTACGGACTGGCTAACATGGGAGACGGTAAATGGGGGAAGCTGTCTTTTACCCAGGAGAATGTAAGGGGAACACTTAGGAGTACCAGGCAATGGCACCCCACTCCAGTACTCTTGCCTGGAAAATCCCATGGATGGAGGAGCCTGGTAGGCTGCAGTCCATGGGGTCGACTGAGCGACTGAGCGACTGAGCGACTTCACTTTCACTTTTCACTTTCATGCATTGGAGAAGGAAATGACAACCCACTCCAGTGTTCTTGCCTGGAGAATCCCAGGGACAGTGGAGCGTGGTGGGCTGCCGCCTATGGGGTTGCAGAGAGTCGGACATGACTGAAGCAACTTAGCAGCAGCAGGAGTACCAGTGACCTTTCCCCTATCTCTCTCATTACCAATCTACTCATGGTCTGTCTGTTCATCTGAGATAGGTGGGCACTGAGTCATGAACATACCTTTAGGCAGGAGACCCACAAGACATTTGAGAACATCTTCAATCTGACTCCAGTCCCCTTTATTCAATATCCACAAGAGATGTGGCAAACTTGCAGATCACCAATTTGCTTACCCACCTCATCCCAAACTCAAAGTCTGTGGAAGCAAATGGGATTTTCCACTGCTCCCTGAGACCCCACAGGGATGAACTCTGTCTCTTTCCAACATCAACACCACTTGTATCTCCAAACTCCGAGATCTTGGGTGCGTGTCTTAAACCTAGCAAACATTCATCTGGAGAATAAGCTACCAGTTTTCCTTTCTTGAATAAAACCCAAGAATTCAATTAGAATGGGGAAAGGAGACTAACTTTATCTAAAATACTCTTCATTAAACCCTTTCTGCAAAGCCACTTCTACACACACACGCGCACACACACACACACACACACAGCTCTCTTTGCTTAGACAAGTGAGGGCAGAGTTGTCATACACTTCCTTCTGGAGTGCCATGCTGTGTAAAACCAATATGTGGCCATCACTGAGCATTGGAACAGATGAGTTCTTTGACTTCAGAAGTGAAGGTAACAGCATATTTTTCTCCCTGCTGTGTGCTGCCTCTATGTTATTTTACTTTCCCGTGCTACATATCTGTTTGTACCAAGCACCATAATGACCATTTTATAGGAGTCATGTTACCACAGTAATTAACTCTTTTTTACAAATGGTGACATTGAGTTTCACAAAAGTTAGATTATTTCCTCAAATCACACAGCTAATAACATCCAAAATAAAATTCAAACATAAGTTGGTTTTACTCAGAACCTTGTGTTCTTGACCACTTATTTTTTCCCCATCTCAAATCTGCCCTCATCTGTGGACCTACCTTTTCCTCTCCATAAGTACATCTCATTCAGGTTATATTGTTGAGTATCTTTTAAAATATATGTTACTGCTTGGAAGGCAAGCTCACTGGCCATTTTTATTATAAGGGAATGTGTTGTTCATCAATGCCAAGGAACAAGTAAAAGTTCACCAAAACAACCTAAAGGGGAAGTTTTAAGGGCATTTTACTAGGCTCTTGGTCTATTAAAGTAAGAAGAGTGGCTGGCTCATGGAGATTCTCCGAACTCTGGATCTAGGAAAGGTTATTGATTCTCGGATGCTAGGAATTAAGTGACTCACACTGACCCTCCAGAAGCTTCTCGGCCCCCATGGAACAAAGAAAGATAATATATTTGCAAAACATTCTGCTCATCATATCAATGGGTGGAGGGGGCCCTGGGGTTTACCAGATTTTTGACTGGGATCCCTGGTCCCATAGCTTCCAACTTCCCCTATCCATTATCTCACTAGCCCTTGCTGAAGGTCACAACACTATTAAAGCCTTCTCCCCAGGCCTAATGATCTGGGCTGGACATTTCCAGAATCCTTTTTCCACTCAAGCATCAGATAGAAGCAGTCATTTCCAGGTTCCTTTCACTCAGCCCCATCCTGACCCTGAGATGCCTGTGGAGGTAGAATCCTACTTCTTCAGTGCGATGAGACCCCAGACTATCAAACCTCACTACCCACAGTGAAGAGCGATTCCCAAAGAAGAAAAATACACAAGAGCTTGTGACCTCTTTCTCCCCTTCCATGCCTAAGAAATTCCAACCACAAAAGTTTTGAGTAAAATTTCCAAAAATAAATCAGTGGAAAGCAAAAATCATCATTTCAACCAGTTTCTTGTTTTGAACAAATCATCTGCTCCCAGCCACTAGTGCCTAGGCTACTTCATCTATTCAGTACTGGGAGCTCAGGATTTTTAGACATGCATGCAGATAAAATAATACAGGATCCAAAACAAAGAACAAAAACTGCAAATCAAAATAATGTTGAACTAAGTAGCTATATAAATGTAACATTTTTTTCAGCCACTAGATTACAACTCTACTCTTACGGTTATTCTTAATCATAGGAAACAAAGAATGTGACTGCATTTTAATATGTTTTCAATGATCTTGGATAAGACCTCCCAAAGAAAGACTGCCCAGATAGTAGAGCATCTCTGCCTAGTTCCATGGCTCATGGTGTATCCTTGACCAAAATTGGAGCTCATTTCCCCTTAAAGACTGGGCAAGAGAAGGAGAAGATGGAACAATCCTTCAGTACTACTAGAGGACACAGGTGGGGCACTACTCCCATCACTCACCCAGACTGCTTTCTATCCCTTCCCCTGCAGACACGGGTATGGCACATGAAATCAGTCATCATAGGACCAGACAGCCCTGGATAACTCCTCAAGAGACAAACATATTCCATCTTATTTCTATTGTGTGATTTCCAGTCTCTTTGAGAAGAACTGCCCTACATTCTGCACTGTGGGTGGATCTTTTTGTTTCCATCTCCCCTAGTCTCTGTCTGGGTTCCCCTTTCCACTGCAAGAATTCCAGGTGATTACAATCTTCATTGATTTCCAGTGAGTAATTTCTTAGGCATCTCCAGAAAGAGGGACACCCATCTCCAGAAACCAACTGATGGACAAATACTGAGACCCCACCATATACATACAATAGTCACACACACATAATGTGCCAAGCACTGTTCTAAACATGTTCAAGTTTTTCAATAACTCTATTATTATGCTTATTTTTCAGGAGAGAAACCACAGCACAGAGAGTAAATACCCTGCCCAAGTTGCCACAGGCAAAAGTGACAGAAGTCTTAATCACTACACTATCCCACGAGTTCACCCAGATAGGAGGAACCTAAGACCAGTAACACCTGGAACAGCTGTCTAGGAACAAACACTTGTCTGAGGATGGAAGATGACACCAGACATCACAGGACCACACAGCCCTGGATAACTCCTTGAGAGAGAAACCTATTCCATCTTATTTCCATTATGTGATTTCCAGTCTCTTTGAGCAGCTCAGCTTGTTCTCTAGCTGCTTTGTCTCAGCGTCTTCCAAATAAAACTGGGCTGCTGCTGCTAAGTCGCTTTAGTCGTGTCCGACTCTGTGCAACCCCATAGATGGCAGCCCACCAGGCTCCGCTGTCCCTGGGATTCTCCAGGCAAGAACACTGGAGTGGGTTGTCATTTCCTTCTCCAATGCATGAAAGTGAAAAGTGAAAATGAAGCCGCTCAGTCATGTCTGACTCTTAGCGACCCCATGGACCACAGCCTACCAGGCTCCTCCGTCCATGGGATTTTCCAGGCACGAGTACTGGAGTGGGGTGCCATTGCCTTCTCCACCAAATAAAGTCATTTTGGATGCTTAATCACACATGGCTGTGTTTGGCTAACCAATTATAGTTTTGGGTAAGTCTCATCTCCCCAACGAGATTTGAAGAGAAGTCCTTGAAGGCATGGAATCAACCTACTGTAGTCAGAGAACACACCTGTGGCTTCTCGTTTCATAGGCTTAAATTTCTACTCTCTGTATTCCAGGTGGGTCACCATGGACAAAATTCATTTCCCCAGGTTTCAATCTGGGGTTTAATCTTCAACTGTAATATTGGGGTAATAAAGGTATCGAACTATAGGGCTACCCAAAACATTACATAAAAGAATACTTCATGAAAGAGGCTTATCCCTTTGACTGACAAATAATAACTATTCATTACTATTAGCAAAAACTAAACAGCTGTAAAAAGTGTGCGAAACTCTACCTGGTACTTTACATACATTATCTCATTTAATCCCCCAAGCGGTGCTTCAAGGGAGGCAAAAGTATTAAAATGTTACAGAAAAGTAAGTTCAGATTTAGAGAAGCTTAGAAAATTACCAAACCATATGGCTTGTAAAACATGGACCTGGATTTGGAGCCCAGCATTCTTTAGAAAGAATGTAACTTCTCAGTCAGAGAGCCAGCACAGGCATGGCACAAGTGACATTATTTATTTGGTGTTTATTGATTGAATAAACAATTTCTGATAAAAGTTGGATTTAAATAGAGTTGGTGTTATTCCTACATTTGACTTCTCTGATTCAAGAATTTTATTTTAAAATCTAAGTCCATGACCAGAGGTTTCATGTTAATTAACTAAAATTCATAATGAGAATAAATAAAGAATAAAAGCTCTCTATGTGCAAAAAAAAAATTGAGCTAAGTAAGAGTCAGGAGGAGTTTTTCCATCGACCTTACTTGAGCCAGGGGGGTTGGGGAGGGGAGAAAATATATGTGCAAGTGATATCACATTATTTCCAGAGCTATAATTCATGGAACAGATTGTATTTACAATATTTGTTTGAAAGAAGCCTATAGTAAGTTATACCCTAGGGACTAGTCACTGCAACTAACCCGTCAAACACAACCAGGGCAAAGGAGTTGGAGGCTCCTGATATAATCTGTATATTTATAAGAGGCTTTGCTTCAAAAAGGTAGCTCCAACCCCGGATCCCAAGACCTTTATTTGAACTCTTGGCAGAGGCATAATTGACAGAGAGAATTAAAGGGGATATGAAGACCTGGGACTGAACTTTTTCAATAGTCTCAGCTCAGCTCACATTGCTCACAATATTAGAGGCTGCCGAGATGATATTAAATGATGCCGCACTGACAGAGATTAACAGAGTATGCAATTAGATTTAAATGCTGTAATTGGAACATGCTGTTAAGTGCCTACCATCAGTCGTGGGTCTCCCCTTATGGCAAGCGAGTCTCTCCTTGGGTTGCTCTGTAAATTTAACACTCTCCTCACCAGCCACAAATCCTCTGCCACTTACGCAGAGAATGAATGGGACAGACATTATGATGAAATTGTCATCTATTATGCTGCACACCTCTGTGCTACTGTTCAGTTTTGAAATGCTTTCAAATCCAGTTAGATTTGTCAAGCTTTAGAGCAGCCTATGAGGATAGGAGGGCTTCCCTGGTGGCGCAGATGGTAAAGAAACTGCCTGCAATGCAGGAGACCTGGATTCTATCCTTGGGTCAGGAAGATCCCCAGGAGAAGGGAATGGTTACCCACTCCAGTATTCTTACCTGGAGAATTCCATGGACAGAGGAGTCTTGTGGGCCACAGTCCATGGGGTCACAAAGAGTCAGACATAACTGGGTGACTAACACACACACACACACACACACACACACACACATCAGGATAGGAGGACAGATGTCACAGGGATGTGGTCAGTGACTGATACTGCTAAAAAGAACTGCCCAGGGTCTACTAAGCTACTCTGGGGATAAATCATGAATCTAAACTAGATCTTTTGACTCCAAGTTCTTTGTGCTTTCCATGATGGCATTTTTCCTCCATGGGTTGTGATTTGAAATTCATTTTGCCTCCAGTAGTCATGTATGGATGTGAGAGTTAAACCATAAAGAAGACTGAGCACCAATGAATTGACGCTTTCAAACTGTGGTACTGGAGAAGACTCTTGAGAGTCCCTTGGACAGCGAGGAGATCAAACCAATCAATCCTAAAGGAAATCAACCCTGAATATTCATTGGAAGGACTGATGTTGAAGCTTCAGTACTTTGGCTATCTGGTGTGAAGAGCCAATTCATTGGATAAGACCCTGATGCTGGGAAAGATTGAAGGCAAAAGAAGGGGGCGGGCAGCAGAGGATAAGATGGTTAGACAGCATCACCGATTCAATTGACAAGAATTTGAGCAAACTCCAGGAGGTGGTGGAGGACAGAAGAGCCTGGCGTGCTGCAGTCCATGGGGTTGCAAAGAGTCAGACACGATTTAACAACTGAACAACAACAGGAGATGGAGGACCTCAGGCCCACAGTAGGACAGGTTACCACATTCTAATATCTGTTACCCTCACACCCATAAGCTTCCACTGAAAATATGACCTCTATTAACCACTGACAATACCACAGAATGAGGTATGTCAAGACATCAATAAGCACCATATAAAAAAGAAAAAAAAAAGAGGGTTTTAAAATTTCATTGAGTATTTCTGTGTGATTCAGTTTGCCCATCTACAAAGTATGGAAATAAAAATGGCACTTAACATTTGCCAAGCTAATCACTATATGCCAGGCTTTTAAAAGATGCTCTATATGCACTAACTTTTGGATTTTAAAAGTTGGTTTTCAAACTCTCCATGTGGTAACAGGATTTCCAAATGATACTATAAAGGCTATTGAAAAGTGAGGAGGTTCATTGGATGGGTCTCTGGGTCTGATTTTCCCAACTTCATCCAGAAAAAGAAACTGAAAATTTATGACTTGTTCATTATTCTATCTTGTAGGCATTTGGTTTCTTAAAATAATTTTTATATATATTTTTAAGTTTATAAATATTAATTTATATATTTTTATATTATACATGATTCAAAATTCAAACAGTAAAAAAATTGTGTCAAAGAAAAAAACCTTTCTCCTGTTCAAACCCTACAGCTACCGAGTTGACCTCTTTAAAAGAAAAAGCCAAACAAGAACAGAAAATTTATCACTGTCATTAAGTCATCTGTGTCCTTTCAGATATATTTCAATTAATATAGAAGCAAATATATTTTTTTCCATTTCTCCTATGCCATACACACTGTTCTACATCTTGATTTTTCACTCAAAAATGTAACTTGGAGGTCTTTCCATATCAGTTCTTTAAAAGCTTCAGCCATACAATTCCATTTAACCAGTCTTCCTTTGATGAATATTTAGGTGATTTCCAATTCTTTGCCATGAAGAATAATACTGCTTATATTATTTTTCACATAGGAAAACATATCCATAGTATAATTTTCTGGAAGTGGGACTGTAGGGTCAAAGAATAGATGTGCTTGTAATTTTGTTTGATATTAATATAAACTATACCAATTTACTTCCCTCCAGCAGCATATAAAGTATTTCCACACAGTCCTAGCAACATAAGGTATGAATGTTTGAATGTTTGCTAGTTTGGTAGATAAAAATGGTATATGAGAATAATTTAAATTTTCTTATTATGCAAAAAGTCAATTGACTCTTTTATAGAGTCTTTAGTTTGGGATTTTCCTTTTCTCTAATCTGTTATGTATATCCTTTGCTCATTTTCCCAGTGGCTTGATGATCTTTTCTATATTGATTTGAAAGACCTATTTATATATTAAAGATATTAGGCGTTCATCTGAAGTGAGTTACAGATATTTGCCCAGGGTCATTTGTCTTTTGACTCTGCTTAGACCATTTTTGCAAACAGATTTTTTAAATACATGAAATGAGTTTTTTTTCTTCTAGCTTTTTCATTTTGTATAATAATTGAAATGATTTTTCCATTTCTAGGTAATAAAATAACTCATGTGTTTTCATCTACTATTTTTATGATTTCATATTTTACTTTTAAATTTTTGACCCATTTGGAACTTACCTTCATGCACAGTGTGAATGCGAATCCAATTATATTCCAAATGGCTACCCAGTTAAAACTGTATGTGCGTGCTAAGTTGCTTCAGTTGTGTCTGACTAATTGTGACCCCATGGAATGTAGCCTGCCAGGCTCCTCTGTCCATGGGGTTTTCCAAGCCAGAATACCAGAGTGGGTTGCCTTGCCCTCCTCCAGGGGATCTTCCCGACACAGGGATGGAACCTGCGTCTCTTAGTCTCCTGCATTGGCAGGTGGGTTCTTTACCACTAGCGCCACTTGGGAAGCCCTGCTGCTGTGTGGACTGGTCTGTTTCTTTTCCTCTCCACACATATACACACTCTCTCTCTCTGACTTGAGTTGCTAACTTTATTATACCCTAATTTCTATATATATTTGAAATCCATATATCTTTAGATATTATATTATTTTCCATTGGTTCTTATTTACTAGTCAATGCCTCACTGATTTGTTAAAGATTTATGCTATACTTTAAGATTTTCTAGAACAAGTGCTCCCTCATTGTTCTGTGTTTTACGACTATTCTGATTTCTTTCTCTTTCCATAAGAACTTTTGCAAATTATTTTGTTATTTTTTAATAGAATTGTATTCATTATAATTTAATTTACAAAACCAATACAATATTGTAAAGTAATTAGCCTCCAATTAAAATAAATAAATTTTTTAATTAATGTAAAAATTTGCATATTTTAAGGTTGACTCTCCCTATCCAAGAACTTAGTATATGCCCTTCTATTTGTTCAGCTCTTCTTTTATGGAATTTCAGAAGCAAATGTGTGTTTGTTGCCTACATGTAGACAAGTAGACAAGTGGGTGCTTGCTTTCATACATGTATATAATGTATTACATATGCATATATAATTTGTATACATGTAAAAGATAAGGGATGTTGCACACTAATCAGTTTCCTTTCATTATCTCTAGAATAAAATCATAGAAATTATATGTCATTACATCCATTAATATGAAGCACTTTATTAATTTGTCTTTATATTCCTGGAGTAACTCTTCTTCCTCATGGTGTAGTATTCTTTAATATGCTGCTGGGTTCTGCTAGCTGATGTTTTACTTGGAACTTTTGCACCTTCACTACAAGAATGTATGAAAACATTGACTAAGATCCTGTTCAATTCTAATATCCATTAAGTAAAACCCAAGAAACTATATGAGAACAACTAAGTATCACACAGTCTGGTACTGGCTACAAGAGCGAAAAGAAATTAAAAGAATTCTTTCCCACTCTCTGTGCTTAGTAGAGTGTCCAGCACAAGAGTGGTGCACAAACAATGTTTGTTTTAACAGTAAATAAATGAATACATATTTATTGAGCATTAGAAAGCACATGACACAGCACAGTAGTGGGCTAGATAGAGCAAGGACTTTGGACTCAAGCATGCCTGCGATCTAGTTTCAGCCCCACTGCCTTGGTAGACAGAAGATCTTAGACACAAATGACTCATTTTCCTCATCTTAAAATGCAGAGAATAATATGTAGCATGCAGTTTGTGGTAAACATTAAGTGAAATATTCTATGTAATTAGCAAGCATATCTCTTGGTGAAGAGCAGATTTTTCAAAAAAGTTACTCCCCACCCCCACTCTTTTATCTCCTTCCCTTATTAAGAACATATACTCTAACATAGGGAATAAAGCAAGACACATACCCACACCCAACCACACACACACACCCCAGAGTCAGGGAAAAGCCTAGGGCTACAGTAGAAACACTGAGTTTTGAGACAGAAATTAGTTCTAGCACAATCATCCCCTAAATACGCACCCATGGACATGTAATCCAAATCAGTAAATCTTAGTTTCCTTGTCTGTAAAATGGGAGTCATAATACTATTTCATATAGGTTCGTATGAAGACTGAGACAATACACTTGAAGCATCTGGTACAAATCATCAATGGTTCCCTGGTGTCCTTGCTCCTTCGTGAGAGTTGCTCACTGACAGCTGATGGAAGGATTACCTACTGTCTGCCAAAAATTCTCTTCAGTCAGACTCCCTTCTGCAGAGCAGGGAATTCCAGCTGGCTGATCAGGAGACGTGGCAATAGGAAGCCCCATACACACTGCTTTCTTCCCTGACCTCTGACTCTCCTAGCCAGAGAGAGCCCTCATTGTGGTCCTTAATCATATGCTGACATACATGGTTACCTGTTGGCATGTTAGGTTCTACTCACCAAATCACCCTGTCTCTTGCTGTTCTTTTATCTTTCAAAGAAGCTCTCACTGGATTGAACCCAAGCAATTATATGCTGTAAATCATGTGATTTTAGGAACAGAAGGTTAAGGAAGGTGTGATGTGTGAGTTGTCCCGGCTGTAGTTGATTAACTTCTTTGAAAACTCCACCAAAAGACTCTACTTCACACCACAGAACATTTACCACAAGGTTCCCTCCCACCCTAGGGCCTTTGCATGGCTCTTCTGTCTCCCTAGAACACTCTTCCCCACTCCCTCTCTTCGTTTTTTTTTTTGTTTGGTTGGTTGGTTTGTTTTTTTAGCCCCACTCCTTTGATGCTGAAGAATCTCAGATCACTAACCTCTTCTTTTAGGAAGTCTTCCCTAATCCCCCAGGCTAGGCAAGTACCCCTGACAATATACCATTATAGCTCTCTATTCTCTTCCTTTACTGCACTTATCACTTATTGAAAAATAAGCATCTTTCTTGCCCACTGACTATAAAATCCAAAAGGCCAGAAGCAAGTCTATTTTTGCATGTTATTCTCAATAACACATGGTCCATAGTTGGCTTTTAATGATGTTTATTGAATTAATTAGTTAATGGGTTAACCACTGCTAAGTGCTTCTCAGGGAGACTGTATTTTTACACTCTATATATTATTGGATCTCTACCTCAGCTCAATCTTAAAATAAGCTCCAGACTTTTGTCCTCCTTTATAAAATATCTTACCTTGATGGCAGACAGATGACCACTAACCATCTCCCACTGATCCACTACTTGAAGGAATCTGTCTTTCCCTTTTCTCCCAGGCAAACAGTCCACCCCATTCCTCTTTCAACCAGCCAGGTGTGCACCCCAGACACACACACAGATACATGCTACTAAGAGTTCCCTCAGCAAACAGCAAACTAATATGTGTTTACTAGTGACTTGAGCACTGCTACACATAAGGGTACTGTGCATTAGACACTGATAAATCTTGGAGTTCTGTGCAAGGCCAAGGCCAGTTTGTCTTCAGATGCAGTTCTCCCCTGTCCCCTGCACTGTATCACAACAGGGGTTCATCTCCACAGCCTGCAACTCCCGGGAGAGGTTCTGAGGATACTGAAGAGGCAAGAGAATGGGGGAAGCCAGAGCATCCCACACCCCTTCTCTATGCTCAAGAGCCACATCACTTCCACAGATACAGATCCCGTCTGATAGACCAGTCATCATCAAATTCTCCCAGTGGAACCCACCCCTAGGCTCCAGAAACCCTCCCGTTTCTTGGCCTGTCTAAGCTGGTAGGGTAGGGGCTTCTTGCTGCTGCAGATCTGTGTGTTGCCTTCCATGCCTGCTGGCTCCCCATCTCTTCTATCACCTGTACAGCCAGTTTCCTCAAACTTGTTTTATTTTCCCAGTTGGACTGAAACAAGTGAAGATGACAGCAGAAAGCTAGGACAACTATTCCCTACATTTCCGTTTCACTCTATGATGGTCATTTCCACCTTATGATGCAGCCACCAAGTGTTACACATTCTCTGCATTATCACACCAACTCCCAAACTATTTTCTACATATTGAAACTTCGATAAATACTGTTGAATGAATGAATGAATTGAACCTTGGGAACTGTAATATCTTAAATGTTTAAAGCCTCTATTATATCATAAAGTTGTTATACATTAATTAGAATCAGTTGATAAGCATTCTCCTTAATAACAAATGAATCTGGAAGTAATATAATTAATTCAAAATTACATAAGCAATCAAGGTGTGCTTGCTCATCCATCAATCAAGGCATAACTACTTAGCCATAAGAAAGCTCAAAAGGGGGTTGTATAGCCTTTTATGGGGCTTACATAGCATATGTAACTCAGGTTATCAGCAGAGCATTGTTGAAAGTACTAGATAATTAAGGCTGCTTAAATGTCAGGCATGAAAGAAGTCTATTTCTTCTCAGATACTGTTATAATTTTCTTAACAGAATTTCTTGGAAAGATGACCAGATTTTGTATTTGGGTGTAATTTCACACTCACATGCATTTCTGCTACCACCACCCCAATAGCAACAAAAACAAAATAAAACAACCAGTTAGATGTTAGATGGATAGCTAGATATATGATAGATTGATTGACTGATAGATGGGTAAACAATATATAGATATGTACATGGAGATAAGAGGGGGCAAAGAAAGAAAGAGTAGCTTCATAGTGTAGCCTATGTTCCCTTGCCAAAGCAGAGCTAAGAAAAGGGTTTATCTGTAAATAGTTTGTTTAAGAGGTTCTTATGGGCTGGATTATGTTCCCCCAAAATCCACAAAGAGTCGGACATAAATTAGCGACTAAACAACAACAAAATTCACATGTTCAAGTCCTAAACCCCAGTACCTCAGATTGTGCTACAGTTGAAGACCGGGCCATTAAAGGGGAATAGATTTATGTGAAGTCATGTGAATGGGTCTTAATACATTATTGCTAGTCTCCATAGAAGAAAAAAGATTGAGATGCAGACAGCTCAGAGGAAAGACCATTTGAAGACAGAGTGAGAAGACAGCTATCTACAAGCTTAGGAGAAAGGCCTCTAATGAAATCAACCTGGCCAACACCTTGATCTTGGACTCCTAGCCTCCAGACCTACAAGAAAATTAATTTCTGTTGATTAAGCCACTCAATCTATGGTGTTTCTCACTACAATTCTATAGAACTAATACAGAGGTAATGCTAGGGAACAGAAGTGAAGCTCAAGTGTGGAGGAGGGGATATGGAAAAAGCAATGTGTATTCCCAATTCCAGTATCCATTCTTGACTTCTATGGCTTCAGATGTCCTTGTCATCATACATTTACTCATTCAACAAACATTTATTGATAAATCAATTAATCACTGTGCCTAGCCTTACAAATTCAAGAGAATGAGAAGGCAGCCCCTGCACTCAGGGTGGGAACTTAGCTACAACATCCAGTTTATAATCCTGGAGGCTCTGCCCTCAAAGCACTTCAAGCAGCAATGTGCCTCTTACATCAGACCCCATGAAATTCATTGACTCCCAGCTCTAGCACACCATACTCAGTCTGGTTTTACGATCACCCTTCCAGAATTCTCCAGTATCTGATTTTTTAGATTTCTTCCACATTATATTTCTAGAATTATCTTTTTTAAAATTAACTTTCATTAGCGTATAGTTGACTTACAATGTTGTGTTAATTTCTATGGTACAGAAAAGTGAATCAGTTATACATATATATGTGTGTGTATGTATGTGTGTGTGTGTGTGTGTGTGTTCAGTTGCTCAGTTGTGTCCGACTCTTTGTGACCCCATGGACTGAAGCCCACCGGGCTCCTCTGTCAATGGGATTCTCTAGGCAAGAACACTGGAGTGAGTTGCCATTTCCTACTCCGATACATATGTATAGATCCACTCTTTTTAAGATTTTATTCTCATATAGGTCATTAGAGAGTATTGAATAGAGTTCTCTGTACTATACAGTAGGTTCTTATTCATTATCTTTTTTATATATAGTACTGTGTATATGTCAATCCCAATCTCCTAATTTTCCCCTCTCCTCTTTTTCTCCCTTGGTAACCATAAATTTGTTTTAGGATCTTCTTGAATATCGTTTAAAGATCTAAATAATGTATTACCATAAATAATACCAATGTCGCCCACACAGCTACAATTTTTTACTTTTTTTTCCTTTTGGCTTCACCATGAGGCGTGTGATATCTTAGTTCTCAGACCAGGGATCAAACCTGTGCCCCCTGCATTGGAAGAGGAGAGTACTAACCACTGGACCACCAGGGAGGTCCCCACACAGCCACATTTTAACAGCATCATGCAGCAATGGGAAGGCTCTGTCATTTTCACTTTTCAGTATTGCGTCTATGAAGATCTAACTTTCAGACCAAATCTCTAACCAGAAATAATGACTCCAAAGTGATCAAATAGGTGGATAATATAACATGAGACATTTTTGCTACTATTGACAGCAGTTATGTGTTCTGTCACCTTTGGAAAAGATTTCTGGCACAAGGCATGTCAGAGTCAGAACAAAGGCATTATATATGTCCTGATTTAGCCCAGCCCTATGTTTTACAAATGAAAATCTACAAGCAGAGTAGCATTGCAGAAACAGCCTACATTCAAGGTCACCCAGATCTGGGTCCAAACACCTGCTTAGTCATTAACTCCCTGTGAGACCTCAGCCAAGTCACTTTACCTCTCTGAGCCCAGGAGCTTCATCTGTAAAACAGAAATAACACCTAACTCATAGATTTACCATCAGCTTTGTGATGAGGTCTTTCCTACCTGGGTCATGGTAACGAAAATGGTAATCTCAGCTCCCCAGCACTCCTTCTCTCTCTTCCCTGCTTGTATTTCTTTTTTCCTTCAGTTCTTATCATCATCTGATACATCATATATTTCTACAATTGTATCTTTCTTTTCACTCAAATTTTACCAAGCAGATGTTGTGCAGCTGCTAAGTCACATCTGACTCTTCGCGACCCCATGGACTGCAGCACACCAGGATTCCCTGTCCTTCACTATCTCCCAGAGTCTGCTCAAATTCATGTCCATTGAGTTGGTGATGCCATTCAACCATCTCATCCTCTGTCTCCTGGAGGAGGGAATGGCAAACCACTCCAGTATCCTTGCCATGAAAACCCCATGAACAATATGAAAATGTTACCACTACTAGAAAATAAATTCTGAAAGAACAAAGATTCTTGATTCTTTCATTTAATGTTGTACCCTTAGTACATAGTAGAAACTCAATAAGTACTTGGTGAATGAATGAGTGAATGAATCATTGAAACTCTTTATACTGTACACCTGAAACTAACACATTGTCAATCAACTATACTCAAATAAAAATCAAAAGAGAGATGCATTAAATGTTAGTTTCATGAAGCAAAGGGGCACAGTCTAACTAAAAGAGCTGACAGAATGATACCAGTGCCAGACAGAGACATGACCAAAGAGCTGTAGCTTTTCCCCAAAGGGAAAAGATTTGGCTGTGACTTGACCATAAAGTGCTTTTTAAACAACAGCATGAATTATTCTGGGTATCTTCTCCCCAGCATCCTAAATTTCTCACAAGTACCCAGTTGGCTAGCAGGCAGCCTTTCTTAATAGCAACCTCTGACCCTTGAGGAGTGGTTTCTCTTGCTTGGAGCACTCTCAGAGCAGCAAAAGGCTACCGCTTCTATCTTGTGTGCTAGGAAAGAGACAAAGCTTACAACTAGAGCATGTCTCAAAGAGAAATGAGGCCAGTAAAGGAGAAAAAAAAGTGCAATAACATATTGGGAGTAAAGCCAAAAAAAATAATGTTCCTGTTCCTGTTAATATGACCTCACTTTTAACCCTCAGGCCAATTCAGCCCGGGATGCAACATGGAGCCCACAGAGAAGGTGAGGAGAAAAAGAGATGCTTTCCAGCCCCATACACTGGCTAACTAAAGACTGGCAGTCAGTGGGGTCATAGAAGTTGTGGGCCAATGCTCCTCACAAACCAACAGCAGATGAACAAGTGTTTCTCTGGTGACTAGATGAATCAATGAAATATGTATTTGTTCTCATTCATAAATATTTATGAAGCACCTCCATTGCACCAGGGTCTGGGGTGGGTACCAGGGTTACAAAGATGAATGAGACTCACAGAGGGGCTTGGGCTGCACCAGTGACTATCAAACATTTTTGAGTCTTGTCATCTTCCTTCAAAAGAACAAAAGCCCAATATGCAATACAGTTTCAAGCTGAGATGCTCCAAATTGAAACAGGCTGTGTGTGGAGGGGGAGGGCAGGGAAGGGAGGATGGGCTCTTCTTCAGTGGGATATCTGAGGAAGTTCCATGGCTTCCCAGAGCATGTTTGAAAACATGGATGGCCATTCAGGTGCTTCTGTGACAGAGGTGCTAGGTTTCTGTGATTCAGACCCCAAGCTCAATTACGAGAGAGCGGGGTTCTGAGGGATCAAAGATGAAGAGGCAGTATTGGATCTCAGAGTGTCATCCTTGGAGGATGCTTATAGGGTTCCTCAGAGGCCAAGAGTTTATTTGCAGGCAAGAGACATTAGTTATGTACATTTGCTACTCAGCATACATCTTGTGTAGGATAAAACTGCTTCCTTTTGTACTCTTGTACTTCTAGGTACTCGCTTTCCCAGACTTATTTGCATCTAAGGCACAGGTAGGAACCAGGACCTAGGAACATAAGTAGATATGTCCTCTTCCCTTTCTTTTCCTTCCTTTCTGTTTCCTCCGATCCTCTTATCCTCTCCTCTCTTCTCCCCTCCACCCGCCTACCTTACTCTTTCCCCCTCTCTTTTCTTCCCCTATCTTTAGTGGCATCTCAGTGTCTAAGGTGCAAGATCAGGCCCTTACATAGTCGAGCAGTGTTGGGGCTCACATGACACTTTCCTTATCCCTTGGAGACGGAAAAGGCTACTCACTCTAGTATTCTTGGGCTTCCCTTGTGACTCAGCTGGTAAAGAATCCACCCGCAATGTGGGAGACCTGGGTTTGATCCCTGTGTTGGGAAGATCCCCTGGAGATGGGAAAGGCTACTCACTCCAGTATTCTGGCCTAGAGAATCCCATGGATTGTATAATCCATGGGGTCACAAAGAGTCAGACGTGACTGAGCAACTTCCACTTTCACTGTCAGACTGGAAGCTTCCCTTCAAACCTGCTCTGTGGCCCCCCCACACTTCTGTTGGAACAAGGAAGTTGAGTGGGAGACCAGAGACTCTTCTCTTTCAGAAGCTCCCCTCAAGTCATACCAGAATACTGCTTAAAATGAGGCTGTCAGTGGAAAAACGGCTAAACAGTTTCCAACAGTTTCATGTGCAATAGTTCTGAATTCTCTCTCTTCAATATACAGATCTAAAAAAATAAAAGACTTCCTACCCTTGAACTCTGTATTTATATTTTGGGACATGTCAGCCAAAGACAGTGGCTTCTTCCGGCCCAGAACTCTGGGTGTTCTAGGAGTCAGATATTCCGAGAAGACATTTTTCATTTGGGAAACTCCTTAAAAAGGAATCCAGGTGGCCTTCAGCCTGATAGCCAAGTTGTTGACAAAGCAGCAGTGATTCTTATATTTCCTGGACACCAATCCATATTGCTTTAACAGGATTTCATTGCATTGAACTTGATATTCCCTCCAAAACCATCAATCTAGTCTCAGCTACTTCTGTTGGTCAGAATAAACCTTGTAGCTATACTTAGAGAGGTCCAGAGAGAGGGAAATATTCTCCTGTGTTAATTAAATAAACATTGACCAGAAAATAAGGTCCTAGTTAGAGAATTAGGAGTTAGGAAATCAGAGTTCTTATGCTGGACTTGCCAATTTCCAGTTTTGTGAACTTGGTGATCCCCCTCTGTGAAATGGGGACAATATATTTCATGGGATTTTTGTGGTGATTAAATAAGAATGAGAGAGCAAGGGGGGACATACCTCTCAAAAAAGTTTAGCTACTATTGTTATTTCTTTGTCTTCATTGTTATTATAGAGTCAGAAGCAAATGTGACCAGAGACCCTGGAGAAAGCACGTGCATGGAAATAAGGGAAGTTGTGATGATGGGGAACAAAGAGCACTTTGAATTCCCTGGATCCTGCTTTCCACCAGCTATATGATTGTGGATAATCTATTTCACCTTCTGAAACTCCATTTTCTGACCTGTAGCACAGGAATTAAGTTGTGGGGATTAAATGATATGATGAATATAAAAGCCATGAGTGGAATTCCCTGTTGGTCCAGTGGTTAAAAATTCACCTACTAATGAAGGGGACATGGGTTCCATCCTTGGTCCATAAAGATCCCACATATTGTAGAGCAACGAAGCCTGTGTACCACAACTACTGAGCCTGAGCACGTACAACCTGCGCTCCACAACAAGAGAAGCCACAGCAGTGAGAAGCCTGTGCACCTCAATGAAGAGTAGCCCCCATTCACTGTAACTAGAGAAAGCCCACGTGCACCAATGAAGAACCACTGCAGCCAAAAATAAATAAATGAAAGCCGTGAGTACAGTGCCTAGTTTACAGCATGACCTCAATCAATGTTAATTTCCTTCCATTTGCCCCTTTTGTCAAATAAGTGAGAAGCTTTTTCACCTACAGAGAAGTAAATAAAGGGTCAGCATATATATATAACCAGTGGACCAAATAAGCCCATCATTTGTTTTATAAATAAAGTTTTATTAGAACACAGCCATGCCCATTTGTTTACTATTGCCTATGACTGCTTAGTTGCTACAGAGACCATATCTGGCTCTAACAGAAAAAATTTACTGATTCCTGACCTAAGCTATTCAAGTCCAAAATCCATATTTATAGCTTTGGAGCAGAGCTCTATTGTCATATATGACCAGACCATTTTCTATTTGTATATTCAGTCCCTTAGTCCCCTTTTTGATCATTCTCTCACCTGTAAGAGGTTGATCAATTCAAGGAAGACTAGAAAACCATATCTCCCTGATGAGGGGTTATCCAGTTGTCTCCATAGTCAATTGTATCCCAAGATCTTCCTGACCTTTAACTGCTGAGTCATGTTGCTGCAGAGAGAAATGCTGCACAGAACCATTTATAACCCTGAATAGAACATAATAAACCAACATTATAACTATGACAAAGCAAAAGCAATGAATAGTCCCTTTAAGATGGTTGGAACCAGAGACTCCAATTGTGCAATCCAGGCAAAAAGAATAAATCCCATAGGCCATGACAGTTGGCCTTAGAGGATATAGTCATTTTTTCTTTCAGATGATGTAGAGTCTGCTCTATCTTGCCTGTTTCATTGATCTAAGTTAGCAAGTACTATTAGTAATGATACAAACACCACCACCATGACTAGTCAACAAAAAATCTAGAGCAATGCTATTGGTCATTGCTACTCATGCCAACAAGTTGAGAGTGATCTATATCAGTCTAGGGCAAGAATAGTACCATTAATAATCCTTTCTAGAGTTAGTGATATGCTCCTTACAGGTTCCCCCCCCCCCATTTGTAGGATTTGCACAGTTGGTAACATTGCTCTGATTGTTCACATAAATAATGATGAATTCCCCCAAGCTGAGTGCCTGTGTAATCAAGGGTAGCCTCTTCTGAAGCTTACACTTGAGTTGAAATTTCCAGCTTTGGTGATTTATAGAATTAGGGTGCCTATGTAGTGACAAGTTTTGGCATGCTGTTCCTAAAGTGCATGAAATATTATTCTGAGAGAAAGAGAACCAGGAAATCCTAGCCATATGGTTCATGATAGGGGCACAAGAACATCCAGGGGGAAAAGTTGCTCGTGACATGAGGTTCATGAGCTCAAGGCCTTAGTTGAGCTGAGTTACATATTTTTATCTTTTTTAGCCTCTTCCAGTTGTGAGTATTTATTAGACCACTCATTCTAAGAAAGTTGTTGAATTCAAATTTATATTATCTAAATTCTGATCAATAGATTGTAATAAATTATCCTTTTTCTAGGAAAGGACACATAGTAAAGTCACTGGTTGGCTTATTTAAGGGTCCCTGTCCATGCAAATGGAAATTATATTAGCTGCAATTCTTCATGGTCTTGTTTGAGGAGATTGGAATTGCTCTAAAGTTTTTATCATGGGAGTCTGGTGGTTAATGGCACATCCAAATGCTGTTACAGTGGGAGATAGAGCTATTGTTTAGGATAATCTAAGAAAAGTGTTACAATGAATATGTTCTAACCTAACAATTATCATAAAGTGAAATGATAAAAGAAGAGGAGTCATTATAATTCAGAACTCTATAGAAAATGACAGGCAAGTGATTATGAATAAGCAGATGAAAAACAAAACCAAAATTACACAGAGATGTTGGTTCAGTATCTTGGGTGCAAGCTATCTATAATCTGATGTCATCAGATCATTCTAAAGATCCTGGGTCAGATATTTACTTCCAAAGATCAACTATTATGAGAATCCATGAAAACTCTTTTTGAGATTTTATATTTGAATAACTTCCCAATTGTGTGGAATTCTGTGTTGCTTGTTTAATTGTGAAACAAGAACCCAAGAAATGTTCCACTGTATTTGTTGTTAAAGCACCTTTCAATCACGCTCAAATGCAGTTGTTTTTGTTTTCCTTAAGTCTTTTCCAAGGTATAACACTTCTTGGTTGAAACTCATGAGAAGGTTGTTTAGGTAGATTTTCTGGGAAAAAGGCTTTAAGTGATGGGAAAGAACTAGGGACAGTACATGAGTCCTTGTAATATTTTGCTATATCCTTGTGCAACAGGGAAGAGTCTAGTAGTAGAGTTAAAATCTCTTAATATGTGAGCCTTCCACTAACCGGTTCTTAAGAAAATAACTGATGTGACCCCAGGGGCGTGGACCATATGGCCATAAGGACTGAATGAAATATCTTTAGCCACATATTAGTGAAATTTTTAATAATTATGCTAATTACTATTATTATTACATATATATTATAATCATGGTAATTATATCAAAGTATAGTTGTTTCACAATATTGTATTAATTTCATGTGTACAGCATAGTGATTCAGTATGCTTAGAGATTATACTCCATTTAAAGAGATTATAAAATGTTGATTACATTCCTTGTGCTGTACAATATGTCCTTGTAGCATATTTATTTTATACACAGTAGCTTGTGCCTCTTAATCCTCAACTCCTATCTTGCCCCTTCTCCTTCTCTCTCCCCACTGGTAACTACTAGTTTGTTTTCTATATCTATGAGTCTGTTTCTTTTTATTATATTCATTCATTTATTTTTTAGGTTCTACCTACAAGTGATAACATACATTTCTGGTCTTACATTTACATCTTTAATTTATTTGGGTTTATTTTTCTGTATGGTGTTACAAAGTGTTCTAGTTTCATTCTTTTACAAGTGGTTGACCAGTTTTCCCAGCACCACTTGTTAAAGATGTTGTCTTTTCTCCATTGTATATTCTTGCCTGCTTTGTCGAAGATAAGGTGTCCAAAAGTGCATGGATTTATCTTTGAGCTTTCTATTTTGTTCCATTGATCTATGTTTCTGTCTTTGTGCCAGTAACATACTGTCTTGATGACTGTTGCTTTGTAGTATAGCCTGAAGTCAGGCAGGTAGATTCCTCCAGTTCCATTCATCTTTCTCAAGTTACTTTGGCTACTCAAGGTTTTTAGCATTTCCATACAAATTGTGAAATTATTTGTTCTAGTTCTCTGAAAAATACCATTGGTATCTTGATAGGGATTTCATTGAATCTATAGATTGCTTTGGGTAGCATACTCATTTTCACTATATTGATTCTTCTGATCAATAACATGGTATACTTCTCCATCTATTTGTGTCATCTTTGATTTTTTTCATCAGTGTTTTATAGTTTTCTATATATAGGTCTTTTGTTTCTTTAGGTAGATTTATTCCTAAGTATTTTATTCTTTTCATTGCAATGGTGAATGGAATTTTTTCCTTAATTTCCTTTTCTGTTTTCTCATTGTTAGTGTATAGGAATGCGAGGGATTTCTGTGTGTTAATTTTATATCCTGCAACTTTACTATATTCATTGATTAGCTCTATTAATTTTCTGGTGGAATCTTTAGGGTTTTCTATGTAGAGGATAATGTCATCTGCAAACAGTGAGAGTTTTACATCTTCTTTTCCAATCTGGATTCCTTTTATTTCTTTTCTTCTCTGAATGCTGTGGCTAAAACTTCCAAAGCTATGTTAATAGTAGTGGTGAGAGTGGGCATCCTTGTGTTGTTCCTGACTTTAGGGAAAATGCTTTCAATTTTTCACCATTGAGGATAATGTTTGCTGTGGGCTTATCATATATGGCTTTTATTGTGTTGAGGTATGTCCCTTCTATGCCTGCTATCTGGAGGGTTTTTATCCTAAATGGATGTTGAATTTTGTCAGAGTCCTTCTCTGCATCTATTGAGATAATCATATGGTTTTTATCTTTCAATTTATTAATGTGGTATATCACATTGATTGGTTTGTGAATATTGAAGAATTCTTGCATCCCTGGGATAAAGCCCACTTGGTCATGATGCATGGTCTTTTTAATATGCTATTGGATTGTTCGCTAGAATTTTGTTAAGGATATTTGCATCTATGTTCATCAGTGATATTGGCCTGTAGTTTTCATTTTTTGTGGCATCTTTGTCTGGTTTTGGTGTTAGGGTGATGGTGGCCTCATAGAATGAGTTTGGAAGTTTACCTTCCTCTGCAAACTTTCTGGAAGAGTTTGAGTAGGATAGGTGTTAGCTCTTCTCTAAATTTTTGGTAGAATACAGCTGTGAAGCCATATGGTCCTGGGCTTTTGTTTGTTGGAAGATTTCTGTTTACGGTTTCGATTTCTGTGCTTGTGATGGGTCTGTTAAGATTTTCTATTTCTTCCTGGTTCAGTTTTGGAAAGTTATACCTTTCTAAGAATTTGTCCATTTCTTCCAAGTTGTCCATTTTATTGGCATATAGCTGCTGATAGTAGTCTCTTATGATCATTTGTATTTCTGTGTTGTCTGTTGTGATTTCTCCATTTTCATTTCTAATTTTGTTGATTTGATTTTTTCATAATATCTTAAAGGATGCATCTTTATCTGCATTCTACAGGTGAGGAAACTGAAACAGGGAGGTCAAGTGACTTACCCCAATTATGCAACTAGCAGGGCTTCCCAGGTGTCCCAGTGGTAAAGAATCTGCCTGCCAATACAGAAGATGTAGGAGACTCGGATTCAATCCCTGAGTTGGGAAAATCCCATTCAGTAGGAAATGGCAATCTGGTATTCTTCCTATGAAAATTCCATGGACAGAGAAGCCTGGCAGGCTACTTTCCATGTGGTTGCAAAGAGTTGGACATGACTGAACGACTGAGCATGCACAATGTAGCTAGTAAGTGGCAAAGCAGTATTTAAGCCCAGGCTAGCCACATCTTTAAGACCATGTTTTTATCTAATTTAACTAGGGAAACTATAGCTCGAGGCAGCCAGAGCTGGACCCTAGCGTGGTTAAGACAACTGGATTTGGAGTCATCCAGATATGAGTCCAAATTTAAGTTCCAGCACATACTGGCTTGAGTGTGAACTCTAACAAATTCATTAACCCACTGAGCTTTGAGTTCCCCACGTGAAAAATGGGAGATTACACCCAGAACCAGGTAAAATTTCTTAAGCCCTCTAAGCAGATAGCCATGATATTTCATCAAAACATCAATGAAGGTGAAATGAGGTAAGAGAAAAATGTATTTTCCAGAACCTCTTTCACAAAGAGTAAAATATGTAACAAGAAGGAATATTTTACTCAATTGTTGGCTGTGGAAGAAGCTGTGGGGGAGGCAATATTAAATAGTTGCTAAGCTGCTTTCTAAAGACAGGTGTGTCTGGTTAACAGGAGGACCTTTGTTTAGCAGAATTATTTATGAAATCTTGGAGCTTAATTATTTTGTACAGGGAGAATGGTTTGCATGGTTAACAGGAATCCCCTTTATCTACTTCCTTCATCTTTCCTTTAACTATCCTATAACTACTAGACATTTAAAGATGATCAATTTGAAAGGGCACAGATCATTCAATTACCACAATGCCCATGTGTTTTGTTCCAGCCCAGCTAGGGTTTAGCTCATAGAAATATTGTAAAAATTAAGTGATATTAGGTGGAACCACACAATTGCCAGTATTTAACTGTTTCGACCTACAAAAATAGTATTTCTGTGTGGTTGAACCTAATATAAGGTACTGCAAATACTTTTACCCAGGACTTGGCCCAACATAATTCCTTGGTAAATGGCAACTAGTTTCATTATAATTGCCAAGAAGAGGTCAGCTAACTCAGGCATGCTTCTAGAAGGCAACATTTAAGATCTAATCTAATGAATGAGAGATTCTCAAATTCTGGTGAATATTAGCTTCATGGTTTGGAACTTCAGTCCGCTGGAAGCAGACAGTCTGTCCATGAGGTGTCTGACACAGGACACAGCTCCTAGAAAGCAATCCTAGCAAGAATGGGAAGGATTGTCAAAGTTTTTCAACCAGCAGTCAAGGGTGTGTCTACATGTCTTCAGAAAACAGGAATGAACACAGAGAAACTGAGGCAGAAGTCCAGACCTTGGACAAGAACAACTTGAAAAGAAAAAAGAGGAATGGAAAAAGAATGTTTTGATTTCTCTTTCTGTCCTCCTTCCTAAAATATTTTTCACAATAAAATAGTTCAGATGTAAGTTTCAAGGAGAGACACTGAGGAGTCAGAAAATCCTACCTGTACCTTGGAGATATACAATACACTTTTGTCGAATAACCTTTATTTGACAAACGTTTTTTCAGGGCTAAAAGTTAGTTAGTATTAGTCACTCAGTCAAGTCTGACTCTTTGAGACTCCATGAACCAAAGCCTTCCAGACTCCTCTGACCATGGAATTCTCCAGGCAAGAAAAGTGGAGTGGATTGCCATTCCCTTCTCCAGTGGATCTCCCCAATCCAGGGGTGGAACCCAGGCTTCCTGCATTGCAGACAGATTTTTTACCATCTGAACCACCAGGAAAACCCTAATAAATGCACATGAAAGTCCTACAAGTCTTACAATAAAGAGTGTGTTTAATTTTATTGAACCCTGAATTTTTCAAATATTTCATAACATAATTTTTTCCTTCGTTAAATGCTTAATACTCTATGGAGCCCAACTTTTCAAAAGATGCTTTAGGAAATATATCCCTGGATTATAAATTTCCTGAATAGATACTCTGTATAAAACTTTCTATCCTCTCTACCTACCAGAAGAATTGGCCTAGAGTTGAGTTTAACTTATCCAAAGATGGGGTAAAGTGTGGAATAAGAAGATAGTCTCCAACTGAAGACAGGAAGAAGCCTTGGTGGACTGGGCTTTGCTAACATCTGCCAGATATTTTTAAATGAATGTGTAGCATGTGCTTTCGCACTGGCCATTTCACTGAACCCTCATTGACCACCCTAGTGTCAATCCCTGTTATGAGTAAAGAAAACAGAACTCAGACAATTACAGTTACTTGCCCAAGTCACATGTTTCTTGGGTCAGAAACACCATACAGAGCCTGGTCTTCAGTCTCCAAATCCAGATGCCCATATCCACTTCACATTAAGAGCATAAAATCTCTGGACAGGGAGTTATTCACCCAAACTAAGAAAAAAAAGCCTTAAATTTGTATATATGAAATCTAAATACAAGTATCCCAAAGCACTGATTGTTCAGACATGGTATGGCAATAGCAGATTAGGTCTTGAGATAGGCAGAGGCAATCACTACAACCTGGGGGACTTGTAGTCTCCATTGTCTAAGTGCCCTTGGACCTCAGACAAACCTCATATTTCTTGGAAGCGTGTATTCCTCTGAGAGCCCAGGAAGGCATGTGGTCCAGTAAATGCAATTAGCAGTCTCACCACTCTGTTTCCTCATCTGTTGTCTCTGGGAGTACAGACATCAGAAAGCTCACATTTTCAAAAACACTCTTCCACTGACCAGAGCCTCCAGCTGATTTTAAGTGGGTCTGAGGTGACTATCTAGGGAGCCCTTGGGATATATGAAAAAATTGTATTGAGCATTTCTAGGAACAAGACTCAATTCTAGGCACAGAGACACACAAACGATTGAAAGAGAGAAACAGAGTTAGCCAGAGAGATCATGTAAGATAAAGGAGAGATTCCAGCAAGCTATTTAACCTCATCTTCAATGTGGGATTGATAATATGATGATATACAAATTTACATATTATAGCTCCAGGCTTTTATATTTAAATGCCATCCCCAAATTTGCTCTCAAATGATTCATGGGGGCCCCTGAATCAACATGATCAAAGCTGAACTTAAGGCTATCTCCTCCAATTTTGCAACTTCTTTAGTATTTCTATTTTTGTAAAAAGTTCCCAGAAATTCCATTCTAATAATTCTAGAAAACTGAAGGTCTTAAACATTAATATGGAAAACACATAAAAACACCTTCTCAATTCTGTGAACTCCAAACTGAAGACAGTGTTATGCCTTTTTAGCCACCAATGGCAGAGGGGTGAGGACAAGTTTATAATTTTAGTGTTTCTGGCTTTTATTTTTTGGCCACATCACATAGCACGCTGAATCTTAGTTCTCCAAGCAGGGATGGAGCTTGTACCCACTGCAGTGGAACCATGGATTCTTAACCACTGGATTGCCAGGAAAGTCCCTATATTTTTAGTATTTCTTGCACTTGACTGCCTGACCTCTCAGCAGACAGGCACACCTGGTCTTTGTGACTGGGTCTGGGACTCTGTAACACCTACTGCAATGGTCTGGCCACATCCCAAGAAATCCTGATTTTGAGGGGCAACTCCCTCTGATAATAACTACAGCAGAGAACAGGACCAATGCAGGCCTCAGCTCAGAATCTCTTATGTTTTCTCTGCAGGGTGACAGTAATCAGGACTGACCTCTTGAATGTTATTTCAAGTTCCTGGGAAATCGTGGCTCAATCATAGTAGTGACTTGAGTCGAGAAGAAATACCTCATTGCAGTAAATGGAACTGGGATGCAGAAATATTTCAGTTAGGCCTCCAAAAGGAGTGCAAGTCATCATGTGGTATCAGCAGATTGTGCCCTTGAATATCTCCCTCACTAGACTGTGAGCTCCTGGAGACCAGAAGCAACATCTAAACATGTCTTTTGTCCTCACAGAGCCCAACACTGTCTACATGCAGAACATGTGCATTGAATAACTTGACACACTATGCTTCCTGTAGACAGTCATGAATTTTCCATTTCTTTCACTTCCATTATAGAATGAAGAGAAACATTGAATCAAAGTTCTTGAGTTTCAGCCCACAGTTTTCAGTAATTAGATTTCAATTTGTATCTTTTATGAAATAGCTAGTTGGGGGAATTCCTAGGTGGTCCAGTGGTTAGGACTCTGTACTTCCATTGCCAGGGGCCCAGGTTAGATCCCTCATCAGGGAACTAAGATCCTTGTTGTGCAAACCACACAACAAGACCAAAAAAGAAATAGCTAATTGGAACTGACTGGGGTAGTTTACCAAGGTTGTAGTGAATGAGTGCAAGGCTTGCCTGTTGTTTAGCAACCATTCTCTAAGATTTTAATCTTAAAAAAGTAATATGGCACTGTGGTCCATCTGGGATGAAAGAATGGATTTACTCTTTGGGTGGCTATGCCAGCATTAGCATGAAAGGAGAAGTGCTGAAGTGCTGTGAGCTGAACTGTATGGAAACTGTACCTTTCTCATTGGTGCTACAACTCCATAACACGTGGCATATGTATTGGAGGGTCGAAGCCACAACAATAGGGATGGTGGATGCAGAGGCAACATTCAGGGTTGAGTTCTGATGGAGGTGTCTCTTGCATGGTACTGGAATCAATTTGGTCTTGCCGTCTCTCGTTTGCAGGGCTTGGGCACGTGTTTTCTATTTGACTTTTCATAGCTATCCCACAGGCTCACATACCACACAGAAGAAATACAGGCGTGTTAAGTCTGTGGGTTGAGGGTTTTTTTAAGTAAAATCCAAATGAATGGGAAATAGATGTTGGAAAAAAAATCATAAAAGGCATGACCGCCTGATATTTACTCTCTCCATGGATAGTACAATCCCATTCCAGGGAAGTTTCCAGGGGGTGGAAAGTGTTACAGAGTGAAGGCAAAATGTTACAGGATGAAGGAAAAATCCTATAAACAGGGACTTTTGTCTGTATCTTCCATCCAAACTACTGGCATCTTTAGGATGCTGCACCTGTCTCTATATGAGGCACCAGTTAAATGGATACTGTTGGTGGCTTCTTTCACTCATGACTTCCTTCCTTAACCATTTTATATTTTATGTAGCTCATATCTCACACTGTTTCAATATAGAGAGTTCTAGAAGTGGTTTATCTTTTCACATTTGCATCCTGTCTCCCTTCACCTTTTTACTTACATTGTGTTTTTACTGCACATGTTTTCATAGCCGAGAAAACAGGCTACTTGGAAGATAGATTGTTCTGCTTCTCCCAACTGGGTACCTTGCTTCTGGCTGCCCTGGGTAACCCAGCCCTGCTCCACAACCCTGGACCCCTTTGCTACCCTGTGGAAAGGACCCCTATCAATCTCATTCTTTGATAGAAGGAAAGCCCTGACCCACCCTTGACTCTTGAAGCTGCATTCCAATAACATGGCACCAAAACGTTTGAGGGCAAAAAAAAATCAATGGATAGTAAATAAAATAAAAGAAAATATCTGGGAAAGGCCATAAAAATGATGAAGGACACATCAAGAACTAAACATACATTGAATGGTTTTCTAAAATTATAAATCCCTCCCAGAAAACAACATGGCATATTCACACCCATTACAGTCACCAAATTTTTATGTGGACCAATAATAACTTGGAGCCTTTCTCACCCTCTGGGAGGCATAAAACATTTCCATATCTGAATAAAGGAACAAAAAATGAAGTGAGAGCCTGAGTGAATTATCTATAGGAGCTAAGTAAGTACAGTGATCCACAAGATAGTGTAAAAATAAAAATTACTTCATTGGAGTTGAACCTAGCCTACCCTACAAATCAATCAAAGAAAGTAAAGAAACACTGAACAGATCCAAGGAAGAAGGGGATGTTGGAAGAAGACCTGCTGAGAAAATCACCAACCTTTAGAATTACCACAGATTCTCCCTCCAAAACAGGAAAACACATACAACTGTGTTCAATTTCATTCACAAACACCAACTGAGAACCTTTTCTCCAGGCATTCCATTCAAGAAGAAGTCAAACAAAGTACAACTCCTGATCTCGATGAGATGAAAATCAATTAGATGTGGTGGTGGTGGTTTAGTCACTAAGTTGTGTCTGACTCTTGCAACTCATGGACTGTAGGCCACCAGGCTCCTCTGTCCATGGGATTTCCCAGGCAAGTATACTGGCACGTGTTGCCATTTCCTTCTCCAGGGGATCTTACCAACCCAGAGACTGAACCCAGGTCTCCTGCATCACAGGCAGATTCTTTACTGACTGAGCCACTAGGGAAGCCTCGATTAGATAAACAGAGCTAATAATTTTAACATAATGTGAGAAGAATCAAACGCTAGAGGACCCACTTCATGGGTACCTAGGACAACTTGAATGCCCAAAGGTTTCCTAATGACACATTTGAATTGAGCCTGGAAGGCTAAGAATCATTGAGATAGGACTGAAGCTACTCAAAAGATGTTCATCAGTCCCTCATTGTTTTACAAAAAATCCAATCCAGTGCACACATTCTGTGGCATGAAGACTTGGACATCTCCATAATGAGTTTGCAATCTAGTCACAGAGAAAAGACTTCTAAATGTACATGGAAACGTTACAGTCAGTTCTCCAATATGGTAGATATAGACTAGACATGGTGGTTTCAACTGTATGAGTTCAGTTTAATGTTGATAAAAGAGAAGAAACAGAGGATGAAGGAATCAGAGAAGGCTATCATTTTCATCAAAACTCTCTCAGCATCAGTGAGTTAGAAGTGGGCTGCTACAAAGCTAGTGAATATAACCCTCTTTGAGAAAACTGACCTCGATCAGTTAAGACTGAGAAGTCACTGAGAAGTGATAGACAAGACTGAGTTCCTTGAAAGTACATTCAGGTATGTCCAGTACTTGGAACATAGTTAGCGCTCAGTAAATATGTGTAGGCTTAATCAGCATCCTTCTCTGAAGGACTATCTTAGGACAATCCTAAATCACTATGCGGTACTTCCAGAGCAGCAACTAAAGATGAAGATGTGACAGACATCAATGCAAAACAAAAAAGGACTTTGTTTCTTAAATAAGCCACATAGAGAGTCAGATTTCAGAGGCCAAATAAAGCATCAATGTTTAAAGATATGGCATAGTTAAGAACCATCTTCTTGGATACTGTGAACTTCATCTCAACAAATCTTTTTCAAATACCTACTCTGTGCCAAGCATTTGATTCCTCTCTGATACACAAAGGCTACTAAACCTACCCTTGATCTCAGGACTCCACTACCAAGAGAAGAAAGTACATCCACTTGGGACATTTTGCCAGTTTCCTAGAAGTTAACTTGAAATGCTAAGTGACCGAATGAGAGGAGCTGTTTGATTCTAACTTTGGTGGATCTGGGAAGGCTTCACAGAAATGAAAACATTTCATCTTGGCCTTGAATTATGACTAAGTCTTCAACAGGAGAAAGGGATATCCTAGGTAAAGAGAGCAAGATGAAAAATCAGACAGAAGCAAGACCATATATATATTTTTTTTTTCACATTTCAGAATTAGTGAGAAGTCTGGTACAGCAAACCCAAGAGGAATGCCTCCTGTAAAGAGAGGTGGCCCAGAGCCTGAGCTGTACTGGGACATGTGTTTACCCAGAGCTATAAAAAAAAAATCCAGGTGATCAGAAAGTGAAGCTGAATCAAGCAGAGCTGAAGCCCCAGTGTTGGGACCCCACCTGCCTTTCATCCTTTACCACTTCTGTCCCAGTCAGCCTAACTTGCAACTGTGGTCACCTAGAATGCTCCAGCTGCTACAACCCACTCTGCCCGCATGCTAGGCAGGCTAGAGTGGTAGAGAATTTATATATCTTCTCTCCTCCTTCCCCAAGCAATGATTAATGGTAGATAAACACCCTCTTCACTCCCCATATATAGAAACACTGGAGGACATGCAGCCCAGCAGAATTAGGCTCCAGCTGCCCACATTTTAAACTTGTTGCATAATAATTCTCTACCAGCTTTCTTCTTGAACCGGTCTTACTTCTCCAGTCCCTTGCTGAGGTTTTGTAGGATCACCCTCAAAATACACCATTTACATCTGACTTCGTCTCATGGCCTTCTTCTGAGGAAGTCCAACTGAGACACTATCAGGAAATTATCATTAATGATAGACTAAGTCATTATCAAGAAAATAAAACCAGTGTTCAGCTTAAACAATCAGGAAAATGCTATAAAAAGAAACAGAGGAGACAAGCCAATAAATAGGAAAGTGAAAGAAAGTACAAGATATGGCTAAAGAAAGTAATAAGTAGGGTCACAGCCAGGCAAGAAGTTCAAAACTAAGTCAATACAAATGAGTTTTATGTACCAGTCACCCGATTTAAGGGCAAGTCTAACAGATTGATGGATACTTAATCATTTTGATATGGACTTCTCTGAAAAACTAATGAAAGCTTTGGACTCACTTTCCAGGAAAAAAAAAAAGTATTTGCAAATAATACTGCTTGGAGCTTCAGTGGATTCCCAAACCCCAGATTAAGAAACCTGATTAAAGGCTGAATGTGAGGCTGGACTCAGAGGGCCTTGATTGCCTGCAGAGAGCTTCAGCATTTATTCTGTAGGCAACAGGGGGCCAGCAAAGCTTTTTACTATCAGAGGCCCCAAGTGGTTATAGTTTCCATCCTAAATGGAACCCAAGAAATCTGGATGCTTTTAACAGATTGAAAGATAGGTTGGAAAAAAAAGTGCATATATAATTGAGCTCCTTGTTGGCCAAAAACATTTTCAACCAGATGCAACTGTAGGGCTTCAAAGGCTGCTGACTGCAGAATCCAGATGCACTTCCATGGACGCCATGAGGAGTCACTTCCACAGCCAAATGTCTTGGCCTCAAGAATTCCTGGAGCGGGATAGATGCTGAATGGAGCTGGAGACAAGCTCAGGGCAAACACAACTGTCTCTGTGACCACATATAAGGAGTCTGGGTTAGAAAGGCCCCTTTTGCAGAGTAGATAGGGTAGGTGTGAGGCATGAATAGAGATACATGAGAGACAGAGGGGCTAAGAACAAAAGAATCCACTTGGAGGGATAAACAAAGCTGGGAGGAGAAAGCAGAGAACATATGGAGAAGGACCTATCAGAAATATAACTGTCAGTAATGGAGGATGGTTTGAGAACAATAAGACATCTATGATCATGAGAAGGAAGAATGATAGTAATAGACCTTGAAGGAACTGGGTATTAATAGGGATAATGGAAAATGATATTTTTTTTCTCTTTTAAATAAATGAGTTCATGGAATGACTCTCATTTTAAGTATTCATCAAATGGGGAAGCAATATTCAAATCACATGCCATAAACTTACAAGTAAGGTGTTATCCCTATGTGACAGGTAAGTAACCTGAGACCTAGAACTTGCACAAGCCCACCTAATGAGTAGTGGCAGAGTCAAGGTTTGAACCCAGGCCTGTCTCACTTGGAGTCACACACACTAGTACTCTGCTTCCCTTGTCCCAGAGCCCAGATTTGTAGACTTAACATGACTGGAGTGAACACAAATTACATGACAGGCACCAAAGCAAAAATGAAGAGTTTTCTATGCCTAAGTTTTTATGGAATAGGCTGATGGGGTAGGAAGAGATTGCTGTGGCTGGTCACCATGATCATCTACATGATGACTTCCAAACCTCCACTATCCACAGCACTGTGTTACTCTCACCCTGCTGAGGCACAGAAGGACCTGTGGGAAAATGGAAGGTGTGCTTCAGGCAGAAGGACCTCAGACTAGGTCATCTAGATTGATGTCCTCTAGTTTCTGGAGAAGCCAATGGTGTGGCAGAAAGAGCATGGATGCTGAGCCAGGCGATGAAGTTCTGAATCTTGCTCTGCCATCCATTACCTCGCCCATTAACCTACTGAACCTCTCACAGCCTCTTATTCTTCATTGGTAAAAACCAAACCACCTGCTTTTCAGGGCAAATGCAATGATTATACAAAATAATGGATGTGTTGTGTCTAACTATGCCCGGCACACAAACAAGCTCTCAAAAGCGAACAGTCTTGCAATCCAGCATCTTTTATTGTGCCCTCCTTTTCTATTTGAAACCCTTCTTTTGGGTGTTCACCACAAACCCCCCACCAAGACCTGTTAGCACCCTGGTTAGCTCTTCCCCTTATTTCACCTCAATACACAAATACTTGGTATCTAGTATAACAGCAAAATTAGTGTGCTTGGAATGTGCAATTTGCAAAACTCTTCCACTTCTGTCATAGTATCTATCTTTACCATGGACCTAGGAAGTGAACAAACAGGAATAGTTACCCTTTGTTAATTATGTTGGAAAGAGGCTTAGAGAATAGGTGTGATGTGTCCCAACCACACAGCAAGTATCAGAGCAAGTAAGGATCAGGCAGCTTGAATAAACAGGGCCATGAAATACATAGATGCTGACTTAGTTGACTCTAGTCATTATAACAAAATTCTTTACCAACTGAGACACAAGGGAAGCCCAAGAATACTGGAGTGGGTAGCCTATCCCTCTTCTAGCAGATCTTCCCACCCAGGGAATTGAACTGGGGCTTCCTGCATTGCAGGGGGATTCTTAACCAACTGAGTTATCAGGGAAGCCCTGACTCTAGTCATTATAACAAAATATTAGAGACTAGATTACTTCAACAATAGAAATTTTGCACAATAATGCAAAAATCACAGTGCTGACCAATTCTGTTTCTAGTGAAGACTCTTCTTTGCTGTGTTCTTACGTGGCAGGGGGGGCGAGAGAGAGCACGTGTTCTCTGATGTCTCTTCTTATAAGGACACTAACCCTACTGGATCAGGGCTCCACCCTTATGACCTTATTTAACTTCACCCTGTCTCTAAACATAGTCACATTGGAGACTGGGACTTCAATATCTAAACTTGGAGGAGAAGGTAATACAAACATCTGGTTTCTTGGACAATTTACTTGCCTTCTTTGCTTCATCTTAAAAAACAGTTTGGGATAGCTGTGTTTAAGACATCTTCCTAATCTGATATCCATATTCTACTCTAATTCCAAGTAAGGATTACTCAGCATCTTCAAACTGCCTTATAGGCAAGAGTGTTGCATTTTCACTTTCAGTGAGTTTCCCTGAAAGAGCAGTTACTCATTCATTCAGTCAACAAACATTTGATGAGCATCCACTGTGTGTCAGTCACAATACTAGATGGTGAGGATATATCTTTAAATGATAAAAAAAATCTCTTCCTTCCAGTATAGAGACAGAGAAAGAGAAAGTTTCAAGATGTCAGTTAAGATGCTTTCAGCCACAAATAGTGGGAATACAAACCCTAATTGAAAGCATGAGTTTATACCTATGAAGGTTTTATTATCTCATATGACAAGATGCTCAAGAAGGTAGGTGTTATGGTCTGAATGCTTGTATGCCACCAAAATTCATGTGTTGAAATCTTAACCCCAAAAATGATGACAGTAAGTGGGGTCTTTAAGAAGTGCTTAAGTCTGAAGGGTAGAGTGAATGGATTAGTGCCATTACATAAAAGGCTCCAGGGACACCCTAGCTCATTCCACAATGTGAGGGACATAGCAAGAAAGTAAAGTTGCTAGTCGTGTCTGACTCTTTGCAACCCCATGGACTGTAGCCTACCAGGCTCCTCCAATGGAAATTTCATGGGATTTCCCAGGCAAGAGTACTGGAGTGGGTTGCCATTTCTTTCTCCAAAGGATCTTCCCAACCCAGGAACCCAGGGCTCCTGCATTGCAGGCAGATATTTTACCATCTGAGCCACCAGGGAAGACCACATAGCAAGAAAGTATCAGCTAAACAAGTGGGACCTAATTAAACTTAAAAGCTCTTGCACAACAGAGAAAACTATAAACAAGGTGAAAAGACAACCCTTAGAATGGGAGAAAATGATAGCAAATAAAACAACTGACAAAGGATTAATTTCCAAAATATATAAGCAGCTCATAGAAGTCAATACCAGAAAGACAAACAACCCAATCAAAAAGTGGGGAAAAGACCTAAACAGACATTTCTCCAAAGAAGACATACAGATGGCTAACAAAAACATGAAGAGATGCTCAGCATCACTCATTATTAGAGAAAGGTTAACCAAAGCTGCCATGAGATATCACCTCACACCAGTCAGAATGGCCATCATCAAGAAGTCTACAAACAATAAATGCTGAAGAGGGTGTGGAGAAAAGGGAACCCTCTTGCCCTGTTGGTGGGAATGTAAATTGATACAGCCATTACAGAAGATGGTATGGAGGTTCCTTTAAAAAAAAGCAAAACTAGGAATAAAACCACCATATGACCCAGCAATCCCACTGCTAGGCATATACCCTGAGGAAACCAAAATTGAAAATGACACATGTACCCCAGTGTTCACTGAAGGACTATTTGCAACAGTTAGAACATGGAAGCAACCTAGATGTCCATCAACAGATAAATGGATAAAGAAGCTGTGGTGCATACATACAAGGGAATATTACCCAGCCATAAAAAGGAATGAATTTGAATCAGTTCTGATGAGGTGGATGAACCTAGAGCCTAGGGCAAAGTAAGTCAGAAAGAGAAAGATAAACATCATATACTAACACATATATATGGAATCTATAAAGATGGTACTGATGAATTTATTTACAGGGCAGCAGTGGAAAAACAGACTTATGGACACGTTCAGAGGAAAGGAGAGGGCGAGATGTATGGAGAGAGTAACATGGAAACTTACATTACCAAATATAAAGTAGATAGCCAATGGGAATTTGCAGTATGGCTCAGGGAACTCAAACAGGGGCTCTGTAACAACCGAGAGGCCTGGGATGGGGAAGCAAATGTGAGGGAGGTTGAAGAGGGAGAGGACATATGTATACCTATGGCTGATTTATGTTGATATTTGGTAGAAAATAACAAAATTCTGTAAATCAATTATCCTTCCATTAAAAAATAAATAAATTTTTAAAAACAAAGCAAGCACCAGCTATGAAAGAGGCCCTCACCAAACATGACCATGCTGGAGCCTTAATCTTGGACTTCCCAGCCATAAGAACTATGAGCAATACATGTTTGTTATCTACAAGCTACCATGGTAAGCTTACCAGCAAGCCTACTAAGGCTGTTGTGTTTTGTTAAAGCAGTCCAACCAAGCTAGGGCAGAACTCTTCCAAGAATGGTTTATGCAATGGCTCAATACTGGTATGAACACTCAGCTTCTTTCCATTCCCAGCACACTGGAGTTGCCACAGGCTAGCTCTTTGCATAGACAAAACATGGTCACCATAGTTCTAGGGACCCACATGTAGGGCAAAATCATGCAGCAGAGGAAGCAGAGACATAGCTTCTTGAAAATCCCTGTTAGTGAAGAACATTTTTCCAGAAGCCCTCGGGAGACTGCTCCTCTCAGCCATTCATCATCACTGTAATTTGGCCCTCCCTAAGGGTCATATTGGGTTTCCCTGGTGGCTCAGCTGGTAAAGAATCTGCCTGCAGTGCGGGAGACCTGGGTTCAATCCCTGGGTCAGGAAGATCCCCTGGAGAAAGGAACGGGTACCCACTCCAGTATTCTGGCCTGGAGAATTCCATGGATTGTACAGTCCGTGGGGTCGCAAACAGTTGGATATGACTGAGCAAATTTCAAGGGGCGTATTAGAAAGCAGAATAGAGCTGCCATGAATAGACAATTATGATTTATTCCTAGAGTTAGAGTGGGTCACTTCTCCTGAGTCACATGGGAAAAAAGCAAGCGGCTGACCCAATCAGTGTGTTACAACAAGGAGTAGGGGGTGGCACCCAACAGTCCTAAATTACACGATTTACTGCCTTAAGGGATATAATAGAAGTAAGCCTGAGATACCAAGGGAGCACATAGGACAGGCTCCTCGGGCAGCCGACCTGAGCATGCACTAAAAAAAGAAAGTTCAGTATTTTAAAAGCTAGACTTTCAGATGGGGTTTGAGGCAGAACCAGAAATGCCATTGCTTTGGGGTGAAGCGGTGATATTTACAGACTCTCATGTGCCTCTGGCAGCAGTTGACCCCAGCAGAATGTGACTAGTCCCTTACAGCAGAGTCCAAACAAGGGCTCAGGGCCCTGAAGACAAGCTACCTTAAGGGAGCTTGGGGCCCATACGAGACAGGCAAAGGTCAGACCTCTAAGTTGAGACCAGAATGAGGGTTGAATGCGCTATGACAGGAGATGTGCGTTTTGTTGTCAGACAGCCTTGAGTTAAATGTAAGTTCTACTATTTATTAGAAAAATTATGTAAACTCTTTGATCTCAGTCTCCTTGTCTGTAAAATGGGGATACCTAATTGGCTGGTAAGGACTAGATATAATGTGTATAAATAGTAACAAAATGCCTAGCACACAGCAGTAAATGGTAGCTATAATCATCACTAGAAGAAAATACGAGTGGGAATAGATCAGAAGTGAACAAAATGAGGATGAACAAACCCTAGGAAACATAAATTCAAACAGAGCTCAAGTTTTAAATTTAGATACCATTTTCATAGTTTTTTTTACAATCAGCAAAACCTCTCCTCACCTGTTGTCTCACTGGATCTTCTCAGTCAAGTTATTATTAGGGCTAGCCCATCTTACAGGTCAAAAAACCGATATTCAGCAAGGCTTCATCTATGACATGCTTTGTTCATCTCTGATATCATGACAAAAGAAAATCCCTTGGAGTGCATTTTCTCAGGAAATTCAGGCTTCAAGAAAGACATCTGCAGATTAAAAACTCAGAAACAGTGGAATCCTGAGACTAACCCACTAGTGAGTCACTAGCTCTGAGTCTCCTTAAAGGTGTCCTCGGAGAGCAGTGTTGCCTCAACTTTATGAGGCATCAGAATCTTCTAAAGGGCTTGTTAAACAACAGATTGCTGGGCAGGACCCCAGAGGACTCGATTCATTGTGTCTGGGGTAGGACCTGATCATTTGCATTTCTAACAAATTTCCGGATGATCCGAAAGCTAATGCTTTGGGACTACATTTTGAGAATTCCTGGCCCAGAAAATGGACCCTAGGATTTAGATCAGGGCTCTCAAATGTAAATGTGCATAAGAATTACCTGAATAACCTGAACATGCAGTCCCCACTTCCTTCCATGAGTCAGTTTGGATCCATAGAGGGGACTCTGATGAAGGAGGTGAATCCAGCCCTATTGAAGAGAAGCTGAGTGGTCAGTCTGTCAAGCTCTTTTTTATGTGTACCCCTAATTATGTGTATTTATTTACATATAAATTATTTATATCTACTGCTATAATAATATATCATCTTATTTAATATTTTTAAATCTCAAATTTTTAAGAGTTACAAAAAATATACATAAGTGTTCAGTTTTCTTCCTGCACCCAAGTGGATTGCCTGGCACTCCCATTTTAGGGACCACTGAATGCACCAAGTGCTATTCAATGTGTGCTCTACAAAGTGGCAGCATCTGAGTCACCTGTGATCTTATTAGATGCCCGAGTTCATAGTCCCTGCACACCATGGGTGGGGTCAGAACCTCTAGGGCTAGGGCAATTGTATTTTAACAGGCTCCCTGCATGATTCTATGGACAGTAAGTTTTTGAGAATCACTGATAGTTAAGTACACAGATGGAGGCAGAGCAGCCTCGGCTCTGAGGTGATAACTAAGGAGGGCAAAAGCACAATCACAAGATACAGCTCAAATGGGGCAAGTTCTTAAACTTCAAGATGCTAGAATTCCCCACTGGAATTAACTTTTTTTAGTGAATGATTTTGAGTCAACAATGATCACATTATTATTCAGAAGTCTAGTGTTATTATAATGCTATTTTCTTACCTTGACTCTGTCAAAGAAAAGCACTGGTTTGGGGAACCAACCCTCCCAGTTTGCCCAAGGCTGAGGGTATTCTCAGGACACAAGACTTCCTGTGTCAGGAAAGGCCTGAGAAAATCAAGATAGGTCTGTCACCAACCCTAGACTCCATTTGATGATTTTAAGAAATCAACTTCTTTACTCTTGACACCTACAGAGCCTCTGCCTAAGGTGGGTGTGGACAGGGCAAAGAACTGCAGCCTTGAAGACCTGGGTCTCGCAGCCTCACTCAGAGCAAGTCAGATAATTTGTGAACCTCTGTTCATCATATGCGAAATGGAGACCCAAATTGCTGCCTCCCACACCCCACAAACAGATTGTCAAGGCCGAGAGAGCTGATGTTATAAAGACATCTAATGCATTACGAAATAGTCCAGAAATAAAAGGGGCAGCTGCTTGACATCTTGGAAAGAGGACAGGCTTTGGGACAGGCAGATCCTAGTTACAAGCTAGCACCACACCGGGCACATGGTTTTCTCTCTCTGAGATGATTCCCATCTGTAAAATGGGAATTCAAACTACCGACACTTCTCTCCTAGAATATTGAGGAAATTGAAAGGGATGGTGGTCGCTAAGCGCCTGGCCTATTTGGAGCTCCAAAGTATTAATTCTTTTCCCCATGATTATAAGACAGTCAAAGACTTAATGATAGTTTTTTTGCAGTTAATGCAATGAATAGCGTCATTATGCTTGCTTCCTGAAGTGAAAAGCCACAATAACACTCCTCCCTGCTCCCAGGGCCCGTTTGATGTGGCAGGGGGTGGGAAAAGATGTTACTTCCACTTGGTATAACCAAGCCAGTTCCTAGTCGCAGAGGAGCGGAGTGAATTCAGGCTTAGGGAGGCCTGAGGCTGACATTCACAATGACCTTTGCATATGGGAATGCCAAATATATAACTTCTGAACCTGTTTAGCCATTTCTTCAGTAAATAATACCAAATGTGAATAGATTTTTTTCTTTCAAATCATTTAAAAAGAAAAAAACAGAAAGAAGTGCAAGCGCAGCCCTTCCTTGCAGAGGGAAAAAGTGCCATTCATTGAATGTCTTTTTTCATGCAGGGCTTTTATAACATTTCATTTCTAAAGATTTCATGCGCTCATCAAGCCTTCACTCAGCCAGATATCCTGTGTTTTGAGCATCTACTTTGTGCCAGGTTTGGCCCACAATAAATATGAATAGTTTTTGCTTGGCAGGAAGCTCACAGATACAAATAAACACAGAGTTACAATCCATGGTAAAAAAAAGTATTAATAGAGGTAAGTCTGATGGATGACAAAAAGAAGGTTTAGAAGCCCCACCTGGGGAAGTGCTGGAAATGAGCCACATTCTGTAAATTAAGCATGCACATGAGATTGATGGAAATTATCCCCTGGTGGCCATTGTCTTTGACTTGGCACATGGCCTCTTCCAGAGACCCTGAGAGTTAAGTGGTGGCCAGTGGGATCTGAGCACGAGCACCGTATGTGACGTCCAGGCTCTACCTTTAAAGGGAAAGTCGTGTTCACCCTATTCCCTTTCCATTTTCCTTGTGGATGGAATCCAGGCATGGTAGTGAGCTATGTTGGACCATGTGATTGAGACTATCACCTAAGAATGTCAGAGCATCAAGAGGCAGAACAGAGTTAAAGGACCCAGATAACAGAGACTAGAAAGGTGAAGGGCAAGAAATCTTTCATAGGATGTTTTCAGGAAGCTTATGGCTGAAAAGAGAGCTGTGAAAGACTCTGAGATAAATCAGACAGGCCTGGCTGCCTGCTCGGACCATTACAGGCAGTCATAGTCTTTGGAGATTGTCCTGAAGAACCTTCCCTCACGACTCAGTTCAGGTCCTTCAAAACACAGTACTTAGCAGTTAGTTTCACGCCAAAATATGTCCCATTTTTATGACCAATTGCTTGATCCTTCCTCTCTGCTCTTGTCTATGTATTTGGACATGGCTTCTCTCTCTGTTTGCTGCTTAAGAACTCTTCTGCTCTCCTTTACTTCCAAACTCAGGTGTTCCTCTAGTATCATTTAGCCTCTCAGGGCCTGTCCCCCCATGCTGTCCCCAAGAATAATGCCTCTGGGAGTTGAAAGTTCCTCTGCCTGGCCATGACTACAGCCTTCGTGTTAATCCAGCTAAAGCTCCTGCCGAGCCCAAGGTCTCAGATCCCCTCCTGGGCCTTTTCCTCCTCCCTGATCTAATCCCACTCCATCACCTGCAGCGCAGATGGGGAGACCACAAATCCCCAGGAATGCATTCCTAGCAGAGGACACGTGATTGCTCCAAGGCTTACCGTTCATTCCAAGACTTGGAATCTGGCCGCCTCAGAGAGTACACACTTCCTTTGGGCCCAATATGGGAGAGCACTTTTCCTACATCATTCTAAACACAGAGACCTTCACTGTAGGCAGACATCTCAAAACAAAAAATAAAAAGAAAGCACTTTTAGCACCCCCACATATCTCTGTCATCCTCCTCTCTCTGAGTTCCCCTTCTTTTTGAATAACATGATGGTCACTTGTAAAAACCCCAGTGGACATTCTTCCCATGTACATTCTCTCCTTCTCTCCCTTGGATCGCTTCAGTTACAAACTGCTATTGTATCCAGACTGCTCGGTTCTTTGTTTTGTGCAGCAACATCTCCTGTCCTTCTAACACTCACTTCTCTTTATCTAAAAATGAGCTACAGAATTGGTAAGTAAGATAATCAGGCAGTAGAAAATGGAAACAATAAGCTGGTCAGAGAAGTTTAGGATTTTATTCCTAAGTGGAAAGTATGTCCTGGGTCTTCCTTTAACACAGAGCTTGGCAACTTCTTATTTGAGTGTCTTTATGGGTCTTTTGGACACTGGGTGTGACATTACAGGTCCACTTCCATGGGATAGAGAATATTAAATATGCGGTAAGAATAGAATTTGGTCACTCAAATCAGAACAACTTTGTAAGTGAACGGGAATGTTATTAACAATTGTGCTGGGATAAAGAAGTAAATAAGGATCTTTTCTGGCAAACCAGTATGTAGTCAGTTTAATCTTTGTTGACGCATTCATCTATCTTATCCTCCAGTTGCCAGTGAGCTGTGGAGAGATGGGGGACTAACAGAGCTGTTCGCCATCAAGGTATTGAGTCCTGAATGCTGGCCACAGACAGCATCCTGTAAGGCCACTGCTAAGGAAACCAAGATGAAAGGAAACAAAAGAGTATGTCAAGCCAGAACCTTGAGAAAACCTGGGGTATCAACGCTAAGGCTGAGGAAAGCATTCACAAAAATCTAAGCACATTGAAAGACATGCAACTATGCCTCCTACGTCATGACTTCAGTCACCTGCTGGTCTGTGAGGATGGTGTGAGCCTAAGTGTGGGTGACTTAGCTGCCAGAAATCTCCTGGCTGCCTAGATGCTGTAGCTAATGTTTCCCAGAGTCATTTAGTTTTAAAATGAGGCAGTGTGTATTATAAATGGAACAGGCACCTGGAAAAAAAGGCCTTTAACCTTTGCTGGTACACAGAGGGTCCCCGAGGTTAGACATCATTTATCCGGGAATGTAAAAGGCAAATAGCCATAGCAAATGTAGGACCATTTTTTATCTTTCTAGTTTTGCTGAATAAGCCTTCTGAGATTCTGTTGGTATTAATATATACGGCCCTATTTCGAGGGCAAGAGAGAGGGAGCATTCTAAACTATAAAAGTAAATAAATAACACCAATACATTTTCAACACCCTAGATTTCTGTCTCAAGCTACCTGCACTTAAGAGGAAAATAGAATTCTTTTTAAACATTTAAATACAACTTCAGACAGTTACTTAGAAGAGAAAAAAGATGTGACCCTCAGAAGCCAGACTCAGTTCGCAAGGATGTTCTTTCTGTGGTCCAATGCCTTTCATTAGGTATTTAAGAAGGAAGACCACTGGAGAAACATCCTTACACAACATTGAGGCTATAAAGAGTGATAAAACTGGTGTCCAGAGACAGAACTAAAAACCACAGAGACAGACACTATCAGAGGGGGATTAAATTTAGTTCTCTTGATTTACACGTGGTTCGGTACAGATATCCTGGCAATTTGGTAGGATATAGTCAGGCCTGAGGCTTTGATGTCAGACCCAGATTTCTATCTTGGTTTCAGTTATTCTAACTCTGGTACCTCAAATAAGGCCCTCTATAAAGAGTATCTTAATATCTATTTTATGACATGGTTATCAAGAGAAAAATGAAATTATATTGATAAATTGCCAAGTATACGTTGCCTCAGATTGAGTAGGTCCCAGCTTTCCCCATTTCTCTGGCTGAGACAACAGCCACCACTTTGATTGTTAGTTCAATTAACACAAGTCTTCAATACCCACAAACTATCTATAAGAAAATAATTCTCAAATTCCTTTGACATAAGAATCACCTGATCAAGAGAACGAGAAAAGTCACAAACCAGGAGAAAATATTGCCAAAGACATATCTGATACCTTTATATACCTGATCCAAAATATACAAAGAACTCTTAAAATGTAACAATAAGAAACTGAATAACCTAATTTAAAAATGGATCCAAGATGTTAATAAATACCTCAGCAAAGAAGATACACAGATGGCACATAACCATATGAAAAGGTGTTTCACACACTATGTTATAAAGAAAATGCATATCACACAGATGTAGAGAACAAACTAGTCATTACCAGTGGCTAGAGGGAAGGTGGATGGTGCAATATAGGGGTAGGAGAATAAGAGGTACAAACTATTAGGTATAAAATAAGCTACAAAGATCTATTGTACAACACAGGGAATAAACAATATTTTATAATAACTATAAAATTATGCAAAAATTATGAATCACTATAGTGCACACTTCCAATATATAATTTTGTACAGCGACTCTACCTCAATTTTGAAAAAAAGAAAGCTTAAAAAAAATCACAAAAATATTTTACTTTGTCAAATTTCTACCCATTTTCAAACAATCTGACCTAATTACAAGCATAATTGTTTGTGGAACTTTCTTGAAAATAAAATAGCATACATTTATAAACATATACACACAAAGGTTATGGCAGAGAAATGAAGACAGTTCATTTCTGGTTTGAAAGAAGGATCAACTACTCAGGAAGCCATATTTCACACTGTTCTCCAGTAACATTACAGACGTATTAAAAGAGAGCATACTATGTATTTTAAGTCTATTGAGAATTCTATAAATATTATCAGAAAATAATTTTCTCTAAAGAATAGTTCTAATATAAGGAACACAACAAATCAATTATCCTCTCCCAATATTTCTCAGGGGAGTATTTTAATTTGTGGTTGGTTTTTTCATGTACATACAAGCAAAAACAATAACACTTTTTTGAGGAAAATTTAAATAAGCTTTGCTTTACAAATAGCTTAAAAATTCTGTCAACTATAGCTTGAAGGTTTACTACAATAAAGATAAAAATCATTGTGGAGACTTTGCACATAGTTATGCCGCAGCATGCTCCTCAGTATCAGCTTTGCCCTTATTCTGACAATAAAAGATTGTTTGTCCACTCAGAAAAAAAGAAGAAAGTGTAGATTAAAACAACAATCAGATACCACTACACATACTAGAACAGCCAAAATCCGGAACATAAACACCACCAGATGCTGGTGAGGATACAGAGCAATAGGAACTATCATCCATTGCTGGTGGAAATGCAAAATAGCACAGCTTTCAAAGGCGGTTTGATGGCTCCTTATAAACCTAATGTGCTCTTATTATTACAATCCAGAAATCATGTTCTTTTGTATTTATCCAAAGGAGTTGAAATATACAGCCTATGAGAATGTATAGCAGCTTTATTTATAATTGTCAAAACTTGGATTTGGCAAGAAGTCCTTCAATAGGTGAATAAATAAATAAAGTATGGTACATCCAGACAATGGACTGTTATTCAGTATTTTTAAAAATGAACTATCAAACCATGAAAAGACATGGAGGAAACTTAAACACACATTACTAATCTGAGAGAGTGCATATTGTATGATTCCAATTCTATAACATTCTGGAAAAAAACAAAACTTTGGAGACAGTAAAAAGATTAGCGATCACCAGGGATTGGGGAGCAGGGGAGGGATGAACAGATGAAGCACAGAGGATTTTTAGGGTGATAAAATACTCTGGTGCTACCATAAGGACGCACACATGTCATTATACATGTCCAAACTAAAAGAATGTGCTAACTCAAAGAATGTACAAAATCAAGAATGAACTTTAATGTGAATTAAGAACTTTGGGGATTATAATGTGTTGATGTAGGTTTATCAATTTTAACAAATGTATCAATACCATTGTGTTGAGAGATGTTGATAATGGGGGAGGCTCTACATGTGGGGGGGTGGCAATAATACAAGAAATCTATGTACCTTGCTCTCAATTTTGCTGTAAACCTCAGATTGCTCTAAAAAAATTACCTCAATGAAAAAAATTTACCTCTGACATTAGTTAGAAATGCAGATTCAGCAGAATTTAAGTGCAGCCCACGAATCTGTATTTTAATACGCATTCCCTTCTCACTTCCACTCTCATCTTCTCACTCCAAGACTCAAATGCAACTGGACTACAGACCACACTTAGAAAAGTGCTAATAGAGAGAAAAATGATTTCCCTCTATTAGTTACAATATTATTTTTCTCTCTATTAGTTATAAAACTTTTCTGTGCTTCAGATTAAAATATGAAGAAAATTCAAACTATAAGTTTAGGAACCTCTCATCCCAAGAGACACTAATTCAGTGAGTGGAGTCTGACATCTGTATTTTAATAGGTTCACTGTTAACTCTGATTCTTAACTAGGATTAAGAACCACTGCTTTATGTATGCTGCTGGATTGTGGTCCTATCCATTCTGATTTCAATTCTCATGGCTAATTTTGCATCAAGTCATTTAAAGCCATTCCACACTGGACTTGTTTTCCTACAAGAATGGAAGGATTTTGCTATCTAACATTCCAATCAGAGGCTTTCATGCATAAGGCATTGCTCACAGGTGTTCATAATGATTGCTTTCCACAGCCAGTTGTAATGTGAAGCCTGTCTTCATTTTAGTTTATTTGCTTTTAAATATATACAATGCATAGGTAATAGCAAAGTTCTTAAACACAAAGATGTTAATTTCATCATGGAGGAAAGATGGACAAAAAGAGACACGGTGGCATTTACAAATTGCAACTTGACTTTTTGAGATTGTGAAGAGTAGTAGAATGGACATTTTTTTAAATAAGCATAATAGCTACTGTGTCCATTTCATGCCAAGACAATTAAATATAGTCTGCCCTCCCAGGTTCCAAGCTGAAGTGCATCCTTGAAGACAAAGACTCTAAAGTCTGCTTCACATAAATGTCTATGTTATCCCTTCACATATTCTCAACCTGTGGGTCTTCACTGGTCTCTACAAATAAATTATAGTCAGATGCTATCTATATGTATATTTATAATACATATAAAATATTGATATGTATATATAAATTATATAATACACATATATGCAAACACACATACACATATATAACAACTGACACATAATCATCATCCATGAAATGCCAGCAACTTTTCTTTTGAAATATACTAAAAAGAAACAAAATCATAGTGTAAAAAGTGCTTTGAAAGATGTGAAACATACTCAGGCAAGATGCTATAAAAATAATAATGATGAACATTTATCACAATGCTGCCTAAGGCCATCCCCGTAGGTCTGGGTCTGTCTTCCTCACTCCTGATATAAATGCCCAGTTGTTTCTTCCCCTGAGTTTTGAATGATAGCCAGGTTCTTTTCACATCTATCAAATGAGTCCTACCAGTGCCTACCCAAACTCCATCCATCCTTCTACATCACCAGTTGGTTGGAAAGGGAAGGAACTTCTGTTTACTATGAATTTTGCATTTCAGGTACTATAATTACCTATTCATTGATTTAATCATCAAATATTTATTGAGCACCTACCATGTGCCAAACACAGTTGGGAGGTTCCTGCAAGTGAGTGAGCATCTGTCTTCAGAGAGTCTCATAACGTGTGTCGCATGCATTGTCTCATTCACTCCCATGAATAAGTCCTTAGATGGTGCTCTTATTACCATCCCCATATTATGGATAAGAAAATGAGGCTAAGGTTAGGTAACTTGTTGTTTCACACAGCTACATGATGAAGTTGGACTTAAAAATACAGTTGACTGCAGAGCCCATATGAAGTTTCTCCTCTTTTTCAATTTTTGTCCTATTTTGCCTACTTTTTTAATGCAAACTAACATACAACTCAGTTCTTACTATTGCTAAGTCAAGGAAAGACTTGCTGAGTGCATGCATGCATGCTCAGTCACCAAGTCATGTCTGACTCTTTGTGACCCCATGGATGCACAAGGCCCCTCTGTTCATGGGATTTCTCAGCCAAAAATACTGGAGTGACTTGTCATTTCCTCCTCTAGGGGCTCTTCCCAAGCTAGAGCTAGAACCCACATCTCCTGCATCTCCTGCATTGGCAGGTAGATTCTTTACCACTGAGCCACTTGGGAAGCCCCAACTTATGAGAGCATGCAATAAAATGTAAGCAAAATTTAGAACAGAACATGCCTGACCATGTCCAGCTAGTTCTTCTCAGTGCAGTGGGAGCAGCTCCATGGCCTGTCTTATCTCCTTGGCCAAGAGCAAAGAAGATGTACCAAAGTGAGCAAATACCTCTGACTGGAGCTTGCCAAGATAGGGACAGGCCAGTGCCTGAATAACTACCTTCTTTAAGGGGTCTTCCAATTTTGTCTTTTCTGTAATTGCTAAGTATGCAAAATTCTATACATCTTCAACCTACTAATAAGTTATCTACTAAGATATTTAAGGCTATAAAATTTATTATTCAAAAACTGTCATTAGCACATTACTAGAATCTCCCATGGATGGAACTTCTATTTTCTACTAAGAAGACTGACTTCATCAAAATGCTTCCCTATGTTGCACAGTTTTCATTGTAACTCAAGCAGGTCATTGTAACACTTGCAATTTGTAGGAAGCAAATTTTGTTACCTTTACACCACCAGCATTGCTTTGATCATGGTTTTATTTCTGCCATTCTTGCTTTGTAATGACTATTTACTGCTATTTTAGCAGCACTATCAATCTCACTTGTGGGTTGTTTGGTTAACCTTGCAGAATATAATGATAGATATGTATGTATTTTGTTACCTACTGATCTAATGCTAGACTTTGACATGCATGCATTATGTTTCAAATATGAATCACTCATACTTCATTGATAAAGCAGATGGATCCATAACTGCAGTTTCTTTCAACATATGGTAACACTTGATTGGTATTGCCTGTGAATTTGAGACATTCAAATGGGATTCTGTTTCTGGTTTAGCTAAATAAACTCCAACTGAATCAACTATTGGGCACACACCTATATACTCTAGACAAATATATTAAAAAAAAAAAAAACTACCTTAAGTTACATGAAAAAGTAGAAAGATTTTGGAGAGAAGGAAGCAGCAAGTTAAGTTTCTCTTTTATACATTTAACCCTAAGGACAGGCCACAATTAGCAACACTAAATTACTAAAACTCCAATAGAACATTTATGTTTGTAATCCTGAAAACAAGAGAAAAAAAGTTTAATATAACTGTAACTGCTATAAAGTGAGTGTGGGAGGGGTCCTCAAAAAGGAGAAAATAAGAGTGGGAAGCCTTAAATTCTGTACTTAAACTATGTCAAAATCTCTGGATACATGGGACAGATTATTGAAAGCTAAAATAAGGATAACAGAATTGAATGAAAATTTGAAATGCTTTTATAGACATAGCTTTTTCAGTTTGAACCCAATAAAGCTAATACTCTGTTAGGAAAGAAGAAAAGAATATTCTCAGAGGATTATGCAGAATATATAATCTGTACAACCTAAAAGTTATCAATGTCCAAATGCAATCCAAAATCACTCAGCATAAAGGAAGCAAGAAAATATAATCCATTCTCACGAGAAAGTATAATCAACAGAAACCAACCATAAAATGACCCAAATTTTGAACTAGCAGAAAAAGATTTTAAACAGCTATTTAAAAGTGTGCCAAATAATGTAAAACAAAATGTGATTACAATGAACAAAGAATAGAAAATCTTAGAAAATTAATAGAAAACATGTTAAAGGATTCTAGGAAATCCTAGAAAAGAAAATAAGATATCTGAAAATTTTAAATTCATAGTACGGACTTAATGGCAGATTGGAGAACATAGTCGACCTACTAACTTGAAGACAGGTAAATAGAAAATATCTATTCTGAAAAAGAAAGAGATAAAAGACAGAAAAGAAAAAAAAAAGCAAAATCTTGAGCACCTATAGGACAATACCAGATTGTTTAACACAGATGAATTACAGTTTTAGGATAAAACAATAGAAGCAGAAAAAGCATTGAAAAAAAATGACAAAAATGCCCCCAACTTTCATGAAATACATAAATTTACAAATTCAAGAAACGCAATGAACTCCAAGAAAAATAAAATGAAGAAAAATCACACCTACTGATAAAGAAAAATGAAATCATCTTGAAAGCTACCAAAGAAAAAGACACTTGGCATACTAGAAGAGAACAGTTCAGATGATAATAGAGGAATAACTAAGACCAGAAAACAGTGTACCAATCTCTAAAAAGTGCTGAAAGAAATTGACAACCCAGAATCCTAACCTAGCAAAAATATTTTTGAAGGCAAGAATAAAGAAGAAATAATGATAGATCTGGATAAAAGAAAACTAAAAGATTGTGTTATCTTATAAGAAATTATCCCCCCAAAATGCTTTAAACCAAAGGTAAGCAGTAAAATGAAAACACAGATCTTCAGGAACAATGAATATCATTAGAAATATTAAATTCCTGGATAAACATAAAATATTGTTTTCCTCTTAATTTCTTTTTCTATAACAATTTAAAGTAAAAATTATAATATTATCTTGTGAGAATTAGACAATACACAAGAAAAACATCATATCAGATAATCACAGTGGAAGGTATAGACTGATACAGTTGCAATGTTTTTACATTTTGCATGAAGTGGCAAAATATTAAAATTAAGAAGCATATCTAAAAAAAAAAGTATATCTTAAGCCTTAGAGCAGCCATTAGAAAGATAATGCAGAGTTATAACTAAGAAACCAGGAAATAAATAGAATTCTATAAAGAATCCAAAGAATCCAAAAGAAAAGAACAGAGGAAAAAAATATCAGAGGAAATAAATGAAAAACAAACAACAAAGCTTAATGTAATTATTGAAGTATCTTGGAATCCTGACTGTTGTCCTCTAGCATTAAAGCATTCATACTTCATTCTACATGCAGCAGACAAACCAATACTGCTTTGTAAAATCACTCATTCAATAAATATTTACTGAGTTAATACTATGTGCAGTGCATTAATGTTATGTGCCTGGTACACAGTGATAAAAAAGATTTTGTCTTTTTTATAAAAGTAATAGGAAATCATGAAAGGTATTTCAGCAGGGAAGTAACATGATAAGATTTGCAAGCTCTCTGTGTGAGGAACTGGGTGGAGGAGGTGTGGGAGGGGTGGGGAATGCAAGAGGAAGACGACAGGGCTGTTGCTCAATTCAGGGGAGAGGTCTACCTCTAGGAGATGGGAGAGGTCTACCATCTCTAGATGGCTTGGAAATGGCTAACAAGACTAAACTTGGAGAACCTTCCCTGAAATTAAAAGATCTAAAAATATGTTAGAAAAAAATTTACAGGGCATGGTGATGAATCGTTTATAAGGAGTGAAGAAAAGGGTGATTTCATAGAGGATTTCTAGTTTTCTTTTGTGGAAAGCCACTTGAGGAGGGTGCCATTTGCTGAAGTTAGGAGACAGTGGCAAAAGTGAAGACCATGAGTTCATTTAGGGATATTTTAAGTTTGAGTGACACTAAAGCAGCCAACTGGAGATTTCAATTAGGGAATTTATGTCGTATTCAATGCAGTATCCAGTACTAAATACAGTGTATGTTTCAAAATAAAAATTCAACACATATTTGTTAATTGACCAGCTTGGAATAAGAAGAAAAAGAAAAAATAATAATTTATTAAGCATTGACTCTTCCAATCATTCTGAGAGGCATTTTGTCTGAGGCATCTCATTTAATTCCACTGTAACAGTTCAACTTTGGTGATTCCAACTTTACCGATTAGGGAACACTCATGAAGCTTAAGTAAGAAAACAATGAAATTGTAGAATCAGAATTAAAACTCAGATCTGCCTAGTCACAAGTCACTTGCCAAGCCATTGTTCTTACTCACAATTTCCTGCTCACCCACCACAATGTAACATTCATTTTACGGAAAATAAATCAGCTTCTTCCTTTGTATCTTAGAAAAACTCTCCCTCTCTTTTCCCCCTAATCATTGAATTTCTCACTCAGACATGGATACTTCGGAATGAAATTTGGCAGTTTCTACTTTGCCTCTACCAGAGATTAAGAGAAGAGAGTCTGCTGCCTTCTCTACCTGCACTTTGCTGGAGAAGAATTAAAATAGAAAAATGGAAATGTTTTCATTCTCCCAGATCACAGATGCACTCATTTCATGTGTATTGTTCAAAATTTCAAGGAAGCTGAAATCTAATTTAATCTATTACACGATTGTACTAAATGACTTAACCACATCAAAGCAGCAGTGGACTCACACTCTTGGAAGGGACATTGTAAAATGGTTTTCAAACTATAATGCAGTCTCTCAGGTGCTTGAGACAGGGACGCCCATCTCTGAATATAAAGATTCCCTTACGCTTCTGAGATCAAAACAACAGAGCCATTATTTGAGAGGCCGGATGAAATACCAGAGCCATTTCTTATTAGCTTCAGTCATTAAAGAGAATTTAGTAGCCTGGCTATTTATGCATTTTTCTTCCCTGCCTTTTAAAAAAGGCAATCTTAATGGAATGAAAGGGCGGAAGATTTTGAAGATCAAGATTAAGGGTAACTTTCCTACTAATTACATTGTTTTCTGCTTTCAGAAAAGAAAACCCAAACCAGTTTTCCAGTTCCCCTCTCTACCTCATGCTAAACAATTCAAGAACAAGAGATGTCAAGCATATTGTCCTTCGCTTAGAGTGAGGAAAATTACTACCATACTACTGTTACTGTTATGAGTACTAGAGAAAAACACCCATCTATCCTCTGGAACATCAGATGTGTTTTCCCATAGCAACAATACTGTGGACAAATTTGGATCCCCAGTAGGACGCTTAAAAGCCAAGTCAAGCCATGATGCTGATGTAAAAACACTACTACATCCAAGCACTTAGGCAAGATCCTATGAATCTCAGAAACATCAGAATTGCATCTCCTGTCCCCGTCTCCCTTGATAGCAACTATTTTGAAAGCCATATAATAGCGGACATTCAACCTTTGTGTAAAGAAGACAGTATCTGACAGGGTAGAATAGCTTGATATTGAATAGCATAGACACTAGAACTAGATTAGCTAGGTTTGACTTCTGTCTCCCAACACTACCTAGCTCTGAACATTGAACAAGTTACTTCTTTTACTCTATGCCTCAGTTTTCACATCTATACAATGGGAATTTAAGGAGTATCCTTACCAGGCTTCCCTGGTAGTCCAGAGGTTAAGAATCCATCCTGCAATGCAGAGGACACTGGTTTGATCCCTAGTTGAGGAAGATTCCATGTGCCATGGGGCAACTAAGCTCATACGTCACAACAGCTGAGCCCACGTGCAGCAACCACTGAAGCCTAAGTACCTTGAACCTGTGCTCTTCAACAAGAGAAACCGCCTCAGTGAGAAGCCCATACACCGCAAGAAAGACCCAGTGCAGCCAAAAACAAATACATAAATTTTTTTTAAAAAATAATTTTTAAAAGTTAGAGCCAGATTCCTAATCCAGCTCTGATTCTCAAATTCCACGTTCTGAAATATACAGCCAGGACTCATTGCCTGTGATGATGGAGGGCTCTTGGGAAGAGATCTCTTGCCCTGACACTCAATTTTCTTCATTAATGCCTCCACCATGGTCTCCACAATAAGAAGTCAAAACGGATGATGACTGGAACTCTTTCTCCCTTTAAAGGGCCCAGCTCCCTGCCCAGCATGGGCTGAGCCATAAATTGGGTATTCAGAGGTCAAAGAATGCTTGTGTTTTGAATTGCCACTGTAGCTTTCTGTTGAATCTGTGAGTGTGAGCTCTTTGAAAATACCGCAAGCCTATGGATATATTGATCGTGGCCTTGGAAATCCTGGTGGATGTAGTTATTTAAAGTAAAGACGACTGACCATGTGCAGTCAGAATCGTAACAAACTGAAGTATTACAGAAACTAGGACATTAAAATGCAGAGACGGCTGGGACCCAAAAGCAAGTTGTATGTAGAGACGTTTCCCAGAAATCAACTGTTAAAGAGCTAAGGGGGTGTTCTCCTCACAGGCTTGACACTTTGCAGTTTCCCTTTTCATTCAGAGATGGATGCTAAAAGAAACAGAGCAAAGACAGACAAGAAACAAGAATCTTCCAAGGCCTGAAAAACAGGTCTAGTGGCACTGAGGTTTCCTCTGAGACAAGGTAGGAAAGGATAGATCAGCCTTCTTGATTGCTGTGAGCCTCCCACAGTACACAAACTTCTTGATTATTTTGAAAATGTATTTTTGATTATTAGGAAGGTTCCTTTAAGGAGTTATAGAATCCCAAACCGGAAAAGGGATTAGCCTTTCAGAGCACTTACCATGTGTCAGGCATTGTGTTTTCACCTTAAATCCTCCCAGAAACCTGGCAATTTTTGTCCTCACATTACAGCTGAGACTCAGAGTGGGTTAAGTAATGCCAGGGTCATAGGGCCAGGACAGGACACACTGGCTCCTAGCCTGCCCAGCCCACAAGCAGAGCTTTTACCCAGTCAGTGTCCACTAACTACCCCCAGTGTGACCTTGTCCAACATTCATCACCCTGTGAAGTAGCCTGGACAGCATCCCCAGTGAGTGGCTTTGCAGTGTCCACTTAAATACTAGCTACAAAAGGAACCTTTTTATGTGCAAAATGCACGTAAAATAAAATTTGTCATTTTAACAATTTTAAAACCTGCAATTCAATAGCATTTACTATGTTCTCAAGGTTGTACCACCATTGCCACAATCTAGTTCAAGAAAATTTGAATCTCCCCAAAAGGAAGCCCCCTTCCCCATTCCCTATCCCCGCTTCCCCACTGCCACTAACGAGCTGTCCCTGTGATCTTCCTATTCCGGATAATTCATATCGATGGAATCATACAAAATGAGCATTTGTGTCTGGCTTCTTTCACTCAGTATAATATTTTTAAGGTTCACCCATGTATTAGCAGGTATCAGTACTTTATTTCCTTTCATGGCTGAATAATATTCCAATGTAATGGACATTCCACATCTTATTTATCTTTTCCTCAGTTGCTGGACATTTCTGTCACTACTTTTGGCTATCTGGAATAATTTTTGAACATCTGTTTTAATTATTTGGGATGTATATCTAGGGGCAGAATTACTACTTCATATGTGAATTCTGTCTAACTTAGTGAGGAACCATTGAAGTGTTTCCATAATGGCTATACTGGTTTGCATTCACATCAGCAATCTATGAAGTCTCTAATTTCTCATCAAGTTTGTTATTTTCTGTTGTTTTTAATTATAGCCATTTCAGTGGGTGTGAAGAGGTAACCCGTTATGCTTTTGATTTGCATTCCCCTTATAATTAATGACACTGAGCATCTTTTCATGTGCTTATTGGCCATCTATATATTTTCTTAGATAAATGTCTATTCAAGTAATCTGCCTACTTTTTAACTAGATGGTTTGTCTTTTTGTTGTTGAATTGAAAGAAGTTTTTTTAATATATTATGGATACTAGACCATAGGTGAATACATAATTTGTAAATATTTTTCCCCATTCTGTTTTGTCACTCTTTTGATGGTGTCCTTTGATGAAATCAAGTTTTTTATTTTGATGAAGCCTAACTTATTTTTTCTTTCATTGTTTGTGCTGTTGTTATGTCTATCAACCACTGCCAAAGTCAAGATTAGTCCTGCATTTTCTTCTAAGAGTTTTATAGTTTTAGCTCTTACGATTAAGTCTTTGATCCACTTTGCATTAATTTTTGTACATGATATGAGGTAAGGGTCCAAGTTCATTCTTTTGCATGTGAGTGGGGCTTCCCCAGTGGCTCAGTGGGTGAGGAAACTGCCTGCAATGCAGGAGACATAGGAGACAGGGGTTTGATCACTGGGTCGGGAAGATCGCCTGGAAGAAGAAACGGCAACCCACTCCAGTATTCTTGCCTAAAAAGTCTCATGGACAGAGGAAGCTGGCAGGCTGCAGTCCATAGCGTCACACAGAGTAGGACATGACTGGAGGGACTTGCACGCACACGCATCAGCCACCGCATACCCCACTCACGTGTCAGAAAATCCTGCCTCACCTTGTGTTGAAATATACCTCATATTACCACTAACCTCTGATCTCACTTCTGCCCTCTGGAGTCTTATCATTACCCACAATGACACGATCGGGAAACTTGTTAAGCTCTCGTTATTTTCCAGGAATATTCTAAGTTTTTTACTCCTATTATTTATCAGAGTATGTCCTCCAACACTAGAGATACCATCATTATCCCCAGTTTATAGATGAGGAAACTGGCATGGAGAGGTTAAGTAACTAACTCATGCACAGGTACACAGCAGATCCAGGATGCAAACCCTCTGAGAGTTCAACACTCCAGCTCACAATCTCAACCTGCGGAGTGGTTGAGCAAATGTTCATCGAGTGTCTCTGGGTCAGGCACTGTGTTAAGAGCTATAAGTTCAAAGTTAACTGGGCCCCCCTCCCTGCCTTCATGAAGTTTATATATTACTGGAGAAAACACTAATCAATATCAAGTCTCCTCTGGTGAGTGTTGTAATGCAGGAACACCAAAGATAGATATTCTTCCTAGGAAAGTAGAAATCTTCACTAAGTTCACAAAAACCCTTGCCTCTCACCACTCCACTTCCCCATCCAGTCTAACTCATGTTCATGTTACCACTCCTGATATAAATACCCCCATCCTTGGACAGAGACTAAGATTCTCTGGACCACTGCTGCTCTCCTTAGCTTCACATGGCCCCACGGTGACCTGGAATATTAAGAAGGATCATTCTCCAATGTGGGAGCTCCAACTCATTCATGAGTGTTCACGTTACCATTCCCAAAATGATCTTCCACCTATTCCCATAGTGCTTGGAATCTCTTCAATTATTCATTCTTCCATTGGCAAAGGTGCTTACTCTTCCAAAGACCAAATATCTCTCTCTCTAGAAGTCAGCAAGTAGAGAACTACATTTATTAAGGACCTATCACATACCAGGCATTTTACATAGACTATCTCCCAAAAGAGCACAGTGAGGTAAGCATTATTAGCCCCATTTGACACAGGCAGAAACTGAGACTCAGAGTTTAGGGAATGAAGTGGCAGGTTAATATTTAAGCCCAGGACTGTCTAACCTCCCTGCAGAAACCCCTTTGGTAGCTTTTCTGAAAAGAGAACATTTAGTTTATGCTAAACCACTTTCTGGGACTAAGAGCTCATAATCCACATTTGACCCATAGTGGAGTGTCGCTGGTTGTTAGAAAGTGTCTGCTTCTAACAACAAAAGCATTCCGGAAATGAAATGGGCTGCTTCAGGAGGGGTAGTAATATTCTCATCTCAGGACTTTCTCAGCTGTCAAAAGGTCTTTGTTTTAAATGGCGATTTTCAGTCCCCAATTAGCCAACTCATTCCCAAATGCAACATAGCAAAGATGACAAACCACTAGAGCCGATCTGAATGCCTATATCATTCCCTAAAAGCTAAAAGGACAAAACTGTTTAAACAAAAAAAAAAAGCTATGTTTATCTTGCCACTTTTCTCATAGGCAAGGGCATTGTAGGCAGTGGAGAGTGAGAGCAAAATTAAACTATAAAGAAATAATTGACAGTGTTTCCTTAATCGTGGTCTGGATCTGCTGATCCAGCCAAAAGCGAGGGGGCAGAGGTGATCTTTGCTATGCCACATTGAATAATGCAATCATATTTTTGATACCAAACTACATTTAACTGCCCTATAAATCCTGCCTGCCTCCATACCACACCTCATTATCTCACAAGAAATGTACAACCTCTGGAAAGTCAGATGTGGGGAGACTTGTGCCCCCCAGCTGAGATGGAGACGCAAAGCTGAGGGGCAGGTGCCTGCTGCACAGCCGTCCATCTTCCTGCCTGCATGCCAGGAGCTTCACTCAGGTATCCTTGGTGCAACTTGCTCTGGGACATTAAGCAAAGTATTCCACCCTTCTGGGATTCGGTATTTCATCATTAAAATGGGAGCAGGCGGTATCATTACTCCCATTTTGCAAATAACAAAGGTCAGGTACAGAGAAGTTAGAAAGTTGCTCAAGGTCAAAGTCAAACATCTCAGTTAAGTTTAGTCACTCAGTTGCATCCGACTCTTTGTAACCCCATGGACTGCAGGACATCAGGCTTCCCTGTTCATCACCAACTCCCAGAGCTTGCTCAAACTCATGTCCATTGAGTCAGTGATGCCATCCAACCATCTCATCCTCTGTCATCCCCTTCTCCTGCTGCCTTCAATCTTTTCCAGCATCAGGGTCTTTTCCAATGAGTCAGCTCTTCACATCAGGTGGCCAAAGTACTGGAGCTTCAGCTTCAGCATCAGTCCTTCCAATGAATATTTAGGCTTGATTTCCTTTACGATTGATTGGTTTGATCTCCTTGCTGTTCAAGGAGTCAAATATTTAGTCAAAGGGAATCCGGACATCAAATGCAAATGTGTCTGTCTTGACTCATAAATACACTCTTCCATAAATGAGAAAGCTCTAACACTGTGACTCAGTGGAACTTTGCTGGAACCATGAGGGTGAAAACCCCTTAACAGTAGCTTCCACAGTTTGGAGCTTATTGTCAACATCTGAACTGCCCAGATTCCCAAAGGAGGAAAATGCATGAAATAAGCACAGTGTTTAGTGTTCAAGCTTGACTTAGAGGTATGTGGTGGGGATAGCAGAAATGATTGGTACAGAGAAGAGGGGAGAGTTCTTTCTCACTCTCTTTGGAAGGCAAAAGGAGGAGGATGCCACTCTGCCTGGCTTGGGAAGAAGCAAAGAGCACACTGCGTCATTTTTGCCGTGTTTCCAGCTACATGACTTGAAAAGCCAAGTCCAGGTTCAATGCATCATTCTTGAGGCTGGAAACAAAATCCCTCTTTGTTCCCCAGTGAAACTTATCTCTGAAGAGCTGCACAACTTCCTGTGAGATATAGCCCTGCAGATGTGCCATGAGAGACCCGCCTGGCTGTGCTGCCATCACTCAAAGTGCAAGAATGGGCACTTTGTACTGCTGGACTGAAAATGACACTCTCTGCTCTGATCCCCGTTGGGGTTCCCAAGTGGACAAAACTTCCTGCTAAGGGGAGGGGCTGTGGGCAGTGGATGTGTGTGTGATGTTGTTTTGTTCCTTTGTGAATTTGTTTAGTTATTTATAGAGCCAAAGGAAAAAGCAAGCGGGCAGAGTGTAGCACAGTGTTTTGCAAACTGTATTCCATGGAACCCTTCCAAGGGTTGGAGACCCTGGAGGCTGGAAGTAGAACACAGGGTGGGTGGAAGAGCAGGCAAAGCTCCAGGATATTATATCTGCCTCCTTCTCCCCCAGCCAACACCATCAACAATAACAATCACAGCAGTTCTAACAATTTAATGTAGGAGGCTAGATATGATTTTATTTCAACAGACTTTTATAGTTTAAAAAGTGTTTGAAAAGCACAGTTGCTATAGATAAATTCCATCCTCAACTTTGCTAAAATGTAGCTCTGTGATGTTGAATAGTTATTTTCAACTCTGGTCTCAGTCTCTTTGTCTATAGAACAAGGAAAAGCATCAAGTCCCCTAGTACACTCTAGGTAAAAGGAGGAATTACAAAAAAAATTCTGACAGTTTCATACAAGAGAAAATGAAAAAAGAAGGAAACCCTCTCTGTAAGATGGTTTAATTTTCAATTAATATAGGGCAAGAAGCTCTTTCTGACTTTATTATAGGCCCAGAATTAAATGAGTACCAACAGACTGTACATAGTACTCAGAAAGCTACCCTGGGTGCTACTAAAATTAACACACTATTTGAACATCTTTATAAGGGACATTAATTTTTCTCTGGTTGGAAACATGAGCTATACTAAATTGATGTCTAGATAATCAAAAAGGGGGGGGAAGGCGATGCAGTTGGACAAAAACAAAAGGGGAGAATCAAAATTTTCTCGTTGAGTATGCAGGTAGGAACTACTGATGGCACAAGATAGGAAGGATTTCATGCTGGATTGTTCAACTGTCAGCTTGGTTAAACTGGGAACTTGGTTTCCCAGAATTCCCTTCCATACATGATTCTGAGCTGGCATCAGCCAGGCGAGGAAGTTGTGTGAGATTTGAGGGGCAGAAGTAGAAGAATGACCGTCACCCTCTGAAGGTCTTACTGCGATCAGTGGCAAACACAGAGGTTCCCAGTGGTCCCAGCTTGTCCTCACTTCTCTGCACGTCAAGCTCTTCTTCTGGACCCTGGGCTCTGCTGAACAATAGCTTGTCCCAGGGTCACCACCAGACACCTGACGGCAGTAGACAGGCAAAGACAACTTCTCATCGATTTCATTCCTCACAAGTTGCTCCCTTGAGGTCTCACTCCAGCAGTCATGCATGACTTCTCAGGTACCCCTGGGAAGCTCCAACTTGTTCTTTTGTATCAACACGTAAAAAAGATTGGTTAGCAACATATTTCTCAGATACTCCAACCGTCTTTTTGCCCATCACTTCGTTAGCTCCTTCCACAACTGTATCAGGTCTCATTCCTCTGCTCAGCCCCTTATCTGAACACTCACAGGAACGCTGCTTCCCTAACCGATCCTTAAAGGACACAGAAAATTCTGACTGGAAGTCAAAGCTACCGTAGCATAAAATCTACAATATATGGCATTGCCTTTGAGACAGCAGCAAGCAGAGGTTGGAAGGGCAACTAGGACGCTGTTTGTAGAGGCTAAAAGATCAGTGAGTAAATCTGAGGCCAGATAAAGGGCAATCAGTATTATATGGTGGTGAAACAACTGGCAAAACTGTCACTTATGATGATTTGGAAGATAGAAAATGTACTGGATAAACTTGCTGATCTGCCTAAAACATTTCCAAGCAGGATGTTGAAAGTGTCAGTTGTCATCTTTTATCTACATACAACAAGTTGCAGGAAGAGAAATATGAGCTAAAAAGAGAAATGACCCATTTTCAAGCAGAATTGTTAAAACTACATATGCAAATCAGACTGCTATGAGCAGAACACCTGTGTGTGTGTGTGTGTGTGTGTGTGTGTGTGTGTGTGTGAGAGAGAGAGACAGAGAGAGAGAGAGAGATGCAATTTAGGATTTGCTGAATTAGAAAATAAAGTTAATTTCACATTCCTTAGTCTATGTAACCAGCAAAAATTTCTTAAATTAAAAATTAGCCTCTGAGTAATGATTAAATTAAACATGTGATCTTAAGAAGCTACGTTAAGACCTCAGGAAATTTTAAATTAGTGACTTACAGATTTTCTCAGTAAGTAAAGAGGACTCAAAAATCTTAAGCATGTTACCTGTAATAGTCTGACTTGCAGATTGAGAAGTATTTCTCAAAAGAAAGTTATTTCTCAAAAAGATATGGATTTTAGACATGAATTGAACCCTAGGGAGATATATGGAAACCCACAAAATTTTTAAGAAACTTGTACTAACAAAAGCACTGCCAAATTGGACAAAAAGGAGTATAAACCATTCAAAATGAGAAAATTCCTCTGGGTACCAAACTTTGTCTGGGCAGAAAGTAGGTTGACAATGCAGTCAGCTGTAAATGCAAGCCAGTTCTTATCAAAAAAAAAAAGAAGAAGAAGAAGGAGAAAGATCTCAGAGAGTTCTACCAAAACAGAAGATAATAAAGAGCAAGGGAGAAGAGTGGGTTAGAAAATTATATACAGGACAGGTTCAAAACTGAACCCTTGTCAGTGAACATGCCCCATCAATAGAGTAGGGGACTCTGAGAGTATGTACTCTGCTGGATTTCTGAATTTCTATGAAAATTCTTTACTAGTCTTGCAAGCCTCCTCTTTTTGAATGTGTCTTTTAAAGCTATCCTTTCTCTATCTCATCACTGTACCCTGTGTGTGTGTGAGATAGATATCTTGTATTTTTAATTAATAGTTCTCTGAATCAAGAGCAGCTACCCCTAAGAAGCTGAATTAGAGGAATTTCATCTCCATCTAGATCTGATGAATCTGCAATAGTGAGATAATGACTTCAGGACTTTGCCATAATGAAATGAGACTTTGGGGGGGTCTTATCCCATTATGAGAGGATAAATGTATTTTGTATGTGGAAAGAATGTAAATAAGTATGACCAGAGGATAAACTGGGGTGGGAGTACAAGGGGTAAAAATGACTATGAATTCCTTTGAAGTTCCTATCATCAAGGCAAAGAGTCAATGTCCTCACTTTTTTCAACTGGGGTGGCCAAGAGACTTGCTTTGACAATAGAAAGCAAGAGAAGTGATATTATGTGGTTTCTTAATGCATCCATCTACTCTCACCCTTGTGCATGTACCACTCCATTCTTATTCTCTTGGTCGTTCTCATTGCAACTTATGAAAAAGCCCAGGGTAGTCTCCTTGGGGATGAAACACCACTTGAAGAGAGAAACCATGCAGAAGTAGACAAGGTCAGTCATCCCCACTGCTGTAGCCGTGCCAGCTGAGTCCCAGTTAAATCCTATATATATAAAGGAGGCCATCTAGGCCAGCCACCCCCTAGAAAACAAACCAACTGACTTTATATGCATAGTTGAGCCCAATATCATACGGATTAGCCCAGTCCAAATTTCCAGTCTGTAGAATCACAAATAAATAATGACTAACTGTGTAGGTATCTTGCCGTGAAGTAATAGAAAGCTGAGGTGGTTACAGGGAGACAAAATCTGGAATTGATTCTTTGGAGTCAGGGACCAGGACAAGGCAAGAAAGTTATCTAGAATGTAAATGTGAAGAAGGCATTCACTCTCAGGATTGTGCAAGTACCCCTTAAATTTTTCACCCCATACATTTCCCTCCCCTAACTTAAGACCCTAGTTCTCCTGACTAGATCCAAAGGCATTAATGACCCGGTTGCTAGTGGTGAAAGAAATACTGCTCATCCACAGCATGAAGTGGAAAGATCTTTTCCTAAGTTATCATCTTGCAGCACCTAGAATCAAGTGCCCATATACGAGAAGTCTTTGAACAGCCAACTAGCTGCTGTCACAGAGTATTTTAGTAAAAACAATGAGTTGGTGGTGGTTGTTTAGTTACTAAGTCATGTCTGATTCTTTTGTGACACCATGGACTGTAGCCCACCAGGCTCCTCTGTCCAGGGAAGTTCCCAGGCTAGAATACTGAAGTGGGTTGCCATTTCCTTCTCCAAGGGACCTTCCCAACCCAGGGATTGAACCCACCACACCTGTACTGCAGGCAGATTCTTTACCACTGAGCTACCTGGGAAGCCCAATGAGTCGGTAAGTTGTTCCTAAGAGTAAAGGAGAAAATGAACTTAATGCTTTAAACTCCCAGCTCAAAGTTTGATTAAGGAACCAGAAATCTTCTATGACTACACTAAAAGACACCACTATCTCTTGTAGCCACAGGTAGAGATTTCAGAAAACCAAACCAAAAATCTAATTCTAAAGGTAGCTGAATTATAACACAAAATGTATCACAAGCTTATAGGGTCCTGCGTTAAAGGTAAGGTACTAAATGGGAAAGGATAAGACTCCTTGATACAGAGACAATGTATATGAGAAAATTCCAGTGAAGCTGAGGGCCTTAAACTCCAATTTTTCTGAGCATCCTCTGCCAATAAAAACAATACTTCCCCCTTAATAGTTTTAGGGAAAGATGGTGAAAGGACTGGAAAGCATCCAAGAATATGGGTAGAAATAGGATTGCTTTGCCTAGGAAAGAATACACAAGCAGGTACATGAGATATGACTCTAATTACATGAGAAGCTAGCTTTGTAGGAAGTTTAGATAAACTTATAGTCTAAGTTTATCACCTAGACTATAGGAACAAATCAAGAACAAGTCAGTAGACATGATGCGTATACTACTATATGTTAGAATTCCTTTCTGGAATTTTTTAAACAAAATTATGCTTTTCCAAATTCTAAATGCCAAGAAAACCTGTCAAGAAATTAGGAAAATGAATAATTCAAGAAATCCTTTCACAATGTGTATATATATATCAAATCATTGCATTATACACTAAGTATTTCACAGTTGTATTAATCATACCTCAATAAAGCTGGAAAAACTGAGATTGCTCCAAAATAATGTTATCAAAACAACTTAGTATCTCCAGCTACACCATAAATTTTCCATTTGCCCCTTTCTACCCATTCTCCACTCATCCATTCTGCTCTGTACCCTGAAACACTGTCTTGTACGGACTACATGGAAGATTTTTATGTCCTTCAGATTTCTGAAAGATTGGCCAATAGTAGACTATAGAGGGGCTTCCCTGGTAGCTTAGCTCAGCTGGTAAAGAATCTGCCTGTAATGCAGGAGACCTCGGTTTAATTCCTGAGTTGGGATTATCACCTGGAGAAGGGGTAACCTACCCACTCCAATATTCTTGGGCTTCCCTGGAGGCTCAGAGAGTAAAGAATCTGCCTGCAACGCAGGAGACCTGGGTTCGATCCCTGGCTTGGGGAGATCCCCTGGAGGAGGGCATGACAACCCACTCCAGTATTCTTGCCTGGAGAATCCCCATGGACAGAGGAGACTGGCAGGCTACAGTCCATGGGGTCAACAAAGGGTCAGACACGACTGGTGACTAAGCGCAGCACAGCACGACTAAGGAAGAGGGCTTCCCTGGTGGCTTAGTGGTAAAGAGTCTGTCCGCCAATGCAGGAGACATGAGTTCCATCCCGGGGTCAAGAAGATCCCCTGGAGAAGGAAATGGCAACCCACTCCGGTATTCTTGCCTGGGAAGTCCCATGGAGAGAGGAACCTGGTGAGCTACAGTCCATGTGATTGCAAAGAACTGGACATGACTTAGTGCCTAAACAACAACAAAGACTATGGAAGGAAGAGAGAGGAAAGAGAATATGTGCAAGGTATTCATTCAGCTGGCTTCCTCCCTCAAAGGTCAGATTGATTTGTCTGTGTCCATGACCAGACAAAGTGGTTTCTTTCACTTGACTCTGTTTGATTGCATATCCTTCTTCTCATCACTGCGACTGAGGGAGACAGCTCTTCCACTCTTCCTAGCCTCAGGATACTGAAGTATCTCTAATAGTACTTTTGTACTTTAACTTTGTTAAAAGTTCCTTCCTAAACAGAGCTTCTGTGAATCACCTTATTTGAATGTCTCATTTATTTCCTGTTGGGACACTGGTTTATAGACCAGTAGAAAGAGAACTTCTCTTTCTCAAATAGTTCTAGCAAAAATCTCAAGGCTGTTGCTCATTGGCTTATATGCCATAGCTTTAGTTAAGTGGTCACTAATAATTGTGGCCATAGAAATGCAGCATTTTGATTAACCAGACCTTTTTCATGTATCTATCCCTGGGAGTAAGGTCAGTCCCACTGGAATCATATAGAGTCAGAGTTTGAGTGAGGTATTTCTCAAATAAAAATCTGAGTAAGCATAGATTTTAAAAAAAAAAAATCTGATATCTACAAAACTAGGCAAATTCCAAATGTTTGGAATCCCACCTCACCTATAAACTGGTAACAATGCATTATCTAAATTGAGTAAATGGACTAGGTTCTCCTTTGAGTTTTCTCATATCTTTAAAATTTATAGATCTAACTCCAACAATGCACATTGATAAAACTGAACAAATTTAATTCTATTTCCTGCTCTACCAACAAATATCTATATGACCTTGAGCAAGTCAGCTCTTTTCTAGGCTTCTATTTCTTTATCTGTAAAAGGACTAAATGATCTCCTGGGTATGCTCTAGATGTAAAACCTCTATGTGTCTATGACTGTCTCTGAAATTCCAAGTTCTGTTAGGGTTCTTGGATTGCAAACATCACAAATAAGTTCAGTATAACATCAGACTCTGCCCCTACACCCAGATAAAAGAAATATATTAAAAGTATGAAAAGACATAGAGTCCTAGGCAAACATTAAAAACAAAACTTTGAAAATATCAGGAACCATAGTTTTTCCATGAATCTAAGCAGAAGTGTTGTCTCTTTTAAGCACTGCTTACACAATGAGTCAGCTCCACTTTTCATCTCTCCATCCCACTCAGTATTCAAATTCCCAAGTGTAAGATCAGAAATGGATTAGTGAGCTGCCTTCTCACCTTCTGTCTGGGGATGGCAAAGTACCTTGCTGACTTTCCCAACAGGACAATACATCATGGGAGGATAATAACTCCCAGAAGGTAGAAAAGACAATGAGGAAGCAAAAATTACTGATACCGTTTATACAAGTCAGCAATAGCATCAGAAGTTGGGTACAAATTTCCTTTGCTCGTATGTCCAATATAGCTCTTTGTGGCGGCTCAGCAGTGAAGAATCTGCCTGCAATGCAGGAGACACAGGTTTGATCCCTGGGTTGGGAAGACCCCTGAATCAGGAAGATCCCCTGGAGAAGGAAACAGCAACCCACTCTAGTATTCTTGCTTAAAAAATCCCATTGACAGAGGAGCATAGTGGGCTACAGTCCATGGGGTCACAAAAGAGTCAGACATGACTCAGCAACTAAACAACAAACTCCTTTCAAATTTTCTTGGAATTATATGCATCATGCCTAAGTCACAGTCCCAGAATCTTCAAAAAACAAACAAACAAACAAAAGAGTTTAACCTCCAAAATTCAAATGAATTTGTTAGGTCACCAAAAGATCTAGAGATTAGAAATGACAATTTTAAAATGAGATTCTCTTTTCAAGAACATTGTTAAAGCAAAGGCCAATAGCTTGGTTTTGTTTTCATTAGACTCTATTATTTTTCAGCCGTGGGCAAATGCTTACAAAATGAGATATTACTTGAATATATGAATGCCAAATCAAGAACTCCAGCATAAAAGGTGAATAATTTATAAATGTACAAAATGAACCCAACCCTCCTCCTGTCACCACTGTCGCTGTGTATAGAAACCAAAAGCCATGTAATTTCACAGTAATTATCCAATTCCTAACTTGAGGCTTCAATATCAGCATTGAAAATTATGTATCAGTTGTACTTGGAATTATAAGTTTTATAGTGGAATGAAACTCTATGAATTAGCAACTTGTTGGCATCTTTAAAGAGAATTTTAATATTTAGTTTTGAAATGGACATATTATAAGGTTCTGCATAAGCATTATCAAGACGCATCATATGTGCATGTGCCTTATATTTATAGTTCCATGTTTGTATGAATCCTGGATCTATTTACCTTGCATTCGTAAACATTTGAAAAGATTGACAAGTGTTAGTCACTCAGTCATTTCCAACTCTGCGACCCCATGACTAGAGCTTACCAGGCTCCTCTGTCCATGGAATTCTCCAGGCTATACTGAAGTGCATCACCATTCTCTTCTCCAGTAGGTCTTCCCAACCCAGACACTGAACTCAGGTCTTCTGTATTGCAGGCAGATTTTTTACCATCTGAGCCACCAGGGAAGCCCTTGCAAAGATTATGTTTTTCTATTTCAGATATGATTCATTTTTCTAAATGTGCTTACTCTGCACAGTTGAGCTAAATAAACTGTAGAAAAAAAAATTAAGGAATTACTATTACTCTCTACATCCCAGTTCTGAAAGTTGTTGGTACCTAGCTGGCAGACAGGCCCTACTGAGGCTTCACAGGGCCGGAAACAGAATTGGCACACAAGGTCCTCAATAAATGAGCTATGAAGAGATGAATGGTTGAATGAATATAAAAATGGCTCACATGAGTGTGTGAATAGCATTAAAATTCCTTTTCCAAGAAAGGGAACATCAAGAGATATTTAGGAGATGCCAAAGGAGATCTAAGGTCTTCCCAAGAGCCGCTAGTGGTTAAAAAAAACACACCTGCCAAAGCAGGAGACGCTGGAGACAAGAGTTTGATTCCTGGGTTGGGAAGCTCCCCTGGAGGAGGGGATGGCAACCCACTCTGGTATTCTTGCCTGGGAAATCCCATGAACAGAGGAGGGGCTACAGTCCATAGGATCACAGAGTTGGACATGACTAAATTGACTTAGCTTGCATGCAAAGGAGATATAGAAACAAGAGATATATTTCCAAGCTATGGTCTAGTCCAGGCCCCTACCATAGCAGTGACTTTTGGCTTAAGCTGTTTGTCAATATAATGAACATTGTGCCTGATCCAACACCTCACCATGGCATGGAAGTAGAAGAAATCAGATAAAATGGAAAACCCTACCAATACAGGCAGGATCCTTCCCAAAATCCTGGACTTTCACCTTCACTCTAAAGATGCCTCAAACTGAGAGAAAAAGAGTTTGTGTTCCTCCAGTTCCTCACTCCCTCTGCGAAGTGGAATCTGTCCACCTTCCCTTAGGAAAGCACAGTCACCAAGAGCAAGCATTTCCAGAAAACTTGCCATGGGTAAACACTACTTGTGATGTGACATAGACATGGACACGGCATTGTTCCTGCTCTCGCTGATGGGTCTACATGTGTTAAAATTAGAGGAAATTACAGAAGAAGCAGGCAGTAAAAGGTAGGGCAATGAAAGCAAGGTCTGTAGACAAAATTAGTCATTAGCTGGATGGGACATTCCTGGTAGTCCATGGGTTAAGAATCCACCCTCCAATGCAAAGGACATGGGTTCAATCCCTGGTCAGGGAACTGAGGTCCCACATGTTGCAGGGCAACTAAGTCCGCACACCACAACCAAGCTTGTGCTGTCTGGAGTCTCCATGCCACAACTAGAGAGAAGTACATGTGCCGCATTGAAAGATCCCGCATGCTGCAACGGAGCCCCGACATAGCTAAAAACAAATAAAGAAAAATTGTTTAAGTTACTAGCTGGATGATAAAGGTTGAGATGGTTTGTAAAAGAAGCAGAAAGGATAACTGTGCAATCTACGAGAACTACAGTAGAATGGGTATGGACACTGAACACCAAGAATATCAGTGTGACTTGAGAGACAGAAGCAGGGACATGATTGGAAATCAAATTCTTCACTTTTTCCTTCTCAGCCTATTGTTTCTATTTTTGGCTACCCTTTAAAATAATCTGAGAAGCTTTACAAAAAAGGGGGCATTTTATAGACCCTATCCCTGGAGATTGATTTAATTGGTCTGGGGTGAGGCCCAAGTACATTTGTTTGTTTTATTGTTTTTTTAAGCTCTCTTGGTGATTCTAATGCACACTCAGGGTTGAAAACCACTGCTTAGATCATCAGGATCCACCAGTATTATGCAACTGACATCATTAAAAGAGGGCTGTGAATACTTACAAATATTTTGCAATCCAAGTCCCAAGTCATTGGATGTAATACAAATAACATTTTATAAATCTTAAGTAAAAATCATTTAATTCCTCACTTTGTAGTATTTTCCTAGAAAGCTTAACAAAGAAACTTGTTGCCATATGAAGTGAGCTATCATCTCAAACAGTGGTTCCCTTTGAAAAAATATTGTGCTCAAATCTCATGGACTAGACATGAAAAAAAGCTTTTCTTTGAGACCTGAAAGGTATTAGTCATAAAAGAAGATATATAGGGTTAAAGGTTTGTGTCAGCCACACAACAGCAGATCCTAAGAAACAAAGATGCCCATGTGCTCTTGAATAAATCTCTTTTCTTGGTTTTCTTGTAATATGCACAGCCCTCCAACGCAAATCCCAGAGAGGAAACCCCTATGGTTTGACTCTAGAGGTGGTACTTTAGTACCTATTCAGGAAATATCAGAACTCACTGGCTAGCCAACAGTGAAGTAAAGGCGCTTGAGTGGGAAGATTATGGAAATAAGGGGGCCAGAGGTAGGAGAGTCAGGGAATAGGAAGTATCTGCTTTTGTGCATGAGAGTGCTGTATGAGCAACTTTTCTTTTTTCACTATTTAAGAGGTATGAGAGAGTGACATCAGCATGATGGTGGAAGAGGAACCCTAGAACTTGTTCCTTGACTTAACAATATATATGATCCAAAAGTCTCTTATAAGTATTCCTATAAATTAGAAAGTTGCAGTATTTCAAGCAAAGCATTCCCAAAAGCAAAAATAGCTACATTGAAATGGGTAAGAAAAGGCATTTTATTTCAACCACATCACCTCCTTCCCCAAGTTGGCATAGGTTGCAATCAAGAGGAAAAGTCTAACTCATGGATTCTCTCTTGGGAGTACCCAACACTCCAGCTTTGGGGGGTGGGGGCGAGGGCAGCTACCTGAGAAACTGTTTCTGTCTCACCTGATGTGAGGTGCTGATTAGGAACCAGAATACCTTGAGTATCTGGGCATCACAGAGAACCAAAGAGAGCTCAGCAGTTTATGACAACATCACAGACTTTGTAACACCATGAAAGAAATGAGCACAGCTCATCAGGATCAGAGGGAAACACTCTTGTGGCTTCTTTCTTGAGAGGAAAAGAAAACCGTGGAATGTGCATCCAGCAGGGGCTCTCAGAGGGACTGGTTTCTTTCTTGCCTGACTCAGAGCACTTACAGAACTGGCACACCCTGGATACCTGGGGACCACAGAGAACAAAAGAGAATCAATAAACAAAAGAGAATCAATCACTTGTGGCAGCACCAGAGAACTTGTAATACCATAGACAGACACCAGAGGAACAAAGAGACTACAAGCTCCAGGAAAAAAGTTGACAAACCTCTCTAACTGGCAACCCCAGGAAAGCTTTGAAGGCCTCCAGAATCTCAAGACATGTTGATTAGTGAAGGTCTTTCCTGCACAAAGCCAGACTATAAAGAGTGAGAGAGGCAACTGGGTTTTCAAATATGTAAAGCTCAACACAAACATAGAAAGCATATTAAAAAGCAGAGGCATCACTTTGCCAAAAAGGTCCATATAGTCAAAGCTATGGATTTTAGTCATGTATGGATGTGAGAGTTGGATCATAAAGAAGGCTGAGCACTGAAGAACTGATACTTTTGTCTTGTGGTGCTAGAGAAGACTCTTTAGAGTCCCTTGGAAAGCAAGGAGATGAAGCCAGTCAATCCTAATGGAAATCAACTCCAAATATTCATTGGAAGGACTGATGCTGAAGCTCCAATGTTTTGGCCATCTGATGCAAAGGGCCAACTCATGGAAAAAGACCCTGATGCTGGGAAAGATTGAGGGCCAGAGGAGAAGGGGGAAGCAGAAGATGAGATGGTTAGATAAAATCACCGATTCAATGGACATAAGTTTGAGCAAACTCCAAAAGAGTGCAGGACAGGGAAGCCTGGCATGCTTCAGTTCATTGGGTCACAAAGAGTCAGACACAACCTCATGACTGAACAGCAAAGCTCAACACAATGCACATGAAGAAACATAGAAACAAGGCCCAAAGGAATAAAATCTCCAGAAACCAGCCTACAGAAACAGAAGTATACAAATTACCTACAAAAATCTTCAAATATCCATCAAAAAGATGCTCAGTGAGCTCATGAAAATTATTCATGAACAAAATGAGAATATCAAAAGAGAGAGAGAAAATTTAAATAAAAACAAAAATTCTGAAGTTGAAGAATACAATAACTTAATAGAAAAATCCACTAGAGGGGTTCAATGTCAGCCTTAACCGAGAAGGAATCAGTGAACTTGAAGACAAGTCATTTGAAATTATCCTGTCAGATGAGCAAAAAATAAAAAGGATAAAAAAGGATGAAGAAAGCTTAAGGGGTTTATGGGACACCATTGAGTGGAACGATATATGTATTATAGAAGTCTCAGAAAGGAAGAGAAGAAAAAAAGGAAGAAATAATGGCTAAAAAACTTCCCAATCTAGGGGAAGAAATAGACATCTGGATTCAAGAAGTGCACCTGATCTCAACTAGGATCAATCCAAAGAAATTCACACAGAGACACATTATAATCAAATTATCAAAATCAAGGACAAAGACATAATTTTGAAAGCAGCAAGAGAAAAATGCAAGGAAGCCTTCATAAGACTATCAACAAATTTCAAAGAAGAAATTTTAAAGGCCAGAAGGAAGGGGATGATATATTTAAATTATTGAAAGAGAAAAAATTTCAACCAAGAATACTATATTCAGGAAAATTCTTTTTCAAAAAAGAAAATACAAGTCAAGATTTTCCCAGATAAATAATATCTGAAGTAGTTCATTACCACTAGACCTGTCTTTACAAGAAATGCTAAGTGGAGTCCCTTAAAAAGATTGCTACACAGCAACATCAAACTTTATGAAACTATAAAGCTCTCTGGTAAATGTATAGACAAACACAGAATATTGTAATGTTGTAATGGTGGTGTTAAAACACTTTTAATATATACTGCAGGAGCTAAAAGACAAAAGTATAAAAATATGACTATAAAAATATGCTAATGAATAGATATGCAATATTAAAAACATATTACTTATAACATAAATAGCACAAGGGGTGGGCAAAAGAATAGAATTTTCATTTGTGAATGAAGTTAAGTTGCTATCAACTTAAAATAGCCTGTTTTACCTAAGTCCCATGATAGCCACAAAGAAAATATCTGTAGAAGATACACAAAAGAAAATAAATATGAATCGCAACATACTGTTATAGAGACCTCTCTCTCTTTCAGCCCAATCTCCAGGTACTCCTGATCTCATCTAAGTTATCTTCATTTTATAGATAAAGAACCTGAGGCCCTGGGAAGAAAAGGGACTCAGCCAGGAGGATTCAGAGAGAGAGTGGCACGGCCCTGGCTAGATTCCACATCTCCTGGTTCCCAGCTTGGTCTTCCTGTTAAACTTGTGACTAACCTGGGAAATATCCAGCTCAGCAAAGAGGCAACAGAGAAGCAATCAGTTGTCAGGGAGGGGTGGGGGGACTCGGGGAGACGTTCATTAAAACTAATCAGCAATAGACACAGATCTCCAATTTTAACAGGTTTTTATGCATATTTTGTTTCCATCATGGAAATAGTATCCACCCATTACAGGAACTTTTGAAATTGCAGAGAAGCAGAAAAAGGAGAAAAATTATAATTCCACCAATTATATACACAACCATTAACACTTGAATGTGTGCTCTTTCTGTCTTTTAATGAATAGATTGTTGAGTTTTCACTGAACTGCACTCTTTCTGTATGTTCATTTTGTATCCTGCTTGTTTACAGTATTATAAGCATATTCCATTTGCAAACATCTTCTTTCATAGCTACATAATATACTTGAAAGTAGTTGTGCCATGCTGTTTTTTCTAACTTCACTGTTTTAAATGACACTAAAATGAACATGTATCTGTGTATATGATAGTTGTTCCACATTTACCAACCACGTATCTACCTTGATAGTGCACCAAGGTGAAATTATAACATTAAAGAATTTGAGGATTTTTAAGTGTTTTGGCACATAGTTCTACATTACTTATAATACATATTTTCTTGTTGTTCAGTCACCCAGTCATGTCCAACTCTTCATGACCCCATAGACTGTAGCACACCAGGCATAAAAAGGCATATTTTCTTATTTACGTGCAATTATACAAACATTGCTTTAGAATTCTAGAAATAGAAAGAACCCAGAGATAGGCAGCTACTGAATATCCTGGCATATTTCTTTCCAATCTTTTTGAAAGCGTATACATATACACACATAATTACCAAATTGAGATCATTATGCTTAGGTTTGGTTTTTGGTAGAAAAGTTTATGAGCTTATTTCCATGTCAAGAAATAATACGTAAAAACCAAACAGATTTTATTAATCACAGCATTTTATCCCAGTCATACAGGCATACTCTCGTTCATCCACTCACAGTACAGCCATACCCATATCCCCAGACCCAAGTAACAGCACAGGCAGGACCGCCCCAATGGGATAATTCTCAAGGAGTCACCCTGGTTGTAGTTCTCATGAGAAGTCTCTAAGAAACTGACTCTAGAATGGAAATATTTCCATAAATTGACACTTCTGCAGAACTCAGAGTGATATTCCAGCTTGCCAATCACCAGGAACTGCTGTAGGTCCTGAAAACTCGGTCACTTGCTTTCATCAGAAAATGTTCACAAAATCACAGCAGTTAAGGCAGAAACTTTGGCATCAGAACATTCCAGGCCCAAGTCATGACTCTCTCCTACTGTCTGTGTTGCTTAATTTATGTAACTTCTCTAAACCTCAGTCTCCGCATATGCAAAATTGAATGACAATGCTTGCTAACTCATAGGTTGAAATGATGATCAAACAAGACAAAGCATGTAAAATACTTAGCAACATGATTTGGTAGGCACTTAATCAATTTCAGCTATTATTATTCTTTTTTGAGAAATTCTGGCAACACTTGTCTCTGATCCCTTACAGCTTTGTCTTCTCATTCATAAATAGGACTTTCTTTTTCCTCGTTTATCTACTTACACACAATACTTTTATCTAATAATTCCCAAAGCAGTCATTCTGGCAATGAATATGGCAGTTCGCAATGTTATCATATTTGTCTTATCACAAATGCTACTAATAGCTCAAAATATTGAAATTGTCATTAATTATTTTTAATAAATAATTTTACTTCAGGCTTACTACTCCCAGGAGCTTATATGACAGTATCTTCTTCAATCTTTACAAGCCTGTGAAGTATTTTTATGACCATTTTTCAAGTGAGCAAACTAATATAGAGGCAGTTTAAGAAATTCACTGAAGGTCACACTTAGATGTTGAAGACTCAGGATTTGAATCCAAGCCTGTTGGACTTCAAACCCTAAGCCCCATTCACTTGGTCAGGGGTCATCAAACTTTTTTCTGTAAAGAGCCACATAGTAAATATTTTAGACTTTATAGGCTATATGGTCTCCATCATAACTACCCTTCTGTACCAGTGTAGCACAGAAGCAGCTACAAACAGCACATAACCTTTTGGACGCTGACACCTTAATTTCATATCATTTCTGACCAAGTGCTCAGATGGGAGAGCTTCTTTGAGATGAAAATATAGGGACTAAGAAACATCAGTTTTTCATTTCATTGCTTCCCACTTTCCTCACCCAAATTCTCTTCTCTGGTGGTGCAGGACTCCAGGGAGATGTCAACACATTATTCTACCAAGAAGCTCCTTGGAGGTACAGTGATCTGACTGCATGGGTTTAGCGTCACACCACAAATAGCTCTTTCATTCTTTCCCTGAATATGACGAGAAAGACGCCAGTCACTGGAGAGAAAGCCAAGAAACGCCCACCATTGTTCTCATTGCCCTGGCTTCCATTCTCTGACCACTGTTACGTCTCCACGGGAGAAGGTGGTTCTAGACGTGTCCTTGCAAGAGCTTGTCTCTGATCCCTCACAGATTCCTCTTCTCACTCACAATATGACTTTCACTTTCTGTACTTATCTATTAACAGACAATCCTTTTTAAATTGATAATTCCCAAAGCAATCATTCTGGTAATGAATATGGCAGTTCACAATGTTTGCTTAAAGACAGGTAGCTCTGTTCAAAAGAAGAGGTGTACTGGGCATATGCTGCTCAAATAATGCATGAAGCTTTCTCCCTGCCATTTGGGAAATAAATAAAAGCTATGGGCTGGGACTCATGAACTCCAGGCCCAAGTCTGCCACTAATTTGGCAGGTGTCCTTAAGTAAGCCATTTGACTTCTTTAAGTTCAGTTAACTCCTGTGGCATACCATCTAGATGCCCTGCAGCTACTGGGAACATTGGAAGTTGATGATTTTCAGCTGAAAGCCCCTCTGGATTTTTGTCTTGGCTGAAATATTTGTGTAGCCCAAAGCTGCATTTAATGACTGGTTGGTCATTGCAAGAGTACAAAGGTCTGGTCCCCTTGATCAATTTGGTACAGTTCTGCAGGGAGATCCCAGCTTCTGGGTTCCCTGTAGAATTAGCTACACCTTTGCTGGAACTGCATGGATTTTTAACTCCTCCCTCTGCCCAGGTCTCCTTTTCCTTCCCTGCAGGTATTGATCCTGAAAGCCTCCCCAATAAAATTCTTGCACACAAATCTCCACTAAGCCTGACCCAAGATTCACAGTCTGCCACCCACCTGGGGCACGCATCCTTCCCATCAACCCAATAAGCAGGCTGTGCTAGATGCCTCCATTTCTGTCCATAAATAGGAATAAAGCACAGCAGCCCAACTGCCAGGTGTAAAATATAATCAGCAGAGGCAGCAGTAGCTGGGTCTCATGTGCGTCTGAATCCAGCTGTAATTCTGAATTACAGAATCCAGGACACGGCTCTTCAAACACTATGAATCAAATGGTTCAGTGGCAACAGAGGCAGTGAATATTAGGACCTCTGGGTTGGAGCCCTGTCTCTGCCACTAACTTGCTGCGTGACTCCAGGTGATTCTCTCTGCTGGGTCTCATTTTCGTAATCTACCAAATAGAGGCTTTGTCATTCCCTTCTCTTAACCTTAAATAAATTTATGCCATCTCTGCTTTGAAAAGAAAAAAAGTTATTTTTTGGAAAAATCAGTCTGTCATTCAATGTCATACAAAAGCACACAGTAGGTGCCTAATTGTTCATGACACTCTCTGGTGCCTTATGCAGGGCTGGTTCTCAGAACCCTTTGGCCTGAGCTGAAGGATGTGAATAAAGAGTCACAACCCTGCCAGAGAGGCAGCCTCCCCTGGATTCAACGTGCTACTCAGCCACAAAGGAGAAATCTGCTGGAAGTTCACTCTTCAATGCAGGAGACTGTCATGTATTCAGAGGATAACTAGAAAGGAATGGAAACTAATGGACATAGAGTACCTGCTAAGTTCCTTTCACTGCCTTTCATCTTTTTACATAGTTAATTTCATTCCAGCAATATTACCTGAAAGTAAGCCATTGCCCTCTCTCTGTTACAGATGAAGCCTATAGAGAACGCATGACAAACCAGGGTCATGCATGGAGAATGTGGAAGAATGAAGGCTAGAACCCACCAAAGTTTCACTGCACTGTAACAGAGGTGCCTGCTGCATTGTCTCCTCCACTAGAGCTGGGAGACTCCTTGATGGCGGGTCCCATATTTCTCTTATTTGTATCCTGAGCACCTAGCACAGTGGTAAGCAGTTGTTGTTACTAAACTCATGTGTATGACATTAATTAAGACCTCCTGACTTCTTTTGCTATCTTTATTATACCAGCACACAATTAGTTTTGCTTCTTTACCTCAAAATTTTTATAAAAGTGATCAGTTTTGAGACAGAAGATCAACCCCGACTCACAAAAATGTAGCTTATTACAGTCTGCCAACTTACATGGGGACACCAGTCACTTGGCCACTTGAGGATTCCATGGCTGGCTAACTAGTCTCCGCTCTGTCTACTTGCATGAGACTAGCTCACTTGGACTAGCCAAGTGAGGGCTTCCATTGATTTTTACTAAAAAGCCATTATGCTTCTGAAAGCTGTTGCATTTTAAGATGGTTTAAATGCATCCATCTTGTCATTTTTAACCATGCCCACAAAAAGCATCCTAAAGATACTTGATCATTCAATTAGACTAAATGAGGCCAATGTATATGCTGCTGCCACAGAGGTTATCATGCTTAATAAAACATACTTTATAAACCCCGTGAAGGCTGTAATTAAATTTACAAGAAACCTTCCACATAACTTGAACAAAGGGTGCCCGAATGGTGTGTGTGTGTGTGTCTGTGGGTGTGTGTTCTGTGAGTGCTTGTGTGTATTGTAAAGTCCTGTTCCATAAGGATTATAGCTCCCCTGCTGTTTGGAAAAGATAATTTCACTTGTAACACTAATAACTTGAGCAGGGGAGAAGCTGGCCTGGTGAATGGAATGCACTTCACTGCACATCTTGGCTCAGCTAGAAATCGGAAACAGATGGTCCTTGCGGCTGGTTTCCCACTCGAGCCCGCTCACTGCCAGCCTGTGGTCTTCAGTGAGCTGCTGCTGGCAGACTGCGACTTGAACATAGTAGGACAGTGGCAAAAGAAATCAAATCTTTTCCAATGAGCAGCAAGTTATAATGAAATTTGACAGATCTGACATTCTATACCCAACATCTAGTTAGAATATATTAACCTTTTAGTTTTCTTAAGCGCCTTGCATTGAAGTTGTGAATATACTTATTAGAGGGTTGTGTTGTATGCATGTTTTTCCTTTCCTTTTTTTTTTTTTCCTTTTTAACAGGGGGCAGAGGGTTTAGGCCAATCTTGGGTGGCAGCTGGTTGACAGAAAATGCAGAGAAAATAAAAGAGAATTTCTAAATGGCAGTGAAGAATGAGAACTGCCATTAAACCCAGTTTTTCACAGGGCACGGGCGGGTGAGTTTCTGCTGAAAAAAATTATCAATATTTTTCTTGAGCAAAAAGATACATATCCTAGATCAAAAATCTGGACAATCTCTGGGCCATATTATTAAAATGGATGGGGCTGTCTGGACCCCCTGGCATTTTCTTCAATTCTGCCCTTTTCAGCTTTGCAGCATTTGCTTCTGCCATACGGTGAGAAAACCATGCCAGGTGACTTGGGACACTGTTTTATTTTGTTTTTTAAGTCCCCACACTCATGCCTAGTAATATGAGTACCTGTGCAAAAGACTTTGATACTTTCATCATAAAGGGCTAAATCTCCCACCAGAGACTTTGGCATTTTTCTAGGCTTCAGCAGAACTAGACTGTCTATCCTTTTGTGTAGATTCTTCCTCTGGTTCCAAAGCTTACATGTGAGTGACATTTTTATTTTCAGTGTTAGTGACGTCCTGGACATCATTTTAGGATTTTCCACCTGATTAAAGGTAGAAAAGACCTTGGTCTATAGATAATCTCTCCTTCATACGAGCTTTTTTTTTCAAGTCTTAGATACCCATTGCCCTAAACTGAACTTCAGTTTCAGCAACAGGGTACATTTCTAATTTCATTATTTTCAAAATTTTGGAGGGTTGTTTAATTAAGCCCAACAACCAGTGACACAAAAGAAATTTCTAAAATCTTCTGAGAGCTAGCTAACCAGAGCAGGAAAAGCATGGACTTTCTTGTCAAGTAAGTACCAGGCTGTCTCAGCTCTTCAAACCTTCATATGTGTTATTAGGCAAGGCTCTTACCTTTTGGATCTTGACCTGCAAATTGAAAATAATACCAAATGTCTAGGTTGTTGTCGAGATTAAATGGTATCTCACACCTGAAAGTACCTTAACAAGCACTTAGCAGGTGCTGAGTGATTTCATGGTTTGGAGGCAGCACCAGCCTGGTTGAAGCTCTGGAGTCATAATTCCTACCCTTGAATACTTCTTCCATCCCTAGCTCCAGGACCCCAAACAAGTTGCTTCAACTCTTAGAGCCTGTTTTCTTGCTTTTAAAATAGGGCTAGTAATAGATCCAGCCTCATAAGGACCTATCTGAAAAGAAAAATCTTACAACGGTGCCTAGCTAAAAGGAAGCACTCAATGTTAGCTACTGCATGCAAAATCAAGTTGCTCTTCTCCTAAGTTTCAAATTTCTAATAGCCCTAGAAACAAAGCTTCAAAACGAAAAAAAAAGGTAGTTGCCAACATTAAAAAAGTTTCTACTAAATGAGTGAATGAATGAATAAATGAATGACCTATGTTCATTAAAGACAAATAAGAGTATAATCCGTCTCTGTGAGTATCAGTGGATGATACAGATTAGGAAGGCAACAGGAATTCAAAGGTGCTAGAAATCACTGCAGACTGTGGTCTTGAAGAAAGGTGTTAACTATTAAAGGCAGATGTACTAGAATGGGCAATAGTTCAAACCAAGGTAAATGAAAAGGCTCTTAAAACATGAGATGAATGCAAATTTCAAATCAGCTAATGTTCTGTGCCTTTTTACTATCTTTCTCTATTTAGGGAGCCCCTACTGTCTGTCCATCATAGAGTCTGACCTCATAGCTACTGAGATAAATAAGACACAGCCCCCGCCCTCAAGCATCTCAAGGTTCAGGAGGGAAGACTGACTAGGAGGCAGATGGTTCCAGAAAAGCGTGCTAAGAGCTGACTGGAGCAAAGCACAGATTTTTATGGAAGCACAGAGTGAAGGGACCTAATCCAGTCTCACAGGGCAAAACCAGAAGCAGAAAGGGGTTTCCCTCCACAAAGGAATAATAGTAACAAAACATCAATAACAAAATAATAATTTTGCTTGAAAACTTGTTACATATCAAGAACTATTGACTTTATGCATATTTTGCTAACTTTATATTTATATATATATGTATATATTTGTATGTATTTAATATGTATGTATTTGTATATATTTAATAACAATTGCTATCATTTTTCTGACTAGGACTCAGAGAATCAGTAATGGTAAGTAACCTGGGAGTGGTCACACAGTAACTAACCCAGCCAGCATATGGGCAGTTGGACTTCAGAAACTGTCTTTCCAATGACTCTGCTATCCAGCCTCTGAAAATCATTGATATTCCATTTCATGTTGACTGTTAGCAGCATACAACAAAAGCCAAAAACTCGCCTTGGTATTGCACACCTGTTGGTAGTGAAGTCTTCAAGGTCTTTACCCAAATGAACTGCAGTAAACACACAGATAGGAATCCCCCAGCCCCTCAGTTCTTCCAGGTTCTTCCATTCAACCAAGGCAGGTGGGGAGCTGATTTGGATAGCACTGGCCACAGACTGCCAGAAAGAGGCTGGAAAGTGACTTGTACTTTGCCCCGGGAGTGCTCTTGTTAAGAGAAAACGATTCCTGTTCTAATGTTCCCCTATAGTCAGTCGGGCCATACTCCTCATCCATGCCCAGCAGTTTAACCCACCATTTGACTTCATAGCTAAGGGGATTCCTACTTCTTAGAAAACACGTTCCAAGGAAGTAAGAAAGTTCCAATCCGGATGGGCTCATTTCTTGACAAGAGTGCTGTTTTTGCCTCAGATTCATTCACGTGCAGTGGGAAGAAGTATTCAAATGACAAGAGTTAAATTCAAAACATGTAGCCACTTTCTGTTAAATTTTTTTCTGACTGAAAGCAAACCATTTAGATGTTTGTTTCCAAAAAGGCATCTGTCAGCAATCAAAGGGGAAAAATGCATAAAGCAAATGCAATTGTTTGGAGTAGCATTTCCTGGATCATGTTAAATGCTTGAATTGCTCCCCATTATGCTCACCAAATAATTTTATTTCCCACAATAATTGCAATATTTAACATGTTTTATTTAATCTTGTTTTAAGGCTATTAACAACGGGCCACACTGTGAAAAGATTGATTGCTATATGGGAAAGGACAGTTTCCACCAGCCTCTTAGAGAATAATGATAAAGTTAAATGCACCTAATTGCTTTGGATTTAAAACACTATTATCCAATAATATTTCTCATTTCTTTGTTCAAAACTACTGTGCCATCTCCTGTAAAGTCCTCCCGGGTATTCCATCATTCACAGAGTGAAATCTGGACTCCAGTTTACATTATGCCCCATTCATTCATAAATAATGTGTGTGCATGGGGTGTTCTGAGTCTCAGAAATACAGCTACTCAGATCAGAGACACCTTCAACTTCAGAGTCTGCTGCGGGACAAATTTAGAATTTGTACCCACGAACCTGGACCCACGAATCCAAAACACCCTCGTGCCTTTGTGCTCTAGGAGAAGGCTGAGCAGACTCTAAAGCAAGGGAACTTCGGTTTTGTCTGCTTGTCAGAGTCAATTTGGAAAGGATGAGATGGAACAAGAGGTTGATTCAAAGGCAGAATGCTACCTCATATCTTTTCTTTTTTCTCTTTTTGTTTCTGGTTTATGCTATTTTTACATTTATACAGAATTTTCAACTCTTTTCCTATTTTACTCTCCAAATGATAAACTGAAGAAAGACTAGGTCATTTTAATGAGTTGCAGTTATACAAGGCAACAACTGTTTTGACCGGCAAGGTCCATTTGCTTGTGGACACCTAAAGTAACTTAGTATTTCCTGTGCTACTGACTCTCTTTCTCAACAGAGAGGTGACACCAAAATAATAAAGACTACATAATGCTTCTAAGAATAATGGCAATATCCATATTTGATAATCATTTTCAATACCACCTCCTACACTCATTTGGAGAAATCCCATTAAATGAGGGATGAGAAAGGGGGAAAATGCCATACTTACTATATCTGTGGTTCGTTCTGTAAGAAGCAGTCTGTGGATCATGCTTTAAATGCTAAAACATTTCAGGTGCAACTGGATAAAATTTGCTTTGCCAGAATTATGTTTGTCAAAGCAGCCATTTTGCTGATGCTAAGTGGTTAAAATAACACCAACTAAGGAAGAGGTCAGAAATAGGAAAACAAAAGCCACCAAAATTTCACCTCTTTGGAACTGATACTGTGTCCTGAATAAGTTCATCTAAATATTATTCAGCTGAAAACGTGACTAGAAAAAAAATCTGTTGGATAGTTTGGCTGTAAATGCACAACTTTTCAAATAATCACAGTTCAGTTACCCTGAAAAATACCGGAGATAAATTCTCCCATGCTCTGGAGTGCCTATACAGGAGACCTGGTGTATAAAGAATTATAATATCACTGCTAGTTTCTTGGAGATGAGCAAATCGTTTGTATTTAGGGGGGAAAAGAAAAAACGGGATGTGTCTGGTACATGGCTCTTATAAAGGTATTTCTGCAGTTCCTAATTTCACACAGTTAGCAAGAATAAAATATAACAAATCCAAGACATCCTTTCTATTTCTTTCTCCCATCTTAGTCCTGAAGTCAAATGACTTGAAATTCAGCAGTTTCTTGGAGGTCTCAGTTAAATTTTAAAAAATTATTTTTACAGCTATTCTTATTGGTAGGTCCATGTGGTGGTTTATTTTTCCTGCTAAAGAAAGGATGTGTGGCTAAAAATCCCTATGAAGAAGATGGCTTGGTTACAGTAAGGAAATCAGATACAATTTTCCCTGAACAAGGACGTCCTCAGTCAAGTTTAGCCTGAATTGTGTTAACCTGGGTTGATAATAACTGAATCACTTTATTAATAAACAATGGGAAAGCCCAGAATTAACTTTTGTTTAAAAAAAAGGTACACCCAAAGATGGACATGGTACCTAACCTAGATGAGAACTTGTGAAATATCAGTAATATATTTCCTCCTAGAAAAACACACATGTAAATACAACACCAGCAGAACCAAAAAGCAAGGAACCTGAATGTTGTCCTCTCATGTTTTTGTTCCTTTACAACCAAATCAACTGATGAATCATTTTTAAAAACTAAGGTAAGTAAGAAAAAATATTTTTTCCCCAGACTTTTTTTTATTCCTTGGAAAACCTGTTCAGCTGTCCACAGATATAGTTTTAGACTTTTTGCTTTGCTTCCAACAAGATGTGTAAGACAAGAAAACTGAACTGAACACTTTTTTAAATGCACAGCTCACATTCCTGAGAAAAGTGGCTGTGAAAAACAGATACTGAATCAGACTTAAAGTCGAAGGGGGGGGGGGGGGTGTAGAAGAAAAAAAAAAGCCCAAAACATCGCATGATAGTCTCTAAGCAGTTCCATCTGTCAAGCAGAAATTTTAGGCTAATAGCCTGTGGCGATCCCTCCGCAGTCCACTACCTGCCTTTGTCCTATTAAATCTCTTTATTCTCCTTAAAAAAAAAAAAAAAAAAAAAAAGAGGGGGGATTGGTTGTTGGAAGGAAAGGAAAAACCTTGCAGACCAAAATCATTTGAGTGATGAAGCCCTAATTTTAACCGCCTCGCTTTGATGTGTAGCAGTGGGTTCTTGCTTTTTAAAAAGGAGAGAGAAGACAGTGCTAGGAGCAGAAGAGTTTTCATCTCCACTTCACCTTGCCACTGGGTCTGTGAGAGATTGGTTCATTGTCAAGGAGATTTTTTTTTACCCATGATTCCATATGGTATGGACCGGACTACATGTTGCCCCACATGCCACTGCAAATGTTTTCTCAATTAGGTGTCTTATCTCCCGTGAGTTAGCATCAGATGAAGCTTGCTGACAGCGTAATGGCAGGGAAAGCTTCCGACGGCTCCATCAAATGGCAGCTCTGCTACGACATCTCGGCCAGAACTTGGTGGATGGTGAGTTGGCAGCCGGGGCTGCTTTTTTTTTTTTTTTTTCCCTTTTCTATTTTCCCTCCCTCTTTGACAAAATGTCCCAGACCTCACATTCATCAAATTCACATTTGATTTTTTTCACACTCTTCAGTGAGGCAGCCTCACACTGCTTCCTCCTGCCACCCTCTCCCTGCCACTCTGAGACTTGAGTTCCCAGGAAGGCTTGTCCTGCTTTTCCACAGGACAGTGTCTGGGAGTCGTTGCGTTTCAGTTTGTTTGTTTGTTTTCTTTTTATTTAAGAAAATATCAGAAGTTTTAGGGTAGAGGTGGATATTTTAGCCAAGTCGACCTTGGGGTTTAAAAAAAGAGAGAGACATTTATCCCGGCCCTCAGGTTTTAGTCCCTCTCTCTAGCTTTCCATCCTCTTTACTTTTGTTTTCAGGGACTCTGGGGTGTGTGGTTTTTCCTTGACTGTGGTATTTTTTGAGGACGCATGTTGGGAGCTGGGAGAAGCTAACCCTGCATGAGTTCGGGTGTTCGCCCCATTAATTGGATGGCCTGAAGTCACCTGTGGGAGACCCCTGGGTCCCCACTCCCTGTTTTCCATCCGGGACCCACAGCCCTCATTTAACTTTCCCCCGATTGTTTATGTCAAAGCAGGTCTTCAGTCTCTCAGGAACTCTAGCGCTGAGTGGGAAAGACTCGCACACCCAATCTTTTCAAAATTCTGGATCCAAATAAAGTTTTAGTAAAAGTTCCACCCTGCAGCCGCAGAATGAGTTAACTCACATGTCACGGTCAAGCAGGCCAGACAACCTTTGACATCCTGGATCTATAAGAGGTAGAACAAGTTGGGAGGATGCACAATAGCTTATTGTCACGGGGGATGCAAGTCCGATGCGAAGAAAGTCCTCAAATCATTACCGCCCTCGTTAGGGTGGTGTCCGTTAAGGATTAATTCGTTAGCAGCGCATTTCTAGTTTTCCGTAATTATTCTTGCGGCAAGCGTGAATTCTTCCAGGGAGTGAAAAAAAAGTTTGCTGCCAGGACAATGAATGTATTATCCGTTCCTAACTGGACCGTGAACTTCAGCTCATTTCACATAGATATCAGTTTAAGAAAAAAAATGAGAGGGAGAGAGAGAGGAAGAGAGTGGTGTTGGAGGAGGCTGGCGAATGGAATTACAAGACGGGACAAGTTGGTTTCATTGTATGCTCTCCGGGAAGAGTTCTCCTTTCCTCTTCCTGGACCAGTGGTGGTATCATTTTGGCATGTTTTAGGAATTCTGAGGACTGAGAGACTATTAAAAGTGAGCTTCTGCAGGATTCTGTTCAGCTGCTTCTTGCGGTGCAGCAGGGTGTGCATTCTAAGGACTTGAGTTAAAGGTGGTTGTGGGTATGTGTGTCCATGTGTTTGAACTTGCAATTTCTTAACTAAACCTTAGAAACTTGACCAGTGATTTCAGGACAATGTTACTCGTGGCTTTTGGTTAATTAGACTAGCAGTAGGCTATTCACTTCCATCCTGAACTTTTATTCAGAGCACTTGTTTTCCCATAAGAGTTTCTGCCAGCAAGAACAAGGTTTGCTTGTATGCAGTGATGTTGTCTATTGCATTCGCCTTATACAGCTTGTTAAACACTAGAAATGAACATACTGATTGGTTTAGCTATTATTTTCTAAGCTAAGTTGTAAGTTAAAAAAAAAAAAACTGCACGCTGATGTCATATTCTGGGTGACATTCTACTTCCTTGTATTTCAAGAGTTCATAGATTTTATAGACTGTTACTTTTTATGGCAAATTGTGTCATCTTTTTTTTCTTTCTTGCAAAGATCACCAAATGCTCCTCTTTTTGTAACTCGGAAAACTGTCATTTCTTTTATGTAAAGTTTACTTGGAAGTTGCTTTTCATTTAAAATTATTTTACAGATGTTTTACCGCCGGGAATATAAAATATAAAAGTGGTGGAAACATTTAGCAATGCAGTCGACTAAAAGTAAACAATGCTGTAAGCTCACATGCTGCTGTTTAGGCTGCATGCTACAGGAAGTTTCTCCACTTCAGTCCTTCTAGATCTCTGCTTTGAAAAGGAGTGAGAAATCAGAGTGCTCTTTAAGGAAGTTGTAGAAGCTACCATAGAGAATAAATCGATTTTTATTTCCCTCAAAGGTGACCACAGACCACAGCGTTTTAGATCTGCCTATCCTAAATAACTCTAATGTAAACTTCCCATTACTGATGGGAAATTGAGGACTTCGGTGTCGGGAGGGAGAGGATTAATTAAAATTAAAACAAATTTTGCATTTTCTCTTAGCTCTTATCTTTCCTTGAATAGCATTCACTTCCTCTCCCTCCACACCCCCTCGTCACCCCAAACAATTTTTCCCAACTCAAAAAAAAAAAGAAAAGAAATTTTTAGACATGCCCCTAGCTGATATGCTTCTTTAGCCAAAGAACAGTACAAGATCCGAGTTTCGCACTAAAGGCAAATAAAGCTTTAAAATTACCTCATGCGTCATCTGGCTGCACAGACTCCGGGCTGCATAGTGGGAACCTCCGGCTTGGTCCGCCCAGCATACAAAGGCAACTCAGTGAATGCCCCCTCCGCCCGTGGAGGCTCGGCCTCAGCTGCCAGCACCGGGATATGCAATTTTGCTTTTTAATGAATCGTAAACAATTTGTATGGCAAATGAGTTTGTTTGTTTTAGTTTGGGGGCATATGTTGGACCAGGTTGTAGACATCCATTACCTACTCCAAATTTGGGGGGTGAGAATGGAGAGAGAGCCCCGGATCATTTTTATTTTTCTAAATAATAAAGACCCTACTAGAATGAAAGAAACCAGTTAATCAAAGACTGAGAGTAACAACCTCTCTCATCTTTCCTCTCTCTCCCTCTCCATCCCCACCCCCTCTCCTAATGTACGCTGGCTTACAGTAGGGTTTTAACTTCACTTTTTGATAAGTAATTGAGAGCAGTTGACTAAATTAATCAGGGGCTTTTTGAAGTACAAATTTTAGCTTTGTCTATATAAAGCTACTTTCGTCTGAGAAACAAGTGTTTTAAATTGAGAAATACTAAGAAGTGCCTTCTCTGTCTTCTATCACTTTTTTTTTTTTTTTTTTTGGCTGAAGCTAATGTTGTCTTGAAGGACATAGGGTATAAGAAATGCTAACTACACTTTCGTTATCAAAATGGAATAAGAAACGGGTCTTGATATGCAAAAGTAAATGATAACTTTTATTCCAACCCAAGAAGTTGTAAACAACTTAGAAGTTAACAAGCGACCTGGGTTCGAGCATGTACATTTTAACAGTAATTACCTTTGGCGCTCCCACTTATGAGAAATCTTTTGATATCTGAGCCACTTCTCTAATGCTTTAATCATGCAAATCAAGAAATAGATATTACGTATCAACTTAATCTAGCTATGTTGTGACATCTCTATTTGAAACCTTCCGGCATAAAATTCCGGAAAACCCTTGTGAAATTTTCCTTCACTCCAAATGATATGGAAGTGCCTTGAATGTCTGTATATGCTTCAAAATATAATTCTAACCAGTGGAGTTACCTTCATTCTACCAACTTGGCATTAAAGTAAAGGCAAAATAAACCCTCTCCTCTTCCTAATGATTAGCTGATAACAAGGTACTATAGGATTATTTTTATGTGAACTACAAATTTGTCTTGCTTCTGTGATCAAATTTTAAAACTCACAGTGACTATTAAATGAAGGCTGTTAAATCATCCTGCATCTCTGTCACCCCATCCTAGGTTCCCAAGCACTTATTTTGGAAGTATTCTCTTTAGAAATTGCCATACAATTTTTCAGTCAAGAACTATCCAAATTTTTACATCTCAGATTTTATGTGCCATGAAAATGCTTAGGCAGGAAGGATATGCTATGTCTTATAATGTAAATGCCTTTAAAAATATACATTTATGCATATATAGACAGATAGGTATAGATAAATTAGCAAGGTACTTCTATGAAATACTGTCTTTCTGTGCTCAACAATTTAAAAACCTCTCAACTTCAGCCTACTCAAATGATTGGCAGTCCTAACCACTGCAGACACAAAAACTCCTATTTCATGCAAATCTTTTGTTGTTATCTGCTTAGTTTCACATCTTATGTTGTATTTATTGTTTCAATTTTTGAACTGTTATTTCTCAATGAAACAACTTTTGTTAGGTATTGGATTCCGTATTCCTAAGAAGATACTACTTAATGAAAATTTTTCTGTGCATCTGCTCTAGCTCTTTCATGATGATGAGTAAAATAACTTGGAATTCACTACAAGAGCCATAAAATGAAAAGAATTAAAACCAGGGAATTTCAAAAATAATAAATCTCATATGCTCAGCATCCAGTATTTTATCAAAAGAAAGTGTTCATGATAAACAGATCTACACACATTTATTTCAATCATTTACACACTCCACGTGAACTTGTTTTTAAATATACAGTTGCCTTATTTTTATTGATCATTATAAAGATGTGCAACTCTATTAATTAACCTAAGAAAATGCATTAATTTCAAAGGTCTCTGTACACCCCAAAAACTATTTTCTCACAGTATTAACAATAATCAATTGAATGAAGTAGAATATTTTTCTTCCACATACACTAAGAAATTATCCTTATCATTTTCTTTTTGGTTAGCCTTACACAACATTTTTCAAAGTACCATTTACTATACTTAGAAACAGATACATTAAGCTATGTTCCTATTTTTTTCTTTAAATCAAATTATGATCCAAATGTACTTCATCCAGAAATGTGATTGGTTACTTAAGTTAGCCTATGTACTTCTACTATCTTTTTTAAAATCTTTATTTCCTGTTATTACACTCATATTTCTCCTGTGAACTTTAAACAGTAAAATAAGTGCTTTGTCCTTACTTATTTTCTAGTTGATTTTCCTTCACCTGTCCCGAATATTGTCAGGAATGTTTCTAATTTAAAACCAAAAGAATCAGGGGCTGATTAGAAGACAGGAAATTGGAGGATTAAACTGTCTGGTTGAACTTCCTTTACTTATCAGCACTCAGTAATTCACACTGGATTACAAACTCAACAGGACAATTTTTACAATGCATTGTTCCTTCTGGATGTTTACATATATACAGTGTCTCTGAGGGAGTGTGTATGTGCATATGTGTGTGTATGTACATGTGCATGCTATCTGTGTCTGTGTGTGCATTCATGAGCTTGAGAGAAAAGAGTCAGCAGCTGGTAGTTATAAGTAGATGCTTTTAAGAGGAACAGTTTTAAACCAAAGGGGCTTATACTAGTGGTATGAAAGTTCATTCAAAGACTATAATCCCAGGATATTCTCAAAACTTTCTTATTAAAACAGTTCTGTGAAACCAAGCAAATAAGGAGATACTACAAAGGAGAAAGCAAGATACACTATTTGAGAAGTGAAAAGGAGTTGGTGGTCCCTTATGCAGCTCATCTCTCCATGGTTCTGCTCCAAAATCCCAACACCCATATGATGAGTGAGTAGGGATGGTGAGAGGGTTCATCTAAGAGGCTTCCCAAGACCTCTTGAGATCCCCTTGGCACTAGCTGAGGAAGGACTCTCTCTTACTGGGATAACAGGTCTGAACGTTTCAGGGATCTTAAACTGTGAAGTGAGTGTTTGGCAGGGAATTAAGTAACAAACCAGTGCAAGTAGGTTAGGGTTCATCTCATGCCATTAGATCATTTAAATTTGAAAATAAATAAAAAATAAACCACCGCCCTCGATTTTTACCATATCATATATATTTGCAGAGCTATATTCTAGAAACCATGCTGAGAATTCTTTTTCCTGACTCCACTCTGCTCACCAGTCTTGTCTTCAATAAATATTTGTGGATGTGGCTTAAGAGAGCTCCAGGATAATATCTAACAGTTTTTCCTGCTTCTAATTGAAATGGTGCATTCTACTGAAAAAAATAGATGGAAAAAAATGTGGACTATGTGATCTAGCAAAATGAATTGGTCAGTTACACTGGTAGGTCTGGGGGTTAAAACTCAGGAGCTTATTTTGGTGGTCTTTCATTCATTCACCAAATATGTACTGAGCCCTGACTGAGAGCCTGGGACAGAGGGGGCTAGGAAGTCAACCCACTGCTTCTGTCAGATGCCATCATTTAAGCTTTAAATGTTCTCAAATGCCAACCTCTCTCACCTAACTGATTCTCTCCTAGGTGCTTCAGGTATTTTTTTTTGTTTCATTTAATCCTCATCATAAATATGAGGTGGTAGTGCTCATTTTACATAGAAAGGTACCAAGACTTAGGAAAGGAGGCACACTGCCCAAGGATGGCCACACACCTAGAATGAGCTGCTCAGACCACATGCCCACTGGCTTCATCTTGGATCAAACTTGTCATGAAAAAGTTGATTCTTTTAGCACTAGAAGATGTTACAGAACTTTGTAGGATTAGGATCATGCATCCATTTGTATAATGGTATTGTGGGGGCACAAGTCTGTTTGCTAAGAAAATGGAGACACAGAAATTACAATGTGTTAAAAAGCAAGACAGGACACTGGTCTCATGATGCCCAGTCCCTGTTCTGGAAGAGTTGTACAAAAAAAAAGTTTCTATGCGACAGAAACTTGTCACCAACTGACAGACTCATAAGAGACATGAGAGAGTCTGATGCAAAGAATTATCCCGTCTTATTAAAATACAAATTTTTATCAGAAGATAGATTGCTCAGGGAAAACCCAGAGTGTTTAAGTTCTTGCTGAATATTAGGGACATTTTTTTCTCTAAGAAATGTAATCTAATGAGGTACCATTACACGCCAGTCAGGATGGCTGCTATCCAAAAGTCTACAAGCAATAAATGCTGGAGAGGGTGTGGAGAAAAGGGAACCCTCTTACACTGTTGGTGGGAATGCAAATTAGTACAGCCACTATGGAAAACAGTGTGGAGATTTCTTAAAAAGCTGGAAATAGAACTGCCATATGAATCAGCAATACCACTTCTAGGCATACACACTGAGGAGACGAGATCTGAAAGAGACACGTGCACCCCAATGTTCATCGCAGCACTGTTTATAATAGCCAGGACATGGAAGCAACCTAGATGCCCATCAGCAGACGAATGGATGAGGAAGCTGTGGTACATATACACCATGGAATATTACTCAGCCATTAAAAAGAATTCATTTGAATCAGTTCTAATGAGATGGATGAAACTGGAGCCCATTATACAGAGTGAAGTAAGCCAGAAAGATAAAGACCATTACAGTATACTAACACATATATATGGACTTTAGAAAGATGGTAACGATAACCCTATATGCAAAACAGAAAAAGAGACTCAGATGTATAGAATATACTTGTGGACTCTGTGGGAGAAGGCGAGGGTGGGATGTTTCAAGAGAACAGCATCGAAACATGTATATCTAGGGTGAAACAGATCACCAGCCCAGGTTGGATGCATGAGACAAGTGCTCGGGCCTGGTGCACTGGGAAGACCCAGAGGGATGGGGTGGAGAGGGAGGTGGGAGAGGGGACCAGGATGGGGAATACATGTAAATCCATGGCTAATTCATTTCAATGTATGACAAAAACCACTGCAATGTTGTAAAGTAATTAGCCTCCAACTAATAAAAATAAATGGAAAAGAAAAAAAATAAAAATAAAAAAAATAAAAATGGGAAAAAAAAAAAGAAATGTAATCTATATTGAGCAAATATTTCACTTGTAGTTTTAAGTGGAGCATACCATTTTAAAAAAGAACATCTTCCAAAGACAGGTTCCTGGAGCTTCTCTTTCCCTCTAATATGCTGAAATACCAACATAGAACAGTATTGCTGTTTAATATTTTCCCTTTCCCTATGAATCACCAATTAAAGGTTTATTCCACCATACTTTTCTGTAAGAGATAATACAATGCAGGATATATAGTGCCTAATGGCAAAGATCTTAATATACTCCCTATAAGTAAACATCTATTTTCCAGACAACTACTGACCATAAGAAATATGTCTTAGCAGGAACTCTTTAATGGTGCCACATATTGGACAGATTTTTCTATTCTTCATAATCCAAATTTCTTTTGTGATCCTTGATGCATACATGCTATCTCTGGCTGTTTGAAATGGATGATAATTGGGAATAATGACCAGGTTAGAGGTGGGGATGTAGGCTGGGCAAAGCAGTCCTCCACCAGGTCACAGTGCCATAGACCAGGGAGCAGGGGGCAGTGCTCATAGCGGGGATTTCATGCTTGTGAACTGAATCAGACATTCAATTAATGCAGCTGACCCTTCTCACCTCAGTAGGTACCACATTGCATGCACCATCTCCCCACATGACCTAGGTGTCAACAAAGTCTATACCCATATATTGTCTGAGCGTGCTCTTCCCAGGATGGTCCCAACTGCCTCCCCAACCCCTAAATTGTCATCAGCCACCCTCTTCCCCCTGCCCCAGAGATGCACGACTCTAGTCCTGCTGATAAAATGCCTTAGCAGCTGGGTTTGATAAGCTCCCTTCACATGTTGAAAAACTAAACATTGTGAGCTAAATAATTTATTTCACCCATTCATTTAAGAATCAATTAAAATCATCACAAATTGTTTTGTTGTGTTTTAAGAAAAGCATCAACCTCGATTCTCATTTTTCTGCGTATGTGAGAAACAACTTAGTAACAGTTGAATGAAGCCTTAGTAACAGGTGCTAAAACCTGGTCTCCCTCCTAGTGATGAGGGGGACTCCTAGAACCCTTGTAATCCATTACCCAACACTGGGTACAAGTTGATGGAGTATTATCTGTAGAACTGCCTAAGAAAGAAAAGAAAAGGGGAATTACTACAGGAGGTGTTGATGTAATTTCTCAATTGAAAACTCCAGGAATGAGAAAGCTTCTTGCAGGAGGCCACATACACAAATATCTTCAGACCAGGTCAGCCACAATGAGGATGCAATGAACTGGTAGGAACGGTGGGATCTATGAGAAACTGGAGAGTGATACTTACTTACCACTAAACAACAGTGAAAACAACACCACATTCACCATACAAAACTCATCCGCTACCCCAGGGGCCTAAAACGATTGAGTGCAGACCGTGGATCTGAAGATAGAGTGGGATTCCAGCATCAAAGTGTTTCACTCCACAAAAAGCGAGGAACTTAAAGGCAAATACCCCTGGGGGAAAGATCATAGCAACATAAACTGCATAAACTACACTGCAGGTTCAGCCGTTCACATCTGATGCTTTTCCCCTAGCAGGCTTTTGCGAGTGGGAGAAGGGGGGCAGAGATCCCTTCTGCCTTTTGGTAAGTATCCAAAATAGGGGGTGGGGCCCTCAAGCAGGAAAGGCTATCAGCAGAAAGGGGAGCGAGGAGATATGGGAGGATGTGGAAAGCATGCAGAGATGGGAGCTTGGTGGTAGCATCAGACACGCTTGCTGAACCTCATCTTCCCACCCCAATTCCCTTTACTCTAGCCCCAGGTTTCTCAAAGTGGCCTTAGTAGCCCTAGGCTTTTGTGGAGCGTTCTAGAAAAGGATACTTCAGTGGCACACAGCGGGGTACTCATGCCTTTCTCTCCACCCAGCAAATTCTACCCTCCTGAAGGTCCAGAATAAATGAAGCCTTCCCAGGTTGCCCAAGGCAAAATGAGTCACTTCCCCACTGCCTCCTGGCCCCACAGCCCATTGCTCATAGTATTAAGACTCTGAGGAAATTGTGTTCGTGTTATTCTGTTTACTGTCTTGCTGCACTATGTTACTGGCTCCATCAGAATGGAGTCTAGGTCCCAGTGTTCCTTTCATCTCCAGTCACAGAGATAAAAAGCCTGTGGCAAGTACCCCCAAGAAAGTGGTTCTGTGCTGCTCAGTCAGCAGTTGGAGAAGTGAGAGCAGTCAGGACTGGATGGCCTTCCCTGACTCTGCGTCCCCCTCCGTGAGTGCCAGGGGTCGTTCAGCACTGTTGCCTGGCCGTGTTTTTGTGGGGAGTTTTCACTGCTCTGTGTTCACTGCTTGCTCTGCATGGGCGCTGGACCCGCCAAGCACACTGCACAAGTGTGAGCTAATCCTCAAAACCTGGAAATAGAGACGCAGGCGCGGAGAACAGGAAACCAAGGGGGAAGGGGAGAACTGAGAGACTGAGGTTGACATATACACACTACTGTGTATAAAATAGGTAACGATAGCCCTATATCCAAAACAGAAAAAGAGACACAGATGTACAGAACAGACTTTGGGACTCTGTGGGAGAAGGTGAGGGTGGGATGTTCTGAGAGAACAGCATTGAAACAAGTATACTATCAAGGGTGAAACAGATCACCAGCCCAGGTTGGATGCATGAGACAAGTGCTCAGGGCTGGTGCACTGGGAAGACCCAGAGGGATGGGATGGGGAGGGAGGTGGGAGGGGAGATCGGGATGGGGAACACATGTAAATCCATGGCTGGTTCATGTCAATGTATGGCAAAAACCACTACAATATTGTAAAGTAATTAGCCTCCAACTAATAAAAATACATGGAAAAAAAAATAAGTAACTAACGAGAAATTCCCAGGTTGCATTAGTGGTAAAGAACCCACCTGCCAATGGAGGAGATACAAGAGACTCGGGTTCCAGCCCGGAGTTAGGAAGATCCCCTGGAGTAGGAAATGGTAAGCCACCCCAGTATTCTTGTCTGGAAAATTAAATGGACTGAGGAGCCTGGCAGGCTACGGTCCACAGTGCCGCAAAGAGTCAGGCACGATGGAGAAACAGAGCACAAAACAAAGCTATGAGAATCTAGAATATAACACACTCTACTTATTGCTCTGTGGTGGCCTAAATGGGAAGGAAATCCAAAAAAGAGGAGATATGTGTATACATATCAGAGAAGGCAATGGCAAACCACTCCAGTACTCTTGCCTGGAAAATCCCACGGACGGAGGAGCCTGGTAGGCTGCAGTCCATGGGGTCGCAAAGAGTCGGACACGACTGAGCGACTTAGCAGCAGCAGCATGTATACATATAGCTGTTACACTCCACTGTCCAGTAGAAACTAACACAATATTGTAAAGTGATTTTACTCCAGTATATATATTTTAAAACCCTTTCTGTGACACCAGTATCATTATCTCCCCCTCCACCAATGAGGAAACCTGGTAGAGGTGAAGAAGCTAGTGAAGTAGTTGGAGAAATTCTCAAGCTGTGTCTTTCACTCATATACCGTAGTAACACCAAGATACCCAACACTGCTACACTGTGACCCCGTCTCAAAAGAAAAAGACTGTGATAAGTAAATGGGGACAAAGTTTCACTCCATTTCACAAAGGACAAGGGAAAGTCCCAGACTCTAAAGCTCCCCCTGAAGTCAAAATCACAAAAGAGTGGGTCAAGATCTGGGGTCTCTAGTGATCTTTCCACTAAATACCCGTGGTATCATAGTCATAGTGTATGGTGTAATTAAAAGCAAACAAGTGTCTTCCACCCCCTCTGAGGATTACAGGAGATTTTCATTGTTTTTCTCTCTGCTTGTCTGTATTTTTTTTTATTTCTCTATGATGAACATATATTTTTATTTATAAAAATGATATTTAACAAAATCATACTCCCTAACATTAATCCTGTTTCCTTAATCTCATGAACCAGAAGTAGCACCAGCTGCAAACATGCATGGACATCATAGGACCTTGGACTCTGAGGATGTGCATGTTTTCAAAGTTGAGTGATGTCCATTTATTCATTAACTTCCATACTTAACTGCTATTTTTAAGATTTCCTTTCCCATAATGGGTCCTGTGGTTCTTCCCATCCCCCACTGTAGCATAGCAATCAGTAATACAGATTTCAGATTCAGGTGGACCTGAGTGAATCTTGGCCTTGCTTTGGATGGACGGTATGACTATGGACAGTGACAGAAAAATTTTGAATCGGGTTCCTGAAACTTGAAAATATAATAATCATCATAGTGCTGACGTGAGGTTTAAATGAAACAAGGCATATTGCACAAGCCAGAAACCTGGGAGGCATTCTAACACCTTCCTCTTGTTTATTCCATGTACCTAGCTTAAAATTAATCTCATTGAATTTACCTCCTAAACAGTTCCCAAATTCATCTCCATTACCCCCCTGCAGTCTAAGCTACCATCATGTCTAGCCGGTATTGCCACAGTAGCCTCCTAACTGGTCTCATTACATGCATGTTTGCCCCCTGCAATTTGTTCTTAACACTTAAGGCTAAAGGATCTTTTCAAACACCAGTAATCTGTGATTTCAATGGATTACACTTTCTTTTAGATAAAGTCCTTAAAAAGGCCTGCATGGGGTTGCCTCTCCAAGCTTGTCTGGGGCCATTCTTCTCTCTGAACATACTCCAGCTAGTTAGTTAACTTACTTTTAGTTCCTTGAAATGCCCAAAATGTCACATCCTATAAATAACCTTCTCTTTTCTCTAGAACGTATTCTCTTGTACTTAATATTTCCACATCTACTGTTCTCAATACAAACATGGCTATTTCAGGAAGCCCTCCCTGTCCCCAGATCATATCAGAGTTCACTTCTGATGGATTCTCAGAGCACCCCAGACTTTCCAGCAGGGCACTTAGTGCTGCTTATAGTCATAAATGTAGGTGATTATTTTATTACTTTCTGTTTCTCCCAAAAGACTATAAGCTCCATGAAGAATAATGCTTTGTTCATATATGTATTCTTGCACTCAGAACAGTGCCAGGCACATAGTAGGTAGTAAGTCAAAACTTCATTCAATGAGCAAATGAATGGTGCAGTGCCTAAGATAGCAAGCACTGAGAGAGTCTTAATTATTATTATCATAATTAATATTTTACACATACAGATAGGTGTTTAACCCTGGAGAAGGAAATGGCAACCCACTTCAGTATTCTTGCCTGGAGAATCCCCTTGGACAGAGGAGCCTAGCAGGCTACACAGTCTATGAGGTCACAAAGAGTCGAGCACAACTGAGCAACTAACATGTCCTTTAAAGGAAACTCATCAAAGAAATGGAGACTTAAGAGTTGAGAGCCTCAACCTGGGCTTGATTCCTTGCTTTGTCATGTCTTAGGAGTGAAACTTGGCCACGTGATTTCACATCTTTGTGTGCGTCTGTGCTAAGTCACTTCAGTCCTGTCTGACTCTGTGCAAACCTGTGGACTGTAGCCCACCAAGCTCCTCTGTCCATGGGATTCTCCAGGCAAGAACACCGAAGTGGGTTGCCGTATCTTCCTCCCAGGGATCTTCCCCACCCAGGGATTAAACCTGGGTCTCTTAAGTCTCCTGCATTGGTAGGTGGATTCTTTACCACTAGCGCCATCTGGGAAGCCCATCTTTGATTGTTGAGAGTTAAATGAGATAATACCATTGATGTGATTAGTATGGTGCTTGGCATATGGTAAATATTTAGCAAATGGTTTATTATTATCATCATTATTATAGATAATTCTCAATCTTCCTCTAATAGTCAACATGGACTTTAGAAAGCCTCTTAACCTCTCTGGTTGTTAGCTTCATCATCTTTGGAATAATAATGTCATTCTCACATGGTTGACAGGGCTCTTTGGGAAATAAAAAAAAAGTCAGCAGGTGGAAAACTTTCTCTGAAAATTATGAAATGCAAAAGATATGTAAGACACCACTATTGACAAATCTAAGAAACACGGGTTCTAAATAAACACATTAAGCCAAAATTTTCATTGCTTTTTCTAAATCTTCTAAGAGTGGGGTTCAACACACCTCCTCAACGGTGACTTCAAGTAGTTGGTAACTAAAGGTACACTAAGTATAGAGACCATATAGTTTAGGAACATACTTTGTAGAGTGAGAATGCCTGTATCAAATCCCTCTTACACAACTTTCCATCAGTGTGACCTCAGGTAAATTGCCTAATCTGTTCATTTCTGAAAAGTGGGACAAATGATAATACCTGTATCATGGATTGCTAAAAGGATTAATTTACATAAATTGTATAAATCATCAAGAACCATGCCTGAACACATGTTATACACATAATACACGTATTCAACCATCATTAAGATTGTGATCATTTTTGTTGTTACTGCTATCATCATTGTCATGTTGGCTATCACTTTTTAAGAGATCGATACACAATGTTGTGGGAAGATATTAATAGCAAGGCAGTCAAACAGTATCTAACAGACTCGTTCTTCCAAGATGGTACTTCTGGATTTAGAGGCAAAGAAATTGCTCCCCTAACATGTTGGAGTAATCTGCCCTAGCAACTCAGTTTGGGCAACACAAGGACCATGTGGCTTAGACACCTCGGAAACAGAGAATATATGAAAGAACATCCTGCTAACAATAGCCTCATCCCATGCTGTGGGCATCACACATTTTGTGATAAAATTTCATGCAAGCAAATGTGCTCCCCTTCTCAAGATACAATTCCATTTCCCAAGATATTTAGTGAGATATCTTAAATGATGACACTTAAATTCATGCTGAGTTACAAGCATGCTTTCTACACTTGAAACGATCGCATGTTCAATTCAGTGTAACAACCTTTATACAACAGTTTCTGTGGAATATCAGTGACCTCTTATTCCCTTGGGAGAGAGAACCATAGTCTGTGTATGATTAACTCACGAGTTTTATCTATTACAATAGGGCGCAGTGGGAGGGGGGGAAAACAGTAACTGTCTGTTTATTCAAGAAAAAAAACGTATTAGGAAATTATAAGAGTATAGTCAATGTTAATATAAAAATAATAATTATAGATAACATGTTATTGAGTACATCCCGGTGCCAGGCCCTCTGCCAACTACTTTACTTGCCTAGCCCTATGTAATATTCCCATTTTACAGATTATAAACTGAGATGTCAAGTAACTTCAGTTCAGTTCAGTTCAGTCACTCAGTCATGTCTGACTCTTTGTGACACCATGGAATGTAGCATACCAGGTCTCCCTGTCTATCAGCAACTCCCAGAGTTTACTCAAACTCATGTCCATTGAGTCAGTGATGCCATCCAACCATCTCATCCTCTGTTGTCCCCTTCTCCTCCCACCTTCAATCTTTCCCAACATCAGGGTCTTTTCAAATGAGTCAGTTTTTCGCATCAGGTGGCCAAAGTATTGGAGTTAACTAAATTTAATTCCAAAAGTCAGGAAGTGATCTGGGATTTGAATGCTAGTCCAAAACTCATGTTCTTAACCACCTGGATATACTATCTAATTTAATGTGCTGTTACACTAGTGTTTGCTATTTAAACTTTGCATTAACTATTAATCTTATTTAGTATTTTTCTATGTGGGGAATAATAACCACAAAGCTGGCCCTGAGATCCAGGGTTCAAGGTTGCAGCACTAAAGGCCTTCTAGAAATCTAATAATTAAGCCCCTTTAAGTACTCTCTTGGTGGTGAGTCATTGGAAAGAACTGGAAATTTCTGGTTTTAAAAGGCTTCTATCTAGGAGTCCCTAATGCAATCCTTGCCAATGTTCAATACCTAAGATAAGAAAGAAGGGCAAGACTTCTTTAAAAATACTGACAACTGGTACTCAGAAATTTCCCACTGGTATTTCTGGTAGGAAGTTCCACTAACCACATATCTATGATGTTGAATAGAAACATACAATTAGTGACTCCTGACTGCTTGCATCAAAAATAAAAGTCCCACAAGCACATGACAATAGATGGGAAGGTCTTTTGTCACTTTGCACACTTCTTTCTACTCATTCAGAAACCTGAATTATACAACGCATGGAGATAGCTGTTCCTTTTTTGCTGTTAATATTTCTATACTGATTGAGATACTGTAACTACTGCAAAATAATTGAGTAGGGATAGCAGGGAAGCTGGCAGTGATACAGTGCATCCTTGGAAGTGTGGTCCCATTAGTAAAACCTAAAAGACAGGGAAAGGAATGAAGAAAGCTGCCGTGTCCTTGCATGCTGGGAATTATAGTTTTACATCTTTTATCTGTTCTGAATATTAGGGAGTCAGTCATTGGGATAAGATGAAATTCTTATCACAGATCAGCAAAATAGCAGAAGGAAGCTAATACACTGGAAGTAAGGCCAAGACATCAATCTGACATACCAATACAGACCTGGGAGGAGGACTTCAGCAGAATCCAATTGGAGAGCAAGTGGTGTGCCTTGAGCAATACGTGTATCATATATGTAAGAAAAAAACAGATCCAGCTAGGCCTCTTCCTATTTGAAGATAGATAAATTGTTTTTAAAAAAGAAAAACATGTATTCCCCATGTTTTTCTTTTTTGAAAACAATTTATCTATCTTCAAATAAGAGACCCATGGCTGATTCATGTCAATGTATGACAAAAACCACTACAATATTGTAAAGTAATTAGCCTCCAACTAATAAAAATAAATGGAAAAAATAAATAAATAAAAAAGAAAAAGAAAAACATACAAAATAGAAAGTATTACATACTGCTGGGCAAGAGCAAAGGGAGTCTAAAAAGAAAAAAATATAAAAACTATAAGGGATAAAAACAGAGAAAAAAATGGAATATCTGCTCTCTAAGACTACAGTAGAAAGTCATAAAGAAAATATGTGATGAAAAAGAATTGGAGGATAAAATTTTAAAAGAGATTGACAAAATCATGTAGTAATTTAAGAAAATTAGCACTGTTAAGTCTGCTGCAAGCTAGAATTAATACTGTGAAAACCGATCCTGTAATTTCAAAGTCAAACTCTGAATAACTTTCCCAGATGTACACAAATCATGCAAAATGTAAAACTCATGGCAGAGAATGACACCTATCCCAGAGACTGAAGACCCAAGTCAAAGATTACAAAGGTATTATCAAAGAAAAGAAAGCAATTGGACAGAAAGCAGTAATCAAAGATACAACAGGGAAAAAAAGAAAAGAAAAACAGCCTTCTGAACTAGAAACATTTATAGACCGAGCCAGGATAACTATATTCCAAGAAAAGATCAATAAGAAAGCCCCACCTGGCTCACCTGCTCTTCAAGATGGGAAAAAGTTTATAAAATCAGGTGGGAGAGGAATAAAAATTCACTAAATGCGTGATCTCACATAGAACAAATTCTAAATTCTGTTTAGAATTCAAATTGTTGACTCATAATTTTAAAAATATAAACCAAATTTGGGCTTCTGGAAATTAAAAGTTTGGTTGAAAAGAGAACAGATATCTTCCCAATGACTAAGGAAACAAAAGGTAGCCACAACAGTCCATATTTTCAAGCCTCCAAAGCAAATGAAATAGCAAAAAATCAAAAAGAGAATAAATTATGTAGAGAAGAATGACAGAAGTTAGCCAAGCCATCTGTACAACAATAAATATATGTGGTTAAATCCAACTATTAGAAAACGAAAATTTTCAGATTGGAGTAAAAAAGTTAAATTCAAACATCCACTGCCCCTAAGAGACACACCTAAGACAAAAATGCCTGTGTTAATATAAAAGGAACATGTATGACTGAGTCTCTTCGCTATTCACCTGCAACACTCACAACATTATTAATCAGCTATGAGAGCATGCTAAGTTGCTTCAGTCGTGTTCGACTCTTTATGACCCCATAGACTGTAGCCTGCCAGGTTCCTTTGTCCATGGAATTCTCCAGGCAAGAATAATGGAGTGGGTTTCCATTTCCTCCTCCAAGGGACCTTCCCAAACCCATGCCTCTTGCATCTCCTGCATTGACAGGTGGATTCTTTACCACTGCACCACCTGGGAAGCCCAATGCAAAGTAAAAAGTTTAAAGAAAATAAAGGAAAATCAAAGAGTCATTAAATACAATGAAAGTAAAAACAGGAGAAGTGGTATTAATTTCTGGAAAAGTAGGCTTCAAGGGAAAAATAGATTACCTGTTCATGTTTACAAGCTGGAAAATAGTGCAATGAATCTACAGTAGTAATTAATCTCTTTATGCAGCAATTATCCTAATATCAAATGATATAAAGCAAAAATGCTTAAAAAATTAAGGAGAAAGTGACGATAACACAATTTGTATCTGTAATCTTAACCCAGATATATCCACTTTTTCTAGTTCAATTAGACAAGCCAGAAATAATAATATGGAGAATTTAAATAAATGTAATTAATAATAGTAAGTTTACTAAATAATATTGACATCTCACAAACACAATGTATTATGTATAATGACACTAGAAAATAATCTCAAAGAATAGTAAATATCAGGGCTTCTCAGGTGGCTCAGTGGTAAAGAATCTGTTACCAAGCAGGAGACACAGGTTCGATTCCTAGGTCAGGAAGATGCCCTGGAGGAGGAAATGGCAACCCACTCTAGTATTTTTGCCTGGGAAATCCCATGGACAGAGGAGCCTGGCAGACTACAGTCCACGGGGTTGCAAAGAGTCAGATACAACTTAGCATGTAAACAGCAGCAGCAGAAGCTTTATATAGAAATAATCTCAATAATTAATGCATATATTAAATGATTGTTTAAAAAAAAGAATAGTCAACACAATACTTAATGGCAAAACAAGAAGCATTCCCACTAAAATCAGTAACAAGGTGAAGAAGCCCCAAGCAATCATTATCTTTTAATGTCATCCTGGAAGTTCTAAACAGTTCAAAAGATATGAAAGAAATATAAAGTCTAACTAATGAAGGAAGATAAAAGCAATATTATTTTCAGGTGACCCAACTAAATACTTAGAAAATCCGAAAGAACCAAATGAAAAACTGTTGCAATTAATAAGATAGATTACTTAAGTAATGGCCACAAACTAATTATATACAACAATGGCAGATAAAAGATATAATGGGAAATGACTCCATTCCCAATAGTAACAAAAACAAACTCATAAAACACCTAAGTAACCCCAACATGTAGTATGTACAACCTAGATAAATAAACTATAAATAATTATTGAGAATATTTTAATAAATGTATCCCCAGTGTGGGGCTATAACAACACTATGTCCTAAAATTACAAATGTAACAGTTTTCTCCCAAATTAATTTTTAGGTTTAATGCCATTCATGTCAAAGGTTATATATAAGGTTATATAGAAGTTTGTAGCTAGATTAGCTACAGCACATAGACAAACATACTTCCTTTCCTTCTTACCAATTTTTTTTTTTCCTCGTATTTTTCACCATTTACTTAGTGTCTAAGTATATCCCTACTGAAATACAAGCTTTAGAAAGTCAGGATCACAGTCTCCTTGACTGCTATATCTCCTATATCTAGGTGCACAGTAGATGCTTAATAAATATTTATAGAAAAAATGAACTTTGTAAATGATTATGATATGCCAGCTACGTTCTAGGAGGGGGACACAAACAAGGAAACAGATCATTACACTTCAATGCAGTAACTGGAATGATAGAAGTTTGCACAGGATGCTTAGGAAAAAAAAAGAAGAAGACAAAAACCCAGTTTGGAGACTGTCAGAGGATACCTGAAGAAGACAGGGATCTGAACTTAGCCACAAAAACCAAATAGAAATTCACCAGACAGAAGTGGAAGCATAGTAAAGAAGTAAACAGAACCTGTAGAAGCACCTAGATGAAAGAAGAGAGGAAAAAGCATCCAGCGTGTCTAGAGAAAGAATTTAAGGGCTTGGTGAGAGATGAGCTGATGGGGTAGTTAGAGGACAGAGAAAGTTGAGGAAATACTCTTCATTTTCAGTTAGTGTTTAAGGAGTAGAAGTTTTCTTACAAGTTTCTGTGCTCCGTCTCCCTGGACTCTTTAGTCTTTAGACCAACCAGTCAATTGTAAGGTCTCTAAGGAAAGAAATAAAGGGTTGAGTAATTTTTTTTAAATGAACATTCTTTTCCACCCAGCCTTCCCATTTAAAAATGTATTTGCATACTCTGATTTCTCTTCAGATCATATAAATCTTTCACGTTTTTACTAACAATGTATTTGCTTTGCAAGTTCAACCCTTAAAACACTGACTTCTTTTTTTTTCTAAAAAGAAGTGTACATTTCACGATTGGAGAGGGTTAAGTATAAGAGAACTTTAATATTATTTATGGACCTTTTGCTTTTCCTGAACCAAGTTGTTCCCTATGGTTGATCTTATGGGCATTTGTCAAATCTGCAAAAATATCTCAATCAGTATTTTCTGAGAAGAGGTGGTCTACGTGATTTTATTTTCCAGTTAGCTGAGACTTGACCCTTTTAGTTCCACTCTGGAGGCTAAGGTTTCTTGTAAAATATAATAGCATACTTTTGTGCTTCAATAAAGCATTATGCTGAATCTTTATTTAATGCCTGAGGATTTACAGAGTTCACAGGCATTGTTCCGAGCATAAGTTTATGACCTTAAGTTTAGAAGCAGGAGGAATTTTGCATTAATTGCACACTATACCCAACATTTTGAAATACACGAACCTCCACTCTTTCAAATGTGGGTATGATTATCCCTATTTTCCAGACAAAAGAACTGAGGCTTCAAAAATTAATAAATTGTTTCATGTCATAAAAGTACCTCAAGATGGTCCCAAATTCCAAGGTCTTTCCATTGAAACTGAGCTGGGGACAAACCCCTCTAAAACTGATTCTAAAAAAGGGTATTATCAGCACACCTGAGAGTTAGGTATCTCCATCAACAACCACCCTGATGCTTTGAATTCAGACCAGGCAGGAGCAAGCAGGCATGCTTTGAAATGTCTTCCCTGTTCATTTCGATATACCAAGTAAAGCTTTTGGGAAAAAAAAACTCTGATTTCAATTTATATCCTTATGACTGCCTATTATCCTATTATAATAATTAGAAAGCAAGAGAAAATTGCACATTTCCACTTAATTTAGGGCAGAATAATCAGGTGTTTATTTTGCTTTTGAATGAGTTCTCCTGTTACAACAGGTCCTGTGGATTAAATGCAGTCTGCAGTGAGCTAACTTGAAATAAGATTCACAAATATGAATTTAAGTTACTTGATCTCTATAAAGTTTATCTCACTTACTCAGACTGTTATAACTCTTCTCTCCCCTCACCATGTAAGGGTATGTGCTATGGTACAGGGGTGGACAAAGTGACCATTCACTTCTCCATTCCCTCCTTTATGTATTGAGTGCCTATGATAGGTTTGGTATCAATAAGGACAATAGACCTCTTACTACCACATCATGCCCCTTTCTGAATATTGTTCCTTCCCTTTACCATTGTCTGCAAGGACAAGAGAATGTGCCATGCCTCTTCTGAGCTTCAGAGTTCTGAGGAGTTGATGGTGTCCAAAACTCCCCCCTCCTAAAAAGGTGGGGAAATTGCTCTATTTGAACTTCTTGTCTCCCTACCTCTTTTTCTTTTGAGTCTCATAGAAGTAAAAACTAAATAATCTGTCATTTTATCTTGTTCATAATATTTTCTCATTCATCACACACAGGTGGGGTAGGCAGTCACCTTCACACTATAATCTGAGGTGCAGGATCTAAATTCTTTCTATTTCGAGCTATTACATGGCTGAAATGCCATCCAAGGGCCCATGTGTCCCTCACCTTGTGAGTGAATTAGCTTACTTGATCATCAACCTTTCTTGGGTCCCCGTGGAGTCCCAGGGTTGACTGAGCAAACATGAATGTTTGGGTTGGTTCACTCATTTCCCACTCATCAAAGAAGAAGAAAGAAGATTAAAAGAAAAAGGGAAAAGCTATTGGAAAACAGAGATATATGGCTCGAAATTAACTGTTTCACTTTTCAAAGCCCCACGCATAGATTCTGTTATCTAAAGCACTTTAAATATTACAGAATATTCTTCTTGTCTTCCAGTCCTTGGCATATGTGTTAGGTAACCAGCCAGCACCTTTCAGATCTGGTGCCTGCTAACTCTTGGTGACTTTTGTTTCACCTAATTTTAACTTGACATGTTCTCTCCCAGGATTCCCTCTAACTTTGTAAGGAAGCATTCATTGAATTTGCCACAATAAGAGTTGTTTTTCCCTTTTGGAGATGAAATCAACATAGACCACCCAATGTGAGTGATTTATGTCTCCTGTAACTACCTCCAAAGAACATAGAGAGATAGCACAATTGTTCTCACTAACCTCCAAAAATCATTTCAAGAAGAATTCTGGGTTACTTTAGAAGCATCTTTGTTTGGGTGCAGATGCACTATGTAAGACCTCTAGCAGCATATTAAAAAGCAGAGACATTACTTTGCAAACAAATGTTCATCTAGTCAAAGCTAAGGTTTTCCCAGTGGTCATGTATGGATGTGAGAGTTGGACCATAAAGAAAACTGAGTGCTGAAGAATTGATGCTTTTGAACCCTGGTGTTGGAGGAAGACTCTTGAGAGTCCCTTGGACTGCAAGGCGATCTAACCAGTCCATCCTAAAGGAAATCAGTCCTGAATAATAATCAGTTGAAAGGACTGATGCTGAAGCTGAAGCTCCAATACTTTGGCCACCTGATGTGAAGAACTGACTCATTTGAAAAGACCCTGATGCTAGGAAAGATTGAAGGCAGGAGGAGAAGGGGATTACATAAGATAAGATTGTTGGATGGCATTACCAACTCAATGGACATGAGTTTGAGCAAGCTCCAGGAGATAGTGAAGGATAGGGAAGCCTGGTGTGCTGCAGTTCATGGGATCACAAAGAGTCAGACATGACTGAGCAACTGAAAAAATACAACAACAAAATTTGGAGCTTAGATTGATCATTTCAGTGGTACCATCTATCTTCCATCCTGTAGAATCTATGACACCTTTTCATGGAAACAAAGGTTTCTCGTGGAAATATTACCTATCATTTTTCACCACTCTAATAAAAACCCCTTCCCCCATTCCTGTGTTACTGTGTTAACTCAGGACATGATGAAGGCCGCCTACTGGAGAAGCATCAGAGAGAAACTTTATAATCGCTTCCAAGTGGATGAGAGAAAGAGGCTGCCTGGGATTATTATCAGTCGTGATAATAATGGAAGCTGTAGGTCTTTTTGTTCCTTTCCATCCTTATGACTATAGTGTTGATCTTCTTCTGAAATTACAAACATTTTCTGTGATAATTTGCTTCCACCCAGCACATGTGGTATCTGGCTAGAAACTGTAAATTGATGCTCCCCACTCTAGTATGTGACCTGGGGAAGAGGATCGGGAAATGGAGGGAGCAGGGGAACTGTGGCTACAGAGACAGACACGGCTGAGACATTTAAAATGCATGTTCCCCTAATAGGAAACAGAGAAGTCTGTGATAGAAGGGGATGAGAGTGGCAGAACCTTGTGAGTTGGGGCCAGGAGGTGGGGGGGGGGATGGGAGAGCCTTGGTGCCCAGCTACCAAAAGCTCAGGACTCTAGCAAGGAGGCCCAGAAGAATGCAACAGGAGTGAGGTTGTCTGATAAGATAGTGCTAGAAAACCATGAGATAAAGGAAGTCTGGCCTGCAGCAGGTAGTCTAGAAGGCAGACAAGGAGTCACCTGACACGGACGGATGACACAGGGTGACAGAAGCCAGGCAACCAGAGAACTCAGTACAGGAGGAGGGGCTGTGAGGAGCCAGGTGGCATGGAGGGGCTGGAGAGGAGCACTGTTGCCTTGCCGGGTTTTGATCAAGATGTACATCTTTTTACTTAAGGGGAAACCACCGAGGCATTCAGCCCTCCAAGCTAGTGTCTGGTTGGCTAAGATGTATTTAACCTTACAGGTGGACAGATTCTCCCGAAGGAATTTGGCACAGGAAGTATTGCTGTTTATATCAAGGTGTTGTTATAGAAAAAGAGACCAGAAGGAACTCCAGCCAGCTCCTGGTCTCATTACTATAGAACCTTATGCAGTTAGCAAAAAGCTTTCCTAACTTTCATAGAGTCATTCAACAATAAATTATGGAAAATGTACTGTATTCCAAGCTGGCATGGGAAGGCCACATACTGAGGACATGGACTGAGGAATAAGACGCAGGCCCTGGTCTTAAGGAACTTCCAGCAATTTCCTCGTGTGTAGACTATGCAAAATTTCTGCCTTGCTTCCTTCACAGGTTTATTGTAAGAATCCTAATGTCAATAGTGAATGTGAAAACAAATTTCAATATAAAATATTGAAAGCAATAGAGAGATTAATATCATTTTCCATATAATTTTAAGTTCTAATAATTTAGTTAGGTTGGACAAACAAGGTCCTACTTATAACACAGGGAGCTATGTTCAATATCATGTGATAAAAATAATAGAAAAGAATATGAGAAGAATATATGTATGTATAACTGAGTCATTTTGCTATACAGTAGAAATTGGCATAATATTGTAAGTCAACTATCCTTGAATAAAATTTTTAAATAGAAAATATTGTCCTAACAATTTAGGTCTGAGGTTACCAAAATGCAATTATGCACCTTTGTTTCTAGATTCCTATGTTTTCTAGGTTCCTGAACAATCACATGGGATACCACTTAGCATAAAAAGGATTTATGCTATGTCTTCAAAAAATCATTAGGCATCTGATTCTGATGTCCTATATTAACGCCCTCACTGTAACTAGTGAGGAGCTAGTCTAAGGACAATGTCCCTTAAGTCAACCTGGGATAAAAGGTATTTTTCTGCCTGGCACGGAAAGATGGTAAAGTGAGAGGCAGTGTAAAAAGGAACCACCTCTCTAACCCAGACCTTATGCTCCATACTGCAGACCTGCTCAAATTCAAAAGGTGTTCAAAACAGAGAAGTGGGACTCGTAGCGCTGTGTCCCAGATGGTGAGACCAACCAACAGGCTCAGGAAGCACCATAGTCTTGGGGCTGAGCACTTGCCACATACTTCATCTCCGGGAGCTGGCCAAGGGGCCATCAACATCCTCACTCGTAACCTGCTTTCACTACAATGGTGGACACTGGCAATTGAACAAAGTCTCCTGAAAGATTAGGCCTGTCCCACACTTACAATTATTTTCACACTTCTAGCCCACTGCCCGTTGACCTTGATAAGAGGGTTTTTAATTGTGGTAAAATATACTTGATATATATATCATGAAAATGATCTTCTTAACCTTTTTTGAGTGTGCAATTCAGCAATATTAAATATATTCACACTGTTGTGCAACCATCAGCACTATCCACCTCCAACTTTTTCAAATATAAAGCCTATGTGATCCAGCAATTCCACTCCTGTTTGTTTAGCCAAAGAAAACAAAAACACTAATTCAAACAGATACCTGCAACCCAGTGTGCATAGCAGCTTCATTTACAATAGCCACGCTATGGAAGCAACCTTAGTGTCCATCAGTAGAGAATGAGGAGGCTGGCACAATGCCTGGGAAAACTAGCCACTATTTTTAAAGTTGCCACCAATAATTTATTGATAGATCAATGTCATTTCAGAGAACCTGGAGTCATTTCATTCGTTTATTCATTCAAAAAAATGGGCATGTCCTTGCAACCAGCACTGTTCTGGCCACTAAGACTGAGGCAATTGTGATATAGTCCCTTAGGCTTTTGGAGGGTTAGGTAAAAGTTGACATGAGATTAATCCAGAGCAACAAAAGTAACCTCAGAGAGCCATGGACTGTGCATAATTTCTCAGCACAGAGCTCTTCACGAAGAAATGATTTCATCAGTCACTCGTGTTTATGACCTCATTCTCTTCCTATTTTAATTAGGTCATAGTAATCCACATAAATAATATTTTGTCCTCGGACAGTGTAAGCAATAATTAAAAGCATGGACTTTAGAGACAAAGAAACCTAGTGCCCAAAAGCATTTCCTGTGTGACTATGAGGAAGTGAGTTAAACTCTCTAAGCCTCTGTTTTCTCACAACTTTTAAAGGCTGTATGTAAGCTTAGAGTGCTTAGCACAGTGCGTGGTGTGTAACAAACACTCAACAATGTTAGGTATGATTAGTAGATAAATTCACTCTCTTATTCCTTTGTTTTTAATTCTTTAAATTTTTGTTTTTGTTTTTGGCAGAGGAAGGAAGGAGGGAGGTTTGATCCACATGTTATTTTTTAATCCTATGGCTATATGTGATCCACCTTAAAAAGGACTTCCTGGGCCCCCCCAGTGTCTCTGTGTATGTCAGACCCGGCAGGGTCTCATTGAGACTGTTAAGAACAGTCTGTCCCACAGACGTATATTTTCATAAACGTGATTTCAGCAAAATGAATATTTCCCTCTTAGACGCAGACCTGAAAACATCAGGATTTTTTTAATGTAATTTCTAAAAACATTTTTTTCCCAAGAATCTACTGTGTCAAATTAGAAAAGGTATGACTTTCCAGTTGTAGCAAATTGAAGCCCTACTTCAGAAGATGTGAACCTAGCAGGAAGTGACTGATTCTCAAGGAAACCCCTAAGCTGGGACCAACTCACTGACTCCAGAACCGGCAGACTATCAATGGGCAGCCTGCTCCCTATGTGTGTTGACTTGGACCTCAGGTTCCTATGCAACTGCACTTAGGTTAAAATTTAGCAGCTGAAAACTTAATCAGAAACTTTGCCCTAGGTAACTCTGCTTTGAAACATACCTGTCTGTGTTGGATTCAGAGTTCAGGCTGCTTCAGAAAGCTGTCCAACCCCACTTCCCCAACTACACAGCTCAGGAGTTTGGATCATAGAGGAAACTCCTTGTCAGTTTTGATTCTAAGCCACCCACCTTTTATACTCTTGGTTGTAAAAATATCCAATTCAAGAACTTACTTCCTTGGCTTGTCACTTTCAGTTGTGAGTGTTCCAAGCTCTATCCAAAAGAGATACAGAGAAGAAAGTTCGAGATCATTATTCTTAGTGATGACAGCTATATTTGGCAGTTTCAGGAAAGAAAAGAAATCCAGGACAGGGAAGCAAATCTTTTTCCAATGCCAGTGCTGAACCTTCAGAGGCTTTAAGTGCTACAATTCACTTGTATTGTCACTAAAAATTTTAAAAGCAGAGGGGATGGGGGGAATGTGCCTCCCCTTCCATAAAGAGTACCAGCACCTTGAGTTCAATCAACTGAAGTCAGAGAACAGTCTCCATTTGTAAAGTGGTAATACTAATACCCACCACCTGCTTCCCAGGGTTGATGTACGGGTTTGTGTTCATTTCTGAGAGGGGCTTGAGATCCTTGAGTGAAAGGTGTGATGCACAGTATTATAATTCTCACCACAGGGTAACATATGGAGAGGGAAAGAAAGTGTATAGATACGTATGTTTCTGTTTAAACTCTGTGTGCAATGCTGACTTTTATCTTATTTTGCCTTTAAGCTAAACTGCATGGGTCACATTTAGAGCATATGTTGTTATCATTTGCCTTTTTTTAGCTCAAGAAAATTGAGTGAATAACGGGTATTGTTTTCCTATTTGCCATGGTTAGAATGGTTGCACGTTTCAAAATCTCTGACTCGACATACAGAACAGCAGATTCTCTTATTATGATGCCCAGGGTGAGGGGCTTCATTGTGTGTTTCTCCCAGTCTACCACCCATGAATATTATAGATCCCGTTTTGAGTATTATGAAATTGGCCAAGTATTACCTTACAAGTGAAAAAATCTTTTCGGCCTCCTTGATAAAAAAAAAACGGACAATTAAACCATCTCACTGTTGGTTCCCCACATGCCTCTCACTCACAGCGCCTTAATTGGCCTAATATGCCTTTCACTTTTTGCTCTTTCCCTATAATGAGCTCTCATGTTAGTGATCTTGTATTTTAAACCCTTATGGAGGACCCACCAGTGTGTTAGGACAGAACCTACACTTCTGCAGAAAGCCTCTTTTTCAATTTGATTTTAATTAGAAACCAGGTGGTACAAACCCAAAAGTTTGGTGGTGTTCCTCGGATGTAAGATGTGAAATGGTTTTTAAGTAACACTGTATTAGTCATGAGGCAGCAATGGAGTAATGTTGACATGACTTGAAAGTAGCATTGTTGAGTAAATGAATATGTGAGAAGCACTTGCTAAACTAAATGAGTTTTGCAGTTGTATGCACATTTGTGTAATCCTGTTTATTGATGCCTGAAACAATTTGCAAAATAGAAACAAATCCACGAAGAAGAAATATGTTTGGAATTATTTGTTTATATGACAATTTTAAAAAAACACACAGGAATCCAACTGCCACATTTCATGCACTAAATATACCATATGTGGAAGCTTCCCCTCAGAAAATTCGACAGCAACCTTTACCATCTGATGCAGAACAATAAGGAACAAACTTACGTCTTTGACTTGTTTTCTCAACTGTTTTAAACACAAGAGTTAGAGTTAGTTCTATAGATTTTTTTTAGCCAAGGATACCTAAACTATTGTCTTTTGTATTCAAAGGCTAATGAAGAAAAACAATTTCTCCTGATGCAGAATGAATAAGAGTAATTACTCTGATAGAAAAAAAAAAAAAATATATATATATATATAGTTGCACATTTTCCTAGGGGTAAAATAATCCATGTTTTTAAGGAAATGCATCTAAGTTTACAATGGGCCAGGCACTGTTCTTGAGTATTTTACAATTATTAATGTATTTAAACTTCATTACATTTCCTTGATTACTGTGATGATGCCCAGTTGACATCTGAGGCAACTGAGGCACAGAGAAGTTCAGTAACTTGCTCTAAATTACACAGCCGATAAGCAGGAAGGCCAGGATTCAAAGGTAGTCAGTCTAGCTCCAGCATCATGCGTGAACTACCACATTGCTGCCTCTCCACAGAGTAAATCCTCTATGTGTTAGGGATTTTTTTTTTTAAGAAGATTCAGGTTCTCTGTCTGATTTGTCATCTAGACACCAGCATTTCTGGATCTCAGACACTAGCGCAGTCCGTCTGTGGGCCTGCTGGCTGTCCGAGCACCCCAGGGACTCTCCCGCTCACGCTCATTTCTCCAGGCCTCTGCTTTTGTGGGCGAACACTTGTTGCTGTCTGACTCACTTAAGAAGTACAACCTGCGTCAGCCCCGCCAGCTGCGATCTCAGACTGGATCACTTCTCCAGATTTGAGGTTAATCAACTGTAAATTCCATTAGCTTCATACGGAGTGAAAATAAAGAACAGACGGCTTCACATGGGAGCCTGGAGTAAGGTGCGGCTCCTCAGGTCTGCCCGGCAGGTATCCGTTCTTCCCCCTGGCCTCAAAGCAACAGTGGCTTCCACAGGAAGACAGATCAAAGAAGGGCTGTTCCAGAATGCCTCAACCGCTGGAAGGGCTCTCAGAGGGTCCCCCCCATACACCACTGACTCCCTTTTTTTCTGGAAAGAGGTCAAATTTGAAACCCCGGTTCATTATTTTCCTGCCTTTGTGAGAGCGTTTCCTAGGGACGCTGAGGGGTATGCTGCTGTGGTGTGTATGCAATGCTGACAACTGATTCTTCTGCCCACTAGACACGACGGACAAGGGCTAGGTTCAGAAAGGCTGCCATGACTTTGAGGTGGTCTCGAGGCCATAGGCTTCTTTTCATATGTCCTCATGTAGAATGGCTTGAAAACACAAAATAAAAGCCATTTTTCCAAAGATCGCTGATGTTTTTCAAAAAAGAACAAAAGTGAACTTGCTAGGACATATTCAAATACAAGTTGTTAGTTTCTCATTAATCTAAGTTGACCAAACAAAAGCTTTGCTGGTTCAATAAAAGAAGTATTCCATGGCAGTGTTGAGTAAGTTAGTAATTTCCTTAAAAAATGCACAGTTCTATTCGGCTCCTTGTGCAAAGCTTCCCCGTGATCAGGTGAGAGTTCAATTTCCATTTGACTTTTTAAATGCCATATGGTCCCTGTCTACAAGCTTTTCACTTTCCCTGAAACCCTGCCCCACGCCATTGACTGAGTGACTGTTTTGCTTTTAGTATTTTTCCTTGTTTAATTATTCACCTCTTCCTACCCCAGATTAAGACAAATATTGTCACCATTAAAACAGACGGAAAAACGCAATAACCCCGTGGCTGGGAACTTATAAGCCAACCAACCCTGATCACAAATGGCCCCTTTCTAATCAGAGTTTGTGGAGGAATGAAAGATGCAATTGTCTGGAAGGGATGAATATGGGATCCATGCTGGCTCGGGGGTCAAAGGTCATCACATGCAAAGGTCCCTTTCTCTCTGGCACGGCTCCCTTTGTATAGCATAGTTTGGCAGCTATCTCCTTGCACTTCGGCTACCTGCCAGTGCAGCTGGTACTGTGTCTTGTGCAGACAACAAAGCGTCACTCAGCAACCAGCAGCTCTGCATGGGGCCGCTTTTCTCAGATGACAAAGAAAGATGGGCTATACATTCTACCATCGCTGCCCGTTAAAAGGACTCTTAAATTGCATTACTACAAGTTATTGTTAATTATGTAGTAGTCACTGGAGCTGGAGGATCTTTCTGGGGAGGGTGATGGGGCTGTATGCTGGGGAAGATGGAAGTGGGGGAGGGGTGATGGTGGAAAGAAGGGGTACGGGGTACGGAGGGAGGGGTGAAAGGGGTGGGAGGGAGAAACAGCCCATCAAACCCTGGTGGCATGGACAGGGTAAGCCCTTGGTCCTGACACCCGGCTCAGATGGTTAGTAGTTGCTGAGGGAGAAGGAATCAATCGGCTTCAAGAATCTCTGATACAGGCAGTTTGGAAATTGTTCTGCCCACCCTCCATTCAAAAAGCTACACCAGAGGTTCCCAGCATTTTCATTTAAGAATAATTTTAAGCAATTTATCACTTGACTGTAATGCATTCGCTCTGGGCTGAAATCAATAAGTCCTGCAATGTAGAGATAAGGCCTGTTTGAAGGTTGTGGGAAGAGGACCAGAGGTTGCCTATTGTCAAATAGCCAGAAAATTAAAATTAAAGTGATATGTTTACCCCATTTGGCCATCTGGGGTAGAAACACAGCTCCATTGGTGTTGCCCAGGCTTTTTTTTTTTTGGGTGGATTCTGGGAGATATCTTTCCTGCAAGGGTCTAGTTCCATCCGCAGTGTTTTAGAAATCACATCACTATAGCCATGTGCCCCCAAACTAAGAAGAGCTTCTCACTTCTTCTGTTGAATTCCCTTGGAACATATCGAGTGGGCATTTGTTTTCTCTCACACTGTCTTCCTAATGCTTCCTAAGGCAGTGACTGAGGTTTTGAGATCTGGTAAGAGTCGGACATGACTGAAGTGACTTAGCACGCACACAGAATTCGTTTGCTTGCCCCTCCCCAAGGAATAAAAGCACACACATTTTCTAAAAAAGGTTGAGCATGGGGCTTTATCAGTCTTCTTTGGCTTATTTTGAGGGTTTTGGCCACTGAAATGAGATGCCGCTGCTCTCAAGATGTCTGGCAAGTTTCACATGATGTGTACCAAACTCTAGCAGGGAGCGGATCCCAATTTGATGTAATTTCATTGCAACAACCCTGCAGCACCGCCTCTCAATCCTCCCCATCCCCCACGCTTCTCCACCCCCTCCCCCGCACCCTCCGCCGCTCTGCACCCCAGCCCCCTCCTGCCAATCCTCTTCAGATTAAAAGAAAATCCAAGGGAAACAGGACACAATGGGGGCAGATGAAAGTCCACAGTCTTTAGTTTCTATCTTTCCTTCTTGTGTCTAATTTTCCGCTTCTTGGTTGTTCTGATCTCAGCTATTTGCAATAGTTATATATAATTTAACATTATACAAAAGTATTGTCATATCAAACATAGTGAAATGGATTCCAAAAACACCATCTGGTATTTGGGAATGCACTGTGAGTTGGGAACGTGAGAAGAGATATTCTTTGCCACTTTGCTTGGGACCCAGCCATTAGCAGTGTAATTGCCAAGAAAAGGTGACAGGCTCCAGGCTTAAAACAAGTGGGTTTCTCCCCCCGCCCCCCCACTCTCGCCTGTTAACTCTTGTGAGTCCTAAACCATAATAGAAAGGACTCTGAGGACAGAGCAACCTAGAACAACAACCAAAGAACAACAACAACAAGCAGAAAATAGGACTATGGAATCTGATTTTAAAAAATAGGGGGAAAAAATAGCCCACTGCATTATTATTGTTGTTGTTTTATGAAGACTGTGAAATTGGACGAAATAAAATGAGTCAGATACAAGGAGGGTGGGGACCGGGGATGGGTTAATTGTGATTTACAATTCTGGGGGTTTTCAGTGGATTTGCATGATGAGAGTTTTAGTCCAAAGCTTGTTTCAAAATCCTCATTAGTTTCCTCTAATCCAGCTAAAATTATGAAGACTTAGATTGTGAAGGTCGTCTGTGACGATTCAAACCTATTTAATTTCATGGAGGTTGGCACCCATTTCTCTATAGGAAAAAGAAAATGAATAGCTTGGGATTGTCTTCTGTGTCTACACTTTCGGGAACGGCCACAGGAGAGAAACAAAGAAATGCAGACTGCACACTTTCACAGACCTGTACTTCATTTCACCAGTTTGAGAACTGTTAAAAAATAAATAAATAAAGCATTCCTAAGTAACAGAGAAAAGGAGTTATCCTACTGGTTGGAAATTAGAAAGAGGACTTCTTCGCAGGAGATAAAAATAAGCGAACAGCAGAAAAAAAAAAAAAATCAACCACTTAAACCCCTCCCAGCTATGTTCAATCTGGCATTCACAACCTGGGTCTGTCTCTGTTTCCAACTACAAAAATAGTTTACAAGGGTCACAGTCTTTTTTTTTTTTCCACGCAGTGTGTCAGAAGTTGGGATGTGCGACCCAGAACTGCCACTCCATTACACAGAATAAAATGATATCTGGTGGGTGGATGGAGAGACTGCCAAAGAAGACACAGTGAAAGCGAACCCTCTCAGTCTAGCTCCTGTTTTTAAATATTTATATCTCTGGCAGACTTTTTTGGGGTAGAGGAAACTGCAAGCTCTTTTGCTATCTGTCATTTCACCCAGGAAGAGGAGGGAGTCTCTCCACTTGATTTTCCTCGAGTTTGGCACCGGGAACAGGCGATGGCATTTCTTCAGGGCGGTGAATTTCTCTTTGTGGAAAAACCGGCCTGGACCAAGGATTTTTACAAGAGCCAACAGCCGCTTTCCATACCCGCCTGGGGCCGGGCCAAGTTCCCATTAGCACTGCTGTTGCCGCTCAGGCCTGCTCGCAATCAGCCAGGGCTGCCTTCCTCAGGGCCTCTTCGGAAAACCTTGGAGGGAGGCCGGCCTGGACCTGGGGCGGTAGGCAGTGGAGAGCACGAGAAAGGGCATTTTGGCTCCCCATCTGGCCTCGGTCATGAACTCGCCTTGTGATCATCAGTTTCCCTCTTCCCAGCCCCACATCCTGACTTCCCTCTCCAAAGAGCCAGGAGCCAAGGTCAGTCGACTTCGGCTTCTTTTCTGTCTTAACATCACCTCTGCCTCGCCCATCAGTTCAGGGCCAGGAACCCTCCAAGAATCTTGTAACATTGTGAGACAGCCTTGCAGTGTGCACACCAAGGGGTAAGCGAGAGGTCTCTAGAGCCAGAGAGACCTGCATCTCAATCATGGCTTTGCCACCTGCTAGCTGTGGGACCACAGACTCTACCACAAAACACAGTGTTGCTGCTGAGTCACTAAGTCGTGTCCAACTCTTTGTGACCCCATGGATTACAGCACACCAGGCTTCCCTGTCCTTCACCATCTCCCGGACTTAGCTCAAACTCATGTCTACTGAGTACATGATACCATCCAACCACCTTATCCTGTCACCTCCTTCTCCTCCTGCCTTCAATCTTTCCCAGTATCGAGGTCTTTTCTAATGCGTCAGTTCTTTGCATCAGGTGGCCGAAGTATTGGAGCTTCAGCTTTAGCATCAGTCCTTCCAATGAATATTCAAGGGACTCTCAAGAGTCTTCTCCAGCACCACAGTTTGAAGGCATAAATTCTTTGGCGCTCAGCCTTCTTTATGGTCCAACTCCCACATTTGTATGTGACTACTGGAAAATCCATAACTTTGACTATAGAGACCTTTGTCGGCAAGTGATGTCTCTGCTTTTTAATAAGCCATCTAGGTCTGTCAAAAAACAGTAGCTCATTTCTAACAGGAATGTTGTATGGAGTATGTGAGACAGATTTTATAGGATCTTGGACATGACTGGTCATTGAGGTAAAAGCCAGTAGCCTGCTGTTATTGTTAACACAATCAAGAAATGCATACACTTGCATCAGGAAGCCTTTATTTCTTCACTTTTTTGTACCAAGTCTTGTGTTAAGTGCTCAAATGCAGAGACAGAAAAGACAGCCTACCCCCAGTAAGTTCTCCATCAGAAGACACTGTTTCATTAACTACAATAACTTTCACTTTCTCTATTTCCATCCTTTAATCTCCAGTATTTGCGAGATTTTTCTATAGTATCTTTTGGCAATAATAGCAACTACAATTATAATAATAGCGGCCTTCTACTCAACCTTTGCCATGTATCAGGCTCTTTACATACACTTGCTCATTTCATTCTTTAGGTCTATACTCTTAACATGATTACAAAAGGAAAAACTGGGGAATTGGGAAAACTAAGTAAACTGCATGGGAACACACAGCTGGTAATATGCTAGAGTTGATGAAAAGCAGGAATAATATACCTTTGTTTTCTTGATAGAAGTGATCTTGATCCAAGATTCTAAGAGTCCATTCCAATTCTTATGGTGACTCATTTGTGATTTGCTTCAGACAAAGGCAAAATGAGCCATAGGGCCCATGCAAATTATTTATTCATTAAATATTATTAAGCATCTACTCTAGAATTTGGATATTCTGGTGGAAACAAAAATAATTCAACATGAATTCTTCCCTCAAGTGGAATAAAATCCAGAAGAGTAAAGAAAGCCTGTTTATAATAAACTGTGATATACAGTGAAAGAGTGATATGTTACATTGTGGAGTTTCAGGAGATGGCATTGGTATGTGCCATGCTAGGTTGCTTCAGTCGTGTCCAGCTCTTTGCAACCCCATGGGCTGTAGCCCACCAGGCTTCTCTTTCCTTGGGGATTCTCCAGGCGAGAATATGGGAGTGGGTGGCCATGCTCTCCTCTGGGGGATCTTCTCAACCTGCATCTCTTGCCTTTCCTGCATTGGCAGGCAGGTTCTTTCAGGAGATGGGGTATCTGAACTCTATGACCTCCAGCTACAACTGGACTGGAATAGACAATCAGGAAGAGTGTGAGCTCAGGTGATGTACAAAATGATGAGGAACTGTGCTCCAGGAGGAGAAGAGTGTTATGAGCAGAGACCCAGAGGTAGGAGTGGGTCAGATGTGTGCTGGTAAGAGTTCAAGGAAATAGACCCGGGAAGAGTTGTGCACTGTGGCTTGCGGGCCCTCAGCAGTCAAAGCTCAGAGTCCTAACCACTGGACCAGGAGGGAATCCCCAGGATAAGCTTTTGAAGACATGAACCTGGATAGTCCAGACTGAAAGGGGAAGATAGGCATCAGAAGAAGTGATACATTGCCAAATGTTATGCACAAATGTGTTGTTTAAGAAGTGTTCCTCGATGAGGACTACATATGCTGTTACTTAATAGATATTCCTGATGAGGAAGACATGTGGTTACCTGATGAGGAAAAAAACAGCAAACTATCACCCAGGGCTCTGTTTTTCTACTGGTTTCCATGTAACTATTCACTCTTGTAAGCATCCAAATGTTTATTAAGTAAATACTCCGCAACAGACTAGACACTAAAAATACAAAGATGAACAGAATATGGTCTTTTCCTTTGAGGCATTCACAATCCAGAGGCAGAGGCAAGCCTGTAAGGGAGCAGCTCTAAAATGGTATCATGGTGCAGAGTGATACTGCAGAGCAACAGCCGGGAGAGCCTAGTGGGTGACGTGGTGAACATTGCCCAGGGCAGTAAGAGAAAGCTTTACAGAAAGGGCAAGGTTAGGGTTAAGTGTTGAAGTTCATATTCTTCCTTCAAATGAAAGCATTTTGTGAATCTCAAAAGCACTGCAAATGTTCCTTAACATTTTCTTATTTTTCATAACCACAACTTTGAGGTTAAGTCAGCCCAAGAGGAAACAAAAGCTTTATTTCTGGAGTTGAAGGAACATCTTGAAGTGAAGTGAAGTCGCTCAGTCATGTCCAAATCTTTGCAACGCCATGGACTGTAGCCTACCAGGCTCCTTAGTCCATGGGATTTTCTAGGCAAGAGTACTGGAGTGGGTTGCCATTTCCTTCTCCAGGGGATTTTTCTGACCCAGGGATCAAACCCAGGTCTTCCACATTGTAGGCAGATGCTTTACCATCTGAGCTACCAGGGAAGCCCAAATATTCATTTATTTGACTTTTCTAGGCCTTAGTTATGACATGTGGGACCTAGTTCCCAAACCAGGGATCAAACCCAGGCCCCTTGGATTGGGAACATGGAGTCTTAACCACTGGACCACCAGGAAATTCCCAACATCTTAAAACATCTTAAAAATATCTTAGACATATGGTCTGCTGGCTTTTACAATGAATGGGTGCATATCTATATGAATATGCATATATGTGCATATCCTAAAAGATGATGGTGTGAAAGTGCTGCAGTCAATATGCCAGCATATTTGGAAAACTCAGCAGTGGCCACAGAACTGGAAAAGGTCAGTTTTCATTCCAATCCCAAAGAAAGGCAATGCCAAAGAATGTGCAAACTATGGCACAATTGCACTTATCTCTCAAGCAAGTAAAGTAATGCTCAAAATTCTCCAAGCCAGGATTCAACAGTTGTGAACTGTGAACTTCCAGATGTTCAAGCTGGATTTACAAAAGGCAGAGGAACCAGAAATCAAATTGCCAACATCCACTGGATCATCAAAAAAGCAAAAGAACTCCAGAAAAACATCTACTTCTGCTTTATTGACTATGCCAAAGCCTTTGACTGTGTGGATCACAACAAACTCTGGAAAATTCTTAAAGAGATGGGAATACCAGACCACCTGACCTGCCTCTTGAGAAACCTGTATGCAGGTCAGGAAGCAACAGTCAGAACTGGACATGGAAGAATAGATTCCAACAATAACTGGTTCCAAATAGGAAAAGGAGTACGTCAAGGCTGTATATTGTCACCCTGCTTATTTAACTTATATGCAGAGTACATCATGAGAAACACTGGGTTGGATGAAGCACAAGCTGGAATCAAGATTGCTGGGAGAAATATCAATAACCTCAGATATGCAGATGACACCACCCTTATGGAAGAAAGTGAAGAAGAACTAAAGAGCCTCTTGATGAAAGTGAAAGAGGAGAGTGAAAGAAAGTGAAAGAGGCTTAAAACCCAACATTCAGAAAAAAATCCTGGCATCTGGTCCCATCACTTCATGGAAAATAGATGGGGAAACTGTGGAAACAGTGAAAGACTATTTCTGGGGGCTCCAAAATCACTGCAAATGGTGACTGCAGCCGTGAAATGAAAAGACGCTTGCTCCTTGGAAGAAAAGTTATGACTAACCTAGATCGCATATTAAAAAGCAGAGATGTGGTACATATACACCATGGAATATTACTCAGCCATTAAAAATAATTCATTTGAATCAGTTCTAATGAGATGGATGAAACTGGAGCCCATTATACAGAGCAAAGTAAGCCAGAAAGATAAAGACCATTACAGTATAGTAACACATATATATGGAATTTAGAAAGATGGTAACGATAACCCTATATGCAAAACAGAAAAAGAGACTCAGATGTATAGAACAGACTTGTGGACTCTGGGAGAAGGTGAGGGTGGGATGTTTCAAGAGAACAGCATCGAAACATGTATATTATCTAGGGTGAAACAGATCACCAGCCCAGGTTGGATGCATGAGACAAGTGCTCAGGCCTGGTGCACTGGGAAGACCCAGAGGGATGGGGTAGAGAGGGAGGTGGGAGGGGGGACCGGGATGGGGAATACATGTAAATCCATGGCTAATTCATTTCAATGTATGACAAAAACCACTGCAATGGTGGTTAAAGTAATTAGCCTCCAACTAATAAAAATAAATAGAAAAAAAAATTTTTTTTTAATAAAAATAAAAAGCAGAGATATTACTTTGCCAACAAAGGTCCATCTAGTCAAAGCTATGGTCTTTCCAGCAGTCATGTATGGATGTGAGAGTTGGACTATAAAGCAAACTTAGTGCAGAATTGATGCTTTTGAACTGTGCTGTTGGAGAAGACGCTTGAGAGTCCCTTGGACTGCAAGGAGATCCAACTAATCCATCCTAAAGGAAATCAGTCCTGAATATTCACTGGAAGGACTGATGCTGAAACTGAAACTTCAATACTTTGGCCACCTGATATGAAGAACTGACTCATTTGAAAAGACCCTCATGCTGGGTAAGATTGGAGGTGGGAGGAGAAGGGGACAACAGAGGATGAGATGGTTGGATGGCAACACTGACTCAGTGGACATGAGTTTGAGCAAACTCCGGGAGTTGGTGATGGACCGGGAGGCCTGGCATGCTGCAGTCCATGGGGTCACAAAGAGTCGGACATGACTGAGCGGTTGAACTGAACTGAACTGATATGTGCATATATGAATGCAAATATTGCTACTATATTGACAAATACTGTTTTATAATTTCAAATATATACCATTTACTCCTTTAAGTTCCACCAAAAAGGACAGTGACTTTCTTTAGATTCACCCCAACATTTGATCTTGAAGTAATGGATGCTATCTGCTCTCATAACCTCAGTATCATCTTTATTTCAATATTTTATTTTGAATATGTGGCCTTATGAAAATTCTGATTGCACTGATAAGTAGTCAAAGTGGTAACTTCTGTGGGCTTTTATTTGATGGTTTATTTTTTGTTAACAGCTTTATTCGCAATCTCAAGATACTCTTCATTTAATCTGGGCCGGAAGCTTGAAGGCAGAGTAGCAAGACATTTCAGTTTCAGAGTTGAATTAATAACACTTACCATGGTTCTCTATCTTTGACATAAATATGAAAATTAGATGTAAGGAGCCCAAAATTTATACCACTAGTCATTCAGTCGTGTCTGACTCTTGTGACTCCATGGACTATAGCCCACAAGGGTCCTCTGTCCATGGGATTCTCCAGGCAAGAACACTAGAATGGATAGCCATTCCTTTCTCCAGAGGATCTTCATGATCCAGGAATTGAACCTTGGTCTCCTGGATTGCAGACAGATTATTTACATCTGAGCCTTGATTCGTGGAGATCAGCACATCTCAGATTCACAAGTTTCTAAATTAAAATATTACACCATGGTAAAAAAAAAAAAGTTGGCCAAAGCAGCAGACTGGACATTTACCTGACATTTATTTGTGGTACCTGTGACTCACTCATACAATTTTAGGTTAAACGTCTGAATTCCAGAAAGATCATTTCTAATCAATGACATATTGGCAGGAAATTATAATGTATGTACAGATGTGTATCATTATTTTCTAACATCAGAGGAATTCTATGGGTAGTAGGATTATCCATTTATGTTTTATCTGTTTTTTTCTGTTAAAATTTTGACAGGAACTATTTTTCAATAAAATTAAATATATTCACAGATATTATTGAAGTTTTCTTCTGAGCCTATATAAAAATTAGTAACCTAACAGCTCAAGTAATTATGTTGGCAGTCTCCAGTATAAATATAAGATATATACACACAGACTTAGGGCTTCCTTGATAGCTCAGTTGATCACCTGCAATGCAGGAGACCCCAGTTTGATTCCTGGGTCAGGAAGATCTGCTGGAGAAGGGATAGGCTACCCACTCCAGTATTCTTGGGCTTCCCTTGTGGCTCAGCTGGTAAAGAATCCTCCTGCAATGAAGGAGACCTGGATTTGATCCCTGGTTTGGGAAGATCCTCTGGAGAAGGGAAAGTATTTTGGCCTGGAGAATTCCCTGGACTGTATAGTACAAGGGGTCACAAAGAGTTAGACACGACTGAGCAACTTTCACTTTCACGTACTGACTTAAGTATATTCATGGATTTTTATTTCAATTTTCAAAATAGTTAAAAATATGTTTACAAAAATGAAATTTGCATCTTATATACCACAATAAAATAATTTTGTTCTGTAAAAACTGCTCAAAAACCATTGATCACCCTAGACTTCCCCTTGGATCATAAGCAAGATAATTTTAGGTGGTATACCAACATTTTATGAAGATTATTTTTGTTATTAATGCACTTGTTTAAATGTGTATTAACTATTGGCTTTTCTAGACATATAGATGGCAAACAAACATATAAAAAGATGCTCAACATCACTAATTATTAGAGACATGCAAATCAAAACTACAATGAGGTATCACCTCACGCCAGTCAGAAAGGCCATCCTCAAAAAATCTACAAGCAATAAATGCTAGAGAGGGTGTGGAGAAAGGGAAACCCTCTTATACTGTTGGTGGGAATATAAACTGTTACAACCAATTATTCAGGCAGTGGTTCAGTGGTTCAAAGAACTAAAAATAAAACTACCATGTAACCCAGTAATCCCACACCTGGGCATATATCCAGAGAAAACCATAATTCCAAAAGATACACATGCACTCTAATGTTCATTGTGGCACTATTTACAATAGTCAGGATATGGAAGCAACCTAAATGTCCATCAACAGAGGAATACATAAAGGAGATGTGGTACATATGTATAATGGAATATTACTCAGCCATAAAAAGGAACAAAATTGTACCATTTGCAGAGACATGGATGGACTTAGAGACTATTATTGGAGAAGGCAATGTCAACCCTCTCTAGTACTCTTGCCTGGAAAATCCCATGGATGGAGGAGAGTGGTAGGCTACAGTCCACGGGGTCGCAAAGAGTCGGACACGACTGAGCGACTTCACTGTCACTTTCTTTCATACAGAGTAAAGTAAGCCAGAAGGAGAAAAACAAATATCATATAATATCATTTAGATGTAGAATCTAGATAAATGGTAACACGAACTTATTTGCAAAGCAGTAATAGGGACACAGATGTAGAGAACAAACATATGGATACCATGGGGAAATGGGGGGAGAGGAATTGAGAGATTGAAATTGACCTACATATATATGCTACTATGTATCAAATAGACAGCTAATGAGAACCTACTGTATAGCCCAAGAAACTCAATGCTCTGTGGTGACCTAAATGGGAAGGAAACACACAAAAAAAGGATATATATATATATATGTTTATATATATATGACTGATTTAGTTTTCTGTACAGCAGAAAGTAACACAACATTGTAAAGCAACTATACACCAATAAATTTATTTTCAAAAAAGTTTGGCAAAGTTCAAAAAAAAATATTTGCTCTTCCATTTTCTATCATGATATACATTTTATTTTACTCCAAAGTGACCTATAAAATTAAGGAGAGTGAGTTAACATAAAGAAAAATATTATGTAACTAATAAAATAGCATAGGTGAGTGTAGAAAAATTGTAAAGATAATAGATAAATGACTGCAGTTTGGCAAACTTTAATACAACCCACTTGCCAATCCAAGTGAAGAAATGAAGAAACAAATAGCAATTCTTTAGCAAATGAGGTGAGAATTTAGTCACTAAGTTGTGTCCAACACCTGTGGCCCCATGAACTGTTCCCACCAGGTTCCTCTTGTCCATGGGATTTCCCAAGCAAGAATACAGGAGTAGGTTGTCATTTCCTTCCACGGGGGATCTTCCTGACCCAGGGATCAAACCCCTGTCTCCTGCATTGCAGGCAGATTCTTTACCAACTGAGCCACCAGGACTTGCCCTCATTAATCCTCATTCTTAATTCAGGAAAACTATCTTGTTCACATTGCAGGTGCAAGATCTGCACATGAGCCCTGAGGTCTGATGACTTTGTCAAGTAATATGTGTGGCAAACCAAATGTTTAATTGACAATCTAAAGATAAGCCAAAGCCAAATGCCTTTGAGTACAACAACTTCTTAGTGCTTCCCTGAGTGCATCTGTGTATTTTTCAGTTGCTAAGTATGGAAAACAGGCTTAAGATATAAATATTTTATACATATAAAGTATAAGTGGTAATTAAGATTATTATAATTTTTATAATCATAAGAATTTCTCATGATTGTAAATCCCAAAGGTAGTGTTGTCTTCAGTCATGGCTTGATCCAGGAACTCACTGTTAATACCCCATTTCTTCATTCTGCCTTTCTTGGAATCCTAAGGCAGAAATCTTTCCAACTTACTTCCCTATTCTAGAATGGAAAAAAAAAAAAAAAAAGAGTTCCAGCATTCCCAAGAAAAACCTGAGTCATTTCTTTAGATCCATGTAGGTCCTATGGCCCATCCTTAAACCAAAACTTGTGGTCAGAGAATGGAGACCCTGCTTGAATTAACCCAGTCATGTGCTCTACACCTAAAGAGCAACTTGGAACAACTGGGCTTTTTCATAGGCTGTTAGAAGCTGTTAGGGGAACTTCCCTGGTGGTCCAGTGGTTAAGACTGTGTGCTTCCAATGCAGGGGGCACAGATTTAATCCTTGATTGGGGAACTAGGAACTCACATGCCATACACCCCCCGCTCCCATAAAAAAGAAAAAGAAGAAGCTGTTAGGATTGAACACAGGTGAGAATCAAGACTGGACAGGCAGCCCCCAATACCCACTGCAGTGAAGAAAAAGTAATAATGTTACTGTAATGGAAATCTTTAGATTTGATCTGGGAAAGACTCTGGATACTTTCAAGGGCATGTCGTATTCTTCAGAGGTATTTATGAAGTGTTCATATGAGAGGGGGAAAAAGCGGTATACCGCCAGCCACCTCAGGCGTGAGTTCATGGCCAAGGTCCACAAGGATAACTGTGTGAATGTCTCCTTGCTTAATACCACTTTGGGAATATATTTCCCCACTACATTCCAGGCTAGGCCACTGTCCTACTTAAGAAAGTACTTACTGGTGGTTATTTTTTAATAGGAGGGTGGCGGTGCAAAGATAATCCAGTCTGGAAGCCAAAAATAAAAGGAAGCCATAAGTTTTGATATTTGGAGTTGAGGTTTGGGGTAGAGGGAAATTAAATGGTTCTGTGAGGAAAAGAGTTGCCTTCCAATGAAGATGCTGGCTCCCTTCCTAGTATTCCTATTTGTTTAGGCTTCCCACAAAGAACGCTTTAACTCCCTGCTACCCCTGAAAAAGCAAGCTACCTCAGGAGTAAACCTTCTGCAGTCAGAGTGTCCATGGAAATAAGGCTGTCTTTTAACGGTAGTCGAAATAATGCAGGTGAATGTCATCCAGCGCTCAGTAAAGTGAAGAAGGATCTGAGGAAGACCTGAACATTTTCCAAAGCCTCCTGACAACATAACATGTCAGCGGCCGCTTCTGACCTTTGTAATTGGAAGACTGAGAAGCACATCAGTGAAAACGCATCAAGCAGTGGTTACTCACTTAAATGACTTCCTCTAACCTTCATATCAAGTCTGTAAGGCTTATTTAGCCCATTTCACAGGTAAATAAACAGAGGCTCAATGAAACAAGATGAATGCTTCCCTCTGGTTTTGACAGCAGGCTACCGCGTGACCTTGAACCAGTCCCTTCTTTCTCGGAAGCCTGCCTCCACTGTGAAACGAGGCCTTTGGCCCTGGAAATGCCTTCCCAGCTGCCTTCAGCCTCTCGGGCGCCTGACTGTTTGTGTTCAGCCCTTCTCTTCCAGGCTGTGAGGTCCAAATCCTGGACAGATGTCTCTCACCATATGCTGGGAGTGATTTAACAAGGCCAAATGGGCAGCCCCGTGCTTAGAGGCGCTCTCCATTCCACACACGCGGCTGCTGCCGCCTGGCTGGCCCAGCCCTGCCCACTCCTTCTCCCGTCTCCCCATCTCCCCTTCTCCCAGGCAGCAGCCTGCAACTGCAGATGCCAAGCAACGGAAGATATTTTTAAAGCTACAGCATCTGGCTCCTTGGCAGCCTCCACCCGCTGGTGGGCCGGGTGTTTTGGAGTTGCCTCTGGGCACTTCACGTGGTTTGGCATCTGATCCATTGTCTGGGCTGCCTTTTAGAGCCAGGCTTTTATTGTAAGGTGGAGGTGGGGGTGGGGGAGTTCCCCTGAAACCAACTTTTGATTATGACCTGGGTCGCCCCTCTTGGTGACATCAGCATGTCTCTGGATCTTTCGTGATGGCTTTTTTTTCCCCTTTAAAAAACAGAAGTGATGAAAGAATGAAAGAAAAGAACATTTCCCCTCTGCCAGAGTAGGTTTGAATAGAAAGCTGTTCAGTAGCTGTGCAGCTGGCCAGACCTTGCCCACCGTGTCCCCATTCTGACTAGCTCAGAACACGGCTTTCTTGGCATGCAGACTTCCCTCCTGTTTGACTATTCCTCAAATATCTCCCAGGGGAGGTGCGGGCTTGGGGCGGGGGGGGTCTTTTCTCTGTCTCTCTTTTTTCCCGTTTTTGCAGAAGACTCTGAAGCTTCCTGTCTATATCCAAATAACCATTCCCCAAAAACAGGAGAGGGAGAAAAAAAAGATACTGACACTTAATTCTCCCTGGCAAGCCATATTAAGTTTTTTCTTTTTCTTAGAAAGGTACTTTATAGGGAACACCAGCTCCCCTAGCCTGGAAACTCAGGCTTGGGGACTTGGCCCTGTTTCAGAACACCAGTTTGAAGATGACTTCAAGTGAGGATTTCAGGCTTGGTGACAAGAAACTACCTCAGCTGGGGGAACAGGCTCCTGTGTCATGGGGCTGGGCAAGGCACCAGCCTGCGTCTCACCCAGCGCTTGGCAGGAGCAGTGAGTGAGGTCTTTTCTCCAGCCAGCAGGCACAGAGAGGCCGCAGGCAGGGGCTGCCAGGGGGCGGGGGCACCAGTGGCCGGGGCTGACATTGGGGGCCCAGTCCACCTGGCCAGAGGGTTGTTTTTGAGTATTTATTGGACATGCTTGTCTTCTGGCCTCATTAGGCTACATTGATGCAAGACCTGGGACATCATCACCCTCCCCAAATAGGAGTCAGTGGTAGCTGAGGGGAGGAGGGGAAGGGGGCTACACTCTTAGTATTTTCACTGAAAGCCTGTCTTCCTTTTTACCCATGTTGGCCCCGTGAGGGTTTCATGTCAGACTGATCAGCAGAAAGGAGCTTAGTAAAATGGGAGATGTTTGAGCAGCGAGAGTAGCCCCACCCAGACCCAGGCATTTCAGAATGTTGAATGGCTGCAGAAAATCCAATGAACACAAAGGCTGCTGGAACTCATTCATTCATTCAAGTAGTTATTATCTCCTCCATATCAGGCATTGTTCTGGGTCCAGCAGATACAGTAAGAGAAGAGGGATGAGGGAGTGCTGGGTGAGGGAAGGATTCAATTTAAATGAGGTGGTCAGAAGAGCTGAGTCTGAAAATTTGACATTTGAGTAAGATGCCAGGGGAGGTGAGTGATAAGCCAGTTGGGTGTCCAGAGGGAAAGAGGGAACAACCAGTGCGAAGACCTAAGGTGAAGCATGCCACAGTAGCTAGAACAGAGTGAGTCAGGGGAGGATGGTAAGAGATGAGGTCAAAATGTTAAGGGAAATGGGAGAGATTGTAAACATGATCGATTTAAATAAGCTTCATTCAGTGAGACCATCCCAGTGTATCCAAGAAAAGGAACAAAATACAAGTGATGGCATTCTCAAAAAGTCAAGGCACAGACAAGCCTGATGATCATAGGAGAATGGAGTTGACATGTACTTCAACTTGGCTTGGTTCTCCAAGCCTTGAGATGTGCTTTTAAAATAAGACGAGACCACAGAAACTGAGGCTTCTACAGGGTGGAAAGATGAATTTGACAACCTTACAGGAATGGGAAAGGCTAGGCTCATACAAAGAAAGTCTGGGGCTTCTTTATAACTTAATACCCAAAACAATGCCTGCACTGTCTATTTCAGTGCCTAGAATTCCACCATGGTTAGCTCTTTGGATTCTGAATACAGTAGATGGAGATGAGAGGGCACCAAAGGAAACGCTACCCATATCAAAATGCTGGCAAGTGTTAGAATACATATCATCTTCTCTTAACTTGTTTTCTCAATTCTAAAGCCTCTTTTCCAGCATCTTATAAGCCCACACCCTTAGAAATGCCCATAAAGTACTATTTCACTTGGGTTTTCTAAATTGGTTAGAGCTGCTGTGTTCAAAGCTCTCATATTTAAAGCTTTTTAGGAAGGTACCAAGTGTCTCCTCTACGTTTACGATTGTTGTCTTAGAGGCTTGCTCCTTGGAAGAAAAGCTATAACAAACTTCAATAGTGTATTAAAAAGCAAAGACATCACTTTGCCAACAAAAGTCCCTATAGTTAAACCTTTGGTTTTTCCAGTATTCATGTATAGATGTCAGAAGTGGATCATAAAGAAGGCTGAATGCCAAAGAATTGATGCTTTCAAACTGTGGTGGTGAAGACCCTTGAGAGTCCCTTGGACAGCAAGGAGATCCAACCAGTCAGTTCTAAAGGAAATCAACCCTGAATACTCATTGGAAGGAATGATGCTGAAGCTCCAATGCTTTGGTCACCTGATGCAAAGAGTTGACTCACTGGAAAAGACCCTAATGCTAGAAAAGGTTGATGACAAAAGGAGAAGAGGGCAGCAGAGAATGAGATGTTTAGATGGCACCATTGACTCAATGGACATGAGTTTGAGTAAACTCCAGGAGATAGTGAAGGACAGGGAAGCCTGGTGTTCTGCAATCCACAGGGTCACAAAGAATCAGACACAATTTAGCAACTGAACAGCAATAACAAAAATGTGCTGCAGTGCAGCAAATCCAAGAATAGGTACATTTCACTGAGTTTTACATCAGGATGATAAGTCCTACTCTGTCACTCACCGGCTGTGTAACCTCTTTGGGCCTTGTCTTTTCATCCTACAATAAGAAAAATAAGCCTAGTAGAGATTTTGTGTGGTTGAGATTTAATGACTAAAAAGTATCTGATGGGTAGCAAAGCAGAGAGACTCTAAGGGCCCACCATCACTCACTCAGAAGTGAATTTCAATGCCTCTCTAAGAGGGCAAGTTTCCACCTGGTTCTTTATTCTTTCTGGTTTTCATGTATTATTTTATTGCTATGATTCTGACAAGTATTCAAAATGTTATAAAATTATGATATCACTTTATATATGGAAAGACCACAATATTTCATTTTGAGGCAGACTAAGATAGATTAACATATAGTATTCTATCAACACTCTCTCTTTAGTGTCCAATAAGCTCCTCTCAGGACTCACCATGAGCTGTTGGTCTCAGAGCTCATTAAAGGATACAAACTATCCATGTTTTTAGTATGACTTACCTTCTTTATCACATGCCAGGGTTCAAAGTATGCTGTGATGAGTTTTTATAAATTCCTGATATGAACATCAATTTTTTTCTACTATATTGTCAGGATAAAATTGTGCTTGAGGGTAGACTGCTTTACCATAGCAGCTGTAACCAGCTGTTTTCATGTCCTCCCTGGGAAGAATGTATTTATTTGTTTGCTTATTTACTTACATGTTGCATATTTGGCACCAAAGGCAATATTTTCCAAAGTACATTGCAATGAACATCAGTTACATAGGAGTGATTCCAAGAAAGGGTTTTGTGGTCAAACAAGTTTAACAAAGTGAATTACATAACTTGTTTTTTTGGTTTTTAAAGTCTTTTCATAGTACTTTATTCTAGGATATGGAATATAGTCCCCTGTGCTATACAGTATAACCTTGTTTATCCATTCTATGCATAGTAGTTTGTATCTGATAATCCCAAACTCCTAATTTATCCTTCCCCTATCCCTTTTCCCCTTTGGTAACCATAAATTTGTTTTCTATGTCTGAGAATCTGTTTCTGTTTTGTAAATAAGTTCATTTGTGTCATATATTAGATGCCACATATGAGTAATAACATATGGTATTAACTTTCTCTGTCTGACTTCACTTGTTGTATGATAATCTCTAGACCCATCCACATTGCTGCAAATGGGATTATTGCATTCTTTTTTAAGGTTGAGTAGTATTCCATTGTGTATATATACCACATCTTTATTCATTCATCAGCTGATGGACATTTAAATTGTCTCCATGCCTTAGCTATTGCAAATAGTATTGTAAATGAATATTTGGGTACATGTATCTTTTTTAATTGTATCTTTCTCAAGCTTTTGAATCCAGCAAGTGGGATTGCTGGATCATATGGTAACTCTATTTTTAGTTTTTTGAGGAACCTCCATACTGTTCTCCATAGTGGTTTGCACCAGTTATATTCCCATCAGAGTATAGGAAGGTTCCCTTTTCACCACACCCTCTTTAACATTTGTTATTTGTAGACTTTTTAATGATGGCCATCCATTAATGACTTTTTAAAGATGACCATTGTGAGGTGGTACCTTATTTGAGTTTTGATCTTTATTTCTCTGAATAAGGTAACTTGTTAAGTTCATAGTGGAGTTTTAGTTTGCAGAATCCTGAAGTTATAAAAACCAGTAAGTCAAACAAATAGGCCTTCAACAGAGAGTAATCCTGAAAGAAATTGTGGGTCTTTTATTTTCAATAATCCCTATAAATTTGTTCAGTGGGGGCAGACATCGTTCCCCTGCACTTAGATGAAAATTCAGCAATCCTATGACTTTTCTGAAATTGTTAGGCAGTGTCTCAATTTAGAGATTTGAATGTATCAGTTAATACATCAGCCTTCTGGGCTGGTTCCTGAAGGCAGGTGACATGTCCCCCTGCATTGGGTGTGACAGGTTTTAGCTCCTTTTCCATCATTTTCCTAAGATGGCTTAATTCAATGCTGGCCCCTTTGTAATTGGGACATGGAATTGGATCAAATTTAGGGAGTGGGGATGCTAGAAAGAGAGTGTAGGAAAGTCCCTCTTGATAGGTACTTTCATACGATGGCTTTGAGATCTGGGGGCCTGGCAGGTGTTAATAGATGCCTTGTTTCGTCGTATGGACTTTCACGTAGCTTCAGAGGGCCCCCTGCTAGGCATCCCCAGCTGCCTCTCCCTCGCTCTGGTCCTTATCAGCCACTGATGCACATCACTGATGTCCTTCCTCTAAGAGCTTTCTCCCTTGTATACTGTTGTTTGGAGCAGGACCCCTTTTTAAAAGACCTTGCAGGAAGCAGATGGAAAACTCAGATGGAGTCATTGAAGGGAGTTTAATGAAGGGATTGTTTGCAATGCAGTGAACAGGGGAGGGTGAAACCAACAAGAGATGTGAAGTGACCTGAAATTGGCAAGAGTGGAGAACAGTAACCACCTTAATCATAACAGAACAAGTGAAGGGAAAGCTGCAGGAACTAATAGGAACTGTGGCCTCCCATAAGTCAGCATTTTGCCAACCCACCACCCAGCAGGATGGTTGCCCTGGGAATGGATACCTCGACCTCTCTCCTCATGCTCTCCGATCTCTCTTGATGCCTTCTACTGATCAAACCCAACCAAAAGTCAGAGGGTGAGGGAGCCATATCAAGGTAGCTTATAGAGGTCAAGCTCCTAAGACAGAGCAGGGTACAAAAGGGTGGAAAGCAGACTTAAAGAGGCAAACGGAAAGCCTCTTTATGACCTCAAGAGGTTCTTAACATGGTTCCACGGCTTCATGGACTGGCCCACATCTCACTCGCCTTTTTTCTTGACTGCATTCTTTTGATTTATTTATTCTTGACTGCACTGGGTCTTCGTTGCTGCACCCAGGCTTTCTTTAGTTGCAGAGAGCGGGGGCTTCTCTGCAGTTTCAGTGCATGGGCTTCTCACTGTGGTGGCTTTTCTTGTTGCAGAGCGTGGGCTCTAGGGCTCATGGGCTTGGTAGTTATGACTCGTGGGCTCCAGAGCCCAAGCTCAGTAGTTGTGGCACACAGGCTTAGTTGCCCTGAAGCGTGTGGAATCTTCCTGGACCAGGGATTGAACCTGTGTCCCCCATATTGGCAGGCAGATTCTTAACCACTAGACTACCATAGAAGTCCTGACTACATTCTCCCTTAGTTGGCCTGCTCCAGCTGGTCCAGACATCTTTCCATTGCCCTAACCATGTATTTGTTCCCTCCCTGCTAGAAGGTTCTTTCTCCACCCTCCACTTAGGAAATCTTTTTCATTCTTTGCGACTCATTTTAAGCATCACTTACTCATGGAATCTTCCCGTAAAAGCCCTGTACTTCTTCTACACATTGCTTTGTGTATTTGATATTCATTCACTATTAATTATAATGTTTTATTTATTTATTTGGCTGCATCAAGTCTTAGCTGTGGCGTGCAGGATCTTTCATCACGGAACACGAATTCTCTAGTTGTGGCACACAGGCTCTGGAAAGTGTGAGTTCAGTAGTCGCAGCATGGGTGCTTAGTTGCCCCGAGGCATATGGGATCTTTGTTCCCCCATCAAGGATCGAACCTGCGTCCCCTGCATTGCAAGGCAGATTCTTAACCAGTGCACCACCAGTGAAGTCCCAGTTCACTGTTTTCAATGACAGTCATTTCCTTCTTCCCCCCTGGACACAAGCTCCTTGGAGGCAGGGGCTGCTTTCACCTGGAGGCTGACACATAGCAGTTCATGAAGAGTTCATTGAGTGACTGGTGTCCTCCATCTGGGCCTCAGTTTCCTCAGTTAGAAAACAAGGGACTGAATGCAGAGGACATGAAAGGCGGCTTTGAGTTCTCAAATTCCCCAAGATGTAAATGCTGTTCCCACAGGTGAGACCCTCTTGACTTCTCTGTCAAGAAATTTCTTCCAAGTTTATACATGAAGCAGGGAATACAGTAGGGGGAGAAGGTTAGGAAATCTCAGATTACTTATGAGAGGGGGAGAAAAATAGCATTATGGTGAATGTATATAGTTTCTCAAGGAAATGAGCAATCTCTTCTTTGATGGAATATGTGAAAGCTACACTGGAAGGAATAATTAGATTAAATGGTGATGTAAACTGGAAAGGAAGCCTGACTTCCTGCACTGCACCAAATGTCTTACAGGTGTCAGTGGGACCCACCAGCTTAGTAATTAGGGTGTTTTAACTGTCTCCACTTAACTAAGTGCAAATGATTGAAAACGGGGTTTTCACTGGGGCCCCTGGCACCAGGAGAATGTTTTGGTGAAACGAGCTTTGTTCTCCATTACTAGAATAAAATTAAAAAAAACAGGATTTATGGTAAATGGATGTTGTAATGGTTTCTATTCTACCCCACATGGCCCAAGGCTCTGGTAGCATGTGCCCCAGAAGCCTTGTGACCCCAGTGAGAGTGTATCTGAGTGGGTGGTTGAGTGCAGAGCTGGGGGGCAGGCTCTGATTGAAGAGTCAGCAAAGTTCTGGCTCTTCCACCAAGAAAGTGTGCGATCCTGGGAAAGCCAGCTAGAACTACCTGTTGCACAAAGAGGACAGGAGTGACAACCCTGAGACACAGAGGCTTCTGATGGGCAAGGGAGGTAGCACAGCAGGATGGACGCACTTCAGTTTTGGAGCCAGGCACCCTTACATTCCGGCCAGGGCTCAGCCGCTTACAACGTGGGTGACCTTAGGCAGGTGACTTACCTTCTCTGAGCCCCAGCTGCCTTGTGTGAGAGCTTGAATATAATAAGACCCACAGCCTGTAGAGTGCAGGGAACTCTACTCAGTGCTCTGTGGAGACCTAAATGGGGAGGAAATCCACAAAAAGGGGAGATATGTGCATATGTGGAGTGATTACCTTTGCTGTACAACAGACACTAACACAACACTGTAAAGCAACTATGCTCCAAAAAAAAATTTTTTTTTTAAATTTCGCTAGAAAAATATCTTTCATAACCTCACAGATCTCAAATTAAAAAAAATATCTAAGTCCCAGGCCTACTGCTCAGTGGCTGAATAGGATCACTATAATATGGTCACAATAACAAAGCTCAAATAGCTGGACAGTTTAGCCCTTCCATTTCCAAAAATTCAGTCTTTTCATTCATTCGTTCATTTGGCAAATACGTACCGAGTGCCTACTATGTTGTTGTACAGTCACTCAGTCCTGTCCAATACTTTGTGACCCCATGGACTGCAGCACACCAGGCTTCCCTGTCCTTCACTATCTCCCAGAGTTTCCTCAAACTCATGCCCATTGAGTAGGTGATGCCATCCAATCATCTCATCCTCTGTCATCCCCTTCTCCTCCTGCCTTCAATCTTTCCCCAGCATCAGGGTTTTTTCCAATGAGTCTTCTTTGCATCAGATGGCCAAAGTATCGGAGCTTCAGCTTCAACATCAGTCCTTCCAATGAATTTTCAGGGTTGACTTCTTTTAGTATTGACTGGTTTAATCTCCTTGATGTCCAAGGGACTTTCGAGAGTCTTCTCCAGCACCACAGTTTAAAAGTATCAATTCTTTGGAGCGCAGCCTTTTTTATTGTCCAGCTCTCACATACATACATGAATACTGGAAAAACCATAGCTTTGACTGTATGGATCTTTGTCAGCAAAGTAATGTCTCTGCTTTTTAATACACTGTCTAGGTTTGTCATAGCTTTTCCTCCAAGGAGTAAACGTCTTTTAATTTCATGGCTGCAGTCACCGCAGTTTCTTGGAGTCCAGGAAAATAAAATATGTCATTGTTTCCATTGTTCCCCATCTATTTGTCAAGAAGTGATGGGACCAGATGCCTACTATGTGCCTGGCCCAAATTATATAGTAGTAGTCAACAAGTCAGCCATGGTCCCTGCCCACATGAGCCTTACAGTCTACATGAGATAGGAGAGCACAGACTTCACATAGACAAATCTGTGAAAGAAAATGCATAGTCCTGTGAGAGCAGTTAATGGGGAGTGTTATCTAGATGAAAGAGCTCAAGGAAGACTGCCCTGAGGAAGTACGTTTAAGCTGTGACTTAAAGAATGAGTTGGTATAATCCAGGGCAAGATTACACCAGACTGTGGGAAGAGTTATGTCTGAAGGCTGAGAGGTGGGAAGATGCTTGGAAATGAGAGGCAGCTAGAGTGGTTTTGTTAACAAGGGGAGGAAATGTGCATGGTGAGGCAGGTGAGGTGAGCAGAGACCAGCTCGAATTGATTTAATTCTATACACAGGGGTCAAAAAACTCTCCCCAGATTGCTTTGACAGGGCAGAGTTCCTGCCTGGGTCCTTGGCTTGATGGTTACCAAGACAACCTAGGAGAGGAAACAATGCCTGGAATGGATGGGAGACCTGTGTCCTAACCTCAGATTTGTCACCTAATCCTCACAAAGTATATCTTTAGCTTCATTTCCTTTTTTAATTAAAATATAGTTGATTTACAGTGTTGTGTTAGTTCTAGTATACAGCAAAGTGATTCAGTTACTCATATATATATTCTTTTTCATATTCTTTTTCATCATGGTTTATTACAGGATATTTAGTATAGTTTTCAGTACAGCCTTGTTGTTTATTTATTTTATATATAGTAATTCATGTCTGATCATTCCAGACTCCTAAATTATCCCCCAGGGGCTTCCCTGGTGACTCAGTAGTAAAGGATCTGCCAGTAATACTGGAGCCTCAGGGAGACACAGGTACGATCCCCGCGTCAGAAAGATCCCTTGGAGAAGGGCCTGGCAACCCACTCCAGTATTCTTGCCTAAAGAAGCCCATGGAGAGAGGAGCCTGATGGGCTACAGTCCATGGCAAAGAGTCAGACACCACCGAGTGACTGAGCATGCATGCAAATTATCCCTCTCCTACCCTCTTTCTTCTTTGGTAATCAGAAATTTGTTTTCTATGAGTCTGTTCCTGTTTTGTAAGCAAGTCCACTTGTATCATATTTTAGATTCCACATATAAGCAGTATCACATGTTTGTCTTTCTCTGACCTACTTCCCTTAATATGATAATCTCTAGTTCCACTCATGTTGCTGCAAATGGCAATATTTCATCCTTTTTATGACTGAGTAATATTCCATTGTATATATGTACATCTTCTTTATTCATTCATCTGTTGATGGACACTTGGTTGCTTCCATGTCTTGGATCTTGTAAATAGTGATGCTATGACCATAGGAGTACATATATCATTTTGAATAATAGTTTTCTCTGGATATATGCTCAGGAGTGGGATTTCTGGGTTATATGTCAACTCCAATTTTAGTTTATTAAGGAACTTCCACACTGTTTTTCCATAGTGGCTACACCAATTTACATTCCCATCAACAGTGTAGAAAGGTTCCCTTTTCTCCACACCTTCTCCATTTAGCTTCGTTTCTTAATGCCTCACTTTCCCTCCACCCAAACAAGATGCATTTGGGTAAATTCATCCAACCTAAAAATCTCAGATTCAAATTTTTAATTTCTTGCCAACTTCCTTGGGTCTCACAAACACTAGGACAGTCATTTCCAAAAACAAAGAGAAGGGAGCATCTGTGCTCTCAATCCTGTTCAACTGCCATCCCTGGGAAGTCTCAGGAGAAGTGCTTAGGGAGGGGAAGCAGACAGCAAGGCCCCATCGAGGATGCACTGTCAGTAAGGTAAACAGCTGTCAGGGACAGAATGACAGTATTCAGGGCCCTTGCCAGCCTTTGGGGAGGAGAGAGAGGCTTTCTGCTACCCAGGAGGGGAGCCTGCAACGTGATCCCCCAGGGTGAAGCCTCTCTGAGGACACCCGGAACAAAGAGGCCCTTAGATTTTCCACTTGGGCTTGCTCTATTCTGTAATCATTTTAGCTTCCAGTCTCCCAGTCCTTAGATTAACCAAATCTCTAGCAATATTGGCTGGGTGGACACAGGCTAAGTCAAGTGGAAAGTTAAGGCAATTATCCAGATGAGTCAAATCTTGCAAAAGGGAGAAAAACAAAAAGAGTACTGAATGGGAGGCCTGGTGCAGCTTGTCTCCCTGTAAGCATCAGCCTCAACAGACCACTGCTCAGCCCTCAAAGTCACTAGGGTGGAAGATCACATTATTCCAAGGGATCAATTAGAATCTAAAACAAATGAACATCATTCCTCTAGCAAGGATTTGTGGAGAGTTGAGTTGCAATGTGTTAACCCTACATCAAACCGGAGAGCAGCAAAGTCATAGTTACCCCCATCTCTGAGAATCAGAGTTTATACCTTAGGTGGGCAAATAAGACCAAGGGGCAAGCAGGAATCAACAAAATATAAAACAGTCCATCTAACTACAATATGACCCTAATTTTTGTAGGGTCTAGAAAATTAAGCAGCTGGGCTAGATGAGGACAATTTGTCAACATAGTAGACTTAAAGAAGGAGAAAAATTCCACTACAAAGGAAGGAAGACAATCCCAATGGTGAATTAGATCAACAAAAGCAGGGAGGAGGTAAGAAAGAACACAGAGAATTTGGAAGAAAGCAAGGGGCTACTACTAAGAAAGTGCTGAAAGTATAAGCACTCAAAATCTAGTCCAATTTGAAGTCCCAGCCAGTAGTGGACCTTGACAAGTATACCCTATTATGGGTTTAATTATGGCCCCCAAAGCATATGTTGAAGTTTCAACCCCTTTGTGCATGTAAATGTGACTTATTTGTACATAGGGCCCCTACAGATGTAATAAAGTTAAGTCATTGGGGTGGACCCTAATCCAATATGACTTGTGTCCTTGTAAGAAGAAAAAGACACCTTACAAAGACAGAAGAGGACCTCCAGAACACCTTGTGAAGAGGGAGACAGAAATTAGAGTGATGCACCTATAGGACGGTGAACATCAAAGATGGTGCCGAGAGCTAGGAAGAGTCAAAGAAAGATTTTCCCCCGTTTGTTTCAGAGGGATCAGGGCCCTGACAACACTTTGATTTGAGAAGTGTAGCCTCCAGAACCATGAGGCGATACATTTCTGTTGTTTTAAGCCACACTGGTTGTGGTACTTGTTACAGCGCTTGTAAGACGCTGATACACACTGACAAACATTCATTTAGCCTTAGTGAAGGGGCAACTGTCCATCACAGGGACAATGTAAAGGTATACGAAACAGCCCCTAGGAAAGCACTTTGCCCTCCCCAGAAGGAATTGCATTGCCAGGTAAGGAGACTGTATCCCCACACCCTGAAGAATACTTGGCAGAAAAGAGGTAGCCACTCCTTTCTGAGAAGAAGGGAGTGGACAGTTTGGATCATGGGTGAAAGTATAAGTTTTAGAATCAAGTTGGTCCAATTAAGCCCCACTGTACCTCCTACAATCCATGAAACCTTGGCTAAGTTCCCTCTCTGGGCCTCCATCTTTTCAGCTACAGCGTGGAGATGATAAATGATTTTACCCCCTAGAAGCAAGTGACTTTAAAAAAAAAATAATGCACACGAAGTTCTCATCACAGAGCCTGGCCCCTACCTCCCTGGTCTCAAGCTTTATCTGAGGGCCTCCCAAAGTCACACGCTTCTTCCCACAGCTGGGTTTTGTCCCTGCTACCCTCACAGGCTTCAGCTTCAACCAACCCCCATCCATCTCCCCTTTCTAGAATGCCTCTCAGCCTCAGGGTCCACTCCTGTCCCCTTGCTCCTTCCTCCTCTGAAACCCCCTGACACATGACTGCCATTGTCATCAGGAAACACCAAGAGACAGCTTCTCTTTCATCTAGTATGCTCTGCCCTCCACCCCAGGTTGTTACTTCCATTAAAAGCCAGTTAAAAAGACAAAGAAAAGACCCTTCCATTCCTTAGTGCTTACTCTAAGTCAGACCCTGTGCTGAGCACTTACTTTCCTCATCCCTTTACTTCTTTTCCCTTAATTCCGTTTTCATGCCACCTCGCTAATGTATGTCTCTAAAATTTCTTTGTCTCTCCTGCTGCAATACACCTGCCACACAGTAGGTGCTCAATAAACACTGTTCTAGACACTCAGACTTCACTTCATGTCTTCACTGAGTTAGCTAGAGAGAGAAGAGCCAGGGAAAAAGAAAGCAAGCCTTTTGAGTGTCTGGGAAATTGTTCAGTGCTGCAGCCTGCCAAAAGGGAAAGTACTCCTCCTTTGCAGGATGACTAGGGAGCCCAGAAATTCCACATGAGCCCCCACCTAGCACACCTTGTTCCAACCCATCTCCCCTCACTGCCAACCCCCCCACCGAGCTCACCATTAAGAAAATAAGCTCGTTATTGGTAACCTCTTCCCGACACGGCCATACCCCAGGACAGCCCATCAGGCCGTTGGGCCTTATTAGAGCCCATGGCTGTGCACTGGCGTGTAACTGGATCCCGAGCCGTGTGCTAAATGCTCCATCTGGAGCTACTCTGTCTGAACACTGGTGAGGGCTGCTCCCTCATCCCCAAAGGTCCTCTGCAGAATGGCTCAGGTTTCCAAAACCTGCTCGTAATGAAGACAGCACCCGTGGCCTGAGGCTGCTCACTCCTGCACGGGAGAACCAAACACGGAATGGCAGAGACCCACCCTTCCCCATGTCGTTCTTCATATGGGCACTCTGAGACCAAGCTTGTTCATTCTCTGTCTTCTGAAAGGTTTACTCAATAAACGTTTATTGAACAGCAACTACATGCCAGGCATTTTTCTGGTCCTGGGGTTAATGGCCGAGAATGAAATAGGAAAAAAAAAAAAAAATCCCTGCTTTGGGATTGTGTAGCTTATATTTTAGCAGAGGGAGACACAGAATAAATTTCATTTTGAAAAAGTAAATTATAGAGATTTTGTGTATTAGTTTCCTAGGGTTGCTATGACAATGTGTCACAACTTGGGTGGTGGGGACAACAAACATGTATTGTCTCACCTGGAGGCTGGAAGTCTGAGATCAATGTGTGTGCTGGGTGGGGCCCTTCCAAAGGCTGCAAGGGAAGGGTGAGCTCCAGGCCTCTCTCCTTGGCTTCCCAGTGGCTGTCTGCTCCCTGTATCTCTTTGCATCATCTTTCTTCCATGTGTACCTCAATGTATACTGTTTATATTTTGCCTTTCTTAAGGACACCAGTCATGTTAGGTTAAAGCCTATATGACTGACCTCATTTTAACTTGATTACCTCTGTAAAGACCCCATTTCCAGATAAGGTCACCTTCTGAGAGACTAGGGGTTAGAACCTCAACATATGAATTTGGCCCATAAGAATGTTAAAGTCGTATTCTAACAGAGAGTTACAACTATGTAATAGAGCATGGCAAATAGGGAAAAAGATAAACAGTTACATATTTTATTTTCTTGGGCTCCAAAATCACTGCAGACGGTGACTGCAGCAACAAAATTAAAAGATGCTTGATCCTTGGAAGAAAAGCTATGACCAACCTAGACAGCATATTAAAAAGCAGAGACATTACTTTGCCGACAAAGGTCTGTGTAGTCAAAGCTGTAGTTTTTCCAGTGGTCATGTACAGATGTGAGAGGTAGACCATAAAGAAGACTGAGTGCCAAAGAATTGATGCTTTTGAATTGTGGTACTGGAGAAGACTCTTGAGAGTCTCTTGGACTGCAAGGAGATCAAACCAGTGAATCTTAAAGGAAAACAACCCTGAATATTCATTGGAAGGACTGATGTTAAAGCTGAAGCGCCAATACTTTGGCCACCTGATGAGAAGAGCTGACTCATTAGAAAAGACCCTGATGCTGGGAAAGATTGAGGGCAAGAGAAGAAGGGGACAACAGAAGATGAGACTGTTGGATGGCATCACCGACTCAATGGATATGAGTTTGAGCAAGCTCCACAAGATGGTGAAGGACAGGGAAGCCTGGTGTGCTGCAGTTTACGGGGTCTCAAAGAGTAGGCCACAACTAAGCAACTGAACAACAACAATGCAACTAATTAACACTGTAACTTAGTAATATGTTAAATAAATAAGAAAAATAAACCAGGTAAGGGAGATCAGAGTGCTAGGACAAGAGCAGACAAAGGGGAGACTAGTAGGAGATGAGGTCAGATGGGAAGAGAGTGTGACCGGGGCACACTATGCACTAAAGCCATAGCATGAATGGAAGCTGAGGGGAGGTTAAGAAAGGTGCACAATCTGGTTTTTCTGTAGTGTGTGAAGCACTGTTCTCCTGGGAAGTTTGGTCTTGGATAAAGAAACTGACCCCTGGTGGCTCAACAGGTAAAGAATCCGCCTGCAATGCAGGAGACAAAGGAGACGTGTGTTCAGTCCCTGAGTCAGGAAGATCCCCTGGGAGAGGAAACAGCTACCCACTCCAGTATTCTTGCCTGGAGAATTCCAGGGACAGAGGGACTTGGTGGGTTACAGTCCATGGGGTTGCAAAGAGTCAGACACTATGGAGCATGTACACACACACACACACACACACACACACACACACACAAACACACACACAGAATCTGATCTTCACAGTAATGGTTCATGTCTGCAGCCTTTCCAGGGCTTGCCACATCTTTTTCTGCATTGACCCTTTGTCCCGAGACCCTGGACTCCAGGGCACTAGTCTAGGATTTTTATGAGGCCACATCTTCCTGAGTCCCACAGACCCATTTCCACAGAGTTTTTGGACCTTAGACTTTTTGAGCATCATAGGCCTTCTGCTGCACATATCAAACTGGCCTCCACGGACCAAAGCATCTTAATGTACCCACCACAGGGCTCCCCTTGGCCTCAAATGAAAAGTGAAAGTGAAAGTCATTCAGTCTTTTCTGACTCTTTGTGACCCCATGGACTATACAGTCCATGGAATTCTCCAGGCCAGAATACTGAAGTGGGTAACCTTTCCCTTCTCCAGGGGATCTTCCCAACCCAGGGATCGAACCCAGGTCTCCCGCATTGCAGGCGGATCCTTTACCAGCTGAGCCACAAGGGAAGCCCAAGAATACTGGAGTGGGTAGCCTATCCCTTCTCCAGGGTATCTTCCCAACTCAGGAATCGAACTGGGGTCTCCTGTATTACAGGCAGATTCTTTACCAAATGAGCTATCAGGGAAGCCCTGGCCTTGCATATCTACTACAGATGTGAAGAGGAGGTAGCCAGCCTCTGAGACAGCATCAGAAATAATAAATGCCTCCAAAATGGTCTTCTTAGGGAACAGAAGTCTATAAAAACTTTTACCAACAAGACAATAAAAGGTGGACATAATTATGTTCCCAGATGTGGCCAAGTGGTATGTCATTAGAGGCAGTGGTTTTTGCCTCTGAGAGTCATCACCCACCTCCAGAGGAGTGTGGAAATTCCCTCACTTCTGGGCCTGCGGACTTCACCCCAACAGGTAGCTATTTATCTTATCTTAAGCTGCTTATCTTATCTTAACTTGGATCAAAGGCCAATACAGTAGATGTACCATGTGCCAGGCATGTTATAAACATGTACTCATTTAATCTTCACAGGTACTACTATAGATATTACTAGTCCCATTTTATAGATGCAAAAGCTGAGCCTCAGAATGGTTATTTTGCAAAAGATCACACTCGTAAGCTAGTGAGTTAACGGAGTTGGGTCTCAAATCCAGGTTTGGGTGATTTCAAAGCCTATTTCCCCCACCAGTACATCTTGCTGCTTCCCAACAAATCCATTTGCAGAGTGAATGTCTGCCTTTGATACTTGCTCTCATTTAATGTGCAGGTAAAAAAATTTTCTTGTCTGTTTCCTTTCTCTCTCTAAAAATCTTATCCCACTATAAAATTCTACTTTAAAAAAAATTAAAAGAGTATCCTATTATTTCTTCAGTATCCATCTCCCATATAACTTATCTGTGAATCCTTTCAGTTCAGTTCAGTTCAGTTCAGTCTCTCAGTCGTGTCCGACTCTTTGCAACCCCATGAATCGAAGCACACCAGGCCTCCCTGTCCATCACCAGCTCCCGGAGTTTACTCAAACTCATGACCATCGAGTTGGTGATGCCATCCAGCCATCTCATCCTCTGCCACCCCCTTCTCCTCCTGCCCCCAAGCCCTCCCAGCATCAGGGTCTTTTCCTTTACTGGTCTCTAAGTCGTGTCTGACTCTTTTGTGATCCCATGACCTGTAAACCACCAGCTTGTTCTGTTCAGGGGATTTTCCAGGCAAGAATATTGGAGTGGGTTTCCATTTCCTTTTCCAGAGGACTTCCCAACCAGGGATCAAACCCAAGGCTCCTGCTGCATCTCCTGCATTGCAGGCAGATTCTTTACCACTAAACCACCGGCAAAGACCTTTACTGAGAGCCCCATTCTCCTGACAAAAGCTTGATATGTTCTCTTTATACTTTGAAACACTAGTCAAGCAAATATGAATTCAGAATCAAATGGACATAGTCAATGTCTGTGACACTGAGCAAGTTATTTACCTCCCCTGAATCTCACTTCCTTGTAAATACAATAGGGATTAAAATTCCTACTTCGTGTGGTTTTCATAAGGATTAAAAGAAATAATGTGTGTAAAGTAGCTGGCCAATAGTAGTTGCTCATTAAGTGCCTTCTCCCACTCTCTTATGACCTCAGAACATTGTGCCTTACAGAAGAACTATTAGCAGTTGCCTTTGACAGTATGGCCTGTGTTTTCCATGTTTTTGGAGACACCATTGTAATAGCCCATAGTTGGTGCTCTAGAAATGTTTATGGAATGCATTTAAGTTGCAATTTACTGATCTTTCAAGAAAGAAAGAGAAAGTGAGAGGAAGGAAAGAAGGAGAGAGGGGAAAGAAAGAAAGGAAAGAGAGAGGAAGGAGGGAGGGAAGAGGGGAGAGAAGAAAGGGAAATAGAGGAAAGGGAGAATATCCACCAAGGGAATGAGTGGCAGGAAGAGAAACCTACAGACAAAAGCCCATACAGCCAAGATGAATCACAAATCCATCTGTTTTCTAAAATTGTAAGAGCTAGCCCCATTAGGACTGCACCCCTTATCCATGTGCCTCAAGTACACAAACATGTGATTTTAATGGATAAATGGCAAAACATGGGAAATTTAGGCAAAGCCCCCTTGCACGTGTTAGAACCAGGACCACCATGAACAGCATCTCTGTAAGTATCAAGAAGGTCCATTTTGCTCCCTTCTCCCCCACCTCACCGTGAAAGTCCCCAAAGGCAGGTCACAGTGCACGACAGCTCAGGTCCCTCTCATTCCTCTTGGCAAAAGGACACCTAGCTGCAGGCAGAGCCGCCAGGCTTTTGCTTCCTCTGCTGATAGCAAATGAGGGAGAAGAAATGGGGCCCCTCTGTTCCCACTCCTCCTAAGTCAATTAGAACAGGCTGATTTCCCTAACAGGATTATCTCTGTCCCTCCCCAGAGCCTTTCCCATTAATGAAGTCATCAATGATGTTGCCTGCATTCACCCACTGGACTGCTTCGTAGCACAGAGATCAGTTAGTAACCTAAGCAAACAAATGCACAGTTCGTAATTCTCACCTTTAACGTCTTTACAACACTTTCTCCCTCCAAAAGAGTGTTTTAACACTAATGAAAAAGACCTCTTCTCTGTGAGCACCATTCCACATTTTCTTACTAGTCTCAGGTGTTGTGAGGTGTCATGGGTCATTTCTAGCAACTCCAGGCAGGAAGAGAGCGGCAACAGGGACATGTTCCATTCACGACAAAGAGTGACAAAGAGTGTTCCCCAACCCACAGCCTAATCCATCAGAAACTTGAAAATAATGAATCAGATGATCTAGAAAATCCATAATTTATAAGGAACATTTAATCATGTGTAACCAGAAATTGAGACACGTATCTAGAGAAGTATTAGTGAAGGACACTGAAAATCCTACAAAGCTCTCACCGTAGTCCGAGTGATCTTCCTAAACCACTAATAGGATTACTTCACAGTCTGCTTATGGCTTTCCAATTACTTCCCATCGCTGTGAGGACAAAGTCCTCCTTCCTTAACACAGTCTGCGAGATCTTGCTGTGACACACACACACACACATACGTGTGCACATAATTGTACACATACACCTGCACAGGTGTGCATACACGTACACACAAAAATAATACATATGCAAGCACACGTGTACACACATGCCCAAACACAAGCACATGTGCACACTTTCCTCTATTGATCTTTCAGGCCCCAAGGCAGGTGTCACTTTTTCCAGGAAACCCTCCCTGAAACTTAAATGTAAATCAGATGCCTTTCATATGACTCCCCTGCACTTTGTATTTTGCTATCTTAACCTTTCTACGCTGTTTTGTAATTGACTATTCACCTGCCTAGTTCCCCTAACTAGATCTCTGGGTAAAGATGGCATATATATAATCTACCAATGCAGCCCCGAGGTCTGCTTGCTATGGCCCCAGTTAATACAGGACCTAACTCAATAAGTACTTGTCAAATCAAATTTGGTTGAAGAAAACAGAAAAAGAGACTCAGATGTATAGAACAGACTTGTGGACTCTGGGAGAAGGCGAGGGTGGGATGTTTCAAGAGAACAGCATCGAAACGTGTATATTATCTAGGATGAAACAGATCACCAGCCCAGGTTGGATGTATGAGACAAGTGCTCGGGCCTGGTGCACTGGGAAGACCCAGAGGGATCGGGTGGAGAGGGAGGTGGGAGGGGGGACCGGGATGGGGAATACATGTAAATCCATGGCTAATTCATTTCAATGTATGACAAAAACCACTGCAATGATGTAAAGTAATTAGCCTCCAACTAATAAAAATAAAGGGGAAAAAAACAAAAACAAAAAAAACAAATTTGGTTGAAGAGACTGAATTTAATATGACCCAGAGAATCGTAGGCAGGCCTACTAGCATACAGTAGGTGTACAATAAATATTTGTCATTGAAGTGAATTGAACTGAATAAGATTTGGATAATCTCACAGGAAGGCATAATAGAGATTAATTGAATTTCGAGGAGTTAATAGCTGATTTTTTTAATACGGTTTATGAGGGTCTCTTGGTAAGTATACTGGGGTGGTTGACCATTCCCTCCTCCAGTGCATCACGTTTTGTCAGAACTCTGCTATGAGCCTTCCACCTTGGGTGGCCCTGCACAGTATAGCTCATAGTGTCACTGAGTTATGTAAGCCCCTTAACAGCATCAGATGATACTGCTATGTGTGATGAAAGATGCTGTTGTTTGTTATTGTTCAGTTGCTAAGTCATGTCCGACTCTTTGTGACCACATGGAAAGATAGTCTTCACCAAAGGTGGGGGGGGCGGGTCATAGTGGAACAGGAAAAAAAAACCTAGAGGGAAGAAAAAAGAAGAAAAGTCACATCTGACTCTACAACCCCAGGGACTGTAGCCCACCAGGCTCCTCTGTCCATGGAATTCTCCATTTCTCCACACAAAAATGCTGGAGTGAGTATTCCCTTCTTCAGGGGATCTTCCCAACCCAGAGATTGAACCTGGGTCTGCTGCATGGCAGACAGATCCTTTACCATCTGAACCAAAAGGCTCCTTTCACCCGGCCCTGATCAAGAGAAAGTCACTCCAGTTGGCAGCTGGGCTGGAGAGGGCACTCTGCTGTGGGCAGAGGATTCCTCAGCATGTCAAGATGCTTGGCCTCCTTTTCTCAGATTCACTCTTCACCAAATAGCCCATAAAGTTTCCCTGCAGATTTCCTACCGGGAGAACATGTGCTGACCCCAACATTCCTGCCCCTTCAGCTGTTCTGTTTCTCATTGAAAATGAATAAATTGGCTCAGCTCATGAACTGGTCTCTTGGAAGCCAGGCTAGTAGGAATCCACCCTGAGCCCTGCTCCATTCTGAGTTTAAAAAACAGATATCAGGTTTCTAAGTTTACAGAACTGCCTGGCCTGAGCAGTCCCTGGGTCCCCCAGAACACACTGCTATCTCATTGCTTCTAGATGCACTGGAAAGCAAACCTAAGACTTAATGATCACAGGGCTTAGAGAACTAACTCTGCCCCAGAGGCTGGCCATACTGTGGCAATCAGACCATAAAGGCACCACCTGAACCCAGGCAATGACAGTCAGGCAGGGACTAAAAGTACATACTCTGTTAACGGGGACCTGGCATCTGGGCCAAGGTATCAGGCAGGCCCAAGTTGTGAGAAAGGGAATAAATAAGCATCAGGTAAGACTCTCTCTGGGAACAGACAGGGTAAGGAGCCTGGAACAATAGTAACATCCCAACACTGGCATCCGTTTGTTGGACGCTGACTATGTTCCAAGCATATTCTCGGTGCTCCATAAACTTGATCTAATTTAGTGTTCCAACAGCCCTATCATCTAGGTACAAACAGCACCCTAATTCACAAGGAAGAAAGGATTCTGGATACAATACTGAGGTTGTCAATATACTAGCACAAATGTTATGCACTGCCAATATTTGTCTATTGTTTACCTACCAAGAAAATGGCAGTTTCATGGGGTTCAGAGGGTTGACCCAGGAACCTAGTCAGGATTGAATGCATTAGTGAGAGAAGACAGAAGTGAAATAGCAGACGGGTCAGCAGGACACAACCCTCTGAGACTCAAGGGAATGATGGCCATAGTGTGGACAAGTCCCTGGCAGGCCATTGTCAAGGCCCTGGCAAGTTATGGTGGGGTTTCTGGTCAAGGGGACTGATCCCACAGACAAGCCAGGTGTTGTTTATCAGTCAAGTCACAAGAGAAGACTGAGCTGCCCCCTTTCCCGACACCCAGAGAGCCAAACAGCCGCTCACGTCTCCATCAGCCCTTGCTGAGCCCTTTGCTGTGAACAGAAATCAGATCGCACGTTGCCTGGAGTCAGATATGTGACCAGACTCGGTGCACTGTGCAAGATTTCACTGATGAAAATAACTTTCTCCTGCTGCATTTAACATCTGGTGTCACAGATTTTTGCTAAGAGCCATAAAATCACTAACTTGCAGAGAAAACCTCATTGTTGAAAAATACATTTATGGAGGGGCGGGTGGCAGCCAGCTCTGGACCTGCCTTAGTGTTAAAGGCAGCCCTTTGTCTCCTGGGAGGATGAGAAATCTCATGAGGCCTTGGAAGGAATGGGGGGGGGGGGACCTGGGGGGCAGTAGAAAGACTCATCCGAGCTAGTAACACTGTCACTGTATAGCTGAGGGAATTTGGAATGGTTCCTTAACCTCTCTGAACTTACATTTTCATATCTACCAAAGGAAAAAAAAAAAGTGATGATAAAATGACCTCCTGCTAAGGTTACTCTGTGTAGATTCAATGACATAACATGCGATAGTGCCTAGCCCAAGAGTAAATGCTAGCTTCTTCTCCTTCTCTTTTCCTTTCCTTTTTTTGCTCTCTGATATTTCCTTTCAGACCCCAGTCTGCCTGCACACTGTGGCACTTGTCAAAGACTTGTCCACATAACACTCCTTCAAGAGTGGCCCAGGTTGGTCTGGCTGGGCCCCTGTGCTCTGCCTGGGGTGGAGGTGCCGATGTCCTAGTCTGTCTCTCCCAGTAAAATGAAACTTTTTTGGGAAAGAGATTGTGTCCGTTCACTGTCTGGCACACAGTAGGTGCTCAGCAGTTCACTGAATAGAGGAGAGGACAATCTGGTGTCAAGGAAAAGCTTTGAGAGAGAAAGCGGTGCCACAGTCACTTATGGCCACCAGCAGATACTCAGCAAGCTTCTGTGCCATCCAGGTCTGGTGTCAGGGCTGGGGATGCAGGAATTAGGTGATAAAATGGGGTGAGCATGAGGGTGCTCAGCTTAGCTGGTAACTGGGGGCTGGGACCAGAGGGACCACTCTTTGTAACTTGTCATTTGATGACAAGAAGGAATCCTTCTCCTGCTTGTCAGTCTCATGGCTGCCTTTGCAATTCACGTTAAGTCTGATTCTCTTTGCATCTAACTGCTGCCCTGAGCGGAGTGTGAGAAGGGGGCATCCTGATGGGATTGACTCTGCCCCAGCTCCTCCCCACTGCATGGTCTTGACTTTGACCCACCCCTGTTTGGTACAGATGCTTGCTCGGAGCACATTCAGTCTCCCATCCCTCCCTCTCTCTCTGTCTCTCCCTCCCTCCCCACCTTTATCCTCTCTCTCTTTCTCTCCTTCCCCACCTCAGTGTATATCCTTCTGTCTCTGAGTGTGTGCGTCCATTTCCCCCACATGCTCTTGTGTTTCTGTCCTTCTGTCTGTCCCTCTCGGGCTCTCTGTTGCCCTGCTTCTTTCTCCCCCTCTCTCTGTCTGGTCTCTCTCTATGTAGGTGTCTCTCTGTCTCTCCGAGTCTGTCTTGGCCCCCTCCCTGTCCCTCTTTTCCCTCCTGTCTCCTTCCCAGCTTCTCCCTTACCTGAGCTACTCCTCCAGCTGCCTGGGGTCTCACTCAGCCCAGCCACTCTGCACATATTTTTAACTCTCACTTATTATCTTTGCCGTTGCCATTTTTGGCTGTGGGCCACAGCAAACAGAATGTGAGAAAGCAAAAACTAATGAGCTTCTTCAAGAGAGGATAGGGAGCTTCTGTTATTTCATTTAGTCCTCCGAGTCTAACTTCTGGCACTTCCGTCACATCTCCAAATGGTAAGTGAAGGTTGCTACTTTTCAATTTGGTTGCGTTGTGTAGCACATTTCATCAATTAAAATGCACCCTTGGTGCAAAATCACAACAGGGCAGGCAGGAAGGGTGTGAGTATGTGAGGAATTTTTTTTCAAAGTTACTTTTGTTCCATGTAGTTGAGATCTGTTCAATGCAGCCTTATGCTCCAAACAACATCAGTGTTCATGGAAAGCAACATGTGTACAATCTACTGTAGTGCATCGCCCTAATTGGCTGAGGACCTACAGGACCTGGCGGAGCACAGGGCTCTGAATTTAGCTCTGGCTCTGCTAACTGGCCTCCCAACCTGTGGAATGATCTGGGCAGGTCACTCAACCTCCCTGTACACTGCTCCTGACTCACCCAACCCTTCCCCATAGACCACAGGGGGAATTCTTTAAATGGAAAGATCTTTACAGGAGGCAATGAATGAATGGGATAATTAGCTTCACTAACTTCCCTCATATTCATCCATTCATTCAACAGTTATTGATGAACTGTATGCCAGGTACTATAGTGGCTTCAGCTTTTGGAAACATTGGGTCCAAAGATTTCAGCCTTTCTCCTTGTCCTTCCCTGCCAAATGGAGATGATTCATTTTAGTCACTATGAAAGACAATACCTTCAACCTCCCACCCTTTCTACCTTTTATGACTGTGCCTTTGACTTCTAATTGGCAGAACAGTTCTCAGAGCATCCTGAGAATCTGCTTGACTTGAATGAAATTCTTCTTTTTTCTTCTTAAGAAAAATTGCTTGAAGGGAGAACAAGAGACACACCTTTCAAAACATTACTGTTGTTTCCTGGTTATAACTGTGACAACATTTATTATAACAAATTGTAAATTAGTCATAATCCTTCCTCCCAAAGATCACCACTGTTTTCAAAGGAAAGTTATATTTAACATCACCAGAAACCAGCAGGCCTGAACTAAACTCAGTGAGCTGAGTCCCAGAGAGAAAATCAAAATTTAACATAATACATGGACTGAGCACCTGCCTTATACCAGCAGCTGTTTGCAGCTACAAAATTAGTACACTAGAGTCTTGCCCTTGCAAGACTTGAGAAGCACTGACTTCTTGGTCATCTTACCCAAATATTTTAAACCCAAGTCTAAAGTGTTTACATCAAAACCATAGTTTTTCAATGGACTCTATGTCTAATTGTTAGTGCAAGTGTTTCCCCCCTTCACAAGTTTCTTCCCACTCTGCATGCCTGTCAATCATCATCGTTCACTCCTTCCCACTCTCTTTCCTTGGTATTTCATTCACTCAGAAATTGTGGCTACTTGACAGCCTTATCTTGTGCAATGTCAGAGATTAGCAGTAGCATCTTGAGCAGGATGTGAACGATGGCACAAAGTAGGCTGGAAGATGACTAACATCGCACTTTGACAAGGTCCCACAGCTGCTTCCAGACTGGCTGTTGATAAATGCTCTGGAATGAGCAGGGTGTGTCTGTCACCAAAGGGTGTTGTTCAAAACTCTAGTCCCTCCCAATATTGAAGGAGGGGAAAATGGTAGTCAAATTAATTTGGGGAGTGCCTCTGGCCACATCCTAGTCACAAAGCAAGTTACCACGTGGAAGGCCCTGAGAAATCTGCTTAACTCACTTTACCCCAGAGATTCCCAAACGTCTGCCTGCAGATGTTAAAAATACTCAGGAACTTCCTAGTGAACTCAGTATGGGACATAAATGTCAGTTATTGTTATTATCTAAGTTATTCATATTAATATTATGTGAATATTATAAAGAGAAACATTGAATCTGGTGTTACTAACATATCTTCCTCTACTGTTACATTGCCAAAGCCATTATCATTGTTATACACAAGGTCATCACCAGTCTGACCCTTGCCCAGTTCAGTGAATTCACCTCCCACCCACCCCACCCTTCAGGCTTTCCAGATGGCTTAAAATGCCCCCAAACAATTGCTTTTGCCCCGAGATGCTCATCTAACTTACGTGCAGCCAACTCCTACTCATCTTTTAAGGCTCAAATTTTCTCCACTGTGGAACCAGCCCTGACCCCCTCAAGAACAGGACACCCTTCCTTGTTCTTTCTATTGCATATTCTTCACCCACTGAGTAGGACTATTTGCTTCCACGTCTGTCTTCACTGCGAGGTTGTGAATTCCCAAAGGACAAAGACTGTGTCTTTTTCATCTTACTCATAGGACTTAGTAGAGTGATTCATGGATGTTTCCAAATAAAGACATGCAAATGGACCTGCATCCAGAGATCAGGCAGACCCAGTTAAAGGGACAAGTGAAGAAGATGCTTGAAATAGGGAAGATGTAGGCAGGAGCCGGCATTTAGAAGCTTCATCTGTAAGTGACACCCCGGTTTTAATAAAGACTCTCAACAGCATTGGCAATTCCCAGAGATGTGGGTGGTCTTTCCAGAGGCATTAGAGAACAGGTTCCCAGGAAACAGACCCTCAGACCGAGCACCAGGAAGTCAGGATGAGGTAAGCCCTAGAAAGACCAGGGGAACTCAGATGCAAATCTGAGTCATTGAGAACTAGTCATTGAATTGATTGAACTAAAGGCCCAGAATTCCTTAAACTCTCCTTAAATAGGGAGAGGATTGAATCCATATTCTGGGACAAGGCTGAGCCCACAGGTGCAGATGAAGTGGCTGCACCTGGGGAGTTAGAGGGCTCCAGGGACAGGAAGCCAGACTGATCATTAAGGCTTCCAGGTGCTTCTCTCTACACGGCCTGACTAAGATTTGCCTCCCTCTTTATGATACAACCTCAGATTCCCCCACACTGTGGATTTCTGCATTCAGAACCCCAGGCCATAAATGTGGCTTCCACCTACTTTCAAAATCATTTGTGCCTTAGAGTTTACATCCCTGAGTGAGACTCATGGAGTTGTGATCCAAAGATTTGTTCACCACCACAGGCTCAAAGCCAGTCACCACAAGCCTCAGTGACTAACACGGTAAAAACCACGTATCCAAATAGTTTTTGGATGAAATAAAGATGGATATGAGTGGGATTCTTTCAGAAGAATAAAACTGTTCATTTTCTTTTAATAACTGAAGACAAAAATCTCCCAAGTATCTGTACCAATCAGAAGGGGAAAATACAAGAGATTCAGATCAAGCTAAGAGGATTGGAAATAAGCTTCTAAAAATGGGGGAATAGATTCTAATTAAATCCTGAAGTCCCAAATCCATATCTAGATTGCAAATTGTGAAAGGAAAAGCAGACCATTTTGGTTCAAGATGAGTCTGTTGACAGAGCAGGAAACTCTTCCATAAAGCAAGAAAAGAGATTGGAAAGGCTTTAAAGTTATACTTTGTTGTTGTTTGTTTAGTCACTAAGTTGTATCTGACTCCTTGTGACTGCATGGACTGTAGGCTGCCAGGCCCCTCTGTCCACAGGATTTCCCAGGTAAGAATAATGGAGTGGGTGGCCATCTCCTTCTCTAGGGGATCTTCCCAACCCAGGGATGGAACCTGAGTCTTCTGCATTGGCAGGCGGATTCTTTACTGCTAAGCCACCAGGGGAGCCCAAAATTCTACATTATTCAGTGGAAATTCTAAAGGATCGGAGAGGATTTCCTGGTATTCTTTTTACTTTATCAGTCTTAGCTCCAGGGAGCAATAAGCGAAAGAGACAGAAATGATGGAAGGATTGATGGGTGAAGGATGGATGGTTGGATAGATAGATGGATAGGATGAGTAGGTGGGTGGATGGATGGATGGAAGGATGGATACCATTCTTTAAATGTAGATAAAATGGGTAAGGTTCTAACTTAGGCATCTGCTTAGTATTTTCCCCAAAAGGCTACTTACACTTTCCCAAATCCTGTGCTTCTTGAGATGGTCAGAACAAATTCCATATGTGACTCAAATGTGCACTGGGATCAATCTGTCCTTTCAGATTCTAATGACATTGCTGAGACAATACCCCCACTTCATTCTACATCAAATCTAATACTCTCCCTAAGATTGGCTGTGGACTCAAGGTTAATATGTTCTTGATCTGTCGTTACCCAGATTTTTTGCTCCTGCTACATCTAGAAAGCATTCTTGCTTCACCTCCCATATTTGTCCGCTTCTCTCTGTTCCATGATGACTCAAATATACAGTTTCACCTCTTTCCTTGGTTTACCCCAAACACCAATCCTGAACCATCTGCTGAGAATATAAAAGAACAGTGACGAGTGGTTATGAAACAGAGCAACAAACAGGTATCACTGTTAAGCAGTTTTTAAAATCTCTCAGCCATACCCACAACTGGGGATTTCTCACTTGTTTCCTTTCTCAAAATTTCTGGCCTCCTGCCATGGTTATCTTCCCTCCTCTCTCTAGATTCTTCTCATATTTTTCTTCTCTGACTGCTTCTAACCCAGCACATCCCCATTTATTTCACGTCCATTTGGATCTCTCTTCGTTTCTTCCCTGTGGCTCCTCCCAGCAGCACCCCTGAAGCTCCATGATCAAACACACCCATGTGTGTCTGAGACAAAGCCTTCTCTCTCTTCACAACGTCTCTACTTTGTCTCAAAGTAGCAATTTTCGCCCACTCTACCTCACACCACCTTTCTCCTCCAGCAACCATCCTTAGACACACAGCAATCATTATTAGGTATATTTTGAATCAATGTCTCTGCCTCTGACCTCAATCTGCTACCTGGCCCAGGCCAGCCCCACTGCAGTTCTTCTCCCAGAGTTGTTCCCTGAAATCCAGTTGGCACTCGAGCTTCTTAAAAACTCATCATCTTGAAATGTGAAGAGTTTGCAGGGACTGGCAATACCATTTATTTTGCTTTATTTAATGTCACAGTAATCCCATTAGATGGATAGAATTCCCATATTACTAGCTTCCCAGGAGGCTCAGTGGCAAAGAATCTGATTGCCAATACAGGAGATGTAAGAGATGCAAGTTCAATCCCTGGCTCAGAAAGATCTCCTGGAATAGGAGATGGCAACCCACTCCAGTATTCTTGCCTGGAAAATCCCATGGACAGAGGAACCTGGAGGGTTACAGTCCACGGGGTCACAAAGAGTCAGACATGACTGAGCACAAGCACTCCCATATTACAGATGAAAAAACTGAGGCTTGGAGAAGTTAAATCATTTTTTCCAGAGTCACACAGTTTTTCCTCCCACCAGTTCATTTCTATTCCTGTAGCCAGAGTGATTTTTCACTTCTGTGGCCAGAGTTACTGTTCTCAAAGGGAAATACGAACATGTTTACTCCTGCTGAAAACTCTTCATTGGCTGCCTGCACTCCTCAGGGCAAGGCTTACCCTCCCTAGCCTAGGACACAAGGTCATTCAAGACCATACACACATACTGTTTACCTCTCAATCCTATCTTTGCCTTTCCGCCTTCTTCTTGATCTCCTGCCTTACACTCAGGTTCTAGCCATGCTCACTCACATATTGTTCATACCTCTGGTTCTTTGAACATGCTGTTCCCTCTGCCTGTCACCATCTCCCTGCTAGAATGAAAGCTCCTTGAGAGAAAGAACTTTGTTCTGGTCACCACTGCAATAATGTCTACCATGATGCTTAGTACACAGTGGATCTTCTATTTGCCCGAACTATCTCTCACACTCATTCTCCAGGCATCTCACATGTCACTTCCTCCAAGCCTTCCTGACAGCACAATCAGGTTCCAATCTCCCTTTTCTGTTCCCTCACAGCACCTCATGTTTATGTCTGTCATAGCTTTGATCAGCCCCTACTGTGATTTTCTCTGTACTCTTTGACCTACACACTAAATAGTGAATTTGAGAACATGACTACGTCATGTATGCCACTGAAGTGGGCAGAGTGCCAAGAACAAACATTGGTGGAAGTCAGAGGGAGGACCTCTGTCTCTGGAACCAATATTGGGGCCATCACAAAGATGCTACTCTTGACAATTCCAAAGCAACATGGCCCAAATGGATGGAGAGAGAGAACACAGATACATTACCTCGGCTGTGGCTACAATTTGCTCTTGCTGTGCCTCTAGCCAAAGACAGTGCCTGGCATAAAATAAGCTCAAGCTATGAATGAAGGAATGATCAAGAGTAAAGCAAGTTCTGGTACTAGTATGTCCACCCACGAATGACTTTTCTATTTTGATGCCATTTAGTAACCTCTTCGTCCTGTAGTGCTATGACCAGTATGGTGGAATTAGAAAAGTGACATCTAAGACATTTAGGGTTATGAGTAACTGTACAGCAAATTTCATTTATGGACATTTCCAGTCATCTGTACTCCACCACCTTCACACCCAACTGCCTCCAGGTAAACTGTAAGACATGTTTCAGGATCCAAAGATGAGCCCAGCCTTTCCACCCTCTCACCAACATAGTTCTTCTCTGAACACTCACTGGTTGTCTTCCCTTCAAGGCCCACCTCACACCCTAGTGCCTTCTGGAAATAATGGTTCACCAGCTCCACTCCAGAAGAAAATTCCTTCTTCTCCATTTCAAGAACCTTTCAGTTGGAAGCACCCTTGTGACTTTAAGCCTCGATCAGGTTATCTTGTTTACTATGAAATGCATGTACACTATGGATACCTGGGCTGTGAGCCCCTTAAGGGATCATAGGGACCCACTGAACACATCTAAAACCTCCACTTCTCACCACTTAAAGGAATGTAGGGCACGTCTGTTGGTAAAATCTTCTCTTCTCCTCCAGGACACCCCACCTTAAAAATCAGTCCTTTAGGGTTTAGAAATGCAACGTAATTCAATAGATAACTGTTGAAATTACCTCTGATGGCTCCAGTCTGTACCAGATGCTAGAAAGAGACTAACATTTTCCTGAGTACTTCCCCTGTACCAAGGAAGGGTCTTCATTTCATTTCATCCACACATCAGGCTTGAGGTGGAAGTTATCAACTCCATTTTATAGTCACTTGGACAAGTACATGTCATTTATAGTTTGGGACATAGAGATTCAAAACCAGGTCTGATTACAAAGGTCACAGCCTTTCTACTTCATCTACTGACCCCAGTATTTTATTTATCTCTGACAAAAATATCTTTATTTTTATATAACATATAATAAATTATATCAGTAATACACTTTATACTATATAATATATGATAGTCAAAATTATTATAAATTATTCCAGACTTATTCTATTTAAATGTATATGTCATGGAATCTAATTTTTTAAATGATGGAAATAAACTTATTTACAAAACAGAAATAGAACCACAGATTTCGAAAACAAACTTAGGGTTACCAAAGGAGAAAGGTGGGCAGAAGGAATAAATTAGGAGCTTGGAATGAACATTCACACACTATTAAATATAAAATAGATAACCAACAAGGATATAGCACATATAGCATGGAGAACTCTACTCAATTACCTATATAGGAAAAGTACCTGGAAAAGAATGAATATATGGATAGGTATAACTGAATCACTTTGCTATACACTGAAACTAACTCCTAATAATTATTGGGAGTAATTATATTCCCGAAAAGTATTGGAGTATACTTTTTATTGGGAGTATAATTTTTATTTATACTCCCAATAAAAATTTTTTAAATGCACATGTTCCCATGGGATAGATGCAAAGAGGGAGGAAGGAAGGGCAGATATGCAATGGTATGAACAATTTGGCAGGGAGTATGGCACAGAAGCTCAGGATAGGTGAGTTTCAGTGAGTACCAGAAGAATGGGAAGGAAAAGGCTTTAAATATCTACTAAGCTCCTATAATATGATAGTAGATTTTCATACGTCTTCTCATTCAATCTTCATAATGACTCTGTGAGGCTGTTACCATGAGGAAACTGAGGCCCAGAGAACTAAGTAAATTGCTCAAGTTCACAAAGCAAGGAAATAGCATAGCCTGGATTAGAGCCCAGATCGTTCTGGCTCCAGGGTTGATTCTCCTTTCTTTGTCCCAAGCTGTTTCTTAGCAACAAGGCTCTCAGTGGAGGCCTTGAGCACAAACAACATACAAATGGGCAATAGATGGGGCCGTTAAGTGCTAGTCACTCAGTCATGTCCAGCTCTTTGTGACCCCATGCACTGTAGCCCCAGGCTCCTCTGTTCTAGGATTCTAGGCAAGAATCCTAGAGTGGGTTGCCATTCTCTTCACCATGGGATCATCACAACCGAGGAATCAAACCTGGGTCTCCTGTATTGCAGGCAGATTCTTTACCACCTGAGCCACCAGGGAAGCCCCATACATTTCTCATATCTTTATGAGAGGAGGGAGGTTTGCAACTTGGAGCTGGAGACTAACTCCTGCATGCTAAGTCACTTCAATTGTGTCCAACTGACCCAATGGACTGTAGCCTGCCAGGCTTCTCTGTCCATGGGCTTCTCCAGGCAAGAATACTGGAGTGGATTGCCATGCCCTTCTCCAAGGGATCTTCGTGACCCAGGGAATCAAGCCCACATCTTTGTCTCCTGCATTGGTAGATGGGTTCTTTACCACTAGTGCCACCTGGGAAGTCCAGGTGTAAAAGTAAAATGGAATTAAGGGAGGGGCTTTGGAGGGATTTTGTTGATTTCCCAGATAACCTGGGACTCCAGCCCAACATGTACAAGAGCCTCGGGCTAGGAACCAAGGTGCTCACCACAGCTCTGCTAGTAACTGACTAGTGATGCCACAGCTCTACTAGTAACTAAGTAGTGATGTCACCCAGCTCTACTAATAGTTAAGTAGTGATGGCCCAGGATGTCCGTCACATAACCTCTTCAGGGTTCCATTTCCTCTACTGTAAAATTAATCTGTTGATAGGGTGACTTAAGACCTAGGCATCCCTGAGGTGTTGAGGATCTTCAGAAAGTAACAGCAAAATACACTATTCTCTGCTTATCAAACTGTTACAGTCCAAGGCCCTTCCTGAGGAGCTAAGCATCTCCAGACAGTTCTGTCAGCCTGAAGATTGCTTCTTTCCCCATGTCCTTTGTCTCTATGGGTTAGGGTAGGTGATAAATATTGATCAAAGCAGGGGTCCCCAACCTCCAGGCTGCAGACTGGTACTTCCTGTCAGATCAGCAGCAGCATTAAGTTAGAAATAAAGTGCACAGTATACGTGCTGAACTTGAATCATCCTGAAACCATCCCCCTCACTCCCGATCTGTGGAAAAATTGTTTTCCATGAAATCCGTCCCTAGTGCCAGAAAGGTTGGGGGCTGCTGGACTAAAGCACTGACGCTTGGCTGAGGGAAGAATATAACCGCACACTTGAGCATAACGCCCTGTGAGTGGGGGGTCAGCCTCAGTGCTCTAGGAAGACATTTTTTCCTCAATCAACGAAAATGGACCAAGGCTCCACACTCGGGGCCTGGCACTGTGCTAGATGCCACGGATCCAGGAGAAAACTGGCAGCCAGAAAAGCATGGAACAAATAATTAGGCAAGTAAGTAAGTAACAGCAGTTGCATTGCATTCTAAGGTCCTCAGAGAGCCATGCCAGGGTTCAGACACGGTAGTCACATAGGCAGGTTTGTGAATTAGAGATGGCAGGAATGGAGGCAGAGAGGCCAGTTAGAAAGTACACTGCAACTGGCCTGGAGACACTTGAGGCTCTGAAAGAAAGCGGGGCTGGTGGGGACATTGACAGACGGACGTTGTCGGGAAGGAGAGAGAGCACGGCCACGTGACAGGAAGGCACCCCCGCGGCTGGCATTCCTGGGCGAGAGGGTGATTAATACTAATCACCACACACGGGACTCGCTTGTTTCACCCACCCAGGGAGGCAAGATGCCAAGAGGCACAGGTGTTCCATCCCATCAAAGGCAGCCTCTGCCTCTCCTGATTGCATGAACAGGCCTCCTACGTTCCTGCCTCTCAGCATCAAGTCTGACCCACAGGGAGTCCTGGCTTCCCATTCGGGGTGCCCTCCTCAGAGAGGCAGAAAGTCTGCAGGGGTCCGAGAAGGGATGAGGGCTCCTTATGGGAATTGTCATTCAGGTTCCCTCACGTCCCAGAAGGGCTGTGGGTCCAACCCGTGGGCCCTGCATCCTGTAATCTCCACTTGCTCTGCGCCTGCTCGCTACCATCTGTTTCCTATCCAGGCTGAGCACGAGCTTGCGCGTGTGGTCACCATCTTGCAGAAAAATTCCTCTGCCAACAAATGGGAAATTGTTCCATTTTATCCATGCCCCTTCCCCCTTTTTGACTGACTTCCGGAATGGGCATTGAAAATATCGACCCTTTCTTTCAGGCCTCCTTCAGCTCCAAGGAGCATATAAGGACACAAAATTCCCCTTGATGTCCATACTTTGTTGAAAGAGTGGGGGACCTCATGGCGCATATACAAGGGCCAAACCAAAATAGGAAATATGAGCAAAGTGGTTGCATCCTTTTGCAATCAACTATTATAAAAACTGGCCATCTCCTGTTCAGCAAGAAACCATGGAGTTTCCACCAGGCCCAGTTTTATTTTACATAATTATAACCATCTCGGCATGTCAATTAAGATAGAATGTTACCTTTGGGATGGGATCAATTAGGGCCCTGAAGATTGAATTTGGAATCATGATTAGCCTGTTTTACATTTTGCCTTCATTTTCTAAAATATACAATTGTCTGATTCAGCCCAATTTTTAAAAACATTTTGTAAACTTATTTATTTTTTTAAGCCAAAACAGACGTGGGAGGCCTATTAGTAACAGGAACCATAGGAAAATGGAGGATGGGGGTGGTGGGGTTGCTATTTGATTAGAGTCAATTCTTAAATTTCCACAGCAAGAAAATATTGAATGTGCTGTAATGGTTGCTGGATTTTCTTAAGAACTGAAATCATTACACTCTGGCTGCAATCCAAGTTCTTCCCTTTTTTTAGGTTACAATTTGAAACGGTGCAGAACATGCTATAGGGTTGTAGTCATTCATGTAATGTCATTGAATCGAGCTTCTGGAAATAGACAAAGGACTTTGTGTCCCGAAATGTTCTTCTGGCGGAAAATTGATAGCAGTCTGAGATATGCTATTACTGGGTTTGGTTCTGCCTCCAAATTTGTGCTGACTAAAGTGATTTCATGAGGGAGAGAGAAAAGGAGAGAGCAAGAGGGAAAATGGCTAAATGAACTTGCAACTGTGTGGGGAAGCTAAATACTTAAAACAAGTGCTGCATGGAAGAAAAGCACACATTTCCCAGCAGAGATGCATGAGTTTTTTCAGGGGTCACCAAAATTACGTGAACCTTTTTGCTTGCTTTGCTTAAGTTGTTGTTGCCCAAATGGAGCTGATGAACAGGCAAATGCCTGACACGAAACCCCTGGGTAATTCCCCCAAGCCTTCCCCTCCCATCCCTGCCCTCTGCAGCGTCTTCCCGTTCATTGTCACCCCTTGTCTGGAGCTCTCACCAGACTCATCAGGACGGCAAGCCAAGTCCAGCTTCACCAGTCAGGGATGCAGCCTGAATGCAAATCAAGCTTTGCCCTGGATGCTCCAGCCAGGACACATGGTGTTGGGTACAAACCAGTGCCTAGCTCATTCTTTGCCCCCCAAGTCCTTTCCAAGATGCACCATCTTCATCACTATCGTCCCTTTCGAAAGAAAAAGTTAGAGATGTTTTGCGCATGATGTGAAAGACATGTCAATAAACCCCCTTTCCACATAAATAGCACATCAAAATATTACCAAATAATGCTGCTGACTTTGCCAGCAGGCAGAGGATTCCATCTGGAGATAATATCTTCCAACTGAGAGGCGTCCAAGGTGCCCTTTCCTAGGCAACGGGCAAGTTGACCGCTCTGTAGCTGAATCCCATCCTCTCTGAACACACAGGCTCTCAGCAATTCCCTCCTCTTTGGTCAGGTCCAGACCACCTGCTCCTGGACCTGGAGTCACCTGCTCCCCTCCAAAATGAACTCATTGATCCTCTTTCCTCTGTGACAGCCACATGATCTCTTTCTGACCACCCTCCAGTAACATCCAGGTATCCTCCAGAGGTCCCCGAAGAAACAAGTACTGATGCTAATAAGGTGCAGAGCTGGCTGGTTGGTTGCTGGCTCACTGAACCGATACTGTCCTCATGGGTGCTTCTCTCAACCCAGTGACAATAGCCAAACCCACTGTTGGGTCAGCTCTCTAAGGCATCAGAAGTGACACCTTCTGAACCAAGCCTTCTCCACTTTCCCCTAACTCTTGGGCCTTTCCTTCTGTGAATTCCTCTGTGATTCCAGTCCAGGCTGCATAGAGATTCTCTTTATTGTTCTCAATTGCCACTAAACATTTATCATGTGCAAAGGACAGTAGAGTAACAAAGGACTCCACAGGGGTCCCTCATGTCCATATAATCCACTACTTACTCTGCTGAGGTCTGAAAGTTTCTGAGACATTTCAGAGGGGCTCGTGCTCTTCTCACTGTCACCCAGGTCTCCTGGCTCCGTTGAGTAAGTGCCATTGCTTCTTGGGCTGCTGTCCAATCTGGTCAGGAAAGAGGTCATTTCTACTCATTTAAAAGTTCTTGCAAAGCATATACAAGTTCAGTAGATTTTTGGAAGAAATTGCTGGGAGTGCAGAAAGAAGAGAAGGGAGCAGTATTACAGAAACACAACATCATGCAAACCATTAAACATAAAAGCCAGGACCCTCTCGCCGGCAGAGCATTTCAGTGGTACTTCTCTCAGCCTTCTTGTAGCTCATTCATTGCCTTCTCACCAACTCAGCCTCACCCCTTTGTACTCCTCTCTTCTCCTCTCTCTCAGGAGAAAGAAAATCTTATTCCTGAGATGCAACAGTTTGAACCATTCCTCTTTTTGAGGGGGTTGTGGAAGGATACAGAAAGTTAAGCTAACATCACTCCTACCCTTTGATTTCAAATACCCTTAGTGAACCACAAGGTTGCGAACCACAAACAAAAACAGTTTATTCCCTAAGGAAAATGTTAGTACCAACTGTTAAAATTATAACTATGTTGCCTTACTGCACAAAGAGGTATTATACCATTGGATTCAGCATCACCTGCTATTTTCTGTACACTCTATGCACATGGCACCGAGCTAAGCTTCCAAGCAGAAAAATTTACTTACTCCTCACCATTTACTGTGGTGTAGAAACTGACCCTGGGAGTGATTCCCTTGTCCAGCGCTATCCAGATCAGTCAAACTATCAGACCTATTCTCTTAGTCAATAAGTAGCTATCTCCCACCATTCAGCAAGTATGAGTTTTTTGCAAAGCACTATGAAAATTACAAAGTTTAAAAAACAGGATCCCCACATCAAGTGACTTATAATGTAGTAAACCATTAGAAAGGGAAAGAGTTACCCAGGTTTGAGAACAGATCTGGATTTGAGCTACATTACGAGTTTGTTGGATGACACTGAGCAAGTTACTCAACCTTTCTGAGCCTTATGCGCCTCAAATATAAAATGGAAATTGTAGCAGGACAGCCCTCCTTATGTTGCTTGGGGGACTCAAGGAGATAAGACATAGAAAGCAGTCAGTGCAGTGCTAGGCACACAAGGAATCAGGAATAGATGTTACCTTTCCTTATGATGTTATAGTGAATATGTTTTACAGCTTGCTTTGTGGATTTAGCATTTCATAATGAGGATCTTCCTGCTGCTGAATACTGTTCTAAACATCATTTAGATGATGACTTAATGTCTTATTATATGGACATAACATAATTTACCTCACTATTCCCTTGCTTTATTTATCTATTGTGTAATATTTTTTAATTATATTTGTTTCTTTTTAATAGATGGATGATGGCCTTGCGTATATTGGTTTAATTTCTGCCATTTATCAACATGAATTATCCATAGGTGTACATATGCCCCCTCCCTCTTGAAACTCCGTTCCACCTCCCACCCTTTCCCCCCCCCCCCAGGCTGTTACAGAGCCCCTGTTTATGTTCCCTGAGTCATACTGCAAATTTCTATTGGCTATCTATTTTACATTGGGTAATATTATTGTCTTCCGAATATATATGATGTCTTTATACATTAAGGCTATTAGGTTTTTCTTCATATTTGTTGCATTACCTAAATAATTTTTTCAGACAAGGTTTTATTGGGCCCCTGCTACAGCATGGGGAAGCAAGAACAAGTAACAGGTTACCTTGCTCACTCATGGGACAGAGCAGAGTCGGGGGTGGGGGGAGAAGGGAACACGAGCTTGCTGCAATGCTTGCCCTTTACTTTTGCTTCAGATTTTTTGACCTACAGGTATTAGTCAGTTTTTATGTAGTTAAGCCTATCTAAATTTTCCTTCATGATTCCTCCTATTAATTTTAAGCTTAAAATATCCTTCCTACAAAGAGATCAGAGGGCTATTCATCAACAATTTTTTAGTCTAAAGATACATTTTTCAATATAAAGTGATTCACAAACTAAATAGAGTCTAAAATTTAATGTTAGTGGTCTTTTCTATTCATGAGCAACTTCAATATCCCATGACTTGAAGTAACTTGTAATTGCTAATAAGGACTTTTTTCATAAGGTAGTTTCAGGGATTAAATCAAATTGAGTCACATCCTGGGAGTCCTTGGTGAGTTAGTCTGCAGAGATTTCTAGGCCCTGAGAAGTCACCCAGATCTCCAAGCATGCTCTCATCAGTGTCAAAGCTCTGCTCCCTGTTTTCCCTGAAATTCAGCGGGGTTTGTGGGAAAGACTCTGGAGTGAGGCTGACCCAAGTTCAGAGCTCAGCCCTGCCCTGAACAGTATAATCACCTAAGTGTGTACCAGGTACATCCTCTGAGCCTCCATTTCCTCACTTAGAAAATGGAAGAAAATGATGAAACCAACTTTAGAGACTGACTGTGGAGAGTGAATAAGATAATGCATGTAGGGACATCCCTGGTCATCCAGTGGTTAAGATTCCATGCTTCCAAGGCAGGGAGCTCAGGTTTGATCCCTTGTAGATGAACTAGGATCCCTCATACCAAGTGGTGTGGCCCCCCAAAAAATTTTTTAGGTAAAATAATGCATGTAAATCTCTTAGGACAATGTGTGCAGGCTAAGTCCTTTCAGTCCTGTCTGACTCTTTGGAACCCTATGAACTGTACTGTACCAGGCTCTTTTGTCCATGGGATTCTCCAGGCAAGAATACTGAAGTGGGTTGCCTCCTCCAGGAGATCTTCCCAACACAGGGATCAAACCCACATCTCTTGTCTCCTGCATTGACAGGCGGGGTCTTTACCATTAGCACCACCTGGGAAGATGACCATGGTTGTTCTCAAAGTCCGGTTGTCCAGCACACTGTGGAGTAAGATCTCTCATCAAAGCAGGGGACCTCCAACGTCAGGATAAGTCTAACCTTGTAGCAGACTCAGTTCAGTTCAGTCACTCAGTCATGTCCGACTCTGTGACCCCATGGACCGCAGCACACCAGGCTTCCCTGTCCATCACCAAATCCCGGAGCTTCCTCAAACTCATGTCCATTGAATCAGTGATGCCATCCAACCATCTCATCTTCTGTTGTCCCTTTCTTCTCCTGCCTTCAATCTTTCCTAGCATTAGGGTCTTTTCTAATGAATCAGCTCTTCCATCAGGTGGCCAAAGTACTGGACTTTCAACTTCAGCATCAGTCCTTCCAATGAATATTCAGGACTGATTTCCTTTAGGATTGACTGGCTGGATCTCCTTGCAGTCCAAGGGACTCTCAAGAGTCTTCTCCAACACCACAGTTCAAAAGCATCAATTCTTCAGCTTTCAGCTTTCTTTATAGTCCAACTCTCACATCCATACATGACTACTAGAAAAACCATAGCTTTGATTAGACAGACCTTTGTGGCAAAGTAACATCTCTGCTTTTTTAATATGCTGTCTAGGTTGGTTATAAGTTTTCTTCCAAGGAGCAAGCATCTTTTAATTTCACAGCTGCAGTCACTATCTGCAGTGATTTTGAAGCCCAAAAAAATAAAGTCTCTCACTGTTTCCACTGTTTCCCCATCTATTTCCCATGAAGTGATGGGACCAGATGCCGTGACCTTAGTTTTCTGAATGTTGAGCTTTAAGCCAATTTTTTCACTCTCCTCTTTCACTTTCTTCTTTGCTTTCTGCCATAAGGGTTGTGTCATCTGCATATCTGAGGTTATTGATATTTCTCCTGGCAATCTTGATTCCAGCTTGTATTTCATCAAGCCCAGAGGTTCTCATGATGTACTCTGCATATAAGTTAAATAAACAGGGTGACAATATACAGCTCTGACATACTCCTTTCCCTATTTTGAACCAGTCTGTTGTTCCATGTCCAGTTCTAACTGTTGCTTCTTGACCTGCATACATATTTCTCAGGAGGCAGGTCAGGTGGTCTGGTATTCCCATCTCTTTAAGAACTTTCCACAGTTTGTTATGATACACACAGCCAAAGGCTTTGACATAGTCAGTAAAGCAGAAGTAGATGTTAGTCTGTCAGAGAAGGACATGGCACCCCACACCAGTACACTTGCCCGGAAAATCCCATGGATGGAGGGGGCTGTTAGACTACAGTCCATGGGGTAGCGAAGAGTTGGACACGACTGAGCGATTTCACTTTCACTTTTCACTTTCATGCACTGGAGAAGGAAATAGCAACCCACTCCAGTATTCTTGCCTGGAGAATCCCAGGGATGGGGGAGCCCGGTGGGCTACTGTCTATGGGGTCGCACAGAGTCGGACACGACTGACGCAACTTAGCAGCAGCAGCAGCAGATGGTTAGTCTGTAGCAGACTAGAGTAGCAGAAAACTGGAAAGACTGGGTCCAAAACAGAATGCATTCATTTCCTAGGGCAACTCTAACAAATTGCCATAAACTGGGTGGCTTAAAACACCAGAAATATATTCTTTCACAGCTTTGGAGGCCAGAAGTCTGAAATCAAGGGGTCAGCAGATCTGGAGCTCTCCTGGCTTCCAGTGGCTACCAACAACACTTGATGCTCTTTGGCTTGTGAATACATCACTCCAGTCTCTGCTTCCATCTTCACATCACCCACCCATGCCTGTCTTCTCCTTCTCCTCTAGGGACACATACCATGGGAATTAGTCCTACTCAGATCATCCAGGATTGTCTAATCTTGAGAACCTCGGTTACAACTGCAGAACAGTTTTTTCCAAGTAAGATCACCTATACAGGTTCTGAGTAGATATATATTTTAGGGGGAGGGGGCCACCATTAAACCCACTCTAAAGTGCATCCCCTCCCCCTCCATGAAATGAAAGAGATGAGGAATAGGGAGGTAATATTCAGCATTATAAGATTATATCCTTGAAAATCAAATGATCATTAGCAAGTGACAGCATTTTAATCATCTCTTTCCAATATCCAAATCAATAGAAATATTGAAATGTGTTAAAGCGAGAAGGGTAAAAATAATTCCAGACTCACTGGATCAAAAAGCACAACCTTGGAGAAATCCAAAGTCACCTGCTGAAAATTCCAAATGTAAGAGTCAGGAAATTTCATAGTTGATTTTGCAAAGGTATTCCCAGCCTCACAGGGATTTCTGGATTCTTTCTGCTGCTGGTATCTCTGATGATTAGAAAGGAGGATCCTAGGCAGGAAAGTGTCAAGGTGTCCCTGAAGATGCCAATGCTTTGTAAATACTAAAAAGGAAACATGCCAAACAGAAAGGGAAACAAGCCCCTCCATTACCCTCCCTAAAAGATATCTCCTGCCAAATGAAATAAAATGTTTATGTTGTGTGCGCCATGTTTATATATCTTCTCATCCTCCTTCCTGGTGAGTGTTTTGCAAATCGATTAAGGTCGTTACAACTGTGACTCCTCAATTTCAAGCCCTGTTTTCGTTTATCCAGATCAATTTCAAGTGACCTCTAAGGGATTCATCTTTATTCGGATTTTGTAATGCTCAAAAAATGTTACTTTTATTTAAAAAACTGCTAGAGGAGAAACTTAATGACTTATTATCTGTGGTGTTATTTGCAAATATAAAGGGAATTTCAAGTCCAGAAAATAACCAGATCTGACAGTTGGTTCATATAAATTATTCAGCCTTTCCTCAGTATATAGATAAATAACAAACACTTAGCATCCCTTACGTGTATTTACCTAATTTTGTATGAACAAGTCTTTGAACCCTTGTTACAACTGTGATTACTCAATTTTGAGCCCCATTTTCTTTTGAGGGGGGCTTGAAAAAAATCCCCATTTTCATGCTTTTCAGCAAATATTGCTGAGTGCCTACACTGCACTGTTCATGTACTACTGAGGGGGTGAGTTGGAGAGTCAGATGCATGCCTAGTGGTACCCAAAATAGGCTGCTCAACCTCTTCTAGATCTCCTGAAGTGATTGGGGTATTTATTATGCTTCCAGTGTAGCCCAAACCATTGTTCAACTTTCCCAGTGTCCACAGGAGACAAATGGAAAGCAGATTGCTGGAGCCACCCCAATAATTCTGATTTGTCTAGTCTCCTGAGGACCCAGAGACCTGCAATATTCACATCTACCTCAGCTGACTCTAGCGCAGGTGCTTCCCAGGTGGTCCACAGACTGTGTTTTGAAAACCATCCAGTGGGAAGGGAGTGCCAATCATGCTGCTAGACCTGATTTATGTTGGCTCATGGCCTACGCAAAACTGAGCCTCCCGCTGGCAAATTGCAGGACTAGAACAGATCCCCCAGATAATATCCCTGGAATTTCTACCCACTGTCAAGCAGAAGAAATCCTGTCTACCCTGTGGAGTCACACAGAAGAATCTGAGTCCATTTCCTCATCAGTTGTTTATTGAATGTCGATTATATGCCAAGGTGCTTGGTGCAGAAGCTACAGCCAAGAACAAAACAGTCAAAATCCCACAACCTTACATTCAAGTGGAAGAATGACTCTCAGTTTTCCTCCTCTAGTTTCATGCATGCGCACATTCATCCATTTCACAACATGGATCAAACTAAGCAAGATGAGAAGTAACAATCCTACCTTCTAAAGGGCCTGCAGTCCAGACAGGAAGACAGACAAATAAAAACCTGTAAAATAATGTATTAAGTGCAAAGATGGAAGAGTTCAACAGTGTTATGAGAACTTAGAAAGGGTTAACAAAGGAAAGTTATCCAGAAGGAGTGACACTAGACCTAAACCTTGAGGACAAGTAGTAGATCACCAAAGTCACAGAACATCTGCATGCATGCAGGCTAAGTCACTTCAGTGGTGTCAGACCCTTTGTGACCCCATGGACTGTAGCCCCCCAGGCTCCTCTGTCCACGGGGATTCTCCAGGCAAGCATGCTGGAGTGGACTACCATGCCCTCCTCCAGGGGATCTTCCCGACCCAAGGATCAAAACTATGTCTCCTGTGCCTCTTGCATTGCCGGCAGATGCTTTGCCACTGAGCTTCCCGGGGAGCCCCGACAGGCACATCTACATGAGAGGAAAAAACTAGATGGAACACAATGTGATTGAAGCAAGAGTGGGGAGGTAAAGACAGAGGGATGACACACAGACCCCTGTGCGTGGGCAGGGACCCCCGAGGATGAATACCAGATGTTACTCTGAAGGCCATGAGAAGCCGGTGAAAGGTGTTAAGAAAAATGAGGTAAACTACTCTGATTTGTGTTTCAGAAAGATCTCTCTGGATTCAGTAAAAGGGATAGAATTAGAGGCAGCATGAAGTGAGTTAAGAACTTATTACAAAAGAACAGTCCAGAGTGATAAGAGCCTGACTACAGGCCGTGAGTAGGCGGTGAAGAGGGAGGCACAGAGTTGACAGATGTTTAAGAAGAGGAATTGAGAACACTTGATGACCAATCAGGGCTTCCCAGGTGGTGCTAGTGGTAAAGAATCCACCTGCCAATGCAGGAGATGTAAGAGACACGGGTTCAATCCCTGGGTAGGGAAGATCTCCTGGAGGAGGACATGGCAACCCCCTGCAGTATCCTAGCCTAGAGAATCCCCGTGGACAGAGGAGCCTGGGGGGCTACAGTCCATAGGGTCACAAAGAGTCTGATACGACTGAAGTGACTTAGCACACATGCATGATGACCGATCAGGTGTCAGAAGTGTGAAGGAGAATGAGAGCCCCTAAAAAAACCGGATGGCAATTGCACTTCCCAAATTTCTCATTAACCTTCCTGCAGGATTAATAACCCAGTTTTTAATTTTTACATCATCCTGTTTCCTCCCACTCATATTGTTATTCAGGATAACTGAGCTGAATCAATGGGGAGCTTGACCATGGTCTCTGTGGGATGATGTACTCGTTGAAACCACCTACTTACACCTCAGTTAAGTTTAAATTATCTTCCAAGGGTCAGATCAACTTAAAAAAAAAAATTGGTGATAATCCAAGGTAGAAAATGCAAAAGAGTTGGAAATTCTTGCTGAATAACTGAAATCTAAAGTTCATACAAGCCAACTTATATCCCATGGCCTTTAGAAAATGGTGGCAGGCCGAAAGTACTCACCACAAATCTGTAAGGGGAAGGTAGGAAGGGGGCATGGTGAGAACAGGGGAAATGCAGTTGAAGAGGCGGTAACAGTAGCCTTCCATAATAGTGATAAAATTTTATTCTTACGCTGATTTTGGGCTCATGAGTGTGTTTACTTCATCATCTTATGCACTATTTGATGGGCCTGAAGTATTTCAGACAAACCTGGGATCACATTAGAGATCTGGTCACTACCTTTGTGATCTGGGCCAAAGTTTCCAGGAGACCCTTTGGATGACTCTACTTGCAAGTTGAGAGACATTTGCAGGTGTGAACTTTCCCCCCACCACGATATTGGTAGATTCTTCTTCATCAGCAGGAACCTTATGCATAGAAAATAATGCTACAGCTATTGGTTTCTTCTTGATATATTAATTACATAGATCTAGTCAATAAAAATCCTGGAAAATCCCATGGGCAGAGGAGACTGGCAGGCTACAGTCCATGGGGTCACAAAGAGTCGGACATGACTGAGCAACTTCACTTCACTTTTAGTCAATAAAACTTTGAAAGTTAAAAGAAAAAGATGAAAGGGAGACAACAAAGGTAATAATTTCAGCCAGTAGGTTACATAATGTAGCTCAATGCCCTAGACACTCTTCAGAGGGAGATGATTGAGTGATGCACACTCAGCTTCCCACTCCAACCACCCAGCAGTGCTCTCATCTGACTGTACACTGGCTTTTCTTTCAGTAGAGTGTGTGAATGATGAACTCTACAGTTTACAAAAAAAAAAAAATGATTATTTAGTAAATAAGGGATTTTGAAAACAAGAAATTTTAATTTTCCCCATCTCTCTTTCAGTTCTCTTTAGAATTTAGGCTAATTGACTATATGAATACACACACACATAATGTATGTATACTCACATATACAGCTTATGCACACACATACTCACACAACATGGCAAATGACCAAATGAACCCAATAAGGAAGAGCAATATAAAAGCACCGAATAAAGATCCCATTTTCCCTTTATTGATCAAAGGGAAGGATTCTTTTTCTTCATATTGACTTCTCCATGAAGTCTTTTGTGACCACTTTATGCATCCTGAACTTTCACTGAGGGCTGGTACTGGTACACATTGTGTTTGTGTTTACAGCCCTGACTCTACTAAGACCACAGTTACCATTCTGGTACTTGTTAAGTAAACAAGCAAATGAGTGAATTAAAAATAAAAGAAGAAAATAACAGACAAATAGATGAGTGGCTAAATAGTTTGATCAATTAATTCACAAATAAATTGTGTCCTGCCCTCATTAAAGTTATGGGTCATCCACAAAGTGAATGCATACATAAATTTCTACACATTGATTTCACAGTCAGAATCCAGGTCTGACAACATTTTCACATGTGAACACTTAGAATCAAGGCAAAAGGATTTTCCTCAACCAATATGATTACCCTTGACAATAGCAGAATAAACAGACTCATGTCAGAAATTTGTCAATTACCTTTCTGCTGCTAACAGCCACTGTGTTGATCTGCTTTATCATGAGAAGGCTTTTCACTGGGAAGTATGTTGAGGACTTCGCATGTGGCTATCTGCTAGAACACAAGCAAAGACTATTTAATGGCATACTTTTCTATCACTTTTCTGTCACAAACAAATTCAAAGGCCAACAAGTCAGCGTAGTAGTTTCCTCACTCAACAGAAAGAAATGAAGACCTAAAATTAAAACCCAGTTCAGTTATTGTTGGTTGAACAACTCGCAGCAGAAAGACTGGGCTAGGGAAATGCAAACCAACTTCTCAAGAAGTTGACAGTCTAGACAGACTTGCTGACATCTACTTTTGTTTATTTTCTCATCTATTATTTACTTACCATATACTATGAGCTAGGCACTTCTGCTAAGCCCTGATGATAGTCATAAACACAAGGGCAAATTTCATGCCTATGCAAACAAGAGAGTTTGCAGTGTGCTGCTGTTATTCAATCACTAAGTCATGTCTGACTCTTTGCCACCCCATGGACTGCAGCACACTAGGCTTCCCTGTCCTTCACTATCTCCCAGAATTTGCTTAAACTCATGTCCATCGAGTTGGTGATGCCATACAACCGTCTCATTCTCTGTTGCCCCCCTTCTCCTGCCCTCAATCTTTCCCATCATCAGGATCTTTTCCAATGAGTCAGCTTTTCACATCAGATGGCCAAAGTATTGGAGCTTCAGCATCAGTCCTTCCAATGAATATTCAGGGTTGATTTCCTTTAAGATTCACTGGTTTGATCTCTTTGCACTCCAAGGGATTCTCAAGAGTCTTCTCCAGCACTACAATTTGAAAGTATCAATTCTTTGGCACTTAGCCTTCTTTATGGTCCAACTCTCATATCCCTCTATGATTACTGAAAAAACCATAGCTCTGACTATACAGACCTTTGTTGGCAAAATGACATCTCTGATTTTTAATACACTGTCTAGATTTGTCAAGCATAGACAAACCTAGACTGCAGTGCAGTAGGTAAGGCAAATACTAAGCCATAAGCACACCTACAAATACAAAAGTATAAATATTCTTAAATATTCCATAGGAAAACAATGAGATTCTATAAAAGAGAATGATAGGGGAAACATGCTTTAAAAGGAGAGTGCTCAGAAGAGACCTGAGAAAGTATCATTTGTGCTGCCCCCTACCTGTGACAAGGCATAGTCTTAGCAATTAGATGCAGAAAGTTCTGTGGGTGTATAGATTAAAAGACATTTACCTGCAGCTAAGGGACCCTTCCCAGAAGAGGCACCAGTTTGGGGTCTCCTGGCAGGATGAGCAGAGATTTGGTATGGGGAGAAAATTAACAAGTATGAGAAACAGCAAGTTGTTGAGTACAGCTAAGGGACAAGGTACAAGGGATGATCAAAAACGACCAGATGATGAAGAGCTTAAAATGCCAGGCCAAGGAATTTCAGCATAATTTTATAGGCAGTAAGTCAGGAGGAAGGCTTGTGATCAGGGTGTGGGATGCTCATATCTGTGCATTTCAAAGCTCAGAATGCAGATGACTGAGGAGAGGATTGCACGGAGGGACAGACTAAAGGTGGGCAGGACAACTAGATCCCCCGTGAGATCAGCAAATGTAAACAGAACTGCCGTGGTCCACGTGAGGTTGCTGAGGACCTGAAATGGGACAGCGGTACAATAATGAGGGGATACGACAAACAGCAAATGTTGGCAAGGTGATTTGCCTGCCTGGCTGGCTGTAGTCCAGTCCTTATTGGCCTTAGGAAGTGAGAGGGTGGTGTCTATTATATCACTAAAATCATAAAACTCTGGGACTAGGGAGATGGTGGTGTCACTAACCAGACAGAGAATCAAGAAGGGGGAGCAGGTTGAAGAAGAGATGCTTTGTTTGCTTTGGGATATGTTGGGTTTAGGGATCTGCAGGGCCCTCTGTCCAGCAACTGCATCCATTCAGATTGGTAGCACACACACATGCTGGGATGATCAAGCCAGACGCTAGTGAGCTGACTCAGCTCAGAACCGCAGGTCACTGCATGTGTTTTGTTTAGCTGATGAGTTATCACGAAGTATTAACTGTACTCAAGCCCGGGCCTTCCTAAGAACAGGCATGGGCACACCTAACCTAATATTCTCTGGGATTATTACTGCTTAATAACTCTTTATTGGGAAAATCAAATAGTTGTAACTTTTCACTGGTGTTAGAAAAGCTTGAGGGGTGAGTCATGTGCTACCCACAGAAGAACTCTGTCCACACTAGCCACATAGTAAAATTAAGTTCAGATAAAATGGTTTGAAAGAGTGTTTCATTTCAGAAAGGCTTACCTTCTTCCTCTTACTGGAAGTGAGTGTTAAAAGGCTCTGTGTCCTGCATTGTGTTTAATATAAGGGCTTCATTTTTTTCTTTAATCTTCATGAGATCGATACTAAAATTCATAAGTGGTAAAAAGCAGTTGCAGTAAACCTTTACCTTTACAGCACTTCACCATTTATGAAACACTTTGGTCAACATTACAACCCAGTAGGGTCAGGATTGCAGCCTCTCCTTTCTTTCAGAGAAACTGAGGCTCAGAGAGGTCCCAGGAGGTGCTCAAGATCACATAACTAGAGAACATCAGAGCCAAGACTGAACCTCCAGCTTTATTGTATTCGTATCACGCTGCATACATGTGTAACATTTTATAGTTTGCAATGTACTCTCATAATGTTTTAGATCTTCCCAAGAGCCCTGTGGTTGGCCATTGCTAACTCCTCTAAGGCAGAGGGCCCTGAGAGGCAAATGACTTGGTAACAATCACAAGGAGTGTGGTAGAGCCTAGATTCCAGACCCAGGCTCCCTCTATTCACTCCCCACTCTGCAGACCTCCCTCCAGGACAACCAGGGAACAGAAAGTTCTGCCAGTGGCTCTCATTACTGGCAGACAACTAGGACTTTTACTTGTCTTATCCCCCTGGACAGAAATGGCCCCCCAGAGTTCTTCCTTCTTTATGCCACACCCATAGCCTATTTGAAGCACTGAGGAAGATGCCTTTTAAAAGACTGCTCTTCAGACTTTTCAAAAGTTCCATATTTGACCCCCAAGTTGAACATCATTGCCTTCACCCATGCTTGCCACCAGATTCAACCCATTGACAGAGGCTACTGAGAGAAAAAACTCTTTGGACTCTAAAGGAAGTCAATCCAGTGAGCCAGCTGAACACTCCCGAGGGTCCACTTAGTTCATCACGTTGGGCAACACCCAGAGAATATGGGGTCACCCTGCCCAACACAGATCCTGGGAAGTAACAAATAAACTGAGTCACTCGCAGCCACTCTTATCCTGGAGCCTACTGTCAATGGATTTTGCAAATTACACTCTGAAAGCAATGAAGTGTCCAACACTTTGCAATTCTATGGACTGTAGCCTGCCAGTCTCCTCTGTCCTGGAATTCTCCAGGTAAGAATACTGGAATGGGTTGCCATTCCCTTCTCCAGGGGATCTTCCCAACACAGGGATCAAACCCTGGTCTCCCACATTGCGGGCAGATTCTTTACCATCTGAGCCACCAGGGGAGCCACTGAAATAAAAGCTAGGTTCTTACCAAACATTTCTTTAATGAAGGCAGAGTACAAGGTTTACATTTCATGGCACAAAGCAAAGCCTCCTCTCACTCTTCCTTGGGTTTCCCCAAGTTCTTTTCCCAAGAGTTGCTGCTACCTCTCTCCTCCTTCCTGAACCTTCCCCAGACTCCTCCCCACTCCCATAGCCCTCCCACCATGCCCTCTGTCTCTCCTACGTGAGATCAATTGGCATCCCTATCCACTCACCCCACTCAAGAAACCTAATAATATCACTTGGGATCTACTCTCTTTAAAACTTCAGGAACTTTTGAGCAGAGAGAGTTGGAGACAAATTCTACCACTATTGAATTATTGCTCCTGGCCCCAAATAAAAGCACAATAGTCAAAATTTTCTGTCTCAGAGTCTATGCATACTTTCTCCCTAATTCTTAAAACAGCCCTAGAAAGCAGTTATCCAGACCCATTTCACAGATGAGTATACTGAAGACTGGAACAATTAAGCTACTTACCAGCTACAGCTTGCCAAATGCAAACCCAAATCTGTCTGGCTCCAGAAAGCGTGCATCCCGTGCCACACTGCAAGGAAACAGTAACAGCAAGCTGCTTCCCCTTTGAAAGCTGCCCTCTCCCCCCACCAGCCACCCAGCTCAAACCAGCTGCAGCCCTCCCCTGCTACCCCCACATTTCCTCTGGCCAGAGGCAAAAGGAAGCTTGTTACCTTTGCAGCTGATAGACCCACTTCCTGAGCCAGCCCTGGGTGCTATGTGCACAAGGCCCAGCTCCCTCTTGCCCCTGAGACCTGCTCACCAGCCTCTAGTCACATCTGGAATGTATTTGAAATTACCTCTAACCACAACTGCAAAATAAGTTTTTTTGAGTCAAAGATTGCAAAAGATTAAGCCGGTGGCTTAGGCTCACTTGCCTAGGTTCACCCCAGGAGATCCGTATCCCTGCTTCCCCCTGCTCCCACTGACCCTGTTGGGGCAACTTAACATGGGAAGTGTGGTCTGATTGTTGTCACTTGTGAGCATGGAACTCTGAGTTCACCTCTGGAAGCATGAACTCTGCTTGCAAGTGGGGAGCAATGGGAAGCGGTCTAGGACAAGTAAGTGTCAGAGCACTCAGTTTTGGAACCAAACTGCCCCCAAGAGTGAGTCCTCCATCTGCCATTTACTATCTGGTAAGTTTGGTGAGTCACCTAAGAGCCCTGAGCCTCCGTTTCCTCGGCTGAGGAAGACAGGACCCTTAGCAGTAAAAAGATAACACCTACACCTCAAAGTCCTAAGTAAGTGTCATTTATCCATATTATGATTTCCAATGGCAGCCTCAGCTGTCTCCTGACCTTCCTGACCTTGGACCCCAAGTCTTCTAAACTGCATTGACAGATTAGTTTCGATCATCTCTCAGGTCCTTTTGTACATTGATTTTCTATGTAGCAACCTCCATTTTGCTTCTTTTTCCCTGCTTATTGGACCAAAAAAAAATCACTCATTCCTAAAACCTCTTGGAAAAAGAAATCTGCCTGGCATGGGCTTTCATAGGAAACAGCTCTTCTTTTCCAGGGTTGGAATAAAAAGCATGTGTTGTTTACTGTTTGTTCTGGTTCAAGAGAGAAACAGAAATAGTAGAGTAGCTTCGCGTGACAAAGTGATCTCGGGCAGGAGGGCGGGTCTACAGTGGTGAACATGTCACATCCACAGTCCAGGGCCCTGGAAGGTCCACTCTGTGGGCTTGCCCAGAGTGCACACCTGTTGTGTGATAAAAATAACAAAATGGTATTCCCAGAGATCTCCATCCTGGAGTGGAATGATCAGGACCAGGGAGCGATGGTTGATATTGAGAGGTGCCAAGCGAAGCAAGCAGGGAGGTGAAGAACTGACTGTTAGCCAGAAATAGAGGGGAGAAAAAAAGAGAGAAACAGTATGATAATCTGGTCTCAAAACAGCCAGGCCCCTGCTTTTGGCCAAGCAAGGAGGCTTTGCCAGCAGCTTCCTAAACGCATCCACCAAACCCATCCAAACTCCTGCCAGAAGGCATCATTATAGACAAACGTCTGCCTCAACTGTATTGAGAACACAGAAAAGGAAAGACTTCCTACCCACTCTTCTGAAAGAGTTTTGCCGTTTGGACAGATTTTCAGGGTCACTTTCCGACCCATCCCTGGAAGAATAACAGCTATCAGACCCCTCCTGACTTACTTGTTAATGGGAACAAAAAAATATACATCTTTATTCAAAATACAGACGGATGCCCAGTCCTAGCCCTCTGGCTCTCTGAGGCACTTCTGCTACCTTGTCCCTTGCGTGTCCCCTCTACCCTTTGGCCACTCTTGGAAAGAAATGTCCTTCCAGTTAAGCATGCTTTGACTAATTAATTTATTCCATCTGTTCTTCCTCAGGAACTCTGACCATGACACAAAAGGTTCTGAAACAGATTTGGTTCTTATATTGATAACCAGGTCACCCATAATTGAAGCAGAGTAGAGTATGGAGGGCTGAAGGAAAAGGGCAACTAAGATTTGTTTCCCCTTTCATTTGCCTGGCTTTTATGCAAATTGCTGATTTACCCAGTAGGTTAAATGCATGAAGATATCTGAAACTGTATAAGAAAGAAGCTAATCTCTGCTTTGCAAGGAAATTTTTTAACCTAACCCTGTTCAAGTCATTGGTGAAAAGAATGGTGATAAAGAGAAATAAACAAACTCGTGAATAATTGTCCAAGGAATGAATAAACAGTACTAACTGAGCAACTACCATGAGCCAACACCTTCAGCAGGTGGCTTGCATATGTGCTCACTCAGTCGTGTCTGACTCTTTGTGACCCCATGGACTGTAGCCCACCAGGCTCCTCTGTCCATGGAATTCTCCAGGCAAGATTACTGGAGGGGGTTGCCATTTCCTCCTCCAGAGGATCTTCCTGACCCAAGGATTGAACCCACGTCTCCTGCATTGGCGGGCAGATTCTTTACCACTGAGTCACCTGAGAAGCAGGTGGCTTACGTGTTTTTAATCCTCAAAATAAGCTTGTGAGTAGGCAGAATAATGCCTGTGTCACAGATGAGACAACTACACCTCAGAGAAGCAAAATGACTCACCTTGGGTCCCTCAGGCCTTGATTCAGCCTCAGATTTGCTACATCTTCAAGTCTACTTCCATTTTGATGCACTGGGAACCTGGGAAACAGGCATTTCTTTGTTGTGAGTGTATTTTCCACAATTCTGATGACTCTGAGTCTAGCAGGACCCCATAGAGTCTTCAGGGGTGGGGAAAATGAGCGTACATGACTAGTCTGGGTGAACTCTCTCTGACAGCTTTGGAGAAGCAAATGTGGCCTTACATGTACAAGCTCACTTCATTAAGTTAGTCGCCTTCATTTGAACTCAAATGCCCTTTATCTGAATTGACAGCAGGTTTCTGATCAAATATTACTGAGTCTGCCTCTAGGTGCAAACATGGACGAGTTCCTCTGTTTCCCTGTGGTGGATGCCTTGTGACTCTAGGTGCCAGAACCACGCAGTTTGACTCGGCCTAACACAATGTGACAGGTAACCTCCAAAGGAGAATTCAGCGCCTCTTGACTGCCTCCCACGTTCCCCAGTTTTACAGCACGCACGTCTCAAACCCAGTGTGCAAGGGACTTCTTAATGCACCAGGTGCTGCCTCATGGAAAGGTCACTTTTGCATTTGCAATCTTTGCACCCTGTTCCCCATTATGGATTGATGGAGCAGAAAACAAAAGAGCCCAATGTTAGTATATATTTGTTCCACCCAATACCATACTGGAAGGGGCTGAGGGAGGGGGTCCCAGGCCATAGACCTGGGGTAAGAGGGCCAAGGTCCAGGCTCAGTGCCCCAGGGTTTTGTATGAACTCTCAGCTGATGCCCACAGGGTCTGATGGAGTCGGGACAGAATGTCTCGGGTGCCAGAGCAGTGCCCACTCCAGCCTGTAAGATAACCTTGACAGCACAAACAATGAACAGTGCATCATCTTCCTGGGGATGCAGCGATCCACAGAAAGATCTCTACCAAACCACATGCCCTTGCCAAGGCTTCCAGGTGTTTCTTTGTGTTTGCATGGAGAACTAACATCATTTTTTTCCTTCATTTGGGAAGAGGTGGTCCAGAGTGTTTAAGCGACAGTAGTTGCAACATGTCAGAGTGGGAATTTATTATCTCAGCCCCAATAGGTCTTAATAAGCCTTACACAACTGTTTAGGCATTTATTCTATTAACGGCTGTTCATTCTGGTGGCTTCACCTGAATATTCATGATCTTCCTTCTCCCCAGAGCTTCCGCGGAGCAGCTGTTTGAAACCCGCAGCAAATGTTCAAGAGAGTTCCACAAATACAAACACCCTCACAGCTGAGTGTTCCAGCCCTGGCCTCACAGAGGCTAGCCATGAAACATTTATGTCAAGTGGTTTTTGGAGGGCGACATGTACAAAACTTAAATGGTCCTCCCACTTTGGGGAACCCTGCACTCTAACTAGGACATGACCACTCAGACAAAGGGTGCAGAAGAGCCTGTGTCCATGAGATAACCAGATCCTTCCATGCCCCCTCCTATCCTGGGAGGTTCTGAATAAATTTCGACTGGGAGTGAAGCTAGAGCTGCCTGGAGGATGGAGGTGCCGGTAATACAGGCTGTACACACTTTGGGGAGTATCGCTGAGTTGGTTGTCTCTGAGTGAGGTGGTTTGCACAGGGAATTTTTTTTTTTTTGCATAAAAATATCAGAAGAGAAAGGATTGATGGTGGTTTTCCAAAGGGATATAACTAGGAATGACAGGATTAAATTACCAAGAGGACGATCTGACATGAAATCTAGTGAGATACCCCCCTTGAGCATATGTTTTGAGCCTTTCAAAACAGAATGCGATGTGGAAAAAGTTCAGGCTCATCTTTATGACTGAGCAAATCTCCCCTCTGGGCAAATCCCTTAAATACATTGTGCCTCAACTTCTCTTGTAAATTTGTGGGGAGGTGGAGAATGTTGTGTCAAAGATGATTATATAACAGCATTTTATAACGAATAGATATTAACATATTGAAAACACATTCCTATGGTCCTTAGCACATCCCAAGAAGATTTTTAAGGACTAGTCTAAAAGCATAAAACTAATATGCTTAAATATGAATTATTGAATAAGCATATTTTCTAACCTTTTTTGGAGATCACCTTAACCAGTGAGGACTCTAGGGTGAGCAAGCACTGGGGCTGTTTGCTGGAGTAGGAAGAACATGTAGAGGCATAAGTCACACTGACCAGGATTCATATCTCAGCACTGTTGCTGAAATTGGAGCAAATCTCTTCACTTTCCTGGGTCTCAGCTCCTTTACCTGTAAAATGTTAAGAATCTCTAACTTACACTTCTGTCCCAAGGTTTGAAGTGCCGTGATGCACAGCACAGTGCCTGCCACGGCTCTCTCCAGACGCAGGTCCATCTCACCTTCTGCCCCTGGAGCTTAGCTTGCTTGCACCCCCAGCAGGTCGGCCCTCTGCCAATCTCCCTTTAGCTGTGGGGTTTTTGTATCTGGGATCTGGATGAATGGATGGAATAGCCCTGCCTCCAACCAATGAACTGCTCTAATCAGAATTCCACTTCTATCAGCCAAGAATCAGAAACCAGGAGCAGGATGGGAGAGAAGAATCTATCCTGTCCTTATTTTTTCATTGGCCTGGCAGGCTCATTCTTTCCTTGGGAACTCTGAGCTGGAAAAGAAGGGGAGAGTTGAAGGCTTTATTGGAGTTTATTCCAGGAGGAGAAAATAACCTAAAACTTCTCAAGGAAGGCAATCATCCTTAGCCAAGTGCCCTCTTCTGTGCTTTCCAAGAATTTACCACATGTATTTTGATCCTTGATTTTTTTTCAATCCCTTTTCCCCAGTAGATGAGTGTTTCTCAGTTTTCTGTGAAGACATCTTTGGAGTCACATACAAACCTCAAGTCCTCCTTTAATGGTCTCCGGAATTCAACATAAAAGAAATATGATTCAAATCAATGCAATGCAATTATAATATCAACATATTTTTGCAAGCTTCCTCCATAACATACGTTCCTATCCCATGCTTGAAAAAGGCTGTAATATTGAGTTGGCCAAAAAGTTTGTTCAGGTTATTCTGTAAGCTGTTATGGAAATTTTTGGCCAACCCAATATAACAGAGAATGAGAGAACCAAACATGGAAAAAATAAATTAATATAAAATAAATATATAATATAAAATTATATGATTTTATATAAAATATATTATATATAATATATATAATATAAAATTAATATAAAATAAATTAATATAACAATAAAGGAAGATGAGAGCAAGTACTTAGGAGCACAGAGAAGGAGGAGGGATTCTGCTGGCTGGGAGAACCTAGGAAAGCTTTAGAGATGGAGTAGGCATTTGCTGGGTGGGAAAAACATAATAGGCATTACAAGCCCAGGTAACTATGTGAGCTGAGGCCTAAAGGTAGGAAATGGATGGTGTGGCAGGAAATGTCAGAGTTCTTTGTGGCTGGAGTGGTTTAGCAGGGAGCAGGGCAAAGTGGGTTAGGGCCCCTTGTGCCGTGCTAAATTCGTGGATGAAATCTTACAGGCAAGGGTCAGGTAGCTTCATCAGCATTTTATTTTAGAAGAAAAATACATGCATGTTTGTAATCAAAGAAATGAGCTGGGATGTGACAGTTAGGAAGATCCCATGCTAGGATTATTTAATCCTCCCAATAACCCCAGGAAGAGGTTATTTCTCTACAACAAGCAGGAGTTCATGACTACTCTTTTGCTGAAAATTAGCAGGATCTGGGTCTCAAACCCTGGCCTTCTAATTTCTAGTCTTTGATTTTCTTAATTTCTCATCATAATTCATTAACAATCACAACTACAAAATGCAGACAGAGTGATTCTCAGCCATTTGAAATCTTTTTTTTTTTTAGCTGTGTGCCGTTGATCCATTTAACAGTCTAGTTAAGCCTATAAAACTCTTGTTAGAATTATTTTTAGTGCATAGAAAGTGCATCAAACCACCAAAGATATTAATAATAATGAAATATAGTTATCAAAATATTTTAAATGCCATGGTAAAATAATTGCTTCTTTATTAAGGCATCAATAAGTCAACTCTATTGGAGGGACTAATAATTGCCAGATATAGTGGTAAATGTAAATCATGTTTCAAGATCTCTTAAAGAACTGTTATGCAATATGAAAATATCTATAATTCCTATTGGTGACATACTCATAGGATTTGTGGACATGACTGTGACTTGATTCTAATCATAATAAAACTGAGAAATTTTAGTTACAGATTAGTGAATATAAAGGTGTAATTTTCCCCACCCAAATTTACAGATTCCTGAATAGTATCCATCCATGGACCATGGTATGATTCTCAAGAAATGTTTCAAATTTGAGATAACCTATAAGGGTGATTTCTAAAATATTTAAGAGATGGGGACCTTTTTTCCAATTGAACTAAGAAAAAGAATTTCTTTTTCAGATTCCTTTTCCATGTAGGTTATTATAGAATATTAAGTAGAGTTCTCTGTGCTGTATAATAGGCCCTTGTTATCAGTTTTATATATAGTAGGGTTCTCCTCATAGCTCAGTTGGTAAAGAATCTGCCTTCAATGCAGAAGACCCCAGTTTAATTCCTGGGTTGGGAAGATCCCCTGGAGAAGAGAAAGACTACCCACTCCAGTATTCTTGGGCTTTCCCTGTGGCTCAGCGGGTAAAGAATCTGCCTGCAATGTGGGAGACCTGGGTTCAATCCCTGGGTTGGGAAGATCCCCTGGAGAAGGGAAAGGCTACCCACTCCAGTATTCTGGCCTGGAGAATTCCATGGACCGTATAGTCCATGGGGTTGCAAAGAGTCGGACATGACTGAGCGACTTTCACTCACTCACTCACAGTATGTATATGTCAATCCCAAATAGATATACATATATGTAACTTTAACTCACTCACTCACAGTATGTATATGTCAATCCCAAATAGATATACATATATGTAACTTTAACTCACTCACTCACAGTATGTATATGTCAATCCCAAATTATATACATGTATGTATAACTGAACCACTTTGCTGTACACCTGAAACTAACACAGCATGGTAAATCAACTACATCCCGATATAAAATAGAAATTAAATTTTAAAAAATAAGGAGAATTTCAATGATGAAATAGTTCACAGCATATAAGTGGAAGGAGTATGGAGGATTTGGAGACTCCTGGGTCTTCTTGTACCCTCCCTTAAGCACCTACTATGGAGCTGACCCATGAGGTATCGCCTCAGAACTCAGGGCTCCCCAGAAAATGCTTTGCTGGGGTTTCCCAGCCTGTCAGCTGTGCTCAGCTGTCTCAAGACAGAGATCTGGAAGGTTTCCCTGTGATAATAGCCCTTTCCAGAAAACAAACTGCCATCCCGCTCTCAGAAAACTCCCTGGTTTTCAGGGAAAGTTTCTGTGCAACAATGGATCTTCAGGAATATTCCAGAGCTAGCATTGTTCATACACAGGCTGCTCTCAGTGAACAGTAACGGTTTCGAGCTAATAAGGAAATAATCCATTTTCAGCAGATGAAAGAAGGGGGATCAGAAAGGTAACTTGAGCTGAGGGTAATAGCAGTGCCAAAAACTTATAATGGAAACTATCTAAAGAATCCAAGACCCTTTGTTAGATATGAATGATTTCTTTTTTCTGGTGAAAAGTGTATGAAGAACTTGAGAAGAATGGCCTGAGTGGATTTTATGAAACAACCTCTGTGTGAGGAAGAAGGGCTCAGGGTAAGGTTGCAACTCCAGTGTATCCTTACCTTACGTAACGCGGAGGGAGTTGAAAGATGGTCAGACCACCACAATATGATGTGCTCTGTCTTTGAACTCTTTCCTCCGGTTTTAACTGTAAAGTCATACATGCCTCCTTGAAATACCTCTATCGCTAGGTGTGTGATATAAAACAGAAACAGAAGCAAACTTAATTAAGACAGAATTCTGTGAGGAATGATACACACACCTGGTGTCCCCCACTCAGAGCGCCAAAATCTTCACTGTAATAGTCAGGAAGATTCCACCTACACAAGACCCCATATACGATAATGCTTTAAGGTTTTTAAAGCAGGATTTTTAAAAAAGCATTAAATGGATTCTACTGAAAATATCTAAGCCCATTCTGAAATAATAGAATCTTTTGGCTCCATTTACCAAAATGCAAAGAACTGTAAAAGATATGTAGTAGGCTATGATATCAGTTTATAGTTTCTTTTATTCATTCATTCATATCTTTGTTCCAAAACTACTTCTTGAGTGACTTTTATGGTTGACGGACTGAACTAGGTTCCAGAAATACACTGGGGAACAAGACATGATCCTTTGTTCACATGAAACATATATTCTAGAAGGGAGACAGACATCAAATCATTACTTATTCAGTTCTTGCCAAAAGAATTGATTCTCAGTCTTCAGCATGACTAAAGATTACCCAGATTAGCAGATGTAAACTATTATATATAAGATGGACAAACAACAAGCTGCAACCATATGGCACAGGGAACTATATTCAATATCTTGTGATAAACCATACTGGAAAAGAATATGAAAAATATAAATATATACACATATATATTTATATATGTACAAATGAATCACTTTGCTCTATGGAAATTAACACAACATTGTAAATCAACTATACCTCAATAAAAAACTTTTTTAAAAAATATCACCCAGGAAGTTTGTTTAAAAGTCCATATTACTAATTCTACAAACCTGCAGTGGGGCTGAGGAATTCACATTTTTAATGAGCTCTGCAGTTGAGTCTCATGCAGGTGGTTGATGGACCAAGCTTTGAAGAATGCTGCAAATAAACGGTAGAACAGGCTGTCTTTCCTGACCACCACTCTCTCATCCTACATTCTTCACACAGGAATGCCCATGTCTTATTTCAGAGCCCTTATTAATAAAAAACCTTGGGCTTCTTCCACACACTATCTTAGAACTCAGCCTTTGTAAATACTAGGCACTAAAGTGTTAAATAATTTATTTCTGGGGAAAACTCTGATTCCCTTCAACACACGCAGTGTTTTACTGTAGCTCCCTGTCTCTCTGAACTGAATCATCTGCCCCTCCATTTTTAGGCAGCTGCACAGTTTCTGCTTTCTGTGGGCTTTATTAGCAAGAGGACGGTTTCATGCCCCTCTGGGCAGGAAGACTTAAATTCTGATTGCAAGGCACTTGAGTCCTTCCAATACTATTAAATAGCCCACTCCACCTGGCATTATCAGAGAACAGGACTATTTGACTTCCTCAGGCTTCGTAGCACAAATGCACACATGCATATGGATGTCCATGTGCATGTAAATAGGTTTGCATATACAATCTATCTAAATAAAATCTGCCAGTTCCTTAATATCATCAAAGAGCATTAATTTGCAAATTCTAAGCTAGAAATTTAACACAGCTAGTAATCCATACAAGAATTTAACCCCTTTCAATTCTATTTTCATAAAGGCACCACAAAGTGAAGAACTTCAATCTCCATATACCTTGGCCCTTTCTCTTCCCAGAAATGAGTCTTAGGATCATCCTTGATATGACACCATGCCTGGACCATATTGGGACTTTGCCCATAACTTCAAAATTTAAAGCAAGACTTCCTCCAAAGCACAAGTTGTTGCTGTACAATAATCTCTGAATCAATTAACTATATCCCAGTGGATTCTTAGCATAATACTTCCTAGAGTTAGTCCTTATATTTTCTTTATTTCTTCTTAATATGGTAATGCTGAACTAATAAAAAATTAATTGCTTAGGGCTGAGCTGAATTAGTGAGAAGTGTGAATTATAAATTGTCTTTTCAGAGCAGTTTTGTTACTATAAAATACAGCTAGATTAAATAAGTGTTGCCAAGTAAAAGGCATGCTGCCCTGCCCCACTTTAATGAGTAGATAAGAATAATTTGTAATTAGCATACGAAGTCTGCTAAATTGCTTTTTTAAACATTCTTAGCATAGGAAGCACATGCTTCCACAGCACACATCACAAGAATTAGCCAAAGCTGGCTCTATGAATACTCTGTAGGGTGTTATAACAGATTCAAGCACTGGATAGTTTTTTGAAGTCCATTTCAAAACTTCCATAATTCTGTGATCAACCAAACTTAGCATCTTTTTTTAATTTGGTAAAATTCTTTTATGAATTATCATAAGTTCCAAACTAGTGAAACCCAAATTGATAAATTTTGCTGAATCCAATCACTCTATTCACTTCCTGATTTTCACAGAAAAGTTACTATTTAGTGTCGAGTGTCATTTTCCTGCAGCATTATTTACAATAGCCAAGATACGGAAGCAACCTAAGTGCCTATCAATAGATAAATAGATAAAGATGTGGCATATACATAACATGGAATATCACTCAGCCATAAAAAAAAAAGAATGAAATCTTGCCATTCACAACAACATAATACTAGAGGACATTATGCTATATGAAACGTCAGACAGAGAAAGATAAATCCTGTATAATTTCACTTATAGGTGGAATCTAAGAAGCAAAACAGATGAACAAACATAACAAAATAGGAACACACTCCTAGACACAGAGAACCATCTAGTAGTTGCCAGAGGGGAGGGGTTGAGGAGAAGAGTGAGTGAAATAGGTGACGGAGATTGAAAGGTCCACACTTTCAGTTATAAAATAAAAGTCATGGGGTGCACAGTACAGCATAGAGAATGTAATCAATAATACTGTAATAAATTTGTATGGTGACTGATGGTAACTAGACTTGTGATCATTTTGTAATGTATAAAACATTATATAAAATGTATACAAACATTATATATTCAATGTATAAAAATATTGAATCACTATGTTGTACACCTGAAACTAAGTCAACTATACATCAATTTTTTTAAAGAAATTAATTAAATAAAAGTATAAAATTAAAATTTTTTAAAAAGCATCATGTCCCATGGCATCTAACAGGGGAAAAAATAGGAGAAAGCTGCACTCCAGAGATAGAGAACACAGTTTTAAAATTAGCAATTGACATAATGTACTATCTACTTCCAAATATGCTGTATTTTTTTGCTTTCATAGTTATTCTGGGCAAGAGGTTAGGAGAGTTATTAGAAAGTATTAGTCACTCAGTCATGCCCGACTCTTTCTGACCCCATGGACTGCAGCCCACCAAGCTCCTCTGTTCTTGGGATTTTCCAGGCAAGGATACTGGAGTGGGTTGCCATTTCCTTCTCCAGGGGATCTTCCCCACCCAGGGATTGAACCTGGGTCTCCTGCACTGCAGGCAGATTCTTTGCCAACTGAGCTATGAGGGAGCTATGAGGGAAGCCCTGTTATTAATAACACCAAGGGTCTGTGAGTTCTTACAGGGTTAGAATTACGGTTTTCTGAGTCCAGAGTCTACTTGGTATGTAATAGAAGCTCCATATGTATAAGTTGGGACTTCCTCCATGGCTCAGCTGTAAAAAATCGGCCTGTAATGCAAGAGATGCCAGAGATGCAGGTTTGATCCCTGGGTTGGGAAGATCCCTTGGAGGAGTGCATGGCAACCCACTCCAGTTGTTCTCACCTGGAGAATCCCATGGATAGAGGAGCCTGGCGGCTCCTATCTATCCTACAGTCCACAGGGTCGAAAAGAGTCAGACACTACAGAAGCAACTGAGGACGCATGCATCAGTTTAATGAATGAACAAATTGCTCATCAATCAACCATACAAATAATTAGGGATAATTTGTCTAATTAAAAGAAGGCATTGGTAGGCAAACTAAGACAATCATTCAAAGACTAAACATCCTTCATATATTTTGGAAAATCTACAGGACCCCATCAATACACGTAGCCAGGGCTGGCCCCATCATTGGCAGGGCCAGATGCAAAATGAAAACTCAGGGACCCTTGTTCAAAAACCATTAAGGATTGTAAGACAATAATAACAAAGCATTAAATCAAGCACATGTGTGCTTGCTTGCTCAGTCATGTCCGACTCTTTGTGACCTTATGGACAGTAGCCTGCCAGGCTCCTCAGTCCATGGAATTTTCCAAGCAAAAATACTGGAGTGGGTTGCTATTTCCTATTTCAGGAGATCTTCCTGACCCAGGAATCAAACCCATGTCTCCTGCACTGGGTCAGATTCTTTGCCACTGAGCCACCTGGGAAACACAAGCATAGGGCCCTTCTAAGAACAAGGGTCCAGCGCTATTACGCAAACCACATGCCGTGAAGCCAGCCCTTCACATGACATTTGAAAGCCTGGAGTGCTGCTCCTTGTGGGGAATGATAATATCCTGTAAAAGTCACTTTGGATGTTGGTAGGTGGGGAAGTTCTTGGACGGTGCAATGTTTGGAGGCCCTGCTGGTGGGTAGTGTGCATGGGACAAAGGTCCTAGAGTTCTTCAATGTCAGAGACAGCCCAGCACTATCAAGAACATTCCCACTCCACAGAGAGCCTTTGAATGTCCCAGCAACTAGTCCCATAGGTACAAATTCTGTTTGTAAGTATCTGAGCTTAAAAAACACCTTTGTTTTACATATCCTGAGTTTTCCATGATATGACTACTCTGTCAATTCTGGAAAGAATGTAAGCTGTTCATTTAGAACTTTATCATTAAAAACAGTCAAATTCGTGATGACAACAGTCATTCAAGGTGGTTCTTGAGGAAATACGAGCACCTGACTCCTCCAACTGTGCCTTCTAGTTGAGGCCTAGCCATGCTTTCAGGCTCCCCTGGTGATTCAATGGTATAGAATCCACCTGACAATGCAGGAGACCCAGGTTCAATCCCTGGGTCGGGAAGACTTCCTGGAAAAGAAAATGGCAACCCACTCAATGCACTACATTATTCTTGTCTGGGAAATCCCATGGACAGAGGAGCCTGGAAAGCTACAGTCCATAGGGTCACAAAGAGTCAGACACAACTAAGTAACTAAACAACCACAAAACCATTAGGAACTTTCACCTAAAGGAACATGTTATTTTATCATATATGGTTTTCCTTTCATACTACAGTTAGAACATTACTTTTTCCTAATTATTTGGAGATAGGTTATGCTATGGGAGCATTTCATTTTATGTTGGTAAGAAGTGGTTTCAAAATATTTGTTCCAAAAAGTGACTTTGGTTATGAAAGAGTTGAGAACCACAGGTTTAGAGGCATAAGATTACAAAATGTTTCAGTTGGAAGGCATCTAGGGGATTATCTACTTCATTGGCAGATAAGGAAATTTAGGCTGAAATAAATTATATATCCGACCCAAGGTTACCCAGCAATTATTGGCAATGCCAGGCCTTGAACCTATGCTAAAATCCAGGACTCTAGAAAGGAACTAATTCTTTCCTCTTTGCCTTCCTCTCTTCCTTCCTGCCTGCCTGCCTTCTCTCCGACAAATACAACTGAGGTCTTACTGTGTGCCAGGCAATAGGGTGGGTCCTGATGGCTCGGAGATGAGTAAGGCACTAGCTCTCTCTTAAGAAGACCACGGACAGGCCAGAATACAGGGAAGAACCAATATCATGAAACATGCCTCAGCATAGAACTGTGTTCAAAATATTACAAGGAGCAAATGACTGAGTCTTCCTCAGGGACTTGAGCAAAGATGGAATATGAATCTTCAGGAAAAAGAGAGGTTTTGCCCTGTTGAAACAAGGTAACTTTCATTCCAGGTCCTTGCTCAGCATGGACAAAGACACAGACAAAGACACAGGGGCCCAAATGAGAGCATCTGTGATCAGGAATTGAGTGTCCACAGCCCTTAGTGTCAAGGAGTGCTTCCCAGAAGCACAGGGTTGGTCATTATTCTGCCAAATATAGGCAAGCAGAGAGTAAGCAGAGAGCAAGCCTGGCTCAGAGGACTCGGGACTCCCTGAGATCACCGGGGAAAGAAAATGAAGGGTGACATCTCTGAGCCGCTGTGTGGACAATAAGGGCCTGATAAGCCTTTGGAGTTCTGCAGGCACTGGCTGGAGTACAAACTAAGAGCTCCTTGATTGCTGAAGTGATTAAGTGGATCACCTTATTGATTCTCACCTAGCCTGGACCAGACCTCAATAACCAACATCAATTGCTTTAATAAGAGTAAAGGACAGATTTACTGGATATGAGTGCTTTTCATTAGAGAAGACAGAGGGGAAATCAAAGATGCTGACCCATCAGTTAGGGGCCACGGTGTGGCTCCCAACCTGATGACTGTCCACCAGACGGGAAAGTAAAGAAGAGGAAGTCAAATGAGACAGCCCCTGGGCCCGTGCTTATCAGAAGTATTAGAGAAGAAGTTCCACAGATTGCCAGATTGCCTGCTTCCCCTCTTCTCTTCCGCTCCACACTGCAAAGCCCGCCACCCAGGAAGCTGGGACAAGGCAAAGTGGCTGCCACTTACTGAGTCCAAAACCAGGCACTGACTTGGCATTTTTTTAAGCATTATCCATAGTCCTCACGTCAACCCTGAGAGATGTGTCACTTTCTCCACATTAGAAGGGAGGAAACTAAAACAAATGAAGTGACTCCTAAATGGTGGGGCTAGGATTAGAAGCCAGGTCTCTCTGTCACCACGGCCTGCACTTGAAAATTTTCTCTTGAAAATAGGACTTGGCAAACATCCATTTTTCCTCTCAAGGCTTTGAGTTAAATCCACTCTACCCCACAGAAGTGAAGTGTTAGTGGTTCAGTCATGTCCAACCCTTTGTGACCTCATGAACTGCAGCCCACCAGGCGCCTCTGTCCAGGGGATTCTCCAGGCAAGAATACTAGAGTGGGTTGCTATTTCCTTCTCCAGGGGATCTTCCCAAACCCAGGTCTCCTGCATTGCAAGCTGATTCTTTACCATCTGAGCCACCAGGCAACCCCAGAGAAACTGACCAAATTTTAATTTTTATTGCCCAGTTACTGTATGTCAGACACCAATAAAATATTATGACCTTTAGCCTTCACAACCAGCCTAGGGAGTCACTCTATTTTATTATCTCCATTATAGAGATGAGTTGACTGAGGCTGGGGGAGTTCTCAGTACATGGCAAAGTAAGACCATTTTTTTAAAGTATTTTTTATGTGGACCATTTTTTTTAATTGGAGTATAATTGTTTTACTGGAGTATAATTGTGTTTCTGCTGTACAACAGCAAGAATCAGCTATATCTGCTCCCTCTCAGGCCTCCTTCCCACCCCTTACCCCCACCCCAGACCTCTAGGTCATCACAGAACACCAAGCTTAGCTGCCTATGCTATAGTGCAGCTTCCCAATAGCGATCTATTTTACACATGGTTGTCTACATGTGTCGATGTTACTCTCTCAATTTGTCCCACCCTCCCCTTTCCCCCCATGTGTTGATGTGGACCATGTTTAAAGTCTTTATTGGGTGATCAAAAAAGTGGTAAGTTGAAGTTTCCATACAAAGAAGGCTCTAACCATGTAAACGTCTAATTGAAAATGATTCTAGGAGGTAAAACAGTGAGTTCAGACCCCAGAAACTTGGTGCAACCACAGAAGAGAAGGAGGCCACCGCAGATCAGAATGTACAGGGAGGCAATGAAACAGGGTCAGGTCCCTGCAGCAGGAGCAGTTGGGTCTCCTCGGAGCCGCCAGGCTGTCACAGGAACTGGCTTTTATTCTAAATAAGAGCAGAAGCGTTGCCATGCCCTCCTCCAGGGGAATCTTCCTGACCCAGGGATTGAACCCAGGTCTCCTGCATTGCATGCAGATTCCTTACCATCTGAGCCATCAGGGAAAAAGATGCTCAACATCACTCATTATTAGAGAAATGCAAATCAAAACCACAATGAGGTATCATCTAATGCCAGTCAGGATGGCCATCATCAAAAAGTCTACAACCAATAAATGCTGGAGAGGGTATGGAGAAAAGGGAACCCTCTTACACTGTTGGTGGGAAACCAAACTGGTACAGCCTCTATGGAGAACAGTGTGGAGATTCCTTTAAAAACTGGGAACAGAACTTCCATATAGCCCAGTAATCCCACTGCTGGGCATACACCCCAAAGAAACCAGAATTAAGAGACACATACCCCAGTGTTCATTGCAGCACTATTTACAATAGCTAGAAGCAACCTAGCTGTCCATCAGCAGATGAATGGATAAGGAAGTTATAAGACATGTACACAGTGGAATATTACTCAGCTATAAAAAGAAATGCATTTGAGTCAGTTCTAATGAGATGGATGAAACTGAAGCCTACTGTACAAAGTGAAGTAAGTCAGAAAGAG